>NC_053453.1:74473789-75191398 GCF_015227805.2 Hirundo rustica
CGAGGCGGCGGGCGGCCGGGGCAGCGGGAGGAGGAGGAGGGCAAGGAGCGGCAGGAGGAGAGGCAGCCGCCGGCCCGCGCCCGCCATGGCCCCGGCACCGCCGCTTCCGGGCTCGGGCCGGGCGGGGCCGCACCTGAGGAGGGGCCGGGGCCCGCCCGCCTGTGGGAGCGCGGCCGGGACGGGGCCCGGAGCTCCTCCCCGCCCGGACAGCGCCGGCCCTGGCCTGGGGTGGGGGTTAAAGAGCCGAACCTGCTTCGATCTGCGGGTTGTCTCCCTGCTGGTCCCGAGGTCCGCGCGCTCATCACGGAATCGCCCGGGTTGGATGGGCCCGCTGGAGATCATCCGTTCCCACAGCCCTGCCAAGGCAGAGGCAGCTGGAGCGGGTGGCACGGGAAGGATCCGGGGGGGATTGGGATGTCTCCAGAGAGGGAGACTCCGCGGTCGCCCTGGGTAGCTGTTTCCAGGGCTCTGCCAGCCTGGACGTGAAGAAGAAGTTCTTCCTCGTGTTGAGGTGGAACTCCCAGTGCACGTCTCTGGCTTCGGGGTGAATGGCGTGAGCATTAAAAACTGACATCAGCAGCGCTCCGCAGCTGCTGAGTGAAAAGCATGATAGGTGTATGCTCTGCTTTTCCAGTTGTGGGGCTGTTCTAAATGCATCCACTACGCGGGGGACTATGCAAACCTGGTGCTCGTTGCTGATGCTCACCCCGTTTCAGCTGTCTCACAGGTTTCACTCCAGGTTTCACACTGTTTTCGCACTGTTTTCACACTGCAGCACGCCCACAGCCACTTTCACCTGCTCCTTGCCATGGATTTCACCTGATGGTCTCACGCAGAGCTGTAACTCAGCCGAGTTGCCAGCTCAGGGAGTTTTCCAGCAAAGCTGAGCCCTTTGCTGAGCACTGACCAGCAGCCCGGCCATTTCGTATGGTTTTGTGGTGGCAAATATCTAACTGGTGGCCAGTGTGAGCCTGCAGATGACGAGGTTTCTGTTGGCGATCCTTCTGCCATTCCTTCTGCCCTGCACTGATGACATCTACAGATTCTCATCACCTCCTGGGTTTTAACATTTTGTGGCACCACTATTTAATAGTAGCAGCAAAGAATTGCAGTTCTGACAGTTGTGTGCAGGGCAGGGAAAAAATATTTATGTGTACATGTGGAACTAGAAAAAAAACCCCATTCATTTTTCTTTAGGCATTATTTTACTGAATCTTACACTGACGCATTTGGGCTGACCACTGTGATTTATAATGCTGTGACACAAACACAGTGCTCAGCTGGCATTGCGGTGTAATTTCCTGATAACCGTGGTAGAACAAATTTGCTCAATCGACAAGCAAACGTGTGCAGTGCTACTTGTTATCATCCCATTAGCTTCATGGCTTATGTATATACTAATTGCGCTGTATTTAAGCCGAGGGCATTCATTTTCTGCTGCATGTGCTTGGCAAGAAGGAATCCAGTAGAGAAAATGTTAAGTGTGTGGTTGCGCGTGAGTCACACGTTGGACATCGTGACAGGGCAGAACTTCTGTGGTGACAACAGTACAGAGAGTGGTTGGATTTCCTAAATTGCTGTTTATCAGGGCAGGCTATGGCTGTCCAGACCGTTCTGCAGCCCCTTAAACAGGAACAAGAGCCTGAACGGCAGCGGGGCTGCCGATGGGAAATTGGGGGCTGCAGGAAGCTGTCTTAAATTTCAGCCACTGCTGGTAGGAGGGAGCAATGTCAGAGGAGCTTTGATACCATGTACAATATTGAACAGATCTGGACATTGTTTAGAAATTTATTAGCAATTTTAAAATAACATCATTCCTTAGATAAAAATGCAATCTTACAGGAATATACATTTGTCCCACACAGAGATGACCCTATAGCTCACTGGCGGGCCATTCGCTCTAACTTTCCTCTGTTGATTTTAAAACGTGCGAGAGGGCAAGACGGACTCTGGCACTGATGACAGGCTTACATGACGGTTACAAACTGTACAGCAGTATTTACAAAAGCATTTCTGTGGGTTCATGAAAACTAGATATAAAAGTGTGGAAGGAGGTAAAGAATTGAGACAGGGAAGGGCTTGGGTGGAGGTGCAAGGGAGGGCTGGGAAGTGGGCAGGGAGTGTAGGGAAGAGTGGGAGAGGAGGTTTATATCTGGACTGATTTATACTTGAGAGAGGTCATTTTACAGCTCTGGGCAATTCAAATGAAGGCAAAACACTTATATTTATCAACATTTATAGCTGATGATCAGAGCAGGAAATGGTGCTCCAGGGCCTGAACTTAAGAGGTGCTGAGGAACCCCATCTTCCCTGAAGTCACTGGGAGACACTGGGACCCAGTACCTTGCCGGGCCAGACCCAAACCCTGCACAGACGGTGCCCCCTGGACCTGAAACCCTTTGGATCTGCACTGCTCAGTCCTTGGTGCTGATGTGAGTTCAGACTGAGAGATCAGCTCCTGAATGACACTTGGGCTCCTGAAACCGGACTAGATTCCAACCACTTCTTGCCAGAATTCACCCAAAGTGACTCATCCCTTGCTCTGTCAAGCGGCAATTGTTTGGAGGGAGATTCATCATTCGGAATTGAGTTTTAAGGCAGTTTTATAAGTATCTCCCCTTTTTATTTTGTGTGTGATGCAGCAATGTTTGTCAGAGATATTTACAATCTCACTCCTCCTCCTCCAAAATCTTCCCACATTCAAACTGTCAAGACTAAATAAGCTCAAAACAATCGTTTCTATGAGCGATCATAAAGTTGATGATGTTTAGATAGTATTGGCTGCCAGTCTACCTAGGTGCTTGAGATGGGAGCAGACTGACTTAGGATGCTTAAAATACTGAAATCATTTCAGCCTAACTGGGAAAGAGCTAACAGAAAAACACAGGTATTTAATCACCTGAATGATGATGCCAACAAATGGTGTCCGAGTTTGTGGTTCTGTCTGCAACAGGAAAAAGCTTTGGAAAGGAAGGGGCTGTTGGAACGCTGGCAGAAAAATTTGTGGTTGAGTGGAGTGACGCCTGCCCTCGCCTGGGCCTGTCCCTGCTCCCCTGGGCCCGGGATGCAGCCGCTAATCCTGGCCTAAGGAAAGGACCGGCAAAGCGCTGCCAGCTTCGGGCCGCAGGAGTGGAGGCAGAGTGCCTGACACGGGGTAGAAAAACAACAGCATGGGAGTGTGGAGAAAAGCTCCTGAGCCCGCCTAACTAAGCCCTTGGTAATGCTAATGAAGATTCCCTCATTACATCAGTCATTGGTGCTGCTCCTCTCAATTAGCCCTTTAGAAAGGGACTTGATTAAGTTGCCTAATTGTCCCGTGCCACCTGAGATCTCTGCTATCCTCTGGACCCGAGCCGTTCCTCTCCCCACCAGCTGTGGCAGACCTGGCAGAAGATACTGTAGGGCATCTCAAGTGGCACTGGACATTCACATTTAGGCAACTGAGTCGAGCCCTGTGCCCCTAAAGAAGGCCTGGTTTTTATGCTCAAGTGTTAAGTTCCCTGTAAGGGGGAGGAGAAGAATGGAGAATTAGACTAGAACACTAAAGTTTGTATCAGAAGAGAGGGGTTTTTTTTCCCATTCCAGTGTGATACTACTGACTATTCTGAGAGCAATTGGAGCTCAATCTGTCTTTGGAACAGATGTGCTTCTGCCCTCACCCACCCAACCTCAGGGAGCTGAAGCAGCAAGGCCAGAGTGGTTTCAGCTTTCCAGAAACAAAGCAGGAACAGAGATAGAAGCTCCACGAACTGAGATCCCATTGGAAACTTTCTGGATCCCTGGGTTTGCTCACCCAGAGTAAAACTTAAAAAGTTTCACAACATTCAAAAGAAGAAAAAAAGAAACCCCGTGCTGCTACTGAGAATTGTATTTCTTAGACTTCTTTGAAGGAAAAAAATAAATGGGGGAAAAATGTAATTAAAATTTTCAGGGCCCAGCTCTGTTTTCCACATTCTTTGTATCAACACAACCTCCTCGGCCTCTAATGCCCTCCAGCCTCACGTTAGGAAGATGGGAACTGGGGCTTCTTATGGCCTGGAATGTTTTCTTTATATGCACGACAGTTTTTATTATGGGAACTGATAAATCTCACTGCTACCAGAAACCCCGACTCGATTCTACCTCAGTGTTGTTGTGCTCCAAATTCCCCATTCAGTGTTCCTCTCCCCGCCCCCGCCCCTGCTGTGGGGACAGTCCCAGCAGGACCATGGATGTATCTCAGGACACTCAGTTCTGTCTCAGTAGGGCTGTTTCACCTCAGCTCCGTGGACCAGTGGGTTGGGGTTTCTCATCTACACGTACGAAGCAAGGCCCCCAACTCCACGTGTGACACGGGTGACCAACCCCACGGCCTCGGGGCGCCGCCACCTCGTCTGGATGTGTCTGTGTGCAAACGCGCATACATTTCATACAGCAATCTGAAACTCAGGCAGAAAAGACACAGGAGCCTGGCTGAGACCCATACAACTGTTATATTGGCGTCAGTCTAAAGAAAGCAATGATACATTGCTTTGGAAATTATCAAGAAATGTAAAAAATGCATTTGCCCTTTTTTTTTTTTTTGTTGTTGTTGTCGCCGTAGTCACTGGGGCAGGGTTGTGAGTCAGAAAACAAAGCAGAAATAGATGCGGTTCTGTACATGGCGCCTCTCTGGCTGTCCCTCCGTGCTGGGCTGGGGTGGGCAGGGCAAGAAAACAGGCGGGACCCCTGCAGTAGCAGCAGCATCGACACCATCATCGTCCACATGTCCAGCTGAAGAGGCAGATGATGCACAAAAGGTCTGTGGACAACGAAACTCCAGCTCTGGATCACAAGTTCCACTTGCTTTCCCATCACGTCAGCCACACAGAAATAGGGAAGAAAAAAAGAAATGCACCCGAAATACTGTGGCTGGCCCAGTACTGTCTGGACTAACGAGCAGGAGTGATACAGGGAGGAGGTTTGTTGTTTTATAAGAAACGTCTTTAGTCTGCAGTGTCCTCTTGCGAGTCAGAGATGCTCAGAGGCAAACAGCAGATAATTTTCCCCATTCCTTCCCTCCACGCCACTTCTCAGCCATCGGTTCCTTCAAAGCTTCCATCCACAGCGCAGTGATTGTACCCACCATCCACTCCCATACACAGGGAAACACTCCAGGAACTAAACCTGCCCCCTCCTTCCCACTGTCCCCCAGACTCTGCCTCACTCACAGGAGGCAGCAGCTCTTTGCTCAGGCCTGTCACAATGTGCACGTTGGAAGTACCTCAAATGAAAAAAAAAAAAAAAAAAAAAAGAAGCCACCCTCCCCAGAGAGAGAAATTTGCACAGCTGGCACCAGCAATTACTAAATTTAACACCTGCCCCTCAAACCGCAGAATTCATTTGCATTCTCTGCTAGCCACGCATTTTCCACTCTGCAGCACCTACGGGGTCTTCCAGGAGAGCGTGGGGTTTCCCCTGGCCACTGTAGGCTCTGACCCCCGGGGGAGTAGCAGCTTTCACCAAGACTGCCTGGGGCACAATCATTCCTGTCATTTAATCTTTCCATCAAGAAAAAATCCTAAAAGATGGGCTGTCAACCATCCAAAATGCTCATTGTCAGCACTAATTTGGGTAAGCGCTGCTTTCCAGGGGTGAAGAGCGCCTCTCTTCCATTGGGAGGGTCAGATGGACTTTGCAGCAAAGGAAAATGAGTTTGGAGCCCTTACACGGCATTTCCAGCAACAGCCAGGCACGGGCATTCTTCCCTTTCAGGTACCTTTGGAGAACATCAGCGCCAGCAGCAGCAAACTCACAGGGAGACACAGGTCCAGGCACCAGGGATGAAAGGAGGAGACTGACTCACATCAGATGGTTACGTTCTCCAGGGAAGCCTTGAATTATGACTTTGATGATGGATGCTTGTACAAATGGATTCCTATTTCTCTAGTATTTGGTTTTCTCCAAGGTATCTTGAGCTGATATTGGCCGGTTCAAAGAGCACAGTCAAAAAATACCCTTTACTATTTCTCCTTTATGCCCCAGAGAATCAAGAAGAAAAACAGGAGTGTCACAAAAATAATGTAATCAATGTATGCAGCGAAGGATGTTCTTGGACATCTGCAGAAGCTCAAGATTTGAATCAAAGGTCTCTGAGTCAGATCACACCTCAGACCTCAGAAGCGATGTGCAAGTTTGTGAATCATCCAGAGGAAGGAGAAAAAACAGCAGTAGTCTAGACAAAAATCAGTTGCATAAAATCTACCAATACGTGCCTGTTTTTTCAGCCTCTCTCGGGGTTAGGGCCAGCCGTCAGTGTGAGAGTTTCACACTTACTAATCAGGAAATGTGGCTGGAAATGCTGTGCTGCCAGATGTTTTGTGACTTAGTACCTGACCCATCCACTAAAGTCTGGGAAGAGGATTGAAACCATGCACAGGAACATCAAAAAGTCACTTGGCATCTGCATCTTGACCAGATGCAGGAATTCTCCTAATAAAGATCCACAGTTCTCTCTCTCTCTACCCCTCTGCTTTCAGCCCAGACCAGGGTAAGGTAACGTAACTTTGCCAGCCATTCTGATTCTTATGTTTCTTATCCCAGGATCCTGCTAAAATTGATCAGGGTCCAGCTGTTTAATAAAATAATTTTGAAGCCAGATTTTTCCCTCCCTGCTCCTTCAATTGCTGGTGCCAGCTGAATGTGTAGGATGGATCTGCCAAATGGGTGTTGGGGGTCTTGCCACCCTTGAGTGGGACGAGACCTTTAGAGGAACTGAGCAAAAGGAAAGAAAACAAAGCCTGAATAAAATGTCCCAGTCTCGGGAAGAAAGATTCTCTACCCGTAAAGAATCGTGCACATTAAAAGGGAGTGAGGAAGAAGGAAAATGAACACAAGATATGCAAAATCAGTAACGTTCAACCTGTCAGTGGATTGCAGAATTGTTACTTACACCAGGTACACTTTGTTCATCGTACAAATTAAAAAAGGAAAAAAAAAAAAAAAAAATAGTACCCTTTCCCCAACCACACGTAAAAAAGCACTTAAAAGTTCAAAGGTAAAGCTTGGCACATTCCAAATACGAAATGATTCACTTGACATGCAGCAAAATATACAAGAAGTGATTCTTTTTTTTTTCTTTTTTTTTTTAAACAAACTTAATTCAATTCATTATCTTTGCTTGGCACAATTGCAATTCATTTTAAAAAAATATTTGAAAAATACTGAAACTGACCTGAATTCAAGTATAACGGTTTCTTCAACAGAAACATTATCAATGCAATAAAACATCACACGGAATATATCGAAGCGTAACGACTTCTGGTTTGTTTGTTTTTTTTTTTTCTTTTGTTTCCCCCCCCAACCCCGTAATTATTTTTTCTTTTCTATACAGTTTTAATGCCAACACAACTTACAATTTTATTTCAAAATTAATATTATTGCATTGTTTTTGCATATCTTGTGGAACAGAAAATGCAAAGTTACTGATTCCCTTTTCGAAAGCAGAGACAGTGGTTTGTTTTTGCATTCGAATGGCCGCAGACACAGATCTCCCGCAGCTCCAGCCGGGGCGTGGAGAGCTGCTCTTACACGCACACGCACACGCACACACGCTCGCTCCTACTGCTCCCACGCTCACAGATACACATAGCACTAAAAAGAACCCAAATCAATCACTCAAATGTGCAAGACTATATCAAGTGCATTGCCTACTATCTTTAAATTATAAAACAACAACAACAACAACAAAAAGGTTTTCAGTCGCTAGTAAATAAAATTACAAATTCTCGGTGTACATAATGGTTGGTAAAACTCATCTATCGTTATACTTCTACCGAATTCCAATGGAGAAACCACCCTCCCGCCCCAGTTTAAATAATACAGCATGATCAAACCAATTTAACATCTGCAAAGGTGAAAATAAACCAAAACAAAAAAGGTAGGTGATTACAAAACGCTGTAAACACTCCCTTCTCCCTCAAAAATAATAATAATATTAATAAAATAGTCAAAATAAAAACTGCAACATGCTTTCAAGAAAATACCAAACTGCGAAACAAAAACTCTGCACAGGCCCGGCGGCCCCTCAGCCCCGCCTGCTCGCCCATTGGCCGGCACAGTTGGCGCGCTGAGCTCTGATTGGCCGGCAGGAGACCGCCTGAGCTCGGATTGGCTGGCGAATGACAGCGCGAGCTCTGATTGGCCGGCAGGGGCCGCTGCCGGAGTCTCGGCAGGGCTGGGTCGCGCCTCGAGCGACCGCAGGCTTCTCCTGCTTCCTCCTCCCCGTGGCCGTGTGGGAATCCACAGCAGAAGTCTTCCTCTCCTTCCGAATCAAAGGGCCTTGGCTTTATGGAGACGGTGAGGCTCGTACAGAATATGTGCAAAATGATTTTTACAAGCAAGGTTGAAAGACACCCGTTTGGCGCAGGGTCCTTTTGGCTAGGGCCATCCACAAGAAGCTGAGGTTCCCCTTGGTGCTCCGGAGGCAGCTGTCGTTCCTTGTGCAGGGACTGAAAAAAAGAGGGAGCTGGCTCTCCTCCTCTTCTCCTCTTCCTCCTCACTCTTCCTTCATGGACACGTGCTGGGGTTATATCCGCTCCTGAAAAGCTTTCTTACACCACCCAACTCTGCGACTCGTCCCAACAGAAATGAATGAAGAACGCTGTTCCGGTTACTCCAGGTCACGAGAACAGTGAGGCACTTCTGAAACAAACCCATTAGGAACATTGAAACAAATAAAAAACCAGCATCGCTTCCAGCCCTGGCAACTACAGGCTGCTGATATAAATCCTGCTGTCCTTGAGCTCCTCCTGACTTATCCTACAATCCGGGTTCTGCACCTCTTCCTCTTCCTCTCCTGCACTGTCCTGCCCTGGGTCCCTGCAGTTAGCAAAAGGCAAGAGGTTGCCATTGGGGCTCTGCTTGCTGTTACCATTGAGAATGTTGTCTGCTGCATTTTCCATCTCTTCTATCGTCATGTCGCAGGCGTCTGCGAGCTCCTGGGTTGTGACCTCAATGAACTTTGGATCTTGAGCAAACTGCATCAGTCCTTCCGAAATCAAGACCTTCGAAAGCAGGCGGGGAACCAGAACACAAAGACACGTGTTAGCACCCCGCAGCATCCACCCTGCCGCACCTCCAACACAACCCTCTTCACCGCCGTCTTTCCTTCCCCCATCATGCTTCTAAACCCCTGCTGGGAGAAGGGCTCTCCTACAACGGATCTGCTGCCCTGCTCCTCCAGGGCCGTGCTCCTAGCTGGCCGTGCCGCAGCACCCTGCCCGTTCTTACCGCTTCCACCAGGCTGCTGGCGCTGCCGTGGAGCTGCCGGCTGCTCCCTGCGGTCGGGCTGGGCACGGTCAGGGACACGGGCCGGGCTCTCCTGGGGCTGCCTCCGCTCTCGGGGTACCGGGAGCCGCAGTGCACTGACGGCAAGCTGCTGTTGAGCTTCTCCGAGGATTCCGCCCCGTCGAGGCGCAGCGTTGGGATGCTCTGTTGCGGCCAGCCCCGGTTGCAGGGCGTGGCCGGGGGCGTAGCGCACAGCCGAGAGAACGTGGTGGGGGAATGGCTTCGCTGGAGCAGGGGACTCAGGCCGGCCACTGCTAACGCCTGCGGACAGAGGAGGGACAACGTGAGAGAGAGCTCGCAGGGCCGGAAAAAGGACGTGCCGGAGAAACCGTCGGAGTAAGGCCTGGAGAGCTTCGAGGCTTGTGAAAACAGCTGCCAGCTCCTTGGAGGGTTTGGATGTGCGCTGCAAACTCATTTAGCAAGCTTTCCTTTAAATGGTGTACCCTGTGCTAGTGCCAAGCACTGGACTGGGAATTTTCAGAACCGCAGTTCTTTAGCCTGGGAACCATGGCAATGCCTGAAGGGATTCAGCCCTATTCCCATCCCATTGCCAGGAGGGACACAGCCCCATTCCCGTGGCACTGCCAGGAGGCATACAGCCACATTCCAGTGGCATTACCAGAAGGGATACAGCCCCATTCCCATGGCACTGCCAGGAGGGATACAGCCCCATTCCCATGGTGCTGCCTGAAGGGATTCAGCCCCATTCCCATCCCATTGCCAAGAGGGATACAGCCACATTCCCATGGCACTGCCAGGAGGGATACAGCCACATTCCAGTGGCATTACCAGAAGGGATACAGCCCCATTCCCATGGCATTACCAGAAGGAATACAGCCCCATTCCCATGGCATTGCCAGAAAGGATACAGCCCCATTCCTATGGCATTACAAGAAGGGATACAACCCCATTCCTATGGCATTACCAGAAGGGATACAGCCCCATTCCCATGGCACTGCCAGGAGGGATACAGCCCCATTCCCATGGCATTACCAGAAGGGATACAGCCCCATTCCCATGGCATTACCAGAAGGGATACAGCCCCATTCCCATGGCATTACCAGAAAGGATACAGCCCCATTCCCATGGCACTGCCAGGAGGGATACAGCCCCATTCCCATGGCATTGCCAGAAAGGATACAGCCCCATTCCCATGGCATTACAAGAAGGGATACAGCCCCATTCCTATGGCATTACCAGAAGGGATACAGCCCCATTCCCATGGCACTGCCAGGAGGGATACAGCCCCATTCCCATGGCTTTACCAGGAGGGATGCAGTCCCATTCAAAACACCACCTCTTCTCCACTGGGAGAGACAGGAACTCATTTTCCCACCACTGACAGCACACATAGCACAGGCTTTTATTGCCAGTTGCTGTTTTAAGAGTCTGCTGAGGAACCTGAACAGATACCAGATGTGAATTTTAGATGTGTGTGCAGTTGGCAATAACTTGAAATCCACCAGTGGGTTTTGAGGCATCTGCTGTTGGTGGGAGGATCAATATCTGATGGTGACACTTTCAGCCATCCAGTCCTTCCTGCAATCATACACACAATCTCTGAGTCATCCAGCCTCCTCTTAGAACAAAGTCCTCAAGAGGCCTCCTGTTGCACAGGGCTGATCTGATGCCTTATCGATGGTGACTGCTTCCTTGTTCTGTAAGCAAGACTGTCAGAGTCACAAGCTCATCTCACAGAGCTCATGGCTGAGCAATGAAATAAATGCACAGAAACTACAAAAGAGCATGGATTGTGTTGTGTTCAGGCTAGGGAAGGCTCTGTGTTTAGTCTAAGCTAACTGTGCAGGGAAGCCCTGGCAAGCCTCCCTTCTCTTCAATGCCTGCCTGAAAACGCTGCCTCAAAGACGTGACTTACACAAGATTTAAACTTGCCCTTTGGTGATGCTCCTTCCCTCCACTGACCACAGTGGGACTGGACTGACCAATTTAAACTAGACAGCTCACTTAAAGCCATGTGATGTTCAGTGAAGCTCAGTCCATCTGCCACTGAAATCCTTGGGAAATGATAATTATGTTGTGCTGATGACACAGAAGAAAAGAATTAATTCTTAGTCACCTGCAAGTTCACTGAGGCTTTCTCAGGAACTGGATGTCAGACTCCTGTCAAATTGCAGTGAGGAAGAAACCCTTAAAACTTCTTCTGAATAAGTCATGCCCTGCAGGCTATGATGGCCTCAGCACATCCTTTAAACTGCCAGGACTTCAGGGAGAGACCCAGCTCTGTCAGGCAGGACAACAGAACCAATTTTTCAGCTTGTTGGCAGAAACTTACACAAAATGTTCTATCAAAAATGTCAGGTTCTGAGGAATCTGAAAGAAGCTCTGTAGGATTGCTTTGAGCTTCACCTGAATACATTTGCATATCATGATGTCCAGGTATTCCATGAGAACATCTCTTCAAGCATTCACGGCCACAGAATCCATTAGGTTTAGCAGAGGCAACCTCTCCACTCTGTGGTCTTATTTTAGGCACTGTTGTTGGTTAACATTTTTATAAACATGGGTGCTGCTGAGTGCTGTCAGCTGGCAGCCAGGTGCCTCTTTCGGGGTCACCCTTCAGTCTGGCTGAGGGACACTTGGGTGGGCAGAGCCCCTTCCCTGCAGGTTTTGGGCTGCATGGTGGGATGGGGAAGGGTGAAGTAGCTCCATCTTATTTGCAGAGGTTAAAGGGAGGTGTTTCTGTCAGCTGTGTGGGCTGGGAGGTTCCCTCTGCCTGGCCCATGGGAGGGCAGGAAGTCTCAGGAGGGCTGTTGGTGCTCCACTGAATGTGGGAAGCTGTTTCCTGACCAATCCCCCCTGCTCCAACACATTTTCTGGTTGTCCCTGCCACAGCTGTAACTCACTGCAGACCACTGCTTTCTGGAGCTCAAGAATTAAAGGATAACTCCCTGGAAGTGGAGGTGAGAAAAGCTAGGGAGCCTCAAGCCCACTCCTCTCTCAATCCTCTGACTTCTCATTCCCCTCATTCCTGCTGTGTGGCATTTTCTGCCCTTGTGGCAGCCTGAAGAAGAGGCAAGGCCATTCTACCCTGCCTGGGGGGGGCTGCAGAGAGCAGGAAGCCACACCTGCAAGGCTGGCACTGCCATCTGCACCTGTTTCTTTTATGGTGACAAAAAGTGGCATCGTCAAACCAAAAGACAAAGATCTCCTTTGGAGTCTGACAGCTGGCTGATGGTCTAGGTACATGTTTGGGCATACATTTGCTAGGCTGCTGAACACAGTTACAAAGGGCTTAAGAAGCTGATTGATTACACATAATCAGTTTATGTTTTAAAATGGTTAATTGCACTTACTGGTTACCTTTAATTACCTTAAAGTAGACTGTGCACTCTTTATTCATGTGCTTACTGCCATCAAAGCCAGTGTGATTGCATTGCAGCATGCAATTTGGGCAGTTATTTTCATCTTTTTGCTAGTGTTTTATTTTATTCTTTCACAGGCATCAGAAAATGATAACTTGGCTGACTCCAAGGGACATATTCCTGCAGCATTCTGGGAATGACAAAAATCCTGACTGCTAAAACCTGGGCCTTTGGTATGGGTGAGAGTCTATCCCAAATGGTTCTTTGACAGTGGGTTGGGATGCTCTGGGGGGCACTGCAGGTGGCAGAGGTTACTGACACTCACCTGATGATGGACCAGATGCAAAGGCAGGACTGTCTTCTGCGAGACGTCCACACCCTGGTTTTTCTGTCTTTTCAAACACTCTAAGTGAAAAGATGCTCTTCGACCTGAAACAGCAACACACACCCTGTGTCCATCACTCATGATACACTCATGATCTGTTTTCAGTTTCTTACAGTGCAGCCCCACTGAACACACAGCAAACACACACACAAACACACTTTAGGCCCTTTCCAAAGCAAAGGTGTTTACAGAAAGCATTCAGGCATCACAAACCAACCAAGGCTACCTTCCAAGCAAGCTGCAAGGCGGCATTCTGAATGCTTTTATCCTTTAAAACACGTGCAGCTGGTTTCCCTCTGAGCAGGGCCAGTGCTCTCAGACCTGTGTGGCTGAGGCAGGATGTGGCAGCTGAGGCTCTGTGCTTGTGCTGGCTGCACACAGCACGCAGACGGGGACATTGTGCTGCTCAGGTGACTCTGGCGCCCTGCTCGCGTGTGATCTGTGTCCCTCAGCTGCCAGACGCAGCACAGTTTATGGGACTGTGTCTACAGCAAGGTCAAGTGCAGCTGAATTCATCAGTGGGGAATTTACTGGTGAATGGAAGGTGACTTGGACACGAAACGTTTCCGGAATTTGGAAGGGAGAGGAAAAAGATTTTAGAGGGAACTGCTGAAACAGTCACATTGCTTACTTGCTGTAAAATTAAACTTCTCTAAATATGAGAAAGGAACTCTCAATGAGGAATTTCAAACTACTCAAAAGTATATTTATGATCAAGTGCTTTACTTCTGAAAAATGGCAAATAAATCCAGTGTTAAAGATTCAATACATGGCACACTAAAATATTTTGTGGTCTCCTTGATTTTCTTGACATTTTTCTAAAGAAGGAAAGAAAATTGGAATTCTGAAAATAGTAGGTATCTATAATACTGGATTGCTGAGAAAAAGCCCTCTCAGGGTTGGAGAAAATACATTATAACCCAGAAAATGAATGTTACAATGCAGGTTAAAAGAATTTCCTCTTTCTAGAGAAAAAACCCCAACTACTAAAATGGGTATGACATCAGTATATAAATATTCTCTAGAATGTAGTTAGTGAAGCATTGTATCAAAGGCTGACTGCCTTACAGATAGATATAGAAATTGTCATTGCCTAATATTTTAGATTTAGAATAAAGTAAATGTTGTTAGAACAGTGAAGCATCCTGAAGAATTTCGGTGAAGATTCACCAGCCTGTTATTCTGTAAAAATGTATTTTATACACGATTCTTTTTAGTTTCTCCCTTCAGTGCCCTTTTTTTTCACCACACCAGTACTCAGAAAAAGGCTGAAGAATGCTATACCTAAAAGAGTTCACACACTCCCAGTCGCAGACCCTCTTGATACTTTAATGAAACCTTGTGATTCATGGGTTTCACCTGACAGTGAAGCACTTGAAAATCTCCAGGTACCATTAGAGCAGACAGCAAATTTATGTTGTATTAACTTAATCTGACATTCAGTGTGCTCCTGGTAGCAGACAAAGGACACAATCTCTCATTTCTCCTTGCTGAATACACACAGAGCAGAACGCCGTAGACTCAAGGCTCACCCATTCACTGACTCCCTGGTGATTGTTTGGAGAGTCTACAGCTCTCAAATAAACTGCCCTAATTCACAGGCAGGCTTGCTCAAACAGATCACAGGGACTGTCCAAACAGCCCCAGGTTCATCTGCTGGCCGAGTGTGACGCCAGCAGAGCCGTGTTGCTGATCAGGGCTGTCTGCACGCCCCGGCATTGCTGACCTCACGAGCTGAACGCATCAAACAGCAACACCCGCGCCCACACGGGCTGGGATTCCTCCAGGGGGATGTGGGAACCCCACCAAGGTGGAGGAAACACAGCCCAGCCCTGCTGGGAGGTTACCTAGAGCTGAGGAGCACAGAAACCCCTTCTTCGGAGAGTGCCGGGTGTCCTCTCCTTTGCTGTTTTCTGGGGGTGTGAGTTGTCTGTTTTCATCATCTTGGTAGGCGAGCCTGGGAAGGAGAGCAGAGGGATTTAGAAAAGCAGCAGATATTGGGCAGAGTAAACCCTCTTCCAGCAAGGAAGCCAGGAAGGTCATGCTAGCAAAGGGATGCAAGAGCGAGCTAGCTTCAAATTATTAATGGTCCAGGAGACCATGAGAACCCTCTAGAAATGAGCTTGGGAATATCAGGAGGGAGAAGTGAATGTGGGGGGCAGCCCTGGTAATCCAGATGTCTCATTCACAGAAGTATAAGTCCTAGGTGAAAAAGATCCTTTTCACTGTTACTTCTAGGACTGAACTGCATTTTGAAAAGAAATGATTTTCTCATATTTAAGTTGTCTAAAATTTTCTGACCTTCTCCCGTAAATTGAAACTTTTGTTGAAAAATGTCACCTCTTCCCACCTCTCCCCCTTAATTAAAGAACCACCCAAACACCTTGACTAAAGCTGCAAATCTCACATTTCAGTAGAGAGCAGACTTGGTTCACTACAGTACTCAATGTCTTCATTCAAATTTTCATCATAAGTCTCATCCTGAGACACTTCCTCTTGGCAAACAATTGCCAGCTGGCTGTCTCTGGAACTGGAGCTAATGAGCAAAAAAGACAAGTCAAGATATGGAGATGGTAAAGACAACCTGTTACAAGGACAAGAATGACAGGCTCCATCTGTCTCAGTTTATTATCATGCTGAAGAGCCATCATAGGAAAAATCAATGACTGAGCAGAGCTACGGAGTTCACAAATACAAAGCAACAACCTTTGTCTGTGTCCTCTTTCACGGGGTGAATCTCTTAAACCAGTGCTGAACAACACTGTAGATGTATTTTGTCGTTTGTGACTACCTGTGCTCCGTTAACGTGCACGTCACACCGACCACGTTTCCAAAGATACACCTCGCTGAACTCACGGTGACATCTGAGATGGGCTCTCAGGAATAAATTTTTTCCCTTGTTGCATAAGGCTTGGTTATGGATTTCAGAGGAGCCTCCTGGACACCCACAGTAACCTTCTCATCTCTGTGATGTGTGGCCTTTGCCTCCCGAATCCCGCAGTCTGCACCAGCTCTGCCCTCTGCCTCCTGGTCACATTCTCATCCTTGCTGGCTTTTCCACCTTTCATCCCTTTTTTTAACTGCAGAGTGCTTCTACTCAATTCAGTAGGATCTGTTCAAAGCCTTAGGTGGGGCAGCCCTTAATTCTCTGCTTTTCTCCTCTCTGTCCCTCTGTTTCACATTTCAGCACTCGGATTTTGCTTCATTTGGACTTTGCGTTTTCTGAGGAGTAAAGTAAAATATGGAGGTAGCTTGAATCTTTGAGGTATGGACATGGAGGTATGGGAAACAATTTCAGTTTCTTACTAGAATTTGCAGAAGAGAGCAGGGTGGTGGTTTTGGTGGTTTTTTTTTTTTCCATCTTTTAGGGACTGGAGAAGCAACATTATCTTGTCATCTGGTTAAAGCAAAAACCATTGGGAGAAATGTGGGTTGTGTGAAAGAGCCTGTAAGAACAGTGCTGCAGAGACCTTCCTCTGAAATGGGAGGCAAGTAAAACTGCTGAGGTGTAGAGGGGAAAAAGTCAGTACCTGGCATCTCCTCCTGTTCAGCTGTCTGTGTTTAGCCAAAACCATACAGAATTTTTGTGTGAACATGCCAGGGGGTATTTCACTAAGCTGTGATCAGAGAAGGCGTTGATGTGTGAGCCCAGCTAGAATCTCTAAAAAACCCCAAATCTAGAAAATAGCCAGAATGCGATTTGCTACATGCCCTGAATTGGGAGTGTTTTCTGGAGATGTGGTGATCAGCATCTCTATCTCAGCCCTACTGACACCAAAAAGGAGAGCTCCTATTCAGCATTAGTGGGAATTTGGAGTTTGAACAGGAGGGAGAGAGTGGGTCTTACAGCCAGGCAGCATTAGAGGAGAACACGTACCGTCCCAGTGTCTCGTAGTAATGTGTCCTAATTCAAGGAACGTGCCCAGGGAAGCAAGGAGAGAAAAGAACACCCCGTTAGCAGTGTCACACCAGCACGAGTCAGCAGGGAGGAGGGCAGATGGGAACACAAGTTGTGCAACTCCCGTGGCCTCCCTCAGGAAGGCATGAAATAGAAAAACCACGGGACTCTTCACTTGGGCAATTCTGCTCCCACTGAAGCTCCTCTGTCTTATTGTCCTACTCTGTCCTTTCCTGGGGCAGCATTTGGCCACCTTTTCACACTGTTCACTCTCTGCACTGAAAAAAAAAGAATAAATCCATCTCCTTCCTGCTGTTTCTGAAAGTATTAAAGAAAAAAAATCCCCCACCGAGAAAAATTATATTCCTTTTGTGTTAGTCATCTGCGTGTAGAGAGCCTGAAAACTGTCCAGAGAAGGGGATTTTCTTCGCTTTGTTTCCGAAAACCTTGCCACCCTCCTACCAGAATGTCTTTGGTGACCTCTGTAGGGATGTGACCTGCTGAATGAAAAACCACTGACTTCAACAAAGCTCCCTGTTGGGCGATTAAGGCGTGAAGAGCAGTCTCCTTCAGTTACCAGTTGGTAAAACACCTCCCCGGGCTGAAGGAGGGATAAATAAGGCTCCCTTTGGATCTCGCAAAGGTTTCTCCTGATAAAGCCCAAAGAAATCACGTGTGTTGGTCAGTGAGAGTGCCGGTGCTCCGCAGTTGGCGCGCACCTGTTGCGCTGTGGGCTTTGGCACGAGGGGAGAACCAGAAGGCTCAATCCAGGCTGGGCAATGCCTGGGAGTGACTGCAGCGCAGCAGCAGTGCTCTGGTGTTTGCATGCACCTTCCAACACCTGCTCCCCTGTCTCCCTCTCTGCTGGGAAAATTACCTTTTGGATGGGAGTTTCCAGGGAGCCTCCTGCACGCAGATGGTGGGGGACAAGGGGGTCCCGTGGCCTTCCACCGTGCTGACAGTGCTGGGGTAGCTGGGAGGGCTGGGGAAGCGACACAGGGCGGTGTTGTTGGCGTTGTTGATGTTGGCATTGGAGCCTGAAGATGAGTAGCTGCTGGGAGTGAAGGTGGAGTCCACCAGCTTCTCGTGGGATGGAGACTCGGTATCTCCGTGGTTGTTGCCAGACTTATTGATGTGCAAAGGTCTCTGGGTGGTGAACGTCTGGGGGAACCCACTCCTGCCGTCACTTTGGTAATAGCTCACGTGGTTTCCAAACAAGCCTCCAGCTCTCTGTCAGAGGAACAGAAAGGAGTTTTCCTTTGTGAGTGAGATGTGCAAGGGCCCCGGTGTTTTCCTGCTTAGATTGTTCTTGAGGGAAGAAAAGCGAGGACCAAAGTGAGCATGATAACACTGGTGCTCTCTGTTCCAGAAAGCAGTGTGAGGACTTCTCTGTCACAGGGACTAGGAACACACAGGCTGGGATTTCAGAGGACTGGCATCTACACCTCTCACCAGACCTGGGAGTCCAGGACAGGGTATGGATGCAAGAACCAGGTAGCTGCTGTCTGGTTTTCCTAGTGAAGTTGCAAAGGAACATTTAGATATGAGGGGGAATTTGAGAAGAGCACCAGAAACTATTAAGCACCTGGAGGACGAAATTTAGAGAAATTTAATGAGTCAGTTATGTATGTTTAGATGGCGGATAAGGAAAGGGACTGACAGTATCTCTCTGTAAAGAAAAGAGGAAAACGCCAAAGGAGAGGAAAAGTTTCCAAAGAAAAGAATTATTAAGAAATGGGACTGAAAAAAGAAATAAAAGAATTGGCTAAGTTGCTCAGAGAATTTTCTCCTTCCATGGGAACCCTGTTGTGTCCTTGTGTGCTTTGTGGAAGGATGCTACCCAGTGCCACAGAAAGGAGTGAACAAAACACTGAAGTGTGCCTGGCTGCTGCACTGCAGATTGCGAGATGGCTGCACTGACCTGTTCTTTAATTTAGGTTTAATGAGGGAATCTTCCCCTGAGAAGTTTCCCTTGAGAGAAAGAGAGAAGGAGTTGGGATGAAACTGTGCAAAGACCTTAGGACCTTTTACTAAGCACCTAGGTCCACCACTGTTTTCTAGTAAGATCTACAAAACGAGGAGGGCCCAGCCGAAATGCAGAATGAACAAAAGAGAATGTGGCACTCTGAGCTCAGCCTCAGCTCACAAATTCGTTCAGAACCTACCCTGAAGATATCATCTTCAGAGGCAGCAGAAACAGCTTCTTTCATGGCCTTGTCCAGCTCTTCTTCAGCTGTCAGGTCTCCAGAAATGGCTCGTCGGATCTCCGGGCCGATGTCGTGGAGCGTGCGCAGACCAGCCTGCAAAACAGCAAACTATAGATCTTCATATCTCCGAGTGGGCACAGGAGAGGTAACAGCATTGCCATTTCTTCCTAAACACTGTGGAGCCCCATGAGTCAACACAGCACCCCCAGCTCCTAGAGAAACACCAACAAATTCTGTTCTTTCATCTCCACCTCAGAGAGGGAGAAACTCTTGGCAGTACAAACCGAGGAATGTTTGTGGCTGGTCCTTGGCTTCATCACAGCAGGACATAGACATAAATCCACAGGACTGACTAAGCAGGTCTGTGGGCTTTCAACTCTGGATTCTCAGATCCACAACCAGAAGCTCTAGAGCAGCCACAGTTCCAGCTGAACCATGCACTCTGGTGCCTCAGAAAATCCCTTCTTTTTAATCAGCAGCTTAAATATGGATTTAATAACTAAGCTCCTGACATTTGGACCTGCAAAGTCCTCAAAGCCCTCACTGACTGGAGTCTGTTCCAAAGAGTCCACCCAGGGTGGTAAGCTGTGGGTGTACTCAGGCCTCATTCTGTGTTTGTGCCCACATCACAGCAGTTTTCACCTTGCTGAAACTCCAAAGGCACCCTTTCTTCTCAATGTATCCTCGAGGGACATAAATAGTGCTGCTTGTACAGTCAACAGGGTTTTCTCTCTCTGTCACACAGCCTGGTAATCTACTGAGTGAGCATGTATCACAGTGGGGAACAGAAATGTCTGCAGGACACTGCAGGACACTGCAGGACACTGCAGGACACTGCAGGGCACTTCATCCTCAAAAGGATCCCAAACTTCAAATATTACTGGCAGATTGATAAACTGTGATTATGCCTCACCTCCGCCTTCCATTTCCAGAGCTAAGGGACTGTGACCCCACGGTACACGGGTATTTATCCAAAAGGATTGGTGTGGTAATCCAGGGGGTCTTTCCGGTAGGGAGAGCCCATTGCAACCCCCAGAACGGCTGAGGAGGGAAGTGGGGCCACCTGTCTCTACTGTACCACCCCATGGCACTCGGGGCCCGCTTGTCACCTGTAAGGACAGCGCGTTGCGCTGCGAGGGCTTCCCCACCAGGCCCTGCTCTTTACGCTTCTTGAACTTCCGGAAATACTCCTGGATCAGGAAAGTGGCGTAGAACTTCCCGACGGTCACCTCGTCATCTGCAAAAGCGGGGGGGCGGTGTGTGAAAAAGTAAATTCCACAAGCAGCTGGTCTGTCAGCGTGTTTGCTGATGGACGCCTTGCAGAAGCGCCGGGCGCTGCAGCGCGTCTCTGCTTTTTTATGGCAGCGGGATGCAGGGCTGAAGGAAGGGATCGCTCCTCAGCCAGAGCTTGCTGGGAATAGTCAGGAGAGGTTCAGGTGGCACTGGGCAGCCTGGCTCTGCTGGCACAGAACCCCTGCCAACCTCTGCAGTTTTTGGTGTTGGTTAACCACACAGGATCTCGTTATAGCAGCAGCCTCCCAGTCTGGGTCAACACATGCTGCTGTCTTGTGACAGCCTGGGGGAAGGCTTATTCACAGGCTGGCTCGCCAACAGCATCTGACTGATGGTCCATCCCAGGCCTGCTCTGACCCTTCTGGAATTCTGTCCCTTTGTGCCTAACATGGGTGTGAGTGAGCAGAGAAGATCACCCCTCCCCTGAAATGCGGTCACAGCTGTGTTCCCACACAGTAAAACCCGTCAGTCAGCCAAAATGTGCGCTACGTTTTTTCTCCAGGTAGATCTCCTCCTTTCTGCAAACACACTGGAAATTTTAGAAGACACGGTCCACCGACTTCAGAGCAGGCTGGGCAAGGCTCAGGACCTGGCTGCTTCTGGTGGCTGACTGCCAAGTGCTGCTTTGTGCCGCCATGGGGCCACCGGGGAAGTCAGTGAATGCCACTCTGGATGCCTATGCACCAACTCCTGTTTATGCACATTTTTTTTCTGATTTCTCAGCAGTAAAAGAACAGCATATTCATGTCAGTATAGAACCGACCTCAGCCTGATGAAATACAGACAGCTTGGAGAAGAAAGCATGTCCCTCCTGTTCCACCTGATGCTCACGAGGTGCAGTAGGACAGGACAGGTGAGGGGAAAAAAACAGAGAGATTGAGAGACAGGGACAAGATCCTGCACTCACCACCCGCAGGAGGCACCACCTGGTCCAGCAGCTTCATACTGGTGCGCTTCCAGATTTTCTTAATTATTGCTCTCAGCTCTTCGTTGGCTTGCTCCAGGTTGCCTGCAGGGTGAAAATCATCAGAGACAGGAACTGAGCAGACCCTGCAGAGGAGCAATTTAATGTCTGGCATGGAAATCTCAGGAGGTAAATATCAGAGAGTTTTCAGTGGTGGAAAGTTTTTGGGCCAAGAGATGCTCAGACCATTCCTAAAGCTCCCTCACAGCAAGAGGTCTTCTTCCTAAATATGCATAGTCTGGGCAGGGAGGTGACTTTCCTTCTGGATACCCATTTCCTCTCAAATGAGTCACCTTCAGTTTTATTTCTTGATTTATGTACATTCAAACCCATCTCTGCTCTCTCTAGGTATCTGAAACCAGTATCTTGTCCTCCTAAAGGTGCTGCTCCTGCAGTTTTTCTTATTTCTCCCCTAGCACCATGGCTCCTGAGGGTGTTGCACAGGGCTCTGCATGGCAGAAGTTCTTGTGATGGGCTGCAGCGAAGATAGGGACACTGAAAAACTCGCTGAGAATGAAACACATGGACAGCATCAAAGGCAGAAATCTGACTCAGCAGGGCTAATTCCCAACTCCTGCCCTGATCACTTAAAAGATCTTGCTAAGGCAAGAAAGAAAGCAGTTTGAGGCTTTAGATGGTTTCCCAGGAGTTCACTGGCAATGACTCCGAGAGTTTGAGGCTCAGACAGACGAGAAAATTGAGTTCTTTTTGGGTCTCTGTTTCATAAGCCCCAAGATGTCTTACGGGGATTGTGGGTGGCTTTTTCCTCAGAAGATTCTCTTGCGCTACAGTCAAATTCTGTTTTGCACAACTTTCAAGGCCCTACTATAATTTTTTTTTTTTTTTTTCATTTTGCCACTGTTTTTTGGCTCAGCTGAGTACAGCTGGCACTGTAAGATGGTCACTGCTTCCCCATGCCTGAAATGTAATGCAGCCACTCCTGAGGCAGAGGTGTTTAGCTGTGAATCACAGAGCTACACTCTCTTTTAATGCATCTCATTAATACATGAAGCCAGATTTTGACTCAGGACCAATACCTTTCATTACAGCAGGTGACAGAGTGCAACAAAGAGGACAAGCTGAGCCCCAAATCTTGTCTGCTTTTCTCAAATGTACCCGCTGTC
The DNA here is from genome assembly GCF_015227805.2 of Hirundo rustica. NCBI lineage: Eukaryota > Metazoa > Chordata > Aves > Passeriformes > Hirundinidae > Hirundo > Hirundo rustica. The sequence goes on from NC_053453.1 coordinate 74,496,290, forward strand.
TATGCAAAGCTGTTAAGAGTCCCTTTACTTCTCATCTGCCTTTACAACACCACTACAATGTAATGTTAACTCATGCTAATGGAAGCACAGGAGGAGTTTTTGTGAGACGAGACCCTCGAGTCCAAGCTCTTTTTTCTCCCCTGGACTGGAAGATCAGTGGCAGCAGCAGTCAAGGAGTGGCTCAGCTCTGCAGACAGGGTACAAAGAGGAGGCTTCTTCACCCTTTGTCCTTCTCTTAATTGCTGTGTGAGCAGACATTGATCTAAAACTTTAAACTTTCAGACCACCGTGAAGAACGTGATCAATAATTTGAGATGATGCTAAAGGGAGCAGCGGCTTCCTAGGCAGTGGGAAACACTGTGCTTTCCCTCACAGGTATCATTCCTCCAAACCCCTTTACATAGCCTCTTGTCCCACGTGCTGCATATGAGTAATTTGGATGATTTTAAACAAGTTGTCCCTGTTGGTTTATTCCAGATCAGGTGTTCACCTTGGCGTGAACACCTCTGTATCCTTGCAGTCAGCAAGCTCCTCACCTTCTGTCTTGATCCTCAGTGCTGTTCTGACCAATGCGAAGAGAGTGGCGTTGAACATGACGGTCCCATCGCTGTTCAGCGGCATGTTCATGGAGACAAGGCGCTGTGGGACGAAGAGAAGAGAGACAACAATCACACGGCCACACATGGACCGAGTCACGCTCCTCCTTACGTCCCCCAGACCTGCCATCCCTCTGATGTGAACATCCATGGCCTGCGGGCTGGTTACACTATGAGGATGCCCTGGTATTTCTGTCTCTCCTAATCTGTCCCGAGATGGGTGTTTGACAGCACAAGCAGATGTTTGTTCTTGGTGTTGAGAGCTGGATCTGGCACAGATGTGCTCTCCTAACCACACAAAAGGCTGATGGCCCTGAGTAGTGCGCAGCCCACCTGCTGGTGACCCTCCAGCCTCAAGAAGGTGGTTGCAGCCCAGAGGAGCTGGTGAGAGGCACAGGGCAGCCCAGGGGTCGTTCAGAGACGCTGCTGCTGGCTCTGCCTGGTGGGCAGCAAGCTGGGATGTGCCCAGTGAGTGAGGCAGGGTGAGCCAGAAAACGCCACGGCAGCTGTTTAGTGTAAAACAACTACTCTGGTGGAAGGCAGCCCTGCCCCAGCATGGGGGTTGGAACTGGATGGTCTTTAAGGTGCCTTTCAGGCCAAACTGTCCTGTATTCTGTGAGGGATGCTCTGGTTTAGCTGCTGTGAGCCCAGACTCTGCCTGGTGCCTTGGGAAGCCTGAGCTGGGACAGAGACTGGGCAGAGCTGGAGATAAAGTAGGGATTTATTGAAAAGCCTTTAGGATCCACCTTGGACAGGACAAGAGCCTGACCAGGGCTACACCCAAGGTGGACCCAAAATGGTCACAAAATGGCTGACAGGTCATGAAATATTACTTTTTTATAAGTTTTGGTCAATTTGCATATTGGGGTTTAATTGTCCAATTCCAGCTCCAGGCTGTGAGGTCCCATCCTTCTCGTTCCTCCCTCCAGCCGCCCTTGTTTGTGCTTTTGGGCTGAAAGTTGTCCTTGGTGTGCAGCAGGGAAAGGATTTGTTTTGTCTTCCTGCTCAGTGAAGACAGCTTACTAGCACTTAATATGAGGCTCAGAACTGCACCCCTGGGCAGCACAGAATCTGAAATACATGAAAGCTAAAACTTAAGGCATCACCCCGAGCCGTGGCATGCCTTACTTTGCAAGCCACCCGGTGAGGGCAGAGCTTCCCGAAGCCCAGCGGGGGCTGGATCCGCCGGAGCAGCGTCACCACATCCAGGTGTTTGATCCGTCCCCTAAAGAAGAAAGCACAGTGAGTTTGAGGGCTGCATCCTGAGCAGGGCTGAGCTGCTGGCCCGCCTGCAGAGAGCCGCCACAGCTAAAAGTGTCACTAAGGTCTCTCCAGCCTCGTGCTGCTGCTCCCTGAAGGCCAGGCATAGCTTAAAGTATTATTATTTCAGGCCTCTTGCATCTGGCAGTCCTGCAGGATTTGCCCAGCGCTCATCCAACTTCTGCTAGTGCAGAAAGCCCAGCTGTCAGTCATACTTGAGGCAATACTTGCAAGAATTGACCTCAGCCTTTTCAAGGCTGGTTTCTTAGTGCACGAACAGACAATCTGGGGCTCCCTTCCCACCACTGACCAGCTCAGAATAAATATCTACGCATTTACTTGCTGGGCTGAGGCCCACAGCAGGCAGAGAGGTGTAAAGGGTCTATTTCCTTGTGGTTTACCTCACAAACAGCCCCAAGGCGCTGCCTTTTAATACTTGTTTATGCTTGGGGCCGTCACTAGAGTGGGCACAAAACAAAGTCCTCAACTTCCTCCACAGCAGCAGCTGGCCTTCTCTTAAGTTTGGTAAATGGCACCTCAAAAGAAGAATCCTCTCACGGAGGGAGGAAAGCTGCCGGAGCCAGAGGAGGGGCATGGGCTGTGGATGGGGAAGAGGAATAAAAGAGCTTCCCATTTATCACCAGGGAGGAACGGGAGCCATCTGAACTGAGTGGCTATCTGTTACACGGCTCCAGCCACTGCAGTCTTGCCTCCGAGCAAGCACAAATAGTAGCACCTGTTTTGTTAACAAATGTGTATTTATTAGAAGTCTGTGCTCATTCCCCATCCATATTAAAAGTCCCCAGCCCCGGAAGTTACCATGAGTGGGAAGAAGTGTTTAAATTCACGCATCACTCTCATAATGTGACCCACCCTCACACAGGGCAGAACCTGAGCCCGGACTAACCGCGACACTACGTCTCCTGAAGAGCTCTGCTTTTAGTTTACACCCAAATCTCTTTCCACGGCTTTTGCATTATGAAGGGGGCTTTGCAACTACAATTGTCAGCTGTACAGTAATGCCACAGGGATCCAAATGCACTTTAAGCCTAAGCATGTGTCAAACAGAGCATATAATACTGAATGTCAGTTAAGCCCTCGTGTGAGTTGTTGTGGTGTAACTTTAAATCCCTGCAAGTCTCCTGTTGTGAATAGCTCTGCAGACAAAGTAATGTATAGCCACGTGAATGTACAGGTTGTGATGGGCATATATGACATGAAAACACAGAGATTTGAGCACAGCAGCTCTGCTGTGAGTACAAAGTCAAGCAGGAGGGTCACAGCTCTACATCCCAAACAAATACAGCAATAAACTAATCCCCTTTTCTTAATCTCCTGCTGCCCCTCACTAAGTCTCTATCTCCCTGACAGAAAGTAAAGCAATGGCCTGACAAGTAACAGTGCAGCCTGAATGCTGAGATTTCTGTGAGTATCTCTGCACTTTGGGCTTATGGATTCCCCAGCAGTACCTTGTGGTGATATCTATTTTAGGGGGTTTGTAACAAAAAAACCAAACACAAACAAAAAAAACAAAACAAAACAAACAAAAAAAGAAATAAAAGAAGAGAGCTCTTGCAGGGGGAGCATGGCACTTAATGCACTGAATCTAGAGAACAGACAATAATGGGCCTGCTCTCCTGAGGAGCTCTGATATCCAGGCTGGGTTACTTACTTAGCTTCAGGGTCATACTCTGCCCAGATCCTTTTAAACTCATCCAGGTGGTGTGGTCCTAAAATGGACCAGTCCCGTGTCAGGTAATCGAAGTTATCCATTATAACAGCTACAAAAAGATTGATGATCTGCAAACAAGGACAGAGATGATGTGATGGATGAGGCAAGGAACAGTAAATTTTACCAGGTTCTCCATTTAAGGTCTGGATTTGGCCTCACAAGACTAGGAAGCCATTGGGGTTAGCTTCTTTATTCCCCCAGGCCAGCCCCCCAGTTTAAATGGGAAGAGCCCAGAGGTGAAATACTCTCAGCTGGTTACATTTTTCTCTTCCCTACTAAATGGATAAGGCACAGATTTTCTGAATTCTTAGATGTGCTGTCATTGCTTTTTATTTACCCGTGTCTTTGCCTGGCAGAATGGGGTGGGATTTATCTTTGATAGGCAGTGGGACTGAGATAAAAGAGATAAAAGTCCTTTCTTCTGGCCCAAAACCAAAGCTTTTAAAATGTTGCTGCTGTTCACTGGGAGAGTTTTGGGCTCTGCTGCCAGCTGCAGAGCGTGTGCTGTCGCTCTGAGCAGTGCCACACTGCAGCCAGGGAGCAGATGCAAGTGGGATATGTGTATTCTCACAGTCACTGCTGCTGGCAGGGGAGGAAAATCCAGCTCAGCAGCCAGAAGGAAGGTAGGAGGGAAGGTGGGAAGCGTGGCTGAGGCGTTGCTAGCCTCAGCACAGCCCACAGCACGCTAATTTGGTTTTCTCATTGAGGAGGAGGAGGAGGGAAGAGCGCTCCTTTGCTGTGCACAAAGGACTGGGATTGGGAGCAGAGCATCCCCCCGAGCTGCAGGGAGGCAGGGAAGGGCTATTGTCACTGAAAGGGAAAGACCCCTTGGGGAGATTTCCCCTCTGTGAGATCACTCCTGCCCTGGGCATTGCTGACATCTAGGGAAGCTGAGGTGACGGAGGGAGGGGTTGGGTTGGGGGCACCCACCAGGAAGGCACAGAGCATGTAGAAGCTGATGAAGTAGAAGACGGCGAAGCTGCTGCCGCAGGAGTGATCGGCCTCCGTGGAGTTGGCCGGCTCCGACTCCGGGTCACACTTCTTGTCCGGGAGACACGCCAGCATGATTTCCTGCCAGGCCTCACCTGTGGCACACCTGGGCAAGGCAAAGGGCAGGGCAAGACAGCAGTGACCTCGGATGTGACAGGGACCCGATCCCCAGGAACATTAATGGGAATTTTGCCACTGAGGGCAATTAAGAGCAAGCTAGGCTGATGGCTTTGACATCGCCTGGCATATCCTGCTCCTCTCTTTGGTTTTGTTGCCGTCGTCAGTGATGGCAGTAAAACCATCATTTCTGACTGGCTTTGGCTGCTGTGGGTACAGGGCTCTCACGTTCCAACCAGGATCACGGACTCGTGTGTGTGGCACGGCTGTGGACTAAAAAAGTCCTCCAAAATGATGACAGTGTTGAATTTGTGCCAACTTCCCACCCCTTTGGCACCCCTCCCTGGCCCCAGCTGGAGTGGGATGATGTGCTAAGCTGAGCTGGGCATGGCCACGCCTAAGCACGAGCTCATCACGTCCCTTTCCCTGCTAGAAGTCACACCGGCCAGCTTTGAGTCAATCATCGGTTTTTGATGGCTATCAACATTGGAGAGCACTGGAAGCTGGCTAGCTTCCTTCCTGTAGGAGGACTCGTGTCCCTCCCCAGCACGGAGCGTTACCAGGGTGAGCTGCTGGGGCACAGGAGACTCGATGGACTGGTCATCCCGTCTGACACAACTCCCGCTGAAGCACAACGTGTTACTACTCACCTCGGGAACACGACAGGGCAGGAGGAGATAAGCTGTGCCCGAGAGCAGAGGGATCGTGCTCCCAGACTGACACAACCCAGAGCTGTCACACACCCACCTGAAAAGCAGCAGCACTGCCTGCGGGAAGGTCTGGAAGTTATTGTTGCGGTTGATTTCTGTGGTGTCGTTCAGAGCAATTTTACCAAACACCTGGCAGAAAGCAGAGGTCTTTTCAGATTAGCCCTGCAAAATCCCCAAACCTCTTGTCACCCGTGGCTCTTGGCCTCACCCTGACTCTGATAGTTAATGGGATCTGCTCTTCTATTTAAAGAAACTTTTCTGTGTCTTTCATATATGCTGCTGCTTCCCTGGCTTCTGCTTTATCACCAGAAGAGCACTAATTTTGCAATAAGAAACATTTTGCGTCAAAACAAGGTGTCCTTCCTCATTCATACACTGAATACATGACATGGGGGCTCGTTTTAACAGGCATTCATATGGGAAGGGAGTCCAGCTGAAAGAAATCAGTAACAGAGAAGAAAAGGCTTCTTCCTTCCTTGCTTATCTGTCTTTGTCAGGGGGAAAATGACAGCAAAAACCCAACAGCTGCAAAGCCTTGAGCTTCCATCTCTGTGGGGGGCCTCGGATCTTCACAAAGAAATGCCAAGTACGTTTCCTTGGGTCTGGAATTGTCCAAATGCCTGCCCTTCTATAGTCATGCTTGTCACCAGCAGGTGTTTCAGGGGTTCTCCCAGATTGCAGCAGCACGAAGATGATGACCAGATCTGCCCAGACAAGGATGCCCTAGAGCTTCCCCCCATGCCACACCGACCAGTTCCTTCAGTTCATGTTCACCCAGCCACGGCACGATGCCTGCAGCCATCAGCAAACCTTTTCAGGGGCCTGTCTTTGGGTGTGAAGTCCCCAGGGCAGCAGAGTTTCAGGCTTCGGTAAAGAAGTCTTGGATAGCTGCTGTACTTTCAGGCAGCGGGACTGAGAGCTTAACAAAGCTTGTGTGACAGAAAGGCCTCTGCCCAGCAAAGCCAGGACTATTTATTCCCCATTGATAACAGCGTGGCAGAGATCTCTGGGGCTGAGAGCTGTAATCTCTCTGTAGCCAAAACAGGCAGCGGGAACAGAGCGGCTCTGAGAGAACACCGAGCTCCTTCTCAAGGAAATGTCCCTGATAATTAGCACCCCAAGAGAAGCAGTGACGTGGAGAGGAGCACGGGGACAATGGAGGGATGGCCTTGCCAGACGGGAGGGAGGGTCGGCACATGGCAGTTTTCCTCAGGGGCTCCTCCTGGATGCCTGGGCCTTCCCCTGCCTGGGCAGCCCCACGCCACAGGCAGCACCCACAGCTCCAGCTGCACCGAGTGTGGGCAGAGGCAGCCCATATTTTTCATTTCAGGCAGATGTAGCTAAGGGAGCGTCCCTCGATCTTCCCTTGGATGCTGCAGCTTCCCTGACACAGGATGCACTGGCAGCAGCTGCTGTGGGTGTTCTGCGTGAGGAACCAGGAGCAGGTGTGAGTGGAGGTTCCTCCCTCATGGCCTCTCCAATCTGAGCCTCCTGGGCCGTCCTGTGAGCGCCTTCATCCATCAGCATCAGCCTGGAGCTTTTCCACCTGAGCACGTGGGGTAGTGAGGCTTGAATGTTGTAACGCTCCAAGTCATGGCAGCAGCTGACATAAAGTAGTGGGTCTCCTTTATATGGGAAATTCTGATGTTTTCATCAGTTCTGGTACATCTGGTCTTTCATGGTAGCTGCTTAATGGAGTGAGGGATGATTTTCCTTCCCATGTGTCCCTGTGTGTGAGGGAGTGCTGCACACAAAATGTCTGGGATGCCATTTGGACAAAAAGGGAGAATCACAGGTCTGTGGGCTCTGGGCTAGCAGGGAAAATGGAAAAAGTTGGTTTTCTTATTGGAAGACATGAGGGCACGAAGCGACCTAGTAATCTAGATCAGTGGGAAAGACAAATGTATGATCTTCAGGCTGCTGAGATGATTTAAACAGGGGCCTGAACGTAGGCCAAGGGTTAAATAGGTGACTTAGAACTAGCTGGCAGAAAAAGGAGTAGAATTACAGAATAAAGCATCCGGCCCTGGCAGTGCCCTGATCACTGTAGGCCCCATCTGCGTGGGTGCTTGGAAGCCACTTGTAATGCTTTGTACAGCGATGTCATTCCAGCTCCATACTCCAAAGTGATTTTCTCTGTGGCACAGGGAGTTCTGTAAGATCTTGGCCATCTTAGGTATTAAAGGCAAAATGGGCAAGTATGAGCTTAGTAGAGTAAATGACAGCTGTGATTACTGGGGCTATCGAGATAACCTGTCATAATTCAAGAAAGCATTAATTCTCTTTTTTCACAGTGGGGAAGGGTAGATGGAGTCTGTGAAAACATGTGGTTGTAGTAACAGGAAACAAATTAAAACAAGGTCAGAGAGGTCAGATGAATTTCAGTACGGATTCTGCTGGCATTGTGAAACCAAGAAGCCTGTCATGTTTGAAGGGCTCTGGAAGCAATTATGCCATGCCTTTCTATACTGTGGCCCCTGGTCCCAGATGGCTGACTCGTCTGAGAACTTTGATTAACACTGAAGTGGAAGGTGAAGCTTAGCTCGGAAAGCAGCACAGCAAATGAGGCTGGGGCTGTCACAGACTCTGCCTGTATCACGTGCTGTCTTCAAAGGTCTCTGTGCAACATCAGTTCCCTGCACAGGTGAAGGCTCAGGAGGATTCCAAGCACATTTTGCAAACCGAGTAAGATGTTGTGTTGATGAAGCTTGCTGGAGAAACTCTGAGTGCTGGTACATTGGGTCTGATCCCATATTTACCTTCATGGGTGTAGATCAAAAGCTGCTCTTTACAACTCAGTGGAAGTTACGCCAGCGTGAAAGAGATGCAAGGGAACATTTTGGTTTGTTCAGTGCAGCATGGCCATAAGCCCACTTAAAAAAAAAACAACCCAAAAAACCTGTTTTGGACCAACAAGCAAGGCAGTAAATCTTCTTTGTGGCTATTCCTTCGAGAATGTGGAGGGCAGGCATGGGTTTTTTACTGTTTGCATATTGTGTTCTGCCATTAAATGGGTCAATACTTTTTTTCTTCTGGAGCGTGCTGTGCTGCTGTTGGAAGTGCCGGGTCAGACAGTGCTCTCCAGCCAAGGTTAGCTGCCATCTCACCTTACTGGGTGCAAACACTGCTGCAAGCCCCCACAGCCACACACGGATCTAGCCACCCTGAGAGCCGGCTCCCACGCTCCAGCAGAAGTCAGACACAGCCGAGCTCTTTGAGCATCACTCACCTGCATCCCAATCACAGCGTAGATGAAGAACAGCATCACGATTAAAAGAGCCACGTAGGGGAGAGCCTGGAAACGAAAAGAAAAAAAATAAAGAGAGCGCTGTGTCTGTGCCTGGTTCGTGCTGCCGGCTTTGGGAGCCCCAGCGCGGCTCTGTAGTGCGGGAAGGCGGCCACTAGATGCCTCTACAGACCCAGGCTTGGGAGCCGCCGGCACGGCAGGCTCGGCTCTGCGCCGGGAGGGAGGGAGGGAGGGAGGGAGGGAGGGAGGGAGGGAGGGAGGGAGGGAGGGAGGGAGGGAGGGATGGAGAGAGAGATGGGGGGATGGAGGGATGGATGGATGGAGGGAGGGATGGGGGGATGGAGAGAGAGATGGGGGGATGGAGGGATGGATGGATGGAGGGAGGGATGGGGGGATGGATGGATGGATGGATGGAGGGATGGATGGATGGATGGATGGAGGGAGGGAGGGAGGGAGGGAGGGAGGGAGGGATGGGGGATGGATGGAGGGAGGGATGGAGGGAGGGATGGGGGGAGGGATGGATGGAGGGAGGGATGGATGGGGGGATGGAGAGAGGGATGGATGGATGGATGGAGGGAGGGAGGGATGGATGGATGGATGGATGGATGGAGGGAGGGATGGATGGGGGGATGGAGAGAGGGATGGATGGATGGAGGGAGGGAGGGAGGGAGGGAGGGATGGAAGGAGGGATGGATGGATGGATGGATAATGGATGGATAATGGATAGATAATGGATGGATGGATGGATGAATGCATGGATAGACAGATGGATGATGGAGGGATGGATGGATAGATGGAGATGGATGGATGGATGGACGCATGGATGGATGCATGGATGAATGCATGGATGGACGGATGGAGCTCCGCTGCCTTCCTGTCACTCCCACCCTTAACCGAGCCAGTAAAGCAAGGGGAAACCAGAGTCTACACCTGCTTACCAGGAGGAGAAAGCTCTCACAGCCACCATTACTCTGGCACTAATATTGTCATATTTCCCTGGATCAAGTATGGTGAAATGAAGTATGCATCAGCTGCTGAAATCTTAATTCAAATCTTCTGCTACAATGGCTGGTACCACCCTAAGTACCCAAAGCAGCATCAGCACCTTCCCTGGTCAGTGTCAGGTGTCCCTGATGGTGTCTGCCGTGCCCTGAGTGTCGGTGATCAGCTGCTGAAGAGGGAATGCAGAGCCCTGATATGCAGAGCTGCCTTCCTCAAGGAAGAGGTCAGTGCAATCAGCCAAGTGCTGAGTGCTGCTGGTTTCCTCCACCACTAACAGGAATCAAGTGCGCAGGAATTCATAGGCTCAGGCTTCTGAGCAGGAATCTTTTGAACTATCTACCTCTCAGATAGACCAGAGGCTTTCAGAACTTGCTTCAGAGGAAATGGGTGGACACATTCACTCTGAAAATATGAGCACAGTCCCTGATCTAGATTTTGAACACCCAGTTTCACAGAATACAATGAGCTTACAACATTATTAGGGGGTTGCAGCACCTCTGCTATGGAGACAGGCTGGGAGAGTTGGGATTGTTCAGCCTGGAGAGGAGAAGGCTCCAGAAAGACTCTGGAGTACCTTCCAATACAAAAAGGGAGCCTACAACAAAGATAGAGAGGGATTTTTTTTTTCAAGGGCATGCAGTGATAGGAGAAGGGGTGATGGCTTTAAACTGAAAGAGGGCAGGTTCAGATTAAATATTAGGAGGGAATTCTTTACTATATGGGTGGGTGAAACATGAACAGGTTGTCCAGAGAAGCTGGGGCTGTCCCATCCCTGGGAGTGTTCAAGGCCAGGTTGGATGGAGCTCTGAACAACCTGGTCTAGTGGGAGGTGTCCCTACCCATGGCAGAGTATTTGGAACTAGGTGTTCTTTAAGGTCCCTTCCAACCCAAACCCTGCTGTAATCCTAAATTCAACGCAACTAAATCCAGCAGGAAAAACCGAGGGAAGATTTTCACTGGCCACCATAGAGATTTGGCTAAGACCTGCACAAAACATCTCAAAGAGATCTGAATATTAAAATGGCAATAAATAAATAAATAAATAAATAAATAAATAAATCCTTTATACAATGTCTGTAATCATCATCTTGAGTCTCAGGACAGATTCCTCTGGCTTTTTAGGGTGCCAGAGAAATCGGTATGTTTGCCCCACAATGTCACTGAAGAGACCACCAGCTCAGAATAGGGCTCCAAATATTTTGTGATGATTTAGCTGGGGCTTGATGCACACAATACCCAAGAGCTCCTGGGACAGTGTCCAGACAGGACCCGAGGCGTATAACCTCAACAGTGCTTCTGTTTTCTGACAGTACTCCTGTTGTTCCCATCCAAGTGGGGATGGGAAAGTGTCTTCTCTCCTGCCTGTCTGCCCTTTCACTTCCTTTTCGTGTTCTTCTGCTCAGCCCATTCCTCTCCGCTAACGCACCTTCCCTGCCCCTTGCTCCCCGTGGCTCCTTCAGCTCCCATATCCTCCGCTTGTGTCTCTGTCCTGCTCCGGCTCTGTCCTCCCCTGGCGTTACCGCTTTGTCCCAGTGATTCCCACGGCCCTGCCGTGCCCTCAGCACCCTCTCACTTCCTCCTCCTCCCGCTCCCAGCCTGACCCCGCTGCTGTCTCTGCAGAGGGAAACCCCGCCGAGCATTTTCCCACCGCTCTGACCAGCGCCCCGGCTTCTACGTCAGCGCTTCGTGCCATGCCCAGGGCACGTGGAAGTCACCATGGGATCCAGCTCCACGAGCTCCTTGCTTCTTAGGCCGCCCTGTGCGAGCAGAGACGCTTCCTGGAAGCATGTGGGGACACTGGAGAGCCCGTGCCAAGGGATCCCACATCCTGACAGTGGGACTGGCTGAATTGAGAGCGGCACAGTGGCAGTGGCTGCAAGAGGAGGAGCTTGGAGCAGAGAATTCCACGTTACAAATGGCTAAAGGCTTTCAAGGGAAAGGCGCTTGCTAGCAATGCCGCCTTTTTTTTCTTTCTTCTCCCCTGCTGGGGAAGATCCCTGCCCTGATACTTTCTCCCACCACCCTCAGCCCTGCCTGAGGGACTCTCCAACTGGAGAGGTCTGAGGGTCACTGGAGCGAAGAACCAGGTTCTCCCTTTCCCATCCACCTCCTCCTCTCCGGCCATGAGCCGTGACAAGTTCAGCTCAGGGAGAGCTGTTGCTAAAGAGGGGCACGGGGGCAAGGGGAGGAGAAGCAGGAGCTGGAAAGTGTGACTGTGTCCCCTGCATCAGGGCTGGCTGAGCTGTGCCGAGGCAGTCTCATTCCTACGCATGCCGACAAAATGGTTCCCAGCGGCGCTGCTCAAGTAACAACCTGGAATTTGGCAGCTCTGCAAGCGATGGAGAAAGTCACTGTGGTGTGGGTGTGTCAGAAGGCTGCTGTGCAGGGTCGGGCCCTCTGGCAGTCAAGGAGTGTGCACAATGAGTCCTCTGCATCAGCCTGGTGGTCTGAGACCCCTGAGAGCATGGACAAAGTCCGTGCTGATCCCTGGTGTGCACCTGTGCTACTTCTGCTAAGAGACAGAAGCTGCAACGAGCTGCAGCACTGCAGGCTCTGGTCCCAGCTTGTCTTGTCGCTGGTGAGGTTTAAGTTTTAAGGTGTGGGTCAGCTCCTTTTTCATTTTGAGTCAGTACAAAAAGCTATTGACCATTTACAGCCTCAGTCTGAGGGGCTGTGTGTTTCACGAGTTATTCCTTCGTGCTCTTGTCCAGTGATGTGTTCTGCATATTTTCTCATATTTAGGCCATCATTTGTATTCCTGTGCTGTGTTTCCCTGCCATTTCCTTTGGATGTGCCCCAACTAACATCCAGGTTGTGCTGGTCCAGTAAATCCAGCTCAAGTACTTTTATAGTGCAGGAATATGCTATGCTTCATCTCTAACTATCATTTTACTATACGTGGCTAGGTTTTTTCTAACAAACAGCTGTGGTGTTTCTTTTCCTCTAAAGGTGATGATTCTTATCCAGCCTGCTCTCCTTCACTTCCTCCTATCTACTCTGGAACTTTACCTACCACTGAAATGCAATCTGTCTCCAGGGGGAAAAAAAGCAGCAGCAATTTAATAACTTGGCATTGTTACCAGCTCAGAAGAGTAGGGCTAAAAAAGGTGAATTCTTCCTGGATGAAAGTATGGAGGCCACACACCTCTAATACTCACTGGAAATCCTCAAAACAAGGCTTAAAATAAGCTTAATTGAGACCCAGGCCTTCCCCCCATAGCTGTGTATCTCACTTAAAGTTACACATATGGAATACAGCTCAAATAAGGGAAAAAAAAATAAAAATAGGTGGGATCGAAGGGTTACACAGACAGGCAGTAATTGAGTTGAACTGAACTATTAAGGCTGTTCAGGAGGGTCTCAAGCAATTACTCATGCTTTTAGGGGTGAAACTCACAGTTCCCTGCGAGTCCCATTCACCTGACCCATCCGTGCCACTCGTCCCTGGGCGCCTTGGAGCTGAGGCACTGGGGTGACACCTCTCCCTCCCAAGGGAAACCAACAGGAGTTAGGTCTTTCTTAGAGGAAAGTGAAGGAATACCTGGAAGGACTTGATGAAGGTCCAAAGCAGGGTCCGGATGCCCTCCCCTCGGCTCAGGAGCTTCACCAGGCGCATCACGCGGAAGAGCCGGAAGAAGGTGATTGAGATGCGAGAGTTTTCCTCTGCGTTCTGGAAGCCATCGGCACAGAGGCAGGAGTTACAACAGCACGAGAGGAACGAGGGCCCTGGGCCACAGAGGACGCTACGCCGAGGGCTCACTGCACTGTTCCTTGTCCTGGTTCTGCTCCCCGGGCTTCCACTGCCCGGCACCCCAGGGACAGGCCAGGGCTGCTCGAGCCTGCCCTGCCTGCCGTGGTGCTGAGGCTGCCCTACAGGGCTCTCAAGGCCATCAGCCTCTCCCTTCAGCTGGCCCGGGCTTTCAGGGATTAGGGACATCCAATACATCTCCTCACATCGGAAAGAGGCAATGCGTCCTCGACCGGAGGAGCAAAATCCTTTCCCTTTTGGCCTGCCCTGAGTGTTTCACCCCACTGGGTGCCTCGGCCAGCAGTTCTGGTGAATCTGGTCTGGGGCACCTGCCACGTGCTGCTCGCTCTGCTGGGAAACAGGAGCAGGTCCCAGATTTGCCCCTGGGTGCAAAACCCCACGGGGGCACAGTGTGTGCTGGTGTCAGTGGCACTGCTGCCAGCCTGGCTGTCCCTGTGCTGCTCCTGCAGGCTGAGCCCTGCTCACTCACTCCTGCTGCTGGGCCTTTCTCGTTTCTCATGACCCCTTTGTATTTCCCACAGTCTGAGCCCTGACTTTTGGTTTTTCTTTTTTTTTTTTAAACATTTTTATTTTGGCCTCGCTGCTACTGTTCAAGCGTGGAGTATTTTAAAATAGTCTTTCTTCTGGCCTGTTTTTTCTCACAGCATCTGCTTTGTCCCTAAGCGTTTTCCCCTGGGGTTGTAACCAGCTCTGACGTTCCTCAGCCTTCACATGTGTGAAGGCAACATCCATCTGAAGGCTGCTGCAGCAGCGGGCTCACCTGGCCTTGGCACAGGACTCGCTGCCTAGCTCAAGGGCACTGCAAATGCCGTGTTTTCCAGTTTATTAACCCCCTAAAATACCGTGCCAAGCCTGTGGAGCTGCTGCCTTCCGGTAGCAGCACTGTGGGAATGTGACCTCCTGTCACAGGGGGAGATAACGCTGTCACCCTGCCACTTGACCTGCTGTGGAGCAAAGTGCGTGGAAACCCCCCTCTCTCTGTCCCCAGCCAGGCTGCAAAGACTGCAGTCTGAGTCGAAACACCACCGAAAGAGCAACGTTCAGGAGGAAGAAACAGTGCAGATCACCCCTGCTGTTAACTACTCACCACCGTGTAAACCAAGAGAGAACAGACCCTTTGGATTTCCTGTCAGCGGGCAGCGAAAACAGCAGCTGCTTGCCTGTCTGCCTCCGATAAAACCCGAGGCACAGGAGCAGCCCGGGCGGATGTGTCTGGGGTTAAATGTCCACGTGCAGATGCGTACCTGTGTGCGCTCCTGCCTCCGAGCAGGTGCGCGCTCAGCTCCGTCCCTGTCCCCATGCTGTGCGACCCCTGCTCGCACAGAGAGCTCAGCACCGCGTGCAGCGGGTCAGGACTGCACCCAGCTGCGGTTTGTCTGTCTGTCTGTCTGTCTGTCTGCGGTGTGTCTGTCACCAGGCAGCTCCCTCCGGTCTGCACCAAAGGCTGACAACTCGCTGCCCGTGGAGTAACGGGGCGGAAAAGATCAGGGGAGCAGGCTGTGCCAAGGAAAAGCCTGAGCGCTCCCCACACCCCACACCGGCCTTGTTTGACTGCTTGCACATCAGGCTGTGGGCTTCAGCGAATTGGAGGGAGCTGCTCCGAGGTGAAGGAGGGAACGTGGCCTCCAAGGAATCGAAAATCACCGCACTGAATACTCTCAGTGCTACAGAGGGACAACTGTAAGGTCAAGTACCTCTTCCAGTCTTACAGAAGCCAAGCTCTAATACCATCTAAAACAGAGCTCAAATTTAGAGGTGGACAGCAATCCTGCTGTGATTGCAACTAAAAAAACAGTGCTTTCTTATTCTACCTGCTGTGCTTCTTGCTGCCTTGGCTCTTTAGGTGGCAGCAAGCTGGGACATGGGTCTGGACAGAGATTTTAGTGTTCCTTTGTCCTTCCTTGATTAGAGGAGGCAGCTACTGTAGGCAGAAATTTATCTCTGCCCACCTAGCATCCTGGAGCAGGCAAAGTCTAAGCAGCAGATAGAACAAATCCCTCCCTGACACAAATCTGCGACTTACTGGCATCAAACCACCTAGCCAAAACCTCAGAGACGCCTCAGAAGATTACTGTCACTTTAAAACTAGGTGGCTATAGATTAGCTGATGCTTGAGTAGCCCTGATTACTTCCTTCTGGCGTTCATCCAGCTTTTTGAAGGCGATTCCTTGCCAGAGGAGGGAGGTTCTGCAGGGTGGCAATCCAGAAACTGGAGTTACTGCAGCTCTCTGGGGGTGGTGTGGGAACCGCCTTGCACACCAAGGCAGCAGTGCTTTCTGCACCATTGCACCACTTACTCTTTTTTTTTTTTTTTGTGCAAAATACGAACTCAAGCGTTATAAGGAATCACCCCCTTGAAGAGGAGTTTCAGAGCCCCAAACCTTTCTTTTCTGGAGGCTTGGACGTGAAGTCACACCCCAAACTCATTCAGCATCCTGCTGATAGCAACACAGGTTTGTGGCTGACAAGAAATCTTACCAGGTCCAGTTCTCTCTTGGTGGTTCATTAGAAGGCAGAAGGACAGTTAACTCGACCAAAGGAAAGCTCAGGATGCACAAGAGATACACATGTGCAGCATATTCACAGCTCATGTGAACACCAGACTCACACCAATACACGACATGGCAGCTTCATGCACAAATAACTAGGCTGGGCTTGGAGAGAGAACTTGTGATCACGGAGAAGAGAAAAAAGGAGTGTGTTAGAAAGAGTGTCACAGAAGCTGGGAGGGTGGTCTGTATTTTCGGTCTTACCATAGAGGAAGAGCATTGGGTATGTTCAGCTGGCTTTAAAGAAAGGCAGACAGAAATAAGCTGTAATAAGTCTCCAATCAAGAGCCCTAGTACACTAGGTCTTGGCTAACACAGGAGCAACAAAATGGCAGGAGAGGGCAAAAGGGAATTTGAAAGAAATGCACAAGAGGCTGGGCTTATTCCCTAGGATGCCCAGGATCAAGGCTGGCCGTGGCAGGAGGAGGCTACAACTGCCCCTGAATTTGATGTAAGCTCTCTCCACTACCACCACCACGTGGGAGTCCCACCCAGTGTCTCCTGAGTGCTGGACACCCTGGCAGTGGAGGTACTGTGCTGGTAGAATGTTTCTTGTATCACCACGAGTCCAATGCAGGGCCTGATTTAGCTCTCCAACTCAGATCCAGGCCATGTCTGCACAGGGACCAGCCAGCTTCTAGTGCATCCATCTGCTTGGTCAAACCCACAGTATCCCAGTGCTAAAGCAACACTTCCTGTTTACGGATCCCCATCCCCTTACACACAGCTCTGGGTGAGGCAACAGGTTGGGAGAGTCTAACTGGCTCTTGGCAACCCCACAGCACCCAGCACCAGCTGTGGAGAGTGGGTTTGTGCAGGTAATCAGCTCGCTCTGCCTTCACCCAGCTCACAGCAGAGCCCTAGGGACCCAAGGGATGTGTTCTTGGAAGCCAGGCTGAGCTGAGCTGAGCCCTGGTCACGCCTGGAAGAGCCAAATTGCTGCAGACACTCTGCCTGATATTCCTTGATTAACCTCTGGGGCCATTTCCAATACTGAGAGCAATTCTGAAAAATACCCAAGGCTGCAAGTATCCTTAGGTGCAAGAAGCAGAATTGTAAATTAAATAAAACTGTCTTTATTAGGAGTCCTTCAGTTCAATAGCACTGTAATCCTTCAGGCCTAACCTCCACCGTATGTCAAACCTGTCTGCTACTTTAGCAAAGTGGGAACTGATGTATTCATCCCTCCCTCAGGGTCAGAATTCCCCTCTAGTGCCATGGAGGACTCCTGCAGCATGCTCCTGCTCTCCAAGGATGCTGCAGTAATCAAACTGGCACTGTATTACCTAAAGAAAAACTGCAGTTTGGATGCGCAGGCTATTAGGTGATAGGGGCAAATAAGAGCAATTAAAAACCCAAGGTACACCAAACTCATTTAATAATTTGGGTTAACTCACTGGTTTGGTAGGGTCAGCTTTCATTGCTTTTTAGCCTCCTCTTTCACATGTTTGCTCTTGTGCTTTCAGATCACATACAGGCAAAAGTTGGCTTGAATACCAAATAAAGAAGCAGTGCCCACAGAGACACTTCTTACAGGTCAGGCATAGATTTTGATTTTGTGTTGCTAGGCAAACATCTTTCCAGCAAAGCGTTTCTCTGTCCCATCCCCCTTCCTCTATCTCTTTCTAGTTCTGCAAATCTCCTTTTCTAACAGTAGAAGGACCCTTATTCTGCTGCTTTCCTGCTAGAAGGCACAGAGCCCCTGCAAAATAACTGGAGGAAGCCTAATAATTTTTGGGATTCTCCATCCTTCCTGGCTGACAGTGTTGGTGCATTTGTGACTGACAGGCTGAAGAAGCCTTTTGAGGTGCTGTGGGGTGCTGTGCCTTCATTGTCATCTCTTCTCTTACTCCCTGAGCTAACTGGGCTGTGTTTTAAGATGTGGTTCCAAAATGTACCAAATTATATCACTGCCAATGGCAGAGGCTCAAAAGCAGCACAGGAAAGGTTCTGCTAACGCTGGCAGGTGGGATTTGTACAAACTGTGGCGCTGCGCTGTGCACAGTGTGTGAGCTCATGAGGGGGAAATCAACCCTCAGCTTTGGGTTGGTGAATACATTTCCTGATGTCCACAAGGCTTTCAAAAAGGAGACAAATCCTACCACCTGTCCAAAGGGGTCAGGTCCCCGTGGACCTGAGCTCAGGTACCTGAGAACCCGTTGCTGGAACTTTCGAGTGTGGCCATTCCCAACTCTAAAGCTGAGCGAGCTACTGCTAGGTTATCCAGGAATCTTCATCCTTGCCAGTGATGGGGGAACGCCAGTTTTAGGACAAGGACAGGCAACTGGCACCTGAGGATGGATGTAGCAGTCACATCAGTTCCCAGAGATGGAAGCATAGGAATTAAAGCCAGTGTCTGTTGCCCATCTGAAGTAGATAAGATTTCATTTCTACACATCTCAGAACTATGTGGAAAAACAAACCCTCATCTGTTGAATGTCTCTGAAACATGAGCTTTTGGAGAAGCTACACCACTGAGCACAAAGCACTTTTGGCTGTAATGTTTAATTTCCAGCTGTCTCTGCTCCTGTGCAAGGTTTAACCTGCAAAGGGACTTTGAGCCTTCCGTCCTGCCCTTCTCTTTCTGGGTGTGAGTAGCATGAACATACTGAATGGGAAGGGTCCACAGCAGGGAGGACAGTCAGAAATGATGTTCTGAGCAGTTTCCCTCGTACAGAAAAGGGATCTGAAGTATAAATCACAAGTCCAAGGCCACATTTAGAGTGACACGGAAGGGAACCTGCAGGCTGAGTGGGAAAAGAAATATCTGAGGCTGGATGCACCTGTGTAAAGACACTTGGGGGGGATGAGTGCAATCAGAACCCTTTGTGCATTTTTTTTTTTTCTTTTTTTTCTTTTGATGTCACTATATTTAAAAAGGCAACAGAGATACTGAGGAGCAGAAGGGGCCGAGAAAGAGAAGAGAAGGTTCTGGAAGCCCAAGCAAAAATTCAGTAGGATAAAGACTGAATGATCCCTGCAACACATCTGAAAACCTCCTCAGAATATTGTTGCCTGCATATATCTCATTCATATTCAGTGTGTTCCAGAACACCAGCTTTTTAAACAGATAAAATTGCTCCAGCTGCTGTGAGCATCCTCAGAGCCCCTACAGGCACAGAAGAGGAAGGCAAAGCCTATGCCTGCCATGAAGTTAGGATCCCAGGTAAGGAAGTCTCTGGGAAAGAAGCCAGGTTTATTCGATGGAGAGAAACTTAAAATCACAGAGACCACAGCACTGGATAAGGAAATTGTGTTCCTGCTAATCGTGTTCTGCCTGGGTAGGTGGGAGGGAGGTTTACTGGGAACTGCTTGTGAAGAGCTCAACCCCTCCAGGTCCTGTTCAACCTCCATAATGCCTCACATGTCAAACTTGGTGTCTGATACTGCCATCCAGTCAAGGAAAAAGTTTCTGATGGGTTGTGCTTTGGAAGCTAGGAGAGGATAAAATTTGCACTCCAGCAGAACCAGTCTCAATCTTTTGAGAGCAATATGTATCAGGGTCAATATAGTAGGATATTTATGCTGTATTGCAACCCATTCTGAAATTCTGAGAAGGGATGATGTGGCTTTTCAGACCTGTAAAGACAGCAGCAAAAATATAAGCAAAAAAGGCTTTGTGCAGTCACAGTAGTATCAAAGTTTCCCTGAAATATCCATGGCTTAGAATATCCAATGGATAAAGATTTGGCAGAAAACAAGAAAGCGTGTTAATAGGCAGACTCAAATGAAAGTTTCAGTAGGAAATTCCTGAGAAGATATATTAATCCCACCTCATCCTCGTGGAACACTGGAGCTGGAGGACCATGTTGGGAGGTTTGAGCTCCTTTTGGCTGGTTTGCTGACAACTGGAATGGCTCTCCAGAGAAGCAGCACCCGGAGATGCCTGGAAGGAGCTTCATTAGGTCTGTCCAGGGTGTATTTAACCCATATAACCACGGAGGCTCCTCCACTGCTGGCTAAGTATGAGCAGCTGTTCAGTAGCTGTTGAAGCCTGACTGCACTGAGGTGACAGGACAGGCAGGCAGCATTCCCACTGCCACCACTGCTGGTGGTAGCAATTCTTTTACACCACAGGACAGCCTCAAGATGAGTTCAACTCCCTTGGAGGGGATCCAGCCTTTGCTAGGAAGTCCAAACTGATCTTTCACCTGATGTTTGGGGAGGAAAATTTCCTTGCTGATAGTTTTTTACTTTCTAACAACACTTTCATTCGTAGGGAGGAACCTTTTTTCGCAAGAGATAATTCAACCTTTGTGTCGTGGAGAGCGTTTAAGCAGCTGAAAGCACAGCGTTATAACTGCTTTGCTGGAGCTCTCTCACTCAATGCAGAGGTACAGCTGCAACCTTCTAGTCATGCCTGATAGCCCTAGGTTAGAGGAGATGAGAGGAAATGCATGTTTGAGATGCTGGCACCACAATATGACAGAGCAGCTCCGTATGTCTCAGGAGAAGGAGTGGTCAGATGTTTATGCTTCCTTTTGTGACAAACATCTGCAATGGCATTTCTCCACTGAGGAAACTGTGGCTCATGGACGAAGCTTCTGGGAGCCCACTTAGAGCTGCCAGGGCATTTCCTTGACTGTTGAATTTGGAGAATGAAATGTTACCCGTGAAGGTGCTGTATCTGTTGGAAACTTGATAATTGGTCTGTCAGCCTTGTCCCAGGAGGAAGGGAGTGATGCGTATTTACTTCTTGCTTTTTTTCTCCTCTCTGCAGGAAGGGTGCCTCTGAGAATCTGCTCTGCAGAGCTCACCTGGGCGGGCTCAAGTGTTGTGTAGTTCCTCTGGATTTCTCAGATATTGGCCTTTTCTAGACCAAGGTCATTGCCCACAGAGGTCTCCTCCGAGAGTCCTGCCTCAGCCATGCTGAATCTGTGACTTTGGGCACAGGATGAAGGGTGGAAAGAGACATTCTGGGGAAATAAACTCAACCAAATCACTGGTAAGACGTGGAGGGGAATTAAAACCACAAATATGGCAATGACAAACCACACTGCTCTTCTGGAGATGTTTCCTTCCCGTGTGGTTACACTGAGACAGGACCTGCAAGGTTGTGAGTTTCAACAAGAACAAGAATTCACCAAAGTATGGGGGGAAAAAAGAGGTTTAGAAGTTTTCTGTGCCATGGAGACACGGTAAAAGAAGACACTAGACATCCTCTTGTATTTGTAGCGTCAAAAATCCTGAAGTGACCTCGGGAGGCTGAGTGGCACAAGTCTTTGTGGAGAGCTGGAAGAAGTCAGGGTTTCAAATCACCCTGGCTGGTGGCAGGTAATAGCCTGCCCTTCCACTGGGGAGTTACCACAGCCCCTTGCAGAGCCATCTGCCTGCGCTGCTGTCCGAGGCTTTAATCACAAGCACCCGGAGATAACCCACCAAAAGTCTGTGAGGTTATTGCAAGGCCAGGCAGAAATGTATCTGGTATTCCTCTGACAGGGAACGCTACTGGATTGCAGATGGCATAATTGTCAATTCCCACAGCCTTACAGTGAAATCAGATTATTAGCAGGGGGGGAAAAAAAACCAAACCCAAACCTGAAAAGCTTCTCAAACTGTGCATCTCTTTGAGAATTTCTGGGAATATTTTGAATAAAACTAGCCGAAATCAGTGTTTTTCTTTTTTTCCTGCAAAAATATTTTCTGTTAGAAGAAGGCTGATGCTGAAAGTCAAATGTTCTGTAGAAACATGCCAATTTTGAAAGAGGCGTTTCAGAAATGTAAGGTTGAAATCTCACATTTTGTCCTCACACATTTTAATTTGGTTTACATTTCCATTATAAATCATATATAACTAAGAAAAAAAAAATCAATGCCAGATTAAACTGCTTTTACTTTACTAGAAGCATATGTTCTGAATCTTGATTATTTCAATAGAAGTAATTTTTTTTACTGAAAGTTTTTCAACTTTAAATTTTCCTCTTGTTTTAAAACAGAATAAAAATGTTACAGGAGGCTTTTGGAAACAAACAAACAAAAAAATCGAGCCTCTCTATAACTCTAATCTGGGTGAAGACTGGAGGCTTTTTTGGATCATTTAATGCTTATTAGAAAAGGGATCTTAGAGGAAAGCAGGGAATTGAAGGGTGTGATGCTGCTTTTACTGGGGCAAATGGTGAGCACCTTGTCGATTTCCCTGAAAAAGCTCTGAGTGTTCCAGTGCAATATAACGTGCTGGTACTCAGACAGCTCTGCAGAGGAGACTGTACTCCTCTGCAGCAGGGAGTTAAAATTTGCTTGTTGCAACGAGGGGAATTAGGAAAAATGCGACATCTGCAATGAGGTTTGCCATTACATTCCTGCCTGCACTAACTCAGGGGGGCCAATAGCACCAAGTGTCAGCTCATCCAAATGCGATGTATATGCATTTATACTTCACTGATTCCACATGATCTCAGACCCCTGGGGAAGCATTACCATATCCCTGTGCAACAAAAGCCTGTTTTGAATACAGTTAATAAGGGCAAGGTAACTTTTTAAGCAAATGAGTCCTGCAGCTATCAGGTTTTCCCCTTTATTTTCTATGTATTTTGAAATTCTGGAGCTTGCTTTTCTAATTAGCTTATAATATGCAAATCATGTCAATTTGAATAGCTTATTAATTAATTTTGTATATACATATATATGTATATATATATGTCTCCATGAAATTGTCAGACAGTAGTCTTACGGTTCCAAGTGCTTAAGGTAAATATAAGAGAAGTCAATTGCTTTAATTTGGTTATGCAGATTACCCTAGATTGACAATTAGAGGACAAGGAATGAAAGGGCTGCTTTTTTTACACGGCTAAAAGCTCAATTTTTTCCCCCCATGACTTTCAGAAAAGCAGAACAATTGATAGTCTATCTGGACAAATCATTCTTAATTTTCAGGATGTTTTAATAATCCTTCTCATTAGCTCTGGGAAATCAAATCTCATGGTAATCAGGGTTGGGGGGCTCCTGAGAAAGAAGCAGACCCTAACCACTGTCAGAGATGTAGCGCTCATCTTGAGGTACAGAGAGGCAGGTGCAGCTGGCCTGTGTTCCATCCTTTGTGTTCTGTGGGACAGACAGCCGAAAGCAGCCCCAGAACATCTGGAGGAGAAGGTGCTGAAGATGAACTGAGCCATGAAAATAAATGCTGAAAGGCTACTCATGTGCAGGACCTTTTGTTTCATGGGTAGAGTGACTTTGAGGCTCTTCTGTTTGAGCAAGAGAGGAGAGGTTTTGCTGATTTGAACACCTCTGCCAGGAGCCCTGTGTGATGAACTTCTTTTTCATTAAACTTGCCTTTTCATTCGACCAGTTCCTGATGCACAGGGCAATGGCTCCCAAAGGAGCTGATCAGTCTGTCCCAGCCCGGAGCAGCCTGAGGGGACGACCTTGGGAACAGAACAGACCACTGAGCAGGATGGAAAGAGAGCAAGAGTCAGAATTTAGGTTCCCACACCTCTCCAGCTTTCCTCACTTTTATTACCATCCATGCCAACTGTGTCCTCCTGAGCAGTCCAATGTGCTTCACTGCATTTCCTAAGGCAAAGTTAACACGGCTTTTAAACATCAAGCTCAGCAGTGTATTTATCACTGCGCTGGAAAGGGCAGGCTTCTTTCCCTCCACCTCTTCAGAGAGATTTATGTTCTGAATTACATTGTTCATTATTCTCTTCCCTTTTTTTTTTCATTGTCTGGGATGCAAGAGGGAGAGGATCTCCTTTTCCAAAAGGAGCACAACCTGTACTGGCTTTGACTCATTCCCAACAACAGTTACTTTCACATCCAGGTTGTCCCATCCCAAAGACTCAAATAAATCTGTCATCTTGACTTCTCATCTGTAGCAGTGTTGTGCAAGCACAGCTGCTCTGGAGGGCTGCAAGCTGGGAGATGTTCTCTGACACACTTGGCCTGCTCATGTTCTCGTGCACTGAGACCACAACACGGATTTTGATGTCAAAATAAAACAGAAGAAGAACAGAAGAAGACTTAAACAAGACTGTTCAAAACATTCACACCAGTCCTAATGACTTTAAAAACTGTTGGGCACTGTGTAATTTCCATTTCTTGTCGCATCCCACAGCCTACCTTGGAAATGAGGATGGCAACAGAGCTCTTCTCTGAGCAGAACTTCCCAAGCCATTGATAGGGAGGAGCTTTGTGTCCAACACCTTGCACTGCTCCATTGGTACTGAGAGGCTGAGAGGCATCTACTGGCTTCTTCTCCCCTGCAGGCTGCAGGTGATTTGAGGAATTAAGCAAACTCCCAGAGGAGTCACTCTCCTGCTGCTGCCACGGCTGTGTTTGGCTTCTCTGCACTGGATGTTTGAGCACTTCTGCAGATACTTGTTAATTACTTCTGAATTAGCTTCTGATTGGATTTCACGGTGTGGGAAAAGGACGAGGAAGGAGGAAAAATGAAGAACAGGGTGAAACTTGGTGCTCTCAGCGTATTGGAGTTTCTGGGGTTCCTCTGGTCAGCCTCAGGCTGAAAGGAGGAGGGAGTCCTTTGGACTTTGTAGGGTTCCAGAAGCACATGAATCCAGAAGGAAACTTCAGTAGCATCTTTGTACTGCACAAGTCCTGTATAATGATGGGGAATTACAATGGTGGTGGCTAAGGCTGGAAGGAGGCCTGTGGTCTGCAGCAAAATCCCCACTCCTCAGTATAACTCTGGGGACTGCTGGAGCCAGGTGGAGACAGGACCAGGAACAGGTTTTCCTGGGAATCTTCTGGATGGTTCCACAGGCAGTGTTGCCAGGACCCATCCTTCGGGAAGCCCAAAGGCTCTGGGGCAGTGTGAAGATGGATGAGCCATCTTGTGCCTTGATGAAGGTGCTTAAAGAAATTGCACATGTTGGTGGAAGCAAGAGAAAATCCAACCCACCTTCGTTCCAGAGCAGCAGTCTGTGGATTGCAAGAGGCTCTGGATGACTGCAGGTGAACTATCAGAACCCTGTCAGTTTTGTATAATTAATCTTTGCTCAAGGGAGGATACCCAGAGACAGCAGCAGCCCAAACAGAGAGGTTGTTATGGACCACTTCCATCTGAGATTTGTAGCAGCTAGTATTTAATTCCCAGTCTGTGTCTTTTCATTGACTTTTAAATTAGAAAGTTATTTAATGTTGATGCAGAGCATTTCCTAGGAAAAAAAACCAAAAAACAGCCTACAGACTCATGCTGGATTTCTGTGTGATATTATGGGATACAATAAAGCCTACGTGTCATTCTGGGATTTGAAATGCCAGTCACAGGCATTATCAGAAAACAGTCAAAGTGGTCATATGGAGACTGGGAACAGATCTTACAAAGCTACTGAGCAACGTTTTCTTGTTCTACACATCTTTCCAAGAATAAACTGTTCATGATTTGATGAATTCTTTGGTAAAATAATAAGGGCAGCACTGCTGGCTGGCGTCTCTGAGCTTCAAAGGGGAGTTGGAGAGAACAACTGGGGTGTCACCAGCTGGGACATCCTATCACTCTGCAACAGCAGTTAGAGCCAAGTCACATTTCTTGGCCATCCATCACCGACCATCAGCAGCAACCCAGTCCCTACAGCTTGCTCATCTGGCTGGCAGCAGGGGATGGGTCCCATTTAGGAGATGCCCAGGAAGATGTATGAGGCAGAAGTTGTTTTGTTGGCATGTTGTGCCAGACATTCTCCACAAAGAACAGATCAGGAGTGAAGGTAAGAGCACAGCCGTTTAAAAACCAGATGTCTATTAGGAAATACTAAAAAAAATCCCACCCTTCTTGTGTTTGCCTGGCTGGTGTGTGAGAATGTAGAGGAAGCAAGACAAGAGCTAAATGAGGGTGCTATGTTGACTATATTAGAAAGGGTAAAATGAATTAATTTGTGTTTAATTTTGATTACAATTCTGGGTGAGCAGCACAGCCCCCACAGCTGGGTGTGTGTTTGATGGGATTTGTACATTTAGGTTTGCAGACTGGTACCATCACCATGCTGAAAGGATGCCCAGTGCCTGGCACAAAAACCCTCACCAAGGGGAGCAGCTCTTCCCCTGGACTGGTGGGATCCTGGCTGAAGACAGAGGGGAAAATCTACTGCTGTGCAAGCTAGAGGGGAACTTCCTGTTGCCTTGCTGCCCAAGATTTCAGCAAAACTGGGAGAAGAAGATGGGGGAGAAGAGCAAGTTGAAGAGGAAAACAAGTAAAATGCTTGTGTGTGTCTTCCCTTCTTCCATCACCTCTGTTGCTCTCATTGCAGCTGGCAGTGCAGCCTGGGACCAGTCAGAATTTCTCTGAATATGCACAAGGGTACAAGAGGGTGCACGCAGTGAGGTCTTGTAGCACCGATGCTAAAAGCTCTTGCGATTTACATAAAGAAAGGAGCTTTGGCAGCAAAAACTAAGCGAGTGAAACGAGGGGTGTGTGCCCTCTCTGCTGCTGCCGTCTGTGTACAGAGAACAGCCACACTGGAAAATTCCTTGGGCATTCTCAGCAAGGTAGGTCTGAGAAAAAAAGAGAATTAAACGCCAGAAACATCTGTCACTGCTTCAAGGAATTGCCTAAGATGACAGAACCAGCTGGATTTGAACTCACCCGAGCACCTTTTTGACCATCTAACTTAGGGTGCTTGGAGATCATTAATTAATGTTAATATATTCAGAGATCATCTAAGGAATCAGGAGCCAGAGAGTTTTCTGTGGATTCATATAAAGATACAATCTCTGTTAGAGTTCAGGGAAAGTTAAAAGAAACTTCTCCTAGGCAAAAGGAATGATTTATCCTGGCTAGCAAGCCAATGGAAAAATATCATCAGCTTGGGGTAACTCTTTTTAATTTGAGTGTTTTAACTAGCTTTGTGGAAAACCACATTGGAATTAAAAGGAAGATGAAATATAACTGTACTGTATCACAGATGTTGATGCCAGAATATTGTAGTGTTTTTTTTCTTCAAAGTGCTGTGATAAAAAAATGACAAGTAAAATTAAATACTGGTCAGAAAATCTGGATGTAGGCTTTTTAAAGAGCTCTTTGTACTGAAATGTAGATGCCATACACTTATTTTTACTATTGAACCAACACAGGGCAAGGTCTGTGGTTCTTTGTGTTCCTACTATTAGCTTTTACTGTTATTGTAACAATAATTTACAGTCGAATAAGTAAACAGGACGTCTGCTCTAAAGGCCCTAAAACCCAGCAAGGTTTTGGGTATGTGCAAGCCTGCACTAATTAAAAGCACAATTCACTCCTCAGGGCAGTCACTGAGATGCTGTGGGCCACCATTTTAAACATTTTCACTCAGAAGGACTCCAGACAGGTTTATGCATCAGGTCTTACAGCCACAGGGCTGTCTAACTTTCCTTTTGCTGCTTTCACATTTAGCTTCTAAGAATTTGCTCTCCTGGATTCTTTACCTTCTATTTCTCCTATTTTAATTAATGAGAACGTGTGTGGTTAAATTTTTCCAGTAAGGCAAATTTATTTTTATGCTACTCTCAAGTCTTCCCTGCATTAAAATACGTTCTGATTTTTCCGTGGGCCCGGAATAATGTCAGAAGCCAAGCATAACAGTTTTGTGGAAATCACAATATTGAGGTATTTCCTTAAAAACTGGGTAGTATGAAGAGCCTTTCAAAGTGGGAACTACTTCTCCTTATGGTGCTAGTGCTGCCAGCAACAGCTCAAATACTCAGCTAAACTGGGGGAGGAGTCATTCGCGTTTGCTATCCCCCTTTTTTTTTTTTATCAGAAAGTACATACTTTTTCTGATTGTCCATATTTCATATAGATTCCCATACAGAAAAAATTGTGCAGTTACCAAAATCACCCCTTTTAAGGGGCAAATCACATTATGAACTCTGGAAATGTACTCAAAATACCAACATTTTAAAGACAAGAGATTAAAAAAAAAAAAATAAAATAAAGAGGCCCCGTTATCATGACAAATATATACGTAAATAAAACCAAAAATAACCCTGTTCAAACATGGTTGTGGTTGGATAGTAATGCCATACTTCTTTCTCACCAATACAAGGTGAAAAACACGCACTAAAATTGTTGATTAAGTGTGGGAGGTGATCAAATTCAAGTTGATCTAAGCCTAATCTATGGAAGAGTCCAGAGCAGCTCTCCTGATGTTCTTCAAAGGCAAAATAAAGCACTTGCCACTGCTACAGCTCACAACCATGCTTCAACGTGGCTTCCTACAGCTGGGGCCACTGTGGTGCATTACCTGAATTATTCCAATGATAAAAACACCACCAGATATTAAAAAATAATAATAATAATAATAATAATAATAATTATATATATATATATATATATATAAAAAAATAAATAAAAGGCAAACTAAATCCACCCTCCCCCCCATCAATTTTATCAGTAGCTTTTCCACAAAAGAAAACAAATCATATACACAGACACATACACGCACATGGGGAGAGCTCAGGACTACGGACAACTTCTGGGATGGCGGCAGTAAGGGTGTGACAACACAAGATGCCAAAAGAAGCCACCGCGCTTCTCCAGCCCTTTGCTACATAATTTGGAGGCCTCTGCTACCCAGATGGCATTCGAGAGGGAGAGAAAGGAGATGGAGATACCCGGAAAGTTTGGGTAAACGAGCTGGGCAAGTCGCGGGGATTGCAACGATTTGCGCCCGGCGGCAAAAAAAAAATCTGAGCAGCAAAGGGCGCAGAAGCGGAGAGAACCAGACAGGCAGAGAGAGACAGACAGACAGACACAGCGACAGAGAATGAGTGCCAGTCCCAAGTGAGGTGCAGGCTGGATGCAAGTCGTCCTTCCCGCGATCCTTGCTCCCTCGGAGGGGTGTGCGCACAGGACTGTGCGGCAGCGCTCGCCGCTGCAGTCCCCGCAGGGCCGCAGCGCCCGAGCCGCTGCTTCTCTGCCTCCAGACACATTGGTTGGGAGGGAAAATGAACCCGTGAGGTTTAGTGTGGCCGGAGACGGGGGGAGAGGAAAGCGAGGGAGAAAAGGAAGAAAGGCGGGGTGTGGGTTAAAAGGGAGGAGGAGTGCAGGAGAGGGTGAAAGGGAGATTTAAGTATAGGCTTTCAGATATTCCAAAGAATGGGAGCAGGAGCCCGTGGCAAATAATATGAAGCCTCTTGACACCAAAAGCGAGATGATCGTAAAAAAAGGCCTCATGCGCCTGGTTTAAGCCTGAGCTGCTTCACATCAGAAATAAAATAGACTAAATGAGAAATCACTGCACAAGTCTCCAAGTGTTGGGAGCTCAACGCTTTGGTATTTCTCTGGCGTTACTGCACCAGTACTCAGGATTTGATCAAGCTGCAACCCCCCTGCCAACTTCCTAACAGAATTTGGAAACCTCTCCAGAAGTGCAAGATATAAAGTACTCAGCTCTCCTGAATACCTGATGGACAAACACCAAACCATGACCCAGCAGGCTGGGCCAAAACAGACCTGACCGACATTTTTTGTGTTGTTATATTTGGTTTTCCCTAACCTTCTTCACAGGAGGGCATCCCAGTCCTATGTCTCCCACTGCCCACACTCAACACTGCACTCCCTTCCTGTCATCTCTCCCATTAAAAACCCCACCATTTCCATCAAGCCTCAAACCACTTCCAACATTCACTCTCAGGAAAAATGTGTGCTGCTTAACAACAGGAGGGCATTTTATGCACGGGAATCTTCCACTGTTTCACAAAAGCCCCCAAGCCAGCGGTTCTCCATCCCTGGCAGTTCCCATCTCGTAAGTCTGCTGGGTGACTCTTCCTTCCCGTGCCTCCTGCAGGGCTCACACTCACACTCACACTGACACTCACACTCACACTGACACATGCACAGCTGTGGCTCCGGATGGACAGGCAGGGTGGAGAGCAGCCCAGGTGCTTTGCTCAGTCATCCTCAGGCACCCCAAGCACAGCTGACACAAACAGGGGCACCAGCAGAAGCCCTCAGAGACTTCTGAGGGCCCAGACAGGCACAAACCCTCCCTCCCTGACATCCTTTCCAGACAGATGGGTGGAACCAAACACACAACAGCCTCCCACACTGTCCCTGTGCTGCTCTGGAGACACACGTGCTCCACCTGGACGTGCCTCTGGAGCTCTCACACATCTGCAGGCCATGGGCTGCTCACTGCAGCTGGAGGAGCAGCCCCTCAGCTGCCCAGGGGCTCCTCCAGCTCTGTGAAATGAGCGCTGCTTTGGTGGCAAACGAAGACTGAGCCACGCAGTCTCTCTGGTCCGACACTGGCAGGGGAAAGGAAGAAGGAAAAAGGATCCTGTGGACCGAGGAAAAGTCAGTTTTCCTCTCCCACCAAGGGGAAGGAGGTCATGAACAGCTTTCCCAGTGACTCAGGCTCTGAGTGTTCTTCTTCCATTGCTTTGGGCACTGTGGCACAGCACAAATCGAACTTGATTTCCCCGTTTGATACGGAGCAACAAACAGTAATGAGCAGCTTTCCTTGCCTGGAGGAGGGGACAGCAGGCTGTTAGTCACCTCTACAGTGCCCAACTCCAGGCTGTGTCTGCTGATGTGGGAAGGAAGGAAGTGCCACTCTGCTTGGGGCTACTTCTGGGATGATGTAGTCCAAACCTGCGGGGTTTTATTCAACTCCTATAGCATTTACTTCCAATTAGAATAGAGAGTAATAATTTTTTACCGCCTTCATATTTTCTTCTAAGGTGCTTAAAGGGTTTTGCAAACTCTAATAACAATATTTTTTAACAGAAGGAATGATAACAGCCTCCACTGATGGGAAGACTGAGGTACAGGGATCTAATCAAAGTCCAAGGAATAAAATCCACAGGCCCTAGAACCCAGGCCTCAAACATGAGACCATTTTTCGTCTTACTCCCCAAAAGTCATTCTTTGTCTTGAAGAGGGCTGACACATGGTAGATGTGGTCTCTGCCCTGGAAGTTCTTTTTTTATCAAAAGATTAAAAAGTCCTCTCCTCCCTCTTTAGTTACTTAAAAAGTGGCATAAGAGTGTCCCAAAACACTGAATTTTTAAAAAAAATTTTGGGGAAAAATAAGAATAATAAATAAATTTTAAAAGTATTCTTCATTTTGTGGCTAGAAAGTTAGTTGTACAGCAGTCACTGAGAGGAAAGCTCTGAAAATGCAGCTTCATAGCCATGCTATTTACAGGTGAATTTGGCAGGAACTGTGCCACTGAAGTTTTTAAACCCACCAGATTTTGCCCTCTGTGTGTCTGTGGAGCTCCTTGGGGGGACTTGGGGAGATGTTCCCAGCTTGCAGGAAACAAGAGGGCGCAACATGGCTGGAGTGATTGCTTGACACACTTCCCCACCATGGAGGTGTTTTAAATGAAGGCTTCCTGAAGGACTCAGAGATGCTGAGCCTAACTTGCAAGCTCTCGGCTTCCCACTATTTTGGAATGCACAGCCAAGCTAATGAAGAGTCTGCTGAACTGGGTGCAGGGGAACATTCAGGAAACTCCCAGGCACCAACACTCATCCATAACCAAGTCCAGCTCTCGTGGTGAGGCAGCCACATGGGCTCAGTCACACACACAGCAACCCTGAGTCCATCAGCAACCATTCCCTGCACAAATACACGAGAAATACCCGTGCTTGCATTCACACTCTTTCCCCCCCACACATGGATTTATGTCTGGACACTCTCCCATGGATTTGTAGCCCATACAGGCATCCAAACACTCTCAGGGATGTGGAGCGCAATTAATGGAGCACACACACACAGGCCCACCCATGCACACTCACATTTATCCCAACAAAGGTTTTGGTCTGGGAAATTTCCTTTTCAAGAAATGAAACAAAACAAAACAAATTAAAAGGAAAAATAAAAGACAAACCAGAACGTGGGGAAGTCGCACAGACAAAAGCAAGCACGTACCTGCACACACACACTGCGAAGGCAGTCAGTCAGTCAGGGCTCTGCTCACAACTACAGCTCAGTGCCTGCTGGGTTTGCAAGCGTCTGGGGAACCTCACAGCTCTCAGGCTCATGTGTCCACAGCTGCAGGGCAAACTGACCTGTGCCAGGGGTCTCCATCTTCCCTTCTAACTGACCACAATAAGAACTGACCCTCCGCTCCAAGAGCAGCACCCTCCAAGGTCCTACCACAAGCACTCTTCAGCTTCTAAGGAGTTAAGCAGAAATATTTTACCTGCACCTGACCAGTCTAAAGGTCTCCTACTATGGTTGGCATTTTAGGGTTCATTGCTTCTGTCCCTTTCAGACCCCAGGTCTCTGGGAGCAAGACAAGACAGTGTACAGAAACACAGGGCAGGGCTTGCTCAAGCCCACAGACAGCAAGGAAGCAACAAGCCCCCGAGGAGACGGGAGAAGAGTGCCACAAACTGCCTCACACTGCTTGGGAAGACGACAACCGTCCGTCCAAGATGGGCTGCTACTCCCAAAGCCCATTTTCTACAGATGTAACACACCGAGTGCTGCTAGCGGGGAGGGAATCTGACAGGACAAACCGACATACAAAACATTCTCTTATTCAATAAGGGTTACGAGTGCAAAGGGATTCCAGAACATTTCAGAACAAACTCAGTCCATAGCTGCCGCTTATTTATCAGCGCATCAAAAGGTTGTGCAAGTTTTTAGTAACAAACATTAGAAACTAGTAGCAAAGGACTTGCCTAGATAAAAAGAGAAGATTTAAACATGCCAGGTAACAAAAAGACGTGTGCAGAGATCTTGTAAAACTGTATAGAAGGAAAGGATTCTTTAGAGGAAACAGAGGGACCACCACGCAATGCTGTTCCCAGCCCTTGCTAAAAGAGTCAGGGCCAGCCCTGCTGCCTCCTCGCCTGGACAGGTGCTCGTTGTTTGGACAGAGCCATGCCCTCATTTTTCACGGGTTTCTGTAACTGAGAACTGGGTTCTGGGCCTCTCCTGACATGAACTTGTGTTGAGACAGAGCCTTGTCGCTGGCAATTAAGCGCAGCAACGTGGCCAGCCCTGGAGACTGAAGACCACAACAATCAGCAGCAGCACGACCGTCTCGACAAGACGCTGGGAATGGATGTGATTTATACTGCCCAAATTTGATGTCTGGGAGCTGGGTGTCTAGACAAACCTAACAAAGCCAGACACTCACCAGTCACCGGTGGGCACCTCCAAAGAGCAATTTATTTCCTGTCACAGACATGTCCGGGGCGCCTGGGGAGGGAGCATCCCTCACCACTAACAGCAAGAGGACACCTGGATGACTCTCTTCCCCTCACACTATGGAAGTTAATGAGGAGATTAATCTGAATTTCTTCAAAAGGGCCCACCGGATTTTCCTGCAGACTAGAATTTGTGGCTAGTTATGTACCAAAACACAAGGGTTTCCTTCCTTCCTGCTCAGAAAAAATTTGTATGGATTCAGATACATCAGTCAGGGAAGTGTTACTGATGTTTAATATAATTAATTCCCAGATAACTGTGCTTACTCCCTCCGGTGCCACGTACAGTTCTCCCTCTATGGACGAGAATTTTCCACAATCTGAAGGTTATTGCCAGGTTCCCTACGTAGTTTGCTTGTGACAAGTGTGGCAGAGAAAAGGTTTTAATTTCACTCTTCAAAATTAACAACTTCAGCCTCATTGTAACATCCCTCTACAAAGTCAGCCTATTACTAATATCTACCTAGTTAAAGGGTAGCCAAGATTGTTTACAACATTCTGTGGGAAATGTTGAAAGCAACTTTTTGTGTCCAAAAAGTAGGACATTTAAGAGATGCAAAATAAAAGTTCCTTTTTAGTTAAAAATTATTTTCCATTCTTTCAAAAGACAAGGAAAATAAACTAGTTTAAAAGAATAAAAACGCAGTTATTCAAAATCAAAATGGTACAGCTTGAATAAATATTCCTGTTTCAGAATTTTAAAAAAAAAAGTTGAACAGAAATTAAACTAGAACCAAGATATGAAAATATTTTGTTTAGAAAGTTCCAAGTAAGGCATTTTTATTTTTCAAAACTTTGCCTAATTCTTTTCCCTAAACACAGCACTGGGTGAAAACCATGCTGTCACTTTTCTGCTTGCAATAGGTTATCTTTACAGCACACAACAATTCCAAGATGGCATGTTTATTCAACAGCCACATAATTTTGAAAACTCATGACTAAGTTGCTGTTCTTTAACACATTTATGGCAATTTTCTTTCAATCTTTCTATTTTCCTGGCCTTTATAAGCTGGATTTTACAGTGTAGTTTTTGTCCATGCTCATGAACCCATCATAGTCGTTCTTTTGAAAACCTGTGTGTTTCCTGCATGTCCTTAGTCTGTTTATCCTAGAATTCTGTATCCATCCACCCCTGAAAAAAGAGAGATATGAAAAAATTTTCCTGGTGTGATTGATTTCCTGCACACCTGCTGCTCATTTCAGTCTCCGTGGCTCACTCAGTCCTTCACCTGTCTGCTGAGATGGGCACAAGTGGGGCCAATCAGTGTCAATTGGGCTGGAGCAGTTTGAGATCAGGTTGCGAATAAACAAACAAAAAAGGGTTGGAACTCTGGTGCTTTGTTTTCCTTTGGGATTTCTGTTTTATTTTCATTTTATCTACCTTTTTAAAATCATCATTATTTTCACATTTGAAACAGAACGTTAGGAGCGGGTTCCTCTAAACAGAGGTGATTTGGTCTTTATTCCTTTTGGAGGAAGCCTGAGTGAGGAGGCGCAGGGAGGATTCCTGTTTTGGTTCCCTCAGTTCCACCTCGAAAGAAGTGACCTTTATCTCTCTCGTGGGGTGGAGAGCATTGAACTGCCATGGGGAAGCAAGGCATGGCGCTGGGCAGACCAAAGTGCTGGCCTGGGATTATTCCAGCAGCTTCCCATGGCACAAAGAGCTTTTTCACTTACGCTCCACCTTCCCCATCACTTTTCCTGCTATACAGTTTAATTCATGCCAGGCGGATTATGAAGGGAAGAAAATGATGCAACCGTCAAAAAAGTCCTTTAAGTCGTTCCAAAAATTAAAGCAGAATAAAACCAAACAAAATGAAATTAAAAAATAATAATTAAAAAAAAAAGAGCTTTGAAACTAAACAAAAAAGTTCTGAAAATAAACTCGAAAGAAAGGAGGGGGAGATATATTAAAAAAAAAAAAAAAAGAAAATAAAAAAAAGAAAAAGAACCCGGGAAAGACAAATGAATGTTAGAGCAGGCACGATCATGGACAGACGCCAGCTACTTACGTTCACCTCGGTGATTGCTATATCAACAATGCTACCCACAACAATCAAGGCGTCAAATGTATTCCATGCATCACAGAAATAGTGCTGCATGTGGCAGAGAAGCCAAGGAGAGAGAGAGAGAGAGAGAGAGGAAAGGAGGAGGAGGAAGAAAGAATGAGAGAGAGAAGGGAGAGAAAGAGGGAAAGGGAGAAAAGAGGGGAAAAAAAAAAGTAAAAAAAAAAAAGTAAAATAAAATAAAATGAAAATAAAAACGAAACAAAAGCATGAAAGAGGGAGAGAAGAGGAAAAAAAATAAGAAAAGAAAGAGGTTACGTGGGCATATTAAATAGTCTCTTACCACTCTACAGTATTGGTTGCTCAAACCTCTGTAACGTTTCACATGATGGAGGGTATCAACAAAAGCCTGGTTAGTCAGAAAGTTACACTCAAGCATGTCTACCTTTTGGAGGGAAAAAAAAGCACACACACCCCAAACTCTGTGCGCTTTCACCAGTCACAGCCTTGGGGCCAGCTATGACAAGTGAAAAAGAAGGAGGCATTTCCCCCCCTCCTTTTTTTTTCCCTGGGAGAAGGAGAAGGACGACGGCAAGTTCAATAAAAGCATGACTAGAGGGGAAAAAAAACCAGAAAACAAAAAGAGAGAGAAAAAAAGAGAGAAAGAGAGAAGGAACAGCAGAGGAGGAGGAGGAGGAGGTGGTGGTATCCTGGGGAGGGTAGAGTAATACTCACATTAGTTTCACTGAGAATGACGTCTATAATGCTGCCAATTACGATGAGGAAGTCAAAAACATTCCAAGGATCACTAAAGTAACCCTACATAAGGAAGGGGCAGGCAGGATGGGGATTAAAAAGGAATGTTAGACAGACAAAAACAGTTCAAAATTACCATTAGAATTTCTGCCCTGATACCTCAAGGGGTTTTCCTCTTTAAGTCTACTGGTTGTGTCTCAAGCCGTAGCCCGGGCCTGGGTTCCCTGGCTGGTGTGAGCAGCCCCTCTCCAGCTCATTGCAGAGAAGCCACCCCTCCCCTCCAACTCTGAGAAAAAGTCACACAGATCACTTTGGGCATGGCTGCTGGCAGGAATGGGGCTTGCAGGACCAGCTCCTCCAGCCATCTCTGTCCCTGGCAACGCAGCACCCTTCCCATTTGACTTGGGGGAAGAGTACAGGAACAATGGTTTCCTCAAAAAATGGCTCTCCACTGTCAATATCAATGCCCCAGTCCATGTTCCAGCTGTAGGGCTCTGTGCTGGCACAGGGACTAGCTGCCTGCTGTGCCACGGAGGAGGAGAGGGCACAGGCAAGCTGGGGATGCGCTGTCTAAATGTCACCTTTCTCTTTACCCAGCCACAGTCAGCATTATCTCAGCCATCAGCCCAACAGTCTCTTTCAGAGGTGCTTGAGGTGCTGTCCCAATAATACAGAGCAGGGGTGGTATCTGCTACTCTGAAAGCACAGCTGCACCACAAATGGAGCTGGGAATGCAGCCTGGCTCGTCCCAGCAGGAAGGGGAGCAGAGCTGGCTCCAGCACTGCTCAGAGCCAGACCTGCTGCTCACTCCTGCTAAAGAGCTCCACAGCAGAGCTGTCACCTTGGCTGCCCAGGACAGCTGGTGGCTGATCACTTCAGGGGCTATCCCAAACATCTCACTGTCCTCAGCAGATGCTAATCAGCACTGCCTACAGTCTCATCCTGCACGCTTTTTTTGGTGGACAGGCCGCAAGGACGCAGGTCTCCTTTTGGAGGAGGTCCTGTTCAGCCCCCAGGGTGAACCTCTGTGTGTAAACTTCCTCTACAAGCTCATGAGCAAAGAAAATTCATCTTGGCTCACTGAACACCTGTGCCAGTCTCTTGCCCTTGTGCTGCAGTCTTAAAAGGAGGCAAACACACAAGCCCCTCCGTGCTCCTTCCTTGTGTTTGGTTTTGTGAGCATGGGCTAAGCTGACCTCCCTGTTTCCCA
Organism: Hirundo rustica; assembly: GCF_015227805.2. Lineage (NCBI taxonomy): Eukaryota > Metazoa > Chordata > Aves > Passeriformes > Hirundinidae > Hirundo > Hirundo rustica. The sequence goes on from NC_053453.1 coordinate 74,533,335, forward strand.
GCTGCAGCCTGTCTCCTGTGAGACTGAACCCGAGTTGCACTGTGGCTGCTATTCTTAGTCCAAGAGTCAGGTCATGGGTAAAGTGTGAGCCTGTGTTCCCAGGCAGCACTGCAGAAACCAAAAAGGAGAAAAAAAAAAAAAAAAAAAAAAAACAAGAAAGAAAGGAAAAAAAAAAAAAATGATCCCAGTACTGGCACTGTACAAAGTCAGGCTTGGGAACCTCAGATTGCTGAGGGTTCAACCATCACATGGAGCAGGCACAGGCAAAAAGTGTCTTTCTGTCTGCTGAAACACTGCCTCCGTGAGACTTTGAGACTCACATTTACGAAAAACATTACACGTTGGGCAGGGAAAAAAAAAAAAAGAAAAGAACAGATGAAGCAGAAAAAGCCACTGCCCAGCTGGTTCCATGCCAGTGAAGGGAGCTGGTAGAGGGGACTTTGAAGTCTTCTCCTCAAAACCAGAATAAAACACCTTTATTCTACAGCCTGAAATAGGCAACTCTCTTAGCAGACCTACACTGGAAGGAGCAACCATCCCATGGCTACACATTGCTACACAATTAGCTACAACAGGGAGGAAGCAAACAGGAGCAAAAGCAAATTCAGAGAATATTATTATTCAGCGTCCAGCCTAGAAATACACAACAAATATTAGAATGAATTCAGCGGTGATGTCCGGCATCATTAGCAACCAGATGGACCTGGAATAAAACTGTAATTAGACTTCACCAAGAGGAAGGGGAGGGAGAGAACAGCAGATTAAATTGCAGAGGCAAACGCATTTTGAATAAATAAAGGACAGACATGGAGTTACACAAAGTGCCTTTGCAGCCTGATGCGACCTTGGCAGACAGTGCACTTGCAGGATCAAAGAAGAGAGTAGAAGACAACAGACCCAATCCTCCTGCCCCTGTCCTTGGGCACGGTCCTGCAGAGGGCAATGGCCCACATGCCAAATGAATACATGCCTTCAATAGAATGGTTCTCTTCCATTCCCTCTCAAATTGCATGGCTTAGGAATTAGTAGGGATTTCGGCAGGAATTCAAACAACTTCAAAAAAAACCCTCCAAGAGTTTGATTTTGGGCAGCTGTAAGGGTAAAGATCCGAAATGTGTTGTTTAGATGATGACTTTTAATGATTTTCAAATCTCTAGTGACAGACGTTTGGTTTCTTTACTATAATTGGCACCATACTGCAAAGAATGTTTTTGGTGTAACCAAATTCACTTTTTTTTTTTTTTTTTTTTTTTTTTTTTTTTTTTTTTTTTTTTTTTTTTTTTTTTCTGAGCAGCTTCTTACATAGAGCCCAACAATCATTGCTCTGGCAAGACAGCATTTGCTGTTGGTGAAAATGGCATCAAATCCTGTCCTCAGCTGACCACCAGAGCCAGTCAGTGGTCTACTGCTCCCAGGAGTAGTGATGCAACCTCACTGGAAGCAATGACACTGCACTGACAGAGCTGGCACGTCTCAGGAGAGATTCAGGCCTGGAAAGAAAAGGTCCCTTTTCCATTGCCATCAAAAATAGCTGCTTTGGACCTCTGAGGCACCACAGTGTATCCGGAGTCACTCTGCTGGCTTCAACAGTGTTGCTCCAAATTTACACTGCAGGTTCTTTCTCCTGGGATGCTCCACTGAGTCTCAGCAGCAAGATCCCTGCTTGAAAGCCATGGGCTGGTCTGCTCTGGGATCCCAGGAAGAGCATGATCCCAGTCTGATAGTTTGTGGCTGCAAGGTGAACTCAGAGAGCTCTTCTCTTCCTCCTGTGTCTCTCAGGTGAGGGACAGAGAGGAACCGTGGATATGAATGCAGTTTTACTCAACCCCACATCCAAAATGCCGGTGTTGAATTAAGGAAACACGTGAATTTTAAAACCTTCCTTTCCTCCTCGCCTGCTCCCTCTGTGTTTCGAGCAGAAGTGTGAAAAACAGGAAGATATTATTCACAGTAAGAGAGCTCAAGGAAACAGAGGACACAGAACACAGCTTCATCGGGGTGCAAGGTGATGGAATCCTTCCCTGAAAAGCCACCCACCCTCCTGAGAGACATTTACCTACAAATGGCCACGTGGGGCTTAGCTTTGGATCAGACTCATAACCTGGTCACGAGTTAGGAGTGTGCAATGAGAGTGAGCTACACCCCTTCAGGACCTGCCTCTTGTGACCTCAAAGTGCCTCTTCAAGCCACATTCCTCTCTGGAGTGTACCAGGGTGGCTCAGGAAGGACAAACTGAATGAAGGAAGAGCCTTCACTCTAATAAAGAGGTTGTATTTCCAAAATATTTTTTTTTTCCCACCAGAAAGTTCTGCATACTTTTCCCAAGAGGGTGGAGGTCTGACTGGAAATGAATTGATGGCACTGTTTGTTTGTGCAGTGCAGGAATTTAGAGTGCAATGCCATATTTTGCCCATAAAGGGAGAGGCTTGACCCTGATTTAGCTGTAATTGCATGCCACGTAACGGCATCCTCAGGGCTTTACTGGGGAAGGGTAGTCACCCTCTCTTGTGGGATGTCTTTGGAGATCCATGAAGCTTTTGGGGAGAAAAGAGGACAGAGAGAGACCAGGAGGATTGGATTGAATATTCAGGAAGCATGAAACAGCCCCACCAGTAGAGCACATTTTTTCCCCATTTCTTTTTTTTTTTTCCCCCCAAAGGTAGCAAATGATCGTGTATCACCACATGATCAATAAGTTAAAAAAGGCTGAGCATAAATATGCAGTAGCTGACTGGAATGGAATCTCATTTGTGCGAGAGGAGCAGACACTTCAGAATGAGCATGCCAATCACTTTTAGGCTTCCTAGTTGCTGAGATGAGCTGTTAAAGAAACTAGGGTTTATTTAGGTGCTAACGGAGGCATCGACATCTCTGGGCACCATTTCTCCTACTTTTTGTGAATATGAGATCCTAAATAGGACGTCTGAGAAGCCTCAATAATAATAACAACAGGGAAAATTGCCCAAGAGAATCTGTCTGAAGCTCAGGGTCACCTGGAGCCCATAACAAGAATATTTGGTAGCTGGAGTGAAGCACAGAAGTCCTCAGGGGAAGGGTGCTGTTGAGTCATGGAACTGCCTGGGCTTTGAGCATCGAGCCCTGTGGGACCTGCAGGGTCACTTGTGTGTTAGTTTACGTGAAGATTTTTATCTGCTTAGTCACAGGTTTTCATTTCTGCCTCTTCTGAGGCGCCTGGCAAAATTTAACCACACCCCTCTGAGGAAAAAAAAAGTCCCTAAAGATGAGGAGAACAGCAAGGTCAAGGCTATTCACTGGGTGGGATCTGGACGCAGTGGGATGTTCCCCAGTGGAAGGTGATGCTGCAGCGTTGTAGGAAGAAAAGGAAGGACGTGCATACATGCATGTTTGCATTTATGAATTCAGGAATGAAGCATCGAGGAGGAGAAACTAAGGCACAGGGATAACTGCACAGCCTAAAAGGACAGCAAACAGCAGGATGACCTTGCTGCCACTTCTCTGAAACGATCCTGCATGCTAAAACAACAAAAAGAAGCATCAAGTCTAAATCAGCTGAAGAGAGCACATGGGAAGGAGAGAAAGGGGCTGATACCCTGACACTCAGTGGGATTTCTTAGCAAAAATTTCCTGCTGATTGTAAAGGGCAAAGCAGACTTTGCTGGGGATTTGCAAAATGAGATGAGCTGCTAGTCTGGCTGATGTTTAGTTAATACAAGGATTCGTTTTTGAAAATGCTGCAGGCTGTTTAGAGCGGTGAGAGTCAGTTCTCTGACTTCATTAAAAGAGACTTTCCCTGAAGGTGCTTTTGCAAAAGGGACAGTATTGAATCAAAGGACATTTACACAGTTCCATGGCTCTAGGCACACGCTCTCACAGCAGATTTGGGGGATTCACCTGTGTCCTGAGCAATCTCACAACGCTACAATAGCTCCTGATACGGAAGGGAGATGAGTGTCAGATGCAAATCCTGTTGTGCCAAGATACCATTTAGCCATAACAGCAATCAGGGAAATTAGCAGAGCCTAATAGAGAAGGAATCAAGTGGAGGATGCAGCTGCTTGGAGTTCCTGACAGGCTGCAGGAAAGCAGCATCTATTTGCATACTATCTATCAACTCTCATCCAGTGATGGATTAATTCTGAGACAGAGTCCCTGCAGTTCACCTACCAGTCACTGTAATGAGTCACTGCTGCAGGGAATTAAACAAGGCTCCCTTCTACTCCTCCAAACCTTTCCACAGACAGACAGAGAAAAGAGGAGCATTTCATCACTCCAGACTGTTCTGGTGAGTTCTGAAGGAGCCTCATGACTCTTTGCTCATTCTGTAAGAAAACAACTTACAGCCCAAGATGGACACTCAAAAATGTTGATGCTTTCCTTTACCCTCCCTCACTTGTTTCATGCTCTCTGTCACAGTGAGGGCACCTGTGGAAGCAGACAGGTGTCCCTTGAGGTCTGAGGGCGTGCTTGGACATCCTGAACGCTCTGCTTGACAGAAACAAAAGAGTTGGAGAACCTGACTGGCTCTGTGATCTGGCAAAAGACCTCAGATGTTGATTTAGAGGGGGCTGGTAGAAAACTGAGGTACCTCGTTACTGGCCACTTTGAACTGGGCACCTTCTGATTATTGTTTGAGATCCTGTAGGTCCTAAAGCAAATTACAGGTCTCACTTGTGCTTCTGGGGAACAAATGCCTCCATCACAGAAAAAACCTGAGAAACCCCACTGTCTGAACCAAGGCCCCCAAGCCACTATTTCACAAACTTTGGCCTTTATGGAGGCTGGAAATATAGAATTTCTTTTTTATGCTCTACACACCTAAGGATAATTAATGATTAATGATGGAGGACATGAGTAGAAAAGACTGTATCAGATCTGTGAACTGAGAATTTCCATTTCCAGATTTTGCAATCCAGTTCATTTTAGAGCTGCATTTTCTAACGACTGTTTCCATGCCCATCTACATGGACTCATGGGATGGTTTGGGCTGGAAGGGACCTTAAAGTTCATCTCTTTCCAGCCCCTGCCATGGTCAGGGACACATTCCACCAGACCAGGTTGCTCAAATCCCATCCAGCTTGGCCTTGAGCACTTCCAGGGATGGGGCAACCACAGCTGCTCTGGGCATCCTGTGCCAGGGCCTCACCACCCTCACAGTAAAGAATTTTTTCCCAAAACCTAATCTAACCCAGCCCTCTTTTAGTTCAAGGCCATTCCCTCTTGTCCTATCACCGTGTCCTTGCAAAAGGACCCTCTCCAGCCTTCCTGCAGGTGCTGAGCGTGGTGGCACAGTCATCTTACACCTCCCTCTATTTCATTTACTCTAAAGTGCTTAGAAATACACAAGCTCTCAGCCACAGGGCTTGAAGGGCAACGTTCTGGCCCCAGGTCTTCCCAAGACTGGGAAAGAAGCATGGCAAAGGCAAGATGGAAGCATTTAATATGAAAGCATCTCTTAGACACAGCAAAGAGCTCACATTTCCAGGCAGCACGCTGAGAAGGCCTGGGGAAATTACACCAGCAAAGCATGCTGAAACCAGATGATTCAACGAGCTGATCCTGATGTAATTTTTGGCCTGGATTGCTCTTGACTGCCTTTGGAGGAAGGGTGAGTAATGCCTCTGAACAATAATGACTAAGGCCGCCTCGATATAAACGCGTGAAAATGGTGGCAGAACAGCTGAAAGCTCTCTCGTAAATTTTGCTGTCCACCTAGAAAATAAGATAAACACTCTTGACCTTCCTACAGGTATATTGTGGCACAGCAATACCCCAGGAGGAGTCAGGTTCTTTTTCTCAGGAACAGTAAGCTCGCAGCAGTCATTTAAAAATTACTGCCCTCCAGCCAGAAACCAGACTTGTTCTCAGTGAAGAGAAATGAAATCAGCACCAGTTTTACCAGAAAGACTGAGAAGTGAATGTGATGGCTGAACAGATCTTTTATCACAAAGTGCATTCCATGAGAACTTTGCTGTCAAATTCCATTTGGAAGAAGCCGCAAGTGCTCAAAGGCTTTGGGAGGTCTGGAAGCAGCATGTCTTGATGAGAGCCAGTAAAGAACTCCTGAAGGCAATAAACCAACCCAGCAGCATGAAACAGTCCTATGAAAAAAGCTAAAGGATGGGCTCTTTTGTTTGGGATTGTCTGTCTCCTAAAGCAGGACTGACATCCCAGCCCAGGCAAGAATGATGCAAAAGAAGGGGAACTCAGCCTATCAGAACAGAAGTGCCATATCTCTCAGGGTGAAGAGTCACCTCAAGCTGTGGGAAGATGAGACGGGGGCAAGCAGAGAGTGAAGAAACATTCTGAATATGGGGCTGGACTCAGAACAGCTTCCCTCTCTCTGTGTGGAGCGTGGGGAGAGGCTCTGATGTGGTTGCTGAGTGGATGGTGGATACTGAGTGGCAGAAATCACAAATGTTCAAGAAACAGCAGAGCAGGCATGAGCAGAAGCTTTTACATGTTTGCAAGTTCTTTTTAAGTTACTCCATTTTCATAAAAGGCCGAATTTTATATGGATTAGAGTAGGTAATAAAATAATACTTATTTTTTTGTGATCCATCAATCATAACTTGCCAAAAGAGGACGATGACTCTCATTCCTCTCTTGGGGAAGCAGAAACAAAGAAAACCAAGATTTCCAAGGTCTCCAAAAGCCAGATGTGTGAGAGAAGGGAGATCACCTCCCTTAGATGTCAGCCAGGTGAGCATCTGCCAGTGGAAATGTCACCTTCTAACGTGATGGATGGCTCTTAACAGCTGCTGTATCACAGTCTGTTATCTGGTACCATTCTTACGTGAAGATTCTCCCCTCTGAGAGCTTTTGACCCTCTAAAACAGCCTCACATGCAGTGACAGAGGGTTGGGATATTTTTTGTCTGAGAGGGAGAGCAAGTTGCTTTTCCCTGGCACTGCTCCCTCTCCAGGCTGTTGCTGCTGCTGTGAGTGAGGCCCGGGTTCACCATCCCACTGGGCTTTTAACGCCGTGCAGATAATTTTCTGTATTAAATAATTAAGTGCAATAGCTAATACAGTGCTTCCCACACTGTTGCATTGCGCAGTCATATAATTATTTTTTGATCATTTGTAACGACATTAAAACCCCCAAGTGCCAGACTGAAAATACATCTGTCATAATGTTGCAGCAATGTGCAAATTCTCTGGGAATGTTTGCTGTGAAGGAAAAGGCCCTCGATCACTGAAGCTCCCGCACAGCTCCTTTAGCAGCCTCTTCTGCCCAATTCTCCACTGTTCCTTCAGAAAGCTGGAGGATCGCACAGCTCTGGGATGATCATTGTCAGAGGTTTCACACATTCTCTACAGAAATTACAGGATGTATTCGCAGAAAATTGCTGGCCTTGTCCTCCAGGAAAAAGAACATCCTGCATTTAAACAACAGATGTAACACGGGGAGCAGCCGATCAAACAGCCTTTTTGTCCCTCACCAACTGTTTCCACCACAACGTGAAAGGACAAGTTCTTTCCATGAAGAGGGAAGTTTGTTCTGGATACTCATTTCGTTGCTGGCCTCTTTCTCAGGGGCAGCAGCAAAGAAACCAATTAAGGTGCGCTCTGCTCATGTCTTTGTGCCGGATATATTTATTTTCCACAATAAAATGGGAAAGAGCCACTTTACACAGGATGTCAACCAGTGCTGACGAGGAAGGCTTTGATGCTTCCTGATCCAGATTCAAGTAGAGTGATGAGCTAGAATTTAGGGTGAAAGTTTCATTTCTCATCATCCATCTCGTTTCTTCTGTTATATTCACCTACCGAGAGTTTTTCACACTGCATGACTTGTTTAGGTTCAGTCACGCCTATGCCACCTCAGAATATAAGCATATGCACAATAGAACAACTTCAGTCTGGCACTACTTTCTTCTCCTTCAAAGTGTTTGGAAGGGCCAGATTTCCTCTCCCACACACCCCCAGGAGCTGGTGAGGAGCTCAGTGAAATCTAGAAGCCATCAAAGAGGATTCCCCGTGCTTTCACATGACAAAGAAGGCAGTTATCTGCTAGCTAACTCCTCATTTGTAGAAACTCTCCCTAAATCAATCTCATCCCCTGAGCATTCTGTTGCAAATTTTCTTTCTCCGTGTTAGCTGGAAGATTTATTATTCAAGGCTCTACTTGATGGGCCATCAGTCTGGAGCACCAGGATGTAGTTCCTCTTTTATTCAAATTCCACTGCCTGGTAACACATTGGCAGCACTCTCTCCTGAGTAGTTTCGATTAAACACTTGGAATAACAAATCCAGGCTTTGGCTCTTGGCTATTGGGGTCCTTCCCTGGTCTCTGAGAACGCCTCAGTGCTGAACTGCTGAGAGAGTGCTGTGCCACAAACTGGGCTCACTCTCTGTCTTAGCCTCTCTTTTCCTTCCTTTTCCTGCACATAAGGGCAGATAGGAATTCTGTCAGGCAAGCAGCTTCCAGGAGCAACTCTACCAGCTGTGCCAGCCCACTGCTGTGTATAAAAGACTGGGATGACCTGGTCATCCATGGCCAGAATAATTATTCCGAGTATTTCTTCCCACCAAGGTCACCTAAACCAGCTGCTCTGACATATGGTACTTTTAGTATCTGCTTTTTCAGAAGAGGTTAGAAAAGAGGCTCCCTCTTCCTTCCAGGCCTATGGACATGAAAGACAACATGGTCAAGTCTCTGCATGATGTGCATACTGTGCAGAATGCGTGGCAATCCTGGCAGACAGGTAATGACAGCAGAGAGAAAGCAGAGGAGTGATTAATGAAGGGTTAGGATTTCTTTCCCCCCTTTTCTAGTTTATTTCCAAAACCCTCGAGGCCGGTTCAGCAATCTCCCCAGAGCCTCAGGCTGACTGCACCCGAAATGCAGTGTTTGGTGCCTTTATCTGGGCATGACAGACATCAGGGATTTCTGGTCCTACAGCAGCTGCTGGGCTCCTGAAGCAGCTGAGAGTCATCCCAGCCGGGCTGCTGGGGGTGCAGGAGATTCAGAGGAACAGACAAGACATTCAGACTTCACCCACAATGAAATTTCCTTGAAAAAGGAAAGCCTTTCCGAGGCAACCTGATGATGAAACAGGGCTGAGTTTAATCCGCAGAAGTAGGGAAACATGCTGTACCCAACTTCTACTGCAAATTACTCTGATGAGACAGTGCACAGGGAGGCTCTGTGGCTGGGATTCTAACGTTTGAACACGGAGACCTGGGATGCCTGCCAGGGAACTTCAATAAAATGTAGAAGCACAAAAAGATGCTCATTAGCTTAAAAGGTATGGGTTTTAATTCAGTTTTTAATTTTCTAAAAATCCCTTCCCATGTTTACTTTTGCTTTCAGTCCTGTTTCTGTTTTTTATTTTCCTTGCATCACTTTTTGTCCAATCACTTCTTCCTCCATTTTATTAATACTTTACTATTTCGAGGTCTACAATTTATTTTTTTTCTTTCTGCCTTTAAGGATATCTTATCTTTTCCCACTCTTCATTACCTATATGGCTTTTCTTCCTCCACAGACTTGGGTTTTCTCTCTTTTCCTCTCAGACCTGGTCCTTCCTGCTGCTTTAGTTCCTTCCTTCAGCTAACAAACTGTCTTACCTGATCATTCCTACTTCTCTCCACGCTCACTGCTTCTTACCCAGCATCAAGCAGAGCTCACTCTTCCCTTGTTAGATGATGGATATTATTCCCCACCCACGTGTTTTGACACATGATCATCTTTCTCGCGCTTTCTTTTTGCCTTTTAAAGCATTTCTTTCGCCCAAAGCCGGGGTGGTGGTTGGAGACTGCCCTTCTCCTTGCAGTGGGTACATGACCCAGTCATCAAACACTCCACAGGTAGAGGCTGCCCCTCCAGAACAGAAAAGATCATACTGAAGCTGAGGAAACAATTAGGTGGCTAGCAAGGCTAAGGAGCTGCCAAAACCAGCAAAGGAAGTCTGCAAAGAGAGAGGCATTTGACAACCACACAGCTTCGTGTGGCCACAGTCCGTGGAGGGAGGGAGCTGCCTGCACCACGGGCTCACATTTACACAACTTAAACCACTAATTTATGCCACCATCCTGCATCCCAGAGCATGTGATTTCTAGCTAAATATGATTCCTGCTGGATGAAGCTGATGTGTTATTCAGCTCTGAGCAAAAGACCACTTAGTTGTAACCAGTTTTCCTGATGGTTTTTTATCAGTGCAGGATGTCTCTACTTCCCTTGCTCCCTACAAGCTGGAGAAATAAAACACTGAATTAATGAATGATCCCAGGGCAGCATCCTAAGCTACACAGGTATTTCTACGTGTACTGGAATGAAGTACAAAAAGCATTAGATTTCCAAAATTAACCACCATTGTTTCTGTGGTGCAAGGGGATATAAATTTCAGCTGCTTGTGAAAATGTTGGAGCCTCTATCCTGACCCAGGAATAACAGATCATGGTTTTGGTGAGAAAGAAGAATGCAAGTAGTATGAAGCAGCCAGTGTGACTTTAGGAGAGACTGCTCAAAGATCTGTTTATAGACATAAATGTATGAGAAATGTACTGGTAAAAAAGGGAACAAAAACAGATGAGTCATTTTGCAGGTTTTGGAAGAAATATCTGTACATCAAACGCATGATAAACGCTGACTGAGAGGAGCTTAAAGAGGAATAAAGAAGTGCAGATGAATCAGGGGGAGAAAGAAACACTGAGGACACGTAGATCCATCAGTACACGGAGGAATAACTATGGGCGGCACTTCTGGCTTCCACTGCACAGAGGGTCACAGCTCTTGCTGGGATCTCCTGGGGCTGTGTGCCTGGTCTGAAACTGCCCACTGAAGTCTGAACCCTGCCGCACGAAAATGACGTGTGAGAACGACAAAAATGCAGAGTAAAGCAGCAGTGATAAACGAGGGGCTGAAGGAACTCTCTGAGGCAGGACAGATGGCGTTGTTCCAGGCTGCCTTGCAAGTAGCATCCATAAACACCCAGGGAAGAAAGGTGCTGACAGTGTCTGGTGAGTGGAGTAGGCTTGTGATCTGCAGTCTCTCTGATTGTCGTAACTCCACAGAGGAAATCTCCAAGATTCCCTTTCCACGCGCAGGCACGGATTTGACAAAATACACAATCGTGTGCTTTCCTTCATGCACAGCAGTAGTTCCATGGATATGCCTTCCCTGGTTTGAGATGACAGACACAGCAGGACAAAATTCCTAGCTCTTGGATTAGTGGTCCTGCCCTAGCTAAGAAGGGGGCAGATGAAGGGTTTCCTAAAGAAAAAGTAGATGTGGCTCATCAGGAGAACAGCCCATTCCAGGGAGCTGGAAAGATGTGAAATTCCTGGAGGAATATCCATCCTCACATTAGCATGTACATTGACAGATGGTGAAGCTTCATATGAACAGGAATTTTAAAGTCACTGTCTTTAACTTGGAAAGATAAACCCCAGGCAGGTTTTGTAGAGCAGCTGGCCTTTCATGGGCTGCTTCTTGTGGGGATTTCTTCTTTAAGAAGCTGCAACAGTGGTAGCTGTGAGCACCACAGACAGCACAGCACCTCATTCCCTTTAGTAGCTTTCTCTGGAAAAAGCCTGAAGGAGCAGCAGCAGCTTTCTCCACGCAGGAATTGGAAAATAGCTCAGCAGACTGGCTGGAGAATTTATAAAATTAGAAAAACAAAGCAGCAAAAGGCCTTGGCTCAACAGCATTACTTTTAGACTGTCTGTCTCTCTGAAGTAACTAGTCTTGAATCACTTCATGAGCATCAGCCAAGACAAACACTGAGGTCCATTTGGGAGTTTTGCTTCAGAGCAGCGCATTAAAACTCTGGAAGGAGATGCAGGGCATGTAGTGGATGTTTTCTTTATCAGCAGCCCTAATCATCCCAAATCATCTAGCTCACTGTTAGCACACCCTCCTGACAAAGCTGCCCACATGGATGAGCTGTCTGACACAGTGCTTAGATTAATCCTGAAAAAAAATGGGGTAACTGACCCTCTGCACCACAAGAAGTGTCACACAAAGCCACAGGGTTCTCAGAAGCCTTGTCCCAGCCTGGCATGTGCCACAGCAGCAGCTGCTCCAGCTGACGCACCCCTCTTCTCTAGGGCCTCCCAGGGGACCAAGAAACCCAAAACACTGCTCACAGAGCATGGCCAGCTAGAAGGACAAGTTTCAAAGGGACTTGCTGACCAGAGCAACCAATCTCAGCAGTATGTTTGGTTAGGAAAGCCCTTGCCTTCCTACCCCCTTCACATATTTTCTGTAAGTGTTAGGAGACGAGCCCTGACTTGGACTTGGCTCCTCACTCCTACAGCTGTCCTTTCAATAAGGAAAGCTTTGCTCCCACCCAAGAGCTAGGGGCAGGGCTGGATTATCCGTGCTGGTTCTTTGTAGGCTGGCACGTGTGTGAGCCTGCTTCTTATCTGTGCAGCTTTTTCACCTCTAGTGTCAAGAGTAGCAAGTCAGGAGGACATCTCACAGAATGGGAATGAAGAAATGAAAAAAGAGACGTGGCAAAATAAATCTGTTCAGTCAGGCTGCCACCTTTTCTGTCGCTCTGCAGGTAAAACACTGGGGTGCACTGTGCTTAGTGGACCTTGGCAAGGGGAGCTTAACAGTTGGACTTGATGATCTTGAATGATCTTGATGATTTTCTAATTGAAGCTGTGTGTCTGTAACAGTGGATGCCACACCATGGGCAGCAGCCGGAACTCTGCATGTCAGGCTTCCCCTAAAGCTGTTCCACACCCCTGTGGTGACCCTGCGAGGAGGTAGCAGGATAGCAGCTCCCAATACCTCAGGGATCTGTCCCAGTTCCCTTTCAGCTCTCCCTGGTGAAGGTGTGAATAAACAGCAGCTCGTTCCCCCTCGTGCAGATGGAGGAAGCCTCATCCCTCTGCTGCTGCAGACTCTTCCTTCCAAGGTGCCTTTAGGAAGTGGCTGTGCAAGGGGAGCTCTGTGGTGGCTGCTGCAGAGTCACAGCTCAGCTCCTCCTTGTCTTGCTGCAGTTGAAGGTTAAGCTGCATCATCCACGACTGGGTTAAGCACCCAAAAAAAGGAGGAAACTGACTGGATGTTGCCAGCTTCAATTCTGTGCTCAGTTCTGTCACATCCTGCTGGGGCTCGTCATTAGAACACAACACCTTCAGCTACCTGAGTTTCCTCTTTTCTTGTTGTCAGTCATAAAGCTTACAGCTCTTTTATTTTAGGTTATTCTTCAGACTGAAAAGAGTGATGTTCGGGCACAAATTCAAAATGAGACAAAGCAGCTTAAACAAAGGCTGGTTTGTGTTTCATTGCTCAGGGAATGACAGACAAATCTGTCTGCAGCAGAGATGAGTATTTCATCTTGCCATTTCCCATCTGGGAAACACTAGTAACACTCAACATCTCGTTTCTTTGTTGGGAGGACTTGGTTGGCTTGAAGGGATAGATAATGGTGTTCTCCCAAGTGACAAAGAAATGCCTTTGGACTTTCCCAGCTGGTGTTCATGGGGACAGCTTCCATCTGCAAATGTAGTTTGGACACAAGGTCTAGCCAAGCAGAAGGTGGAGGAAACTACTTTCCCCATGCTGGAAACTCCCACTTCAGACCACATTCTAGGCACATTCATCTTCAGTACTGGTGTGCAACCCGAGGAGGAGCAGACAGTGCTGGGGGTTGCCTTCTTTGGAGAGCAGGGAGCGAAGGCTGCAGCCAAATCCTCGTACATAACAACGACAAGTTACACAGAGAATCTGCTGTTTCCAAACCCGAGCCACTGAACTGGTGCTTAACATAACTCAGTGTGAATATGCTGCAGGAGGGAAAGCCTCTTTGCTGTGTTAGCTGTTCTCACAAGGTCAGTCCTGCTTTTCTTCCCTGAAATCCTTTGCTTCAGTTTTTAAAATGTTGGGTTTTTTTTTCAATAAGGTATTTAATTAAAATAGAGGTATGAGTTAGTACCATCTTTAGCATACAGGCCAGACCAGGGTTTGAAACATTTATTGTTAGTGCTGGCTATTCTTTCACCTGAGGCTATTGTCTGAGCCCTAGCTCAAAAGACTTCATTAAGACTCTACTATTCTCATCATAAGGAAAATTTCTGTTTTACTCTCACTTTTACCATAGTGTAGTAGCTGGGGATTTAGTTTGGAAATTAGAGAATCATGGAAAATTGGGCTGAGAGGGTCCCTGTGGTCTTGCCTGTCTCAAGACAGATCACAGATTCCTAAACTGTCTTGAATTAAAGATTCCCCCAATTTAATATTAAATCCTCAAACCATGGAGATTCCACAGTTACTTTAAGAAATCTGTTTCAATGTTTTGCCATTCCAGAGACATGTGCTTACCCTTAGCTGAATTTTTTAGTATTTTTTTTTGTGCAGTAAAACTTGAAAAGGAGATTGAACAGAGGAAACTAAACCAGAAGAAGTAGAAAGGACTTCCACTATCATCAATGGCACTTCCTTACTGTTAGAAGCAACCATGTCAGGTAAGGCCTCCCTTGTATTTGCACAGAAAACTGTATTGGACCTGGCTGAACTTCTCCCCTAAATGTCCTAAACCAAATTCTGCTGAGATTCCCATCTTCCTGAAAGTTAAGAATCTGTAAAGCAGAACTAAAAAAAATCAGAAGAACATTATAAAGCCTGTGAGATGCACTTCTGGGTACATGGTGTGCAGATAAAACTTTTATGAAGTGACAGAAAATCTGCTTGCTAACAGAGATGGTGAAGTCTCAAAAATAACAGGTAGGTCTCTCCTGAAAATTAAAATCCCTGCTGAAACAGATAATGATGCTTCTAAATCTCCCAAGAAAGTGTTTGAGGTCTTTCCAAAAGGCAGTCTTCAGCAGGACTGCCAAGATGCTCCTAACTTCCAAGAGAACTACATCTGAGATAGGATAGCGATATTTGGCTTGGGTGAAAAATAAAATTGTGACTATAACAAGAAGAAGTCCTGGAAAGTGTGGAAGAAAGAGAGAAGCTGGGTGGGAGTAAAGTCAACATGGAGTTGAAAAGAAAGAAATAAGGCCAAATTCAGTAGAAATGGAGAGCAAAGATTCTGAACTGAGGATGAAGAAGATGTTAGATTACACCTGGGAGGAGCTAAACTCAGCAATCCCCTAACTTTAGCATGAAGCGTGGCTGCCAGACATAAACGTTCGCATTTTTACCAGTGTCATAACTGATGCTTCAGAGAGCATCTTGACCACAAGTGTTTCAAAGCACCCTTCAAGATACAACCCCACGCCTCAAGGCACCACTGAAGATACAGAATGACACGAGGGACCTATACTGAGGTATATGGATTCAACTTCTTATGGCACATCACTGAATTTAAACCCCACAGAAGAAAGTCCTGGGTAATTCTGTGAGGTCAGGATCTCTGTCCTTGTCCTGCAGCAGCTGTGAGAACTCGGCTAGAAGAGCTTGGAGGTTATAATCATACCCCACAATGCAGCTATACCAGCATAATCTCACGGCCCAATGCACAGAACAATACTTTAAGACAGGACCTGCTGGGGTACTGAATATTATCAATGAAGTCTTCAATTCAGTACTAGAGCAATCCAAACCATCGCCGAGATGAAGCTCTCCCAGAAGAAACATATTTTTTTTCCAAAGCTCATAACTCAAAATGAGTCACGCTTGATTAACTTCGCTTGGGTCAGGAGACTAATCATGAGATGCTATTTATAAATCATATAAGGAAAGTCAGAGAGAGAGCATTAGAATAACATTCAGAATGGAAGACATGTTATAGCCTTAGCAGAGTGTCACTGTGACAACTTAATGAAAACTAGGAACCATCTCTATTAGCAGGTGCTGCCTTTTTTTTTTTTTTTTTTTTTAAGTGTATCTGCTCTCCAGCAAAACAGAAAGTTATTAAATATAAGTGAGATTCCAATCCAGAAAGCAACTGTCCAGCTCAGTTCTTGGTGGGGTAATAGATCAGAAAAGTTTCACCTCCTCCTTCTCCTCACAGCTGCCCCGCACACATGCACACACACACAGAGGCCAGGGAAATCTACTCCTAGAGCACCTACCTTGGGCTTGAAGGCGATTAATTTCAGGACCATCTCCACAGTGAAGAGGCCAGTGAAGAGCATGTTGAGGATATTCATGGCTTCCTTGAACATGCAGCTCTGACCATAGTGCTGAAAGAGAGCATCCCAGCAGGAGTGTGAGGACAGGAGATGCCAGCAGTCAGGAGTGCACAGGACCCCTCCCGGTTTCCCTTCACGCTAAGGAAGACCCCAGTGTGACGTGTTTTCGATTAAGAATTCCCATTTCCCTTCATACATAAGCACTCCCATGCCTCTATCCATTTTTGCCACCTGTCTCTTGATCTCCTCTTTTTAGAACCATCTTTTCTGAGGAGTGGCTCCCAAAATCATACTTACCATTCCAATTCAGGGCTCATTATAAATTTGTACAACATTAGAATACAGTCTCCAATTGTTTTTTATCTCAACCTTCCCTAACACTTGGGTTATTTTTTTGTTTGTGACTGCACAGTGAGCAGGGATTTCACTGAGCTGTCCATAATGATACCAAGCCATTCCCCGAGGACTTACACTAAATTCAGGATTCTGCAAAGTACATGAGCAGCTCAAATCACGTCCTTCCAATATGCATTATCTTGCATTTGTCAACTCTGAATTAAATTTGCAATCATGCTGCCCACTCACTTAACTTTATTAAGATCTTATGAAGTTATTCTCCATCTTCTATTGATTAATTCAAGCAGTGTCTTCTGCAACAGTTGCTACCTCACTTTTCATACCCCTGTTTCCAGATCATGATACTTGAACCGATTGCCCTGCCTTGTTCTAGGGTCACTTTCCAGTTCGTGTTCAAAGACCCCATTTGTAGTTGCTTAACTTTAATAAACTTCAAACAGCTGGGACGGATTTTCATGTTTTGTATTGGCACAGGGTGATTTATTCAAAGCAGTTTCAGCTAAAACAATTCAGCTGCAGCTGAATGCAAGGCCAGGAAAAAATACAGTGTTGAGGCATTTTCAACATTTTTCTTGAAAGGCTCTAGTACTTGCAGAACTCTGTTTAGAAACGTGAAATTTGTTTGTTTTTAAGGAGTCAAAGCAGAATTATTTAAAGTGTCAGATATTAGCAGGAAGAGAGATTTAGATTCCTCATTTCAACTACATGTCATCAGAAGTGAACGTGGTAAATGGTTTTGTTAACGTGCTTATCCCTGTCCCTCAGCACGTGGTGTGAAGGTGAAAGGAGGCCTCAACCTCAGCCATTCTTGCATTTTCCCCAACAAATTCTACGATTTCATCACCTGGAGGCTTTCTGCTTGCTCACTTACTTGCATGGCCAGGCAGATGGTGTTCAGCAGGATCAGAACGAACATCAGGTATTCAAAATAGGTGGAGTTGACCACGTACCAAACTTTGTACTGGTACTGGTTTTTAGGGATGTATCTCCGCAGGGGCCGGGCTTTCAGGGCATACTCTACACACTGGCGCTGTGGGAGAGGCAGGCTACATTTAAAACTCAAACCCAAAATATCAGGGTGCTCAGCTACCTTCAAAGGTAACAAAAATACTATTTAAGTGTTTTACTGAAACGAAAAAGCTTTGTAGAATAATTTCTGTTAGGTCATAACGTGAATGTGCACGTTCTACCTGTTAAAGAGTTCTATAGAAAATTACTCTGGCCATTTACTTTGGCCAGACTGATTTTATGCTCATCTAATCTCAATGAAACAAATGGCACAGCAAACATTTTTTAAGTAATTGTTGTTCCTTGGGCGAATCTTACAACAAGATTTCTTTTTCTACCTGACTCCTAAATGATGTCAGCAAAGCCAGCTTACAGTTTTATCTTGTTGGCAAGCTTAACATTTTTCTCTCTGTAGGCATTTATCTGTTAAAAGCTTATTCTCGATGCATTTTCTACCTTTGGTGACAGCAAGGTGTTGTAAATTACCTGGTTTTTGTCCAGCTCGCAGTTCTTGTACTCTTGTTCTCCTTGTTCCTGAAATGTGACGATGACGAAACCAACGAAGATGTTCATCATGAAGAAAGCAATGATGATGATGTAGATAATAAAGAAGATGGAGATCTCAACCCTGTGATTATAGATGGGTCCCACATCCTCCATGTGGGAATCAATGGACCTATACAGCAACCTGAAAGCAAACAGGAGCCAAATGCAGAGAAAATCTGCAACTGCCTTGAGGCCTTATAGGTGACAGGTTATAAAGTTTAACTTTGTGATTTTCTTCTATTTGTATCAAAATGAATTCATTCAGGGATGTGCAGACTTGTGCCGGTCTGAGCGCAAAGGCTTGCAAAAGTGAAGACCTGGCTCTTACTAATTCTACACATTTGAACCCGTTCAGGGGTGAAATGTCTTCATTGTTGAATAAAATCATGCTCTCCAGTTAACAAAAGACAGGAGAGTCCCAATAGAGTTGTTGGGAACTGAGTTTGGTGAGAAAAGGGGATCCCAGGAGTCAACACTGCTGTTGGCATCACCTGGTGACACAGGTCAGGGTCAGCCCCCCACACCCTGCACATCACCCTAAGTGACTCTGTGGGAATCCCCAGCTCCTGTGGCACAGACAGCAGGGCCTGGAAAGGCTCCCCACGTCTGCCAGAGCAGGAACACTGCTGTGTTTCATATTGCCATATTTCCATGGGGAAACTCCAACCTGTGATACTGGAAAGGACCTGATAAGCATTTCATTTATACACATAATAATTGTAACAAATACTGGGATCACTGCTACCATTGGAAATCATCTTTTAAAAACTAGAGACAGTGCTTTGCACTCTTTACAAGTACACCAACAGAAATTCCTGCCGGCCCTGAGGAATTTACAAAGTACATAATACTACAGTACTACTATTGCTATACTTAAAGCTCTAGACTTATTTAAATATTTGGAAAGGGGAAGACTATGCTCTGCCTCTGAATTTTCTCTTTTGAAATGAATGAGGACATTGCTAGTGCTGCAGCGGCCCCAGAAACACTCACTCTGGCCAGCCCTCAAAGGTGGAGACGGTGAAGAGGGCCATCATGGCAGTCAGGACGTTGTCGAAGTCGAACTTGCTGTTCTCCCAGCTGCGGGGCTGTATCATGGGCTGGCTGACCTCCCCATCCTTGTAGGTGATGTAGTACCCTCTGTGGGTGGAGAGCGGAGACAGAGCATGGCAGAGCCGCCCTGCCGGCACCAGGCCAGCCAAGGGGAGGGGTTGGAAAAGCTCAGACCCACCTGCACTCTGCTTCTGTCTGCTTGGAGCTGTCAGTGCAGCTGTACAGCTTGCCCTTGGAAAGGAAGAAAGAGGAATGAAGCTTCTGCTTGTACGGTACTTTTATGTGTGTGTCCTGAACACTTGTTGTCAGGAGGGTGGTGAAAGGCGAGGAGATAAAAGCAGACATAAAGAAGTGAATGAACAACTCCCCCCCCTGCCCCCCGGTTATCTGGTGTGCCCCTTCCTTCCTCTGCAAGATGGAAGGTAGAGAGCCTGCAAGGACCAACCCTTTTGAACAGCCCCCTTCACCTTCCTGGGACCATGTCATGCCAGTGTAAAGATGCTTAGGGAAGAACAACATTACTGATCATTTCTTCTGGCCACAGATGATGGGCAAGAGTTCTGCATACGCCATGGGCAACAGTTCTGTGTATGCCACAGCTCAGTTCTGGAGAACTGCTGGCAGCATTAGCCCAGGTAACACTGACAGCCCCGAATGTCTTGCCTGTTACACACAAAAGACCCCATTTTCCCATCCTCAGGCTTTTTGTGGTATTTTTCTTCCCGTCCCTTAACACAGCTCAATGTAACGGATGAATGAATGGGTCCAATGGTTTTACCTTAAACAGCTGAACTCCAATGCAGGCAAACATGAACTGCAGCAAAGTGGTGACAATCACAATGTTCCCGATGGTTCGGATGGCCACAAACACACACTGGACCACGTGCTGCAGATGGAAGAGAGGAACAAAAGTCACTTTTGGGATTGTTCTCAACTGCTCTGGCTAAGCTGGGTCTGTTCATCTGACAGGAGGCTCAGGGGAATCAGGACAATGTATATTTATGGCTGAAGGGAGGATGCAGAGGAGGCAGAGCCAGGCTCTTTTCAGTGGCTCCCACTGACAGGACAACGGGAACACATTGAAACAGAGTAGGTTTATCTGAACATTGAGAAACACTTCTACTCTCAGGGTGACTGAGCACTGGAACAAATCATCCAGAGAGGTTGTGGAGTTTCTCTCCTTGGAGGTACTCTAAAGCCTGGGCAACCTGCTCCCGGCAGCCCTGCTTGAGCAGCTCCCTCCCAACCTCAACCATACTGTGATTCTGCTGAAACAATACTTGAACCACTTAAAAAGCCTTTGTAGCCTGAAATAACCTGAATTTATAGTTTGCAGAAAGCACTGGGACTTTTCTAACCTTTAGTCCTTTGGCTCTGTTGATGGCCCTCAGCGGTCTAAGGACCCGCAGAACACGCAGGATCTTCACGACGTTAATGGCACTGGACCTGGAAGAAAGTGTTGGAAGGTTTGAGAGACACAGCCATGTGGGAAGGGTGCAGCAAGGACAGATCTGTGAAATTCTGCACAGCCTGAGACTGCGTAAGGTATTTAGCCAACTCTTTGCCACGGCACTTCAGGGGTAAGGAAACCAATTTCTGATGTTTTCTTCAGAGGTCCGGCTCCTTGTTCTGGCTTTCATCATCTCTGCTGTATTAATGGAGGGGGAATGGAACACGGGCAAGCTGTATTTTTAGAGCAGGGCAAACAGATCCTGTAGATATCTATGACATAGAAATTGTGCCAAGATGTAGTCATTACCAAGGCATTTTCAGATAAGGCTCAAAGATGCGCTCCATTGAAATATTCATAGAAGAGTGAAAAGTCCAGGAGACTCCAGCATTAAAGGTAGACTATCCACCTGGAGTTTGATCCTACAGTGTGTTTGGCCCTTGAACCCACAAATCATTTAAGTGTGCGCATAAATTTAAGGAAATGGAAACTCCCACGGAATTGATCAGGACGACTTAGGTGCTCACTTTTAAGTACTGAACACAACTACTTTCTGCAGCAGAGCTCTCTGCGCCTTCCAAGACTAAAACCATGACTGAGAATCTCCCTCGTGCTCAATGACATCATGTTCTCCTACTGATTTTGGGAACAGTTTTAATGTTAACACACCAAGAGTCTGACTTAGGTCTGTAAGAAGGAAACAGCAGGGCAAAACAAGAACTGTGCCATTCTGAAGACTGTGGGTAAAAAAGCCCAGTGGACCTTACAAATTGTCCTTCTTGATTCAGTGAGCAACAAAGGTGAGCTGCTAACCTATAATGGTAACAACTGGGAGCTTGTTTCTTATCAGATGTGTGTTCCTAATTAGGGAACTTCCTTCCTGACATGAAGTCGAGTAAATCTACAAATTATTAAGGAAATTAACAGATGAACCAGAGGAAAACAGCATGACAGAACAGCCACTACCACTCTGAAGATTCTCACAAAACTCTTCAAGTGCTTGATGGCCTTCCATTGACTGAGATTCACAGCATCTTAGGAAGCAGGAAAACATTATCAACCTCATTTTCCAAAGAGGTTATGAAAAGTCTAGGAGGGAACCGTAAGTCACTGAACTGGCTTGAACTGATACAGTGAAACAAAGGCCTTGGAACGAAGCTAAGTGCCAATACACCCATTTTTTGTTCTCATTTGCTCTTTCTGAAGGATTCCCCCTTCCAGGCCACCAGTGTAGCATTTCCCAGTTACTACCTCCTCTCTGGAGGATGAAATTTAACAGCCTTGAATCATCTGAGAAAAACACCTTGTGAAAAGAACACTTAGAAAATCACTTCCTTCTCCCCTTTGTACTAAATGTCAATCAACGCAAAACCAGTGCAATACCCCAACAGGCTCATGAGAAAAATCTTACCCAGATAAGACCACAACGAGCCTGAGCCATCCCTCCCAGCCCAGCCCTACAATCCCCCCAAACCCAGCCAGCTGGAAACAGCTCACTCACTGGATCCCAAAGGAGATGAGAGAAACGCTGACCACCAGCAGGTCCAAGATGTTGAAATAGTTCCTGCAGAAGGAGCCCTTGTGGAGGAAAGCCCCGTAGGCAGTCATCTGCAGGGAGGCACACGGAGACACAAACACACTTTGCCATCAGCAGCTGCTCAGGAGCCAAACCCATCTGGTTGTGCTCAGAGGGGATAACTGGGGAGGGAGGGGGTAGGATTTCTATTGATGACAGACAATTCACCCCCAGACCCCAAAGGAGAAGCTGAGCCCCCATGGAAAGGAAAGAGAGTGAAAAAGACAGCAAGACAACTGTGAGAGGCCTAACTAAAGAAAATGAGGAAAATATGCACGTTGAGTGCACCCAGTAAATTACATCTAGAATTAGCAAAGCACCAGAATGACTGTTTGCAAGAACTACTCTTTGCAATCATATGCTTTTCTCTTTCTCTTCAGTGACAGAGGACACTCGTATTATATAAAGGCCTGTTTAGCAAAATTGAATAAAAAACATAAAATAAAATGGGCTCTTCTGTAATGTTTTTCAGTACTTA
Organism: Hirundo rustica; assembly: GCF_015227805.2. Taxonomy (NCBI): domain Eukaryota; kingdom Metazoa; phylum Chordata; class Aves; order Passeriformes; family Hirundinidae; genus Hirundo; species Hirundo rustica. The sequence goes on from NC_053453.1 coordinate 74,555,825, forward strand.
GACCAGCTGCAGTGGACAGCTGATCGCTCAGAAAAACAGAATCCCTCAGGTATCTGATGCTTTAGAGCTGAACTGAAACAACAGGAGGAATTACTGCTCTTTTCAGCTTGCTCCTTGTATTCAGCTCAATCCCACATCCCTTTTCTTATCCATCTTCATTCATTTTCACTTTAATGCAATTGGATTTTTCCCTTTAGTTTTCCTTACAAAGTCCAGGCTGTAGTCCTTGAAACAGGGTAATTTCTTTGTGCAGGTAATCGTTATGAACATCGCCGGGCAGAGGGATGGAAAATAATTACATATTTTTCAAGGGAGGCTCTGCCCTGCCTGGGTACGAAGGGGCATTGAAAACCCGCAGGCTTTGAGGAGGATGTCACAGCTCCAGAACTGGACTGTCAGTGTAAACAGAAAAGTTTAGGCTGAGCTCTGTTATAGGATGTGACTGAATAAGCCTGGCCCAGTTAAAGAGGGTGAGCTGATCGGGTATTTGTAGCACCTACCTCAGACTCTGTGAGTGATCTAAGGCAGCTGCTTTGAAGAAAACCCATCCCCACAACAGCTAATGTTCCTTCTTTAGGAATTCTCACTCTCATCCAGGAATACTGGCTTCTAAGTTTGGTCCTCTGAATCTCGCCTAAATTGGGAGTCTAAAGTGACCTGAGGCAGCCACCATGAGACTGAGCTGTAGCCAGACTTGCAGCTGAGAAGTGTGAACTGGAAAGTCAAACTGGAGGTTTCTGGCTCCCACCAGTAGCTGAGGATGGTGTATTGGCTGGTGGTTTCCAGCCTGTGATGATTTTATTCAGGGCAGGGTGGAAGGGCACATGGTATATCAGATTATTTTCTTCACCAAACATCCATGACGTCAGGGAACTCACTATCAATCAGACAGAAATTAGAGGGGGTGGAAGTATAAACTCTGGTCTTGGCTTAGAATTTATACTTGTAGACACATTGAGTTGGGGAAGGGAGGAGGGGTTCTTGCCATTACAAAGGTGGTAAAGATGCCCTTTACTGGTTAGGTTTTGTATGGCAATCTTGAAAGAAAGACACCATTGAAATCAGGAGGGGAAGCTCTGCTGAGTTTAAGTTCAGTACAAACTGTGGTTCTCTCAAACCTTTTGAGAGATTTTTGTTATCTCAGAAGAGACTCTCAGAGAGTGTATAATCTATATCTGCCTCCCACCTGGGGCATTAAACAAGTCACAGCCTTTCAGGATGCCAGTTAAAAATCCTTGGCAGTGGCCTTGCCAACATTCACCTGAATGCAGGTGCTGTTATCAGCAACACGAGGGCAGATGGAGCCTGTTTCTCTACAGCCTTGAACATCCCACGGCCATTCATCCTTTTGTTTTCACCACTTACACTAACTTTGCTGTTTTGCAAAACAATGTGCTCAGTGCAAGGCAGCAGAGAAACGTGCACTGAGAAACCAATGACTTAAACTTCTTTTTAATGGTCCTTGCACTGTTCTCCCACTTAACTTAGGGAATATCCAGGGACGTGGTCATAAATCACTGAAGATAACAGGAGGACCTTGGGAAGGCCCTGGCCAATAGCCTGGGATAAGTTCTGCTTCCACTGGAGTCATGGGAGTGCTACCACTTCCTTCAGGGCAAGCAGAATCAGTAATTGTGAGTCCAAACAGGTGCCTTGAACTCTCAATTCTTTTTTAAACGTGGCTGTTGGGATATTTTCCTCTTCTTGACAGGCTTTTTGGACCCGCCGCGCGATCTGTGCGCGTTCAGATTTATTGTGTAAAGACAGATGCAAACTGCACACAGGCATAATGTGTCCACCTCCCTGGAGAACATTATGGCTCTGGCAATTTCAAGTCATATCAAAAAAAAGCACGTTTCTCTACAAAAATATGCAGGGGCCACCCTGCTTGCCAGCCTTCCATATAGATACTGTTATTAGGGTCTTGAGCTGCAAAATTTGAGCAACTCTAAGGCACTGCCTGCCAGCACTCAGAACTCGCTTGCTGAGAGAAAAAAAAAAAAAAGCAGCTGCCAAGTGAACCTAGCATTTAGAAAGCCAGAACTTTGCTCAATTACTGTTATTTAAATTATTAGCCTACCAATTTGGGGAAATTAGAGTTAAGAACAAGGCAGCCTATTTTTATTTTCTTCCAAGAGAAACCATTCTCCTGCGCGTTCCCCTTGGTGTGGAGCACGTTCCTGGGAAATGGGAAGCTGGGTTTTGCTGCAGCAATTTTCATTGGCAGCTACTGCCCTTGGTGTCTCAGCGATTTGTACTCTTGGATCTCTCCCTGCACCTAAAAAGTGAGTTTTGCACTGTGCTCCCTGCCTCCTACTTGGCTGTGCTCCCTGTGGGCTCACAGGAGTCACCAGGCACCCTTTGGGCTGGTTTCTGCAGAATACAGACTTTCTCTTTGGGTGTAGCCTGTGTAAGAGCTGTGTGTGTGTTCAGAGTATCGTGCAGAGCAGAAGAATCCCAGTTTGGAAAGACTGGCCAGGGTAGAGGGAGAAATTTGTCAGGGGTTGGCCTTTTCCTTGGTCCTCTCTTACACTTCCCAGCATTGCATCCGTTCATTGCAATTCCCCTAAAAAGCATCTTTTTGCTACAGGCCCTCAACTACAAGTTGGAATATCAAAATTTCCCAGGAGACAATTTAAGCAACTACCAAAAATGTCAGATGAAAAGAAAAACAACCCTTTGTGTAGAGATAATAAGAGGGTTACAAAAAAAAAAAAAAAAAAAAAAAAAAAAAAAAAAAAAAAAAAAGAGAGAGAGAGAGAAGAGAAAGAGCGAAAGGAAGAAAGAGAAAGAAAAGAAGAAAAACAAGTGTATTTCTCAGATTGGTTACCTTAAGAATAATTTCTAATGTAAAGATACTAGTGAAGACATAGTCTGCATTGCCTAGGATCTGAAAAATAAGCACAATTGGGTTAGTGGTACTGAGAGTGACCCGGGAACAAACAGGCGTGTGTGTTAGCGACAGAGAGCGGCAGAAAACTAGAAAGCTCGTGAGCAAGCCATGGTAGAGAAGATGGGCACTTTACCTTCAGAGCAATTTCAATGGTGAAAATGACAGTAAAAACTATATCAAAATAAAAGAGAATCTGTAAAAAAACAAACGACAAAAGGGGATAGGAGCGGGGAGGGTAGGTCAGTGAGTGATTGCTTGAATGGGGAATCACAGTTAAAAATCAAATACATGAGTTCTTTCCACCAGGGAACGAGGACAACTCTATAGGGAATGGTTTTGTAGCAACGTCCTGTTGAAGGCAGTGAAGGTCCTGGCGCAGAGGACAAGAAGCACATTACATGAAATCTTTCCTGAGTTACAATCCCATGAGTGCTATAGAGGCAAAATAATTTTTTTTGTTGCTGTAGGATTTTTTTTTTTTTTTTTTTAGATCTCATAAAGAACATTCAAGGGTTTTCCCAAATAGGATTCCAAACTGAGAATACAAAGAATGCCTGGTCTCTCAGTGGAAAACATGAGATTCATTCTTATTAACTTCCATTCAGTCTTGTCCTGTGCCTTTCTCAAAGGAAGAAAAGCAAACTGCAAAATCATACTCTAGCTGTTTCTTTTCTCTGCCCTGAATTGCTCTGGATTAGGATGAATAACAAAGACTCTGCCAATTGAACAGAATCCCAGCCCTTGTATTGCAACCATGATTTGGTCCTTTGCTAGAGGTGCCTAGCGTAGATCCTGCATCTTTCTGTTTGCATCCTGAATAACCAGCCAGCTGAAATGCTCATCATTCCCAGGAACCTAGGCCTGGTGCTGGAGATACCTCTGGCATGCACAGCAGTCCACAAAAAGTGGCGTCACAGGAGGCAATGAGGAGTACAGAAGTGTAAAGGGGCTTTCAAAGTAGCAGCATCAAGGGCAGGAATGTCCTTCACTGCCTATATGTTGGCACCCCACAGTAAACAGGAGCTTTCCTGCTGATTTATGGGCCCAGGATTGAACTCTCTTTGCTTCCAGTATATTCCAACATCCCAAGCCACTTTAGTACTATCTACACTACAAATGTTGAATATCAAATGTATCATGCCCATGGTTTATTGTTGTTTTACCATTATCATGTTTTAAACCAGAGGGCAAATGCATGGAAGCTGTAGAAAAATGATAATTTGAGAAATTTAGACCTTTGCTGTTAAAACACTAAAGAACATAAACCAGGAAATTGCCCTCTCCCATCCCACAGGTGTTCATTGTATCTTAGTGCCTGTGTCCTCACTCAGATTTATGGGTGGCTAAGTTCTTCCAGCTGGGTGTGCAGAGGGGCAGCTACTGCAAATTCCAGGGCTATTTCACATTGTGCTATATAAGCACAATCCAAATCTGGATTGATTTGTCAGACGCTGCATGTCAAATGGGGGGATGTATCACTTACTGCTACCATATAACTCAAAATTCTTCAGGTCACTGCTAGGTTTTTAATCTCAATTAATTCTTCAAATTCTTCTCAAGGCTGTCCTGGGCTCTATCAATTTTTGCACCTTAGAGAATTAAGGAGAGGCCACTTGAAGGGGACAGATCTTGATTTCAACCTCTATTAATTTACATACATTACAACTAGAAATATCTTTTTTGCCTTGCTGCTTTGTGAGTCCTGACATTTGATTGTTTTATCAATGGAATAATTTTATAATCAATGGGCCAGATTCATGGGCACTCTCTAACTGCTCTGCATGACTCCACCAACATAAAGAAGCTGCAAACTCGATGAAAGGGAAGGATTAAGCTGTTCCTGTTGCTGCTTTACCTCACCAGAGCGCTGCAAAGGAGCTAGAACACACTGGTGAATGCGGCCCCAAAGGTGCAGCTGGCAAAGATGAAATCATGCCTAATGAAAATGGTCACTGCCCACCTGTGCATATTTAGTATTATCTAAACATGAACTTGCTCTAGAATATTTTAAAATGAGGGAGCGTCTTGCCAAGGTGCAAACAGGAGAATATTGTGAGCACGGCCTTAGGACTTGCTTGGACAGCTCCAAGGCTGTTTGGTCAGGCTGGCACCTGCAAACCCTGGCTGCCTGAGCCCTGTGTGACCCAAGAAGGAAGGACACAGCCTGCCCCAAGGAAGCAGCAGAGTCCAAGCCTCTCCACTGGCCCTTGCTGGGCTCTCTGTTCCTGCCTCCCTGCTCCGGGATAGCCTGTGCCAGCAGCATCCCCACTCTGCACAAGCCCTGGTGCACAGGCTCGTGCTGAGCGAAGGCAGAGGCAGCTTTGCTTTTGGCTTGATTTCAGCTTTTTTTCTTCCTTTTCCTCCCAGGCCTCCTGTGTGGGCACAGGGGAGGACAGGATCTTGCTGTTCTACCGTCACGGCGCAAAGGCAGGCCACATGTGCGACCCAAACATCTCGCCAGTGTCCCCTTGTGTGACACATTTTAAACATCTGCACCTGCAAAAATTAAAACACAGATTTTTCACGTACACAAAACAATGCCTTGCCTCAGACCTTCAGCTCTTTAATCCAGGACAACCAGCTCTGACTCTTTTTTTCCCCCCTCTCATTTATATCTCTCTGCTACAGACTGTGCGACAGTTTCTGTGGCATGTCAGGAGCCCATCTGGCAGCTGACAAGCTGCAGCACTAATACATATTGGCATTTAGTTACCCCTGCATGGTGTGCACCCTCATTCGTGCACAAGCGGGTTATTGGTGGCACAGGTTTGGCTGGATTATTTAGCATCCTCCTTCAGGACAAAATGCAAAGCCACTCTGAGATCTGCTCAGGAATAGACTTCCATTAACACCTTCTCTGCGTGCACATATGTGTTCAGATGCATGCACAGGCCAGGATATTTCGGGGAGCATTAAATTAAGGTTTTATTATTAAACAAGGAAAAAACCATCCCACTCTTCTATCCTAGCAGACTCTTCAGGCATCGAGGCACTAGAACGTCACTGCAGACATCAGAAATCAGAGGTCTTGCGTGTGTCTGCTGACTCCTCGTTTTTCTGCAGTGACCCCTGGACTAATGGAAACAACTTCTAGCAAAGTTAAGGGAGCACTGAACATTTCAAAAGGCAAATAAGAATGGTCAGGAAAGAGGGTGAGGATGAATCTCTGTGCTGAATGCTTCCCTCTTCGCTCCCCAGGCAGGTGAGGAGAGAAGCACAGCGTATTTTTTGAGGGTTATATCAAATTTAGTGATAGCTTTGAGGCTCGTGTTCAGAAAGTCTGATTCTAACCTTGATGACATCAATTTCATCCAGAGTGACAGCATGAAACTCAAGGATGTTACTCCTGATTTACACCAGTGTGAATAAAAGGAAAATCAGGCCCAGGGCTTTTTAGTTTAAAAGGCAGCACGTGGCAGCAGAACAAATGTTCCTAAGGGAACCTGAAAATCCCTCAAAATTGAATCATCTGTATCCCCAGTGCTTTTACAGCTCATTTCTAATGCTTTAATCCCAGGGAACAATAATTTTACTCCAGCGTCCTGTTCTTCCTTTCCCTACACGCACTTCTGAAGGGAACTAGAGGCCAAATTCAGCACTGACTCACGTTTCCTGCAAAACCTAATGGTTTCACACACAGCCTACAAACGGCAGAAATCACGGGAGACAGGCAATCCCAAAGCCTCTGTTGCAGCCTTTTCTGCCTTTCCTGGCTGCAAGTCATGATCTGCTTGCTCCACGCTTGCAGCACCCAGCGAGGGAAGGAGGGTGTGGAGCATACTTGGTTCCTGAAGGAGAGGTGCCTCACGGGGTCCTCAGCTGCCAGGGAGATGCTGCTGAGCAGGATGAAGAACAGGATCAGGTTGGTGAAAATGTTGTCGTTCACGATCCGATGGCAGTGCACACGAAACCTGCAAGAGAGAGGAGAGGCACGGCTTCATCTCTCAAAGAACAGCAGGACCTGGGAAACGTTTCCCGTCTCCTCTCCTGCCAGCAGGAGGAGAGGATTGCTCTGCAGAGCATCTTCCCTCTGCCCCAGCACAGGGACAGCCTGTGCAGGGCAGTGCTGGCTCTCCACACGGGTCTCACACTCGATGTGTTGGAGTGGAACATCACTCTCCCTCCTGACAGAGCTTTTTGTCATTTCCATGGCGTCTGGAACCTGCCAGCCCAGAATTATCCCTTGCTTTCATTCATGGAACCATTCCTGATCCATTTAGGAGGAAAGCAGCAGAAGGAGGCTTTAGGGTGCCAGTGTCTTTGAGCTGGGACTGGAGTGTCACTGAACAGGGGCTGTGGGGGATCTGCCTTGCTGACAGGGCACAGGCCTGGCCAGATGGATATAGGGCAGGCTGCCACCAGAAAATGACTTCTGAGACACATCACTGCCATGCAGGCAGTGTGCTAAACATAGGTGCTCTTAGTGGGAAACCAAAAGGTAAAGAAAGAGCAGTCTCCCACCAAACTTGCTTACTGGAGACCATTACATCACTTTCCAAATGCTGGTGGCAGGATGTGAGGAGTTAAACCCCATAATAGCTCTGTGCATAATTCTACAGGCACTTCATTAATCTGTTTAGCTCTACTCTTGGCTGTTAGGGCTCCAAGTCCCTATTATAGCAATTTTACAGATGACTGCAGAGGTTAATTTAGTCCTACAAATGACAGGGGGTGGGTGGCATTACAGTCCACGAGCCCCAGTCTTCCCCAGACCCTCCCTGTTCACAGACACCAGGAGGAGTGGCACAAGCTGTGCTGAATTCAGGGGTGCAGGCACAGCCCTGCCTTCCTCTGGGGCCGTGTTTGAGGGCTGAGCCCTTAGGAGAGATGCTGGCACACGTGGTGCTGCACAGACCATTGGGCAGCAGCTCACCGCTGCTCCCTTGCACGGGTAAACTCACCTGTCCCCTAACAGCCCTCCACCCACAGCTCCTGCACATCCCTTTGGGACAGGCAGGTGTGACAATGGGGGGCTGCATTGCAGCAGCCCGTGGGCAGGGCGTGAGAGGGGAATTGTGCTCCCTAGACTCCTCTCAGAGCTATGGACTCTCCTCCCTGCCTCATTTCCTTTATTCTCATTCTTGACGTGCAGCAATGAGCAGAGACACATGAACTCCCTACTGGGAGTGGATTTTGGGCAGCCCTGAGGACAGGAAGCTGCAGCCTCCCACTTGATTGATTGCATGGTGGCTCTCCTGCAGTTTGGACCTGGATACGTCGGGAAATTCCAATTACCGACTCGCCTCCGTGTCCCCTATTTCAGAAGCTTTTGTGATTCGTGTCCTCAATCAGCCCTGCACGTGCCATGAGCTCCTAATGCATGTTTTCACTGTACTCCCTACAGCTGTGGTTTCATGGGATTTCATGCCTTAAAGGAGAGGTGTGTCAGGAGAGCCTCTGGTACGAGCTGCTGAAAGGGAGCTCTGCACCTGTAACTTTTGGGGCCCAGTGTGAAAGGGGTACCAGCTCTTCACCTCCTTCTGCTGGTGAACCAGTCTCTTAAGTACCTGTTGCTAGGACTGAAGATGAAAAAAGCGCTGGCATCAGGCATGGGCGCAGCCTTTTCCTTGAGGTGCAGCTCAGACATGGGGCGAGGTCGAGGGCCAACAGGCATCTCAGGCTCTTCCTCATCTTCCTCTGCTGCAAGAAGCATTTTTTTGTCTTTTAATGCAAAATACAACCCGCTCCAAAGTGCTGGGGCATTTGTCTCTGTCATAACCAGAGCTAAAAAGTAAGAACCATTAAAATAGGATGCTGCAGCCTTGAGTTTCCTTGCCCTTCCCTCCTTGGAGGCAGTGCCCTTTACCCAGTGCTCACCCTGGCAGACTCTCGCTCTCATCTCTCTGTAAAACCACCAGCGCTGCTAAACCTACAACGTTCTCACTACACTCTCCTCAGATGCTTCACAGTTCCTTCTGCACAAAACAAACAGAAAGGCTGCTTCTAATGGCTCATTTGAGTCTTTCTTCTTGTGGCCTAGATCCATTATCTGTTTTCTTATTTTCCACGGACACAGAAAATTAAAAATTGCCTTCCTCTTGCAGAAAGCTTTTGCATACTTGAGGACCGCTGTTATGCCTCTGGGAGAATATCTGGTTCCTAGAGCAAAACAGCAGCAGCCTTTCCTGAGGTGCTGTGTTCTCCAGGTCTGTGATCACTCCTTCTTCTTGCTTCCAGATTATCTGCAGGATTAACCTGCAGCTGAGGTTTTACTGCTGCAGAGGAGAGCTGCATTACTCCTTATATCTTGTAATATTATCTTCCTGTTCAATGTCCTTCATGGAGACTTTTCATTATATTTTGGCATTAATTTGCCATCGGTGTCTGATATGCACAAGGCACAGATTATTTCCCAGGGAGCAGCAGTCTGGCCTGTCACTCCCTCCTCTGCATTTCTGCTGCTGACTATTCCCAAAAGTGGCACACTTAGACCTCATCCTCACTGAAGGGCATTTTTTTTTTTTTTGACCATTCCTCCAGTTTATCAAGATTGTTTTTCTTCTATTTGTGATCATCTCCATGGAGCTGCTGCTGCATCTGGGATCATGTCTGGATGAGCGCATGTATGCCCCAGAACAAGCAGTGAGCACATGCACATTGACTAACAACCACCAGAAAGTATTAAAATTGTCCCCTTTTATAATTTAGTGGGGGGAAGATCAGAAAGATGGGAATGAGGCTGAGACTCTTGGACCTGTGTCATCTCCAGGCAGAGGAGTGAGCAACCTCAAGATAGAAAACGCAGGGATGAAGAAGGCTAAGTGGTGTGTGAAAGAGATTTCTTCTACCTGCTGAGGTCAGATGTTGTTTTGTAAATGACATGACAGGATTTTTCTATTTTAAAGATCCCAATCCTCTCACTTAATCAGCAAGACAGGAAAAAAAAGAAAACCTCTAAGAAAGGAGCCTGACACATTAGATACAACTGATTCATCTTCCAGGCACTGCAAAGAAGGAAACTCTAATTAAAAGGTTCATCTTGAGTTCATAAGGGGAGATAAGTTCCAGCAATGGTGCTCCTTTAGGGTGAGGTACTGTACTTGATCTGGTTACAGGACACATCAGAAAGAGGAGATGAATCAGCACAGATCCTGGTCTAGATATCAGAGAGAGGAGAAAAGTGCCCTTTTTGAGTGCATGCCATTATTACATGCAAATAGGATTCTTTCTTTACACTTCCAGCACCAAGAGTTCAGCTCCAATTCGCTTGATAGATCTTTGCATAAATGTTTGAGCTGGTACATAGAGTTTGTACTTTTTAAGTCAGTCTATTTTTTAACAGCTCAATTCTGTGTGTAATATACTTCATAATACTCTTTCTAGAGGGTTTATTAGTTAAAGAAAAATCTTTCAGAAGTACTTTTTTACACAGGACTTGTAAAATAGGTATTAAGGTTAATGCACATGTTTATGTAATATAATCACACTTTGCACTTGCACATTTTATCTACAGGTTTCAGAGGAGGCTGACAAAGAGTAAGGCAAGGAAATTCTTTTTCTTCTTTAACAGGCCAGAAAACCAATGCCTGGGATGCTGTGGGATATTTGAAACTCTTACTTAAGAAGAGTATACTGGGTCCCTGCTTTGAGCATTCAATGCGAGATCATTCTTCTTTTATTACTCAGAGGAATGCTTAGAATACATTTTTAAATGGGCATGGAACAATGCCTCTGGAAAATGGACCCTTAGCAGAAGGATCAGCCCCAGGAAGACCATAAAGAACATTGTTCCTCTCCTCTTTTTCTCGTGTCTGCCATACAGCAAGAAATATATATTAATGACTCTAGGAGCCAAATACATTCAGACTGAAAACCACATTCAGTTCCTCAGCCATAGATAGAGAACAACGCTCTACTTTTCACTTAGAGACCAGGGCACAGAAGAAGGGAAACACTGAGGGCCAATTTCACAAGGAATAACATGATTACAGCCTCACCCCAGGTCACTGCCCATACTATCCACCTCCATACAGAAGCAGCACAGCTGCTCACATTTGCAGAAGCAAACCTTCTTTGGCTGTGGAGACAAGCACAAACAGGCTACAGCGCAGCATCAGTGAGAAATTCGATGGTGGGGAGGTTTTTTCGTGCTGAACAAAGACCAGAACTCTCGTATAAGGACATTATTTTGCTTCGAGCTCCCATGAATCATCCCAAGCTTTTACCTTCATCTGACGTTCCGAATTCTTTGTCTATTTCTGTGCTAGACTGCAAGACTAGCTCCCTGTCTTCCTGTAATAAACATATCATCATAACAACCCTTCTAGTGTACACAAATCTCTGGGAGAACCGGTCTGTCCTTCCGAAAAAGAGGCCAGGTGATCTGAGGAGCTGCAAATATTCTGGGGCCGAGGAGGAGCACTGTGCAGCAAACAGAGTCAGGAGGGGTTATGGAGAGAACTGGTTTAAGGAGCAGAAACAAAACAGAGGATGAGCAAAGTAGGTTAAGAAAAACGCTGCCTTGTTGGGAGAAACAAATGAAGTGGCCAATTTGAACGGTTTCTGAACACTGAATTTTCACCTTCACAAAGAATTGATAATTCAGGGAACAGACCTGTTCAGAAATGGGACTGATGTCACACAACAGCAAGTAACCACGATGGTGTCCCTTTGCATTTCTAATAGGAGACAGGAGAAAACCTGATGATCCATTCAGATTTTAAGCTGGGTTCAAAAGTACATTGGGACAGGGATTGGCACCCTGAGGCAGGCACCAAAAGTGTTTTCACTTGATTTTCTGCACTCTAACTCTATGCATGACAAAAAAACCCCAAACAGATGTAGTGTTTTGTTATATTTTTCATTTATAAGCTGTTCTTCCTAAGCTATCTACAGAAAGAAAGTAAATAAACCCCAACTCCATTAGCAGGAGACATAAAATTGACATTCAGATGACTGATGTGTCACTTAAAAAAAATGTGATCGTCTGTAAATCCAAGCCAGATGAAAAGCAGAAACAAAACTGTATCAAGCTGTTTTAATTTGTGCTTCTTACTAAAGACTCCCACAAACCCCTTAGCAACTGGGGATGTGTGTCCAGTAAGTGCATGTGCCTCCAGAGGCGATGGGAAGATTAAATCCAGAGTGACCTGCCTCAGGCAGTGTTAAAATAGTATTGCCCAGAGTTAGAACCACACTCTACTCCTGATAAATCTGTTATAAATATGGAAGAATAAAAGTACAGCATATGTGAGGACTTCTCGTACTGAAAATCAAGTGCAATGAACAGTTTTCTGTTTTGCCTGTCTGAAACTCTTGTCCATCTACTCAAAATGAACTCTTGTGTTCTTTTTTTACCCTGTCAAATCAACCTATTATCAGACATTTATTTATCAGGAATCATGGAACAGAAGAGAAAGTGTCTTACAGCCTAATCACAGAAACACAAACGAGCAGAGCAGGGAAGGATCACAAAAGCCTCTCTGGTTCATGCCTCTGCCAAGCCAGGTTCAATTAATCATCATATCTCAGCCTTTTCTGGGAGACATTTTTCTGACTTGTCCTTCACAACATTCTGTTGCTGGGCTTCCACAACCAACTCTGTGAATTTTTACAGCCTCACTATTAGAAAACTCTCCCTGCTGGGAATCTTAAATCTGTTACTTCCCATTGGAGATAATTCTCCTCCTATCTCTAGAAGGTTTTTATGCGTTTGAAGATGTTTCTCCTGCCTTTCCCACATCAAATGACCAAGGTTCATTCAATCTCAGTTCTTGCTACCTACCAGCCCTGTTTTCACCATTCTCTTCTACACTCCTTCTAATTCTAATTCAGCCCCACTTCTCTTAACCCAAAAAGAGCTATGATATTCCAGATACCAGAGATCTTATCAACAGTGAGCACAATAAAACAATTGCTTTGCTCTGACTAGCTTTCATTCACCTGTTAAAACAAACCTGTAACTGGACAAAAGGGTCACTCCTTCTCTGTGTTACAAATCTCACTCCTTGCTCGCCTTTTCAAAGGCAGCAAACTGTTGCTGACATCTGTTGAGCTGGTGCTCGTAAGATTCAGATCCTTTTCTCAAGGACTGTTACCTAACTAGCTGTCACCTAAGATCCTTTATTTGTGAATTGTTTATTCCTGTCTATGCGTAGAGCCTGGCACTTTCAATTTTATTTAGACCATTTATCCAGGACCTCAGGAGCTCTTTGAATTCTAATGCTGCCCTCCAGCACGCTTCTTGTCCTTCCTAGCTTCATGTCATCTACAAATGTAATAAGCATATTGCCTCTTCCATCATTCAGGTCATTAACAATGAACTGAGCTGAACTCCACACAGGCTTTTGGGTTGCACAGACTCACTTGGGCTATCACTGCTCTCCCCATAAAGGGTCTGATCATTTCTCTCACCATCATCTAGACCATATTTTTCTAGTCAGCTCACGAGAACACTGTAAGAGACGTCCAGAAGCCTTAGCAAAGTTAAAGAATATGACATCTACTTATTTTCTCCTGTCTGCAAGAGTTTTCAGTCCCCTTCAGAAGAAAATAAGGGTGGCTTGATGTGATTTACTCTTGGCAAATCCACGTTGGCTGCTGGTCATCTCCTTATCTCACAGTCATACATTTTGTTTAATCCTTTGTTCCAGCACTTTTCCAAGAATGGAAGTTGAACTGACTAGCTCCAATCCTGCCCCCCATTCAGGGTCTCTTGAACATTGCATAAAGTTCTGAGATTTCTTCAATCAATCTTTCAGGTGTCTGAGAATGATGTTAATTAGGCCTGCCTGGCCTGAAAACCAGCCTAACTAATGCTACAGCTTGTTTCTTGCACTTCTAGCCTGAGATCTTACACCTTCAGAGTTATGCTAGTGTCACACAGTCCTTTCTGATTAGAAAACAGTGCAAAAAGGCATTCAGCAGTTTCCTTTTCATGACTGTCTGTTGTGAGACTCCCCTGACCACTGAGTACTGAAAAAGCATACTGAAAATGTGTGTATTTTCAAACAGGGAGGTTTTTGTATGATTTGATTCTCTGTAAAGCTCTGTATTTTCCAATAAAGGGCTTTACAGAGAACTAAATCAAATGTGACTGATGAGGACAGGGACCTCAAAGGGCCAAACACAGGCAAATGAACCATCCTGTCCCATCATGAAGACATTTCCAGCATACCTGCCACCCCAGTTTGGCTTTGTGTGCATTAGCAACTGGAGCTTCTGCTGGGTGAGGGATACAAGGAAGGAGACGTTTACCTGGTGCTTCTGTTGCGGGGTAAGGACTCTTTTCTTCGCTTTCATTGGGCTGATAATCATCCACATTGATCTGGCAGAAGTGGAAGGAGAAGCATCAAAGGCTTTATCAGACAAAGTCTCCATTCCCTTAGAAACCCAAGCTGCTCATGCCATCGCTGCACAGGGAGCGCTGGCTGCCTGCACACCTTACCTTGGTAGCAGGTGGGGACTCTCCATCAGCAGTGATCGATTTCAGCTCAATTTTCTCCTCCTTTGTCTCTTCCTCCACAGCTGTTTTCTCCATCTCCTGTTTCTTCTCGGGACTAGCAGTCCTGGCAATTTTACAAGATAAAAAACCGAAGAGTTACAAAGGTGGAAAAGCTGCTTCCCTTTCAGGAGCTTCATGTAGTACAGCACACACCATGAGAACAATCAGCTGGCTGGCATCTCCATTCTGAGTTCAGCTTCCACACCAGTGCCTCCACCTTGCCCTGCTCTGCAGGCAAAGACAGAGGCTCTGATCTGGTTTTATATCGTGTCCTGTATTTTGTAGCTTTCTCAATGGCACGTGCCTCTGTGTGTGTTTGTGCAAATGCATATTTTAGGTCTGTCAGCACGGATCCCTTTGTTCACCCAGTGAACAAAAGCAATGGTCATTTTCAACCTATATCTTGTGAATTTCCAACTACATTGCCTCCAAATGTTTTACCCCTCGCTGCACCCCTAGAGTGAGGGAAATCTGCTGAGCTGCATGAAGGGTGAAGCAGAGGGAGCTGCACAAGAGATCCCCTCCAAGCAGCCTGGAAGACAGGGAATAGGAATAATCAGCAAGGAGAGGCTTCCCCTCTGCTGGCAGCTGGGAGTGACAGAGAAGCTCCTCATCCAGCTTGTGCCCCTCAAGTGTCTGCAGAAACACTAAAAGAACTGGCAGGAGAAGAGCAGCATGTGGCATCAAAAGGAAAAGAAGCTGCTAAATCTCATCGTGGGAATGACAGAAAATATTCCTCGTGGCCCAAAGCAATCAGAAGACAGCAGGGAGATTGAAATGGGATTGACACCATTTCACACTCATTCTCTGCTGATGCTCTGAAAGCTCATCAGTGACCCAGACTTCCTTTCCTCTGCTCACACCACTTTCTTGTCTTATGTTGGGAATTCCTTTGCACAAAAATTTATATAGACGTAATTCCATATATAATTACACATTAATCACATATATTACCTATACACACATGAATCTATAGGCATCATATTCATATATGTCCATGCTGTGTGTCATTACAGGAACGTGTGCAGGCAGGTGCATGCAAATGGATTTACCTAGCTAGCTTTTTCCTTTCTTTTTCCTCTTCCTCCTCTTTCTGTGCAGATGTTAAACTCTCAGCATCAGCAAGGTTGTCCACAGCAATGGCCAAAAACACATTCAGCAGGATATCTGTTTGTGTGCTACTTAAAGAAAACGGGCTTTGAAAACTGCAGAAAAAAGATTGTACCAAAGGTTTCTTAATTGAAAATTTTTAGCAACCTGTCATCAGATCTCTTGGATTTTCCAAACTTCCATTTCACACAACTGCATATCCATCATGCACAAACCTACACCTTCCTTCCACACAGATAACACACTTTGTGGGTTTTCAAAATTTCACAACAGAATGGCTGATGTAAAACATCTAAGCCCAGATTTACATTTCAGTTTCCAGTCTCCCAAGAGTGTCTCCCTTTGTGCAGAGAATCCCACAGAACATAAGAGGAGTTCTGAACGCTTTGCATCTTTTGAGAGTTCAGGTTGCACGAGGGGATGTGATGGATGGCAAGCACAGTTCCCTGATGAGCATTTCTGAGGTTAATTTCATCTGGACAGTGAAGGGTTGAGCTGACAGCTCTGCCATCTCCTAGCAGAGAGTCCGTGCACGGCCAGTCATGCCCATGTAGCTGAAGGACAAAGAATCACAACTGTTTTCTTGTCTTACCAGTCAGTGTCCAGCTCTCATGTTACAAATCTGACCATAAGGTTGTTTTATAAATTTCTCGAGTGTAGGTCTCACTATACCACAGTAACTTTTAACCAAACCTCGGTTCAAGGCTTAGTCTGGAAACACAGACATCCCCCCTCCCTGGGCTCCAAGGTCTAAAGGCTCCAAAGTCAGCCACCATGTAGAGCTGGCTCACATTTTCACAAGGAGATCCAAGTTGTATCTTCTTTTTTTTTAAGCTGTCAGCCAGATTGCCTACCTTGACCTTCAGATAAGTGGAATTGCACCACCTCACTTTGAAGTGAGGGCATGCAGGTCAACTGAAACGTCAAATAACAGGGTTTGAGAGGTCTGAATTATAGGCAAAGGCCAGAAGAGCTGGGCTGAGTCTATAAGGTGGCATTATAGAAGCATCGGTATAAAAGGAAATGTCACCTCTGACACAGGAGGGCCATTTATTAGGGAAGCAGAAACTAAGCAGGGACAAATTTGGAGCAAACTGAGATAGGGAACAGGATGGCAGCTCTATGAGATATGCAAATTCCCGTGAAGAGACACTCACAGCACAACCATGCAATGTGCTTTGTGCCTCCTGGGATAAGGACAGTGCCCCCACGTCACCTTAAAGCCAGACAGAACTGAAGTTACTCAAGACCAGCACAGGCTGGAAGATAACAGAGCACAAAATTTTCTGTTTGAAGAACACACAGATTGCAGGGACTGAAATGGAACACAGGTCCTGTTAGTTTATACGTGAATTAATATATGATCTCACATAAATCAGCTATGTTAAACATATGTTACTCCTATTACAGCATTTGTATATAGCATATTGCAGATTATACATATTTTTATTCCACATAAGGCTGGGATGGAAGCACATGGAATATATTACTAAAAAAGCAATTAAAGTAAAAAAAAAAAAAAAAGAAAAAAACTGCAGTAAGTACAGTAGGAACACCCAGAGATTAGTTTGTGGAGAATGCAGGAAAGAAAAAACCTATGAGAGAATTAAGGGGAATGAAAAATAAAAACACTAAAGATACTAAATAAAAACTAGCATGTGGAACTGGCACATAGGTGACTCTTACAACTGTTTATATGCCTTAGCACCAGCTAAAACAAAATAAACTTGTTTAACTTTTGGCAGTGCAACACCAAAGATCAGACGGAGGGAAAAGGCAAAAAAGTGAGGTGTGAAATTCAGTATTTCCTGACATAACAAATAAATAGTGGTTTTAATTCATCCCCTCTTGCAGAAAAGAGTAGCATCAAAGGATACAGTTTCCACAGATGAAGAGGATGATGAAGTAAATACAGACCAACATTCCTGGAAAAGAGGGGCCGCCATAAGCCATGATCCCATCATACATCACCGAATTCCAGTCCTCCCCAGTCAGGATCTAAATGACACATTCCCACCAATAAGGGATACAGTGTTAGACCACACAGAGAATTTGAAAACCCCGTTACACAAAGATACCCACTGTCCTAGAGAACACCCCCTCCCCCAGGATGGAGCTGATGGAGACTCTGGCTGTGCCCATCTAGAACATCAAATAAAAACCCCAAACAACAAACCACAGAACAAAGAAAATGAAAAGAAGGCCTGTGCTCAAAGCGTGAAAAAACCCCAAAAAGTGTCTTCTTGAAGATGATGGCTGAAGGCAAATGGCTGTCCTAGACAACTCTGCCCAAGCCTCCCCCTTGCACCAAGCACTTCCCTCCCACGTGTCTGTTGTTTCACACAGGCTGCCCAGCCTACAGCACTGCCCTCAGCACCTCCAGGCCAGCTCCCTTCTCCTCTCATGCCCGTGAAATCCCGATCCCGGTGCTCTTGCTGGGTCACTCCCAAAGCTGCAGAGGGCTTAAAGGCCATGGGACTCCTTCTGTGGTGCTGTGAGCAGGTATTTGTTCCCCAGAGCGGGGAGGGCAGCAGCAGGGTTGGGCTTTGGCACACGAGTGCAGCCCGGGGACACGGCAATGGCTGTTCTCCTGTCCTGCCCTGCAAAAACCCCGTGGCCTTGCAGCACAGAGGGGTTTTATCTCTGGTTCCCACTTTGGGAGGGAATACCCCATGCTGGCAGCACAACCAGGCGCTGGCAGGGTCATGCCAGGCTGCAGGACCTGCCTTGCCCCGTGAGCACACACGGCGTGTGTCCCCCCTGAGGGGACCACTCGAGCCCTTACCTGGAACACAGTCAGGAGGGACTGAGGGAAGTTGTCAAATGTACTCCTCCTGGTCTGCATCTCGTCAAAGTTAAACTTGCCCCCAAAGAGCTGCATCCCCAGCAGCGAGAAGATGATGATGAAGAGGAAGAGAAGCAGCAACAGGGAGGCGATGGAGCGGACTGAATTCAGGAGCGAAGCCACGAGATTACTCAGGGAGTTCCAGTATCTGGGGGAGAAAACAGAAGCAGTTAAAATTCCTTCAATCCGAGACAGGTGCTCGTGGACTGCACAGGGTATTGGTTCAGGCTGCCTTCTGCGTAAAGCAGGCATTTGCAAGCACCCTGTTAAGCAGTGAATCATTGATGTGCTTCCCTAGGATAACAAGACCTACTGCAGCTAATGAATAATTTTACTACCCCACGTGCACATAGACAATTCCCTCCACCCCCCACTCCACACACACACACCCAGAAGATTATTACAGCACTCTCCATCTAAGGCTCGGCACATCTTATATCAATACACAGTGATTAGTTCTTGCTGCTTCAGTGAGTTACATCCTAACCAAGCTCATTACAGCACTCACAGATGTTATGGCAGCCAGAATACCTCACTCCAGAGAATGGCCTGTAATAACTAACAAGAGCAGATGGAGAAACTGTTTGGATGCAAACACGGACTTGCCCAAAATTTGGAGTGTGTGAGTATGTGCTTGGGCTCACTCACAGAGAGGTTGCTGAGCTCCCTGGGACTGGGAGGAATGAGAAAGATACCAATGCTCCTTTTACAAGGACCCCAAAGCAAACTCCAGATCTGCATTCATTTGGAGGAGCACAACATCACTGGGCTTTTCAGTTTTCAAACCTACTCTACTCCTTCAAGCTGGCTGCAGAACATTCTCAAATGGCTTCATTGAGGAGACAGGATGGTTAAGACCTCTTCTCCCAGCGTATTCAGGATCGTGCCCAGCTCAGACTCATGTATGATGCAGGGAGAGGATTTTCTTGCCATTGTGGCTCCACTTTAGCGTTCAGAGAGATGACAGCAGCATGTTCATTGCAGCGTGTAAGTTTGCACTCTCTGCCAGCCTGCAGAGTAGTCACAAGCTGGAAAGAAACTTTAGAAAAAATTTCTAAAGGATTCACCACATCACCCGTGGAGCAACTCCCGCTTTGGTCTTGCATCACTCCTGATGTACTCTTAGCTGGTGATGAGCTCTTCCCCTTTGTGCCTTGAGGCTGGCAAAGCTTTCAGATTGGGCTGAAGATAAGTGGTCACCTTCCAACCACCTCATTTTGATGCACACTGTTAGTAAAGCTTCAACAGTTTCACAGGTCATCAAGCCAGCAATGTTTGCCTGTGCTCTTCCTTCTACCTGGCCTGCCACCATGCTTTGAGAGTCCACCAAGGTCAGTGCCCTTCAGCCCCTTCTCCCAAAGCCCACAGCTTTGAATGCTTCTTTACTCAGAGGACTCTGTGTTTCTAACCATATTTTCCCTGAAGACAAAGGTCCCAGGTAAAAAGGATGGTACAACAGTGCTCTGGCTCTTTTGTGGAAGCCTTATCCCTCAACTCTTCATATTGTTCTCAAGGTAGAATATATTTATTCATTAGAGACAAGGATTCTTAAAATCCTAGTTAAATTAATATTTTTAAAATATCATTCTAAAAAGATTACTTTTCTTGTCCTGTGGAAGGCAGCACTGCCTGAGCAGCCCCATCACTTCAGGAAGATTAGCAATCTGATCTGCAGAGGGACATCACCATGTCCTCTCAAGTTCCGCAGCGGGCTCATCTCCAAGGACTCAGCTTCAAAGAGAGCTGTGATGTTTTCCCTCCAGCCCAGCTTCAGCACTTCAGAGGAAACTAGGATGCTTTAAAGTTTAACTGCAATTAAAGAGATGAGCAATGAAAAACTACAGAGCAAAGGTAAGGGCATGGAAGCTGTGGGCTCGGTGCCACCAAATATCCACACGGAATGTGCAATGTAACAGCTCCCTGTGTTTGCAGTTACGCTCACAGCTCACATACTTTCACACTTTGGAAAGAAGGGAAAGTGACACAGGAGAAGGGAAAAATTCATCCTGATGAAAGTCAAATGAATTCAGCATCCTTAAAGCAGAGGTTGATGGGCTCCAGAATATCTCCAAGTCCTCCAATGTCAGCCAGGACACACATTTTCTAGGTTTCTCTAGCAGTACCCTTAAGAAGCAGTAAAGATTTTACACATCTGAACAGTCCCAGTGACTCAATTTAAGCTAAAAGGCCTTGCTCTCTCAGCTCACAACTGTGCAGCCCTCTATCAGCTCTGCATTTCTCACAAATGGCTCAATACCTGGAATTCAGATTCTTGTGTAAGTATCAAGCTTCAAGCAATTAACTGAGATGGCCTGGTGGTAAGATTAGTGTGGTCTTATCTAGCTAGAAATACAGTACCACGAGAAAAAGTAAATAAACCAACCAGGGGAAAAAAAAAAAAAAAAAGAGAGAGAGAGAAAAAGGAAAAAGGAGAGGATAAGAAGTGCTTGACTGATTAGGAAGTGAAAATAACAATGGGTTTATCTCAGGGTCCTAGAAGCCTGACCTGAGGTTACCATCTGCCACATTTGGTGGTTGCAGAACTAGCATGAAGTCCCTCAAAGTGAGGTCTGGGATTACTCAGTGAAACATAAAGGTTTTATGTCAGCAATGGTTAAAGCCCAGGTCAGAAGGGTCTCACAGCTTCACCCTCTCTGGTTAACACCTTAGTACAAAGGAAAAATCAGTCCTGGATGCTGGATACAATAGGAGGTTTTGGACCAGGCAGCTTTTAGTGGGAAGTAGGAGAGAAAGCTAAAGCGAGTGCTGCTGTCTCAAGTTGGTGGGGAAATGGATTTGCCCCTGAACAGCTCCCACTGCAGGTCCTGGGCCCCTGAGGGTGCCACTGAACGAGGCTCTGCAAAACCCCAGGTGAGCAGGACATGACTGTGACCCCTGCCTCGAAGTGGAGGGGTGAGGCAGAGGAGTGGAATTGTCTGTCCAACACCTCAATAACCGGCTGCAGAACTGGGTTAGAACTTCACTGGTTCTGCTCCCTCTCCCTCTCCCTCTCCCTCTCCCTCTCCTCTCCTCTCCTCTCCTCTCCTCTCCTCTCCTCTCCTCTCCTCTCCTCTCCTCTCCTCTCCTCTCCTCTCCTCTCCTCTCCTCTCCTCTCCCTTCCACTGTATCTTTATAATCACATCTCTGGCAATCACAGGGCTTAAAAACAGCAGCAGCAGCTGGCAGACTCATTACTGGAAAGCTTCCCACCCTGTTCATCCAATGTTAAACCACTTGGAGAGTGATTTTTGACAGAAGGTACAAAAGAAAGGGCACCCCCTCTCTCCTCCCTACAATTAACAGTGATTTACTTAGTGGCAGGACTAGGTGTAAAACAACAGATTTCTGTATGCTGTTGCAAATCATATGATTTATTTTTTAAATGCAAAGGACTACAATGCATATGAAGCAGTAAAGGATTATTTATAATGAGAAAATAATCTGTCTTCTCACAGCAAAGTGAGATGCTCTGCACAGCACTTTAAAAATTAGGGAGAATAAACCAGATTACATTGTCTGCTTGTCTAATGTTTTTATAATTTTGGAAGAAATGTTTGGTCTTGAAATTCCAAATGACATTTCTAAAATGATGCATTGTTCACCTGACGGTGCCTTTATTTGTTTCTATTCTGTTATGGAGCTATGTTTGTGTTTCTCGTGGAATTGTATCACCTCGATGACCCAGAATTTATTTGTGCATGGTGTTTACCATGGAAAATCTATGCAAATATATAAAGAATAGCCTATCTACTGATATATTCTCACCAGAGTAATTTTCCCGCTTTGTACCTTTTTAATAGCCTAGATTATCATTATTCTCACCTCCCCTGCATGTCCCCATATGCTCGTGTATGTATGTTTGATATAAAACACCACTCTGTCATTCCTCCTGCCCCTCCCAGCTTTCCAGTGTTGTACCTTTCTGCATTATCATTGCACTCAGGTGTTCCACCAGTGCTGATAAGGTCATTAATAAATCCTCATTGCTTTTAGAGCTGAGTGAATAATAGAAAAATCTGTAATTTACTAGAGGAGGTAAAAGTTTGGCTTTACTGCCAAAATATTCTGTCCTGCAGTGAGGCATGAGTGAGCCTAAAATATTGCTTTGGAGGCTCACGTTAGGGCCTTCCACACGAGGGTGAACTTCACCCACAGAGGGAAGAATTGTGGAGAAAATTCTGAATAATTGCAAAACATATAAAGTTGAAACTACTGCAGGCTACTTGTCAATATTTTAGGAGCAGGAAAGAAAGAAAGAAAGAAAAATCTGATTAATACGTTATGCATCTTGAGCTCTTCCTTAGCTCTGTGCTTTACACACAGACCCATGCACAAATTGCAGGAGACATCTTCCAGGTAACACTTTTTCCAGGAAAAACTGTATTTTAATTGTGCTGCAGAGTGAAGGCACATGTAGCCAGTCCCACTGCTGATTGGTTCCACAGTCACATTTCTGCCAGAAGCTTGAGGAATATTTGGGTACTCCACTAGCTCAGGTTTTTGAAAGTATTAATGATATTCTCTCAGTGTTTGCCTTTCTATTAGAGAATTCTCTTAGCTATCTCATATATTTCGTGTAGGAGTGGAGACATGTCTTGAAAAAACAATGACCTCTCCAGGATGCTATGCTGAAGCTCGTGCTTTTATAGCTGTTGGTGTGCTGCCCTGGGTGTATCCGATTACCCAGTGCCTGAAACAGCCACTGCTTTCCTCAGAAACCAGGGACTTGGTGATGGATAGATCCAGGAAAAACAGTCCCCAGACCAGAGATCCCCACTCTTTCTGAAAGAGCAAAGATGCCTTTCTTGCTGGAAATTCTTGTTTCCCCTCTCTGGGCAGGATCATTCCCCTCTGGAAGGTTTTCCCCTCTTCTGTGATCACACACCCAGACTATTTTTTCCCGCTTTTGAAACAGCTGTAGGTTTGCTTTGGCCTCTCTCTCCGAGACTGATTTTCTGTCTCTGCCATCTGACCCTGAGACCCATCCATCCTGCCAGAGATGTGAGGCTCAGAAGCTTTCAGGGCAAATCTTGTACGACGCTCAAGTCCAAGCCTGTTGTTTTTTTTTTCCTGCCTCTCAGCTCAGCCATCTTGACTACCTTCCAGTTTTGGACTTGTTTTTCTCAAGCACTGTGTTTTCTGTCTCAAATTTGTCAGAAATTTCTCCCCGCAGGGGGTGGGGGGGAGTGTAAAAGCAATTGTAGGGACATTTTCATGGCTGAGCATGCAGAAAAAGCACTTTCATCACCTCAGTCAGGCTTTTTGTAAGGTGCTGACTGGTGCCCACATGGGAAAAGGCACACCTCGGTGCTGCTTGGGGCAGGAGCTTGGATAGATTTGTTGCAAGAGCTCTGGGTAAGTTTGGAGCTGATCTGTCCTACAAACTCCCCTCAAGCTGAAAAAGCCCTGCCAAACCAAGCTGGTGTTTTGGAGGTACCTGGCCCAGCAAGCAGTGGCTGTTTAATAGGTATCACCGTGCCTTTATGCAGAGGGAGAGGGGAAAGGATGAAAAGGGAAAAGAGGAGAGATTGGAAGCTGGAAAAGGTCTGGTTTCTTCATGCAGTTGTTGCTTGGTGATGGACTCCTTGGAAGGGGAATAGCCGGCAACACCCTTTGCCCATAGCTGCTGGTGTTGACACAATCTCCCATTCAGGTCACTGTTGAGTCTACTGGAGCTGGCATGGGCTCCTCAGTCAAAAGCTCTTTTGGCTCAAAGCAGTCTTTCAGGCTCCTCTCCGTCACCAAAAAGCGTCAGAGGAGGTCACAAGGCTATCTGCTGTTTTGGTTTTCTTTGTCTTTTGCAGGGAACTGTGAAAGCCTGAGCTCTCCACAATATTCCACATTTCAGTTTAACACTTTGCTATCAGGTGTCTCCAGCTGCCCGTGCCAGACTCCTCACCACTCCCACCAGGGACAGATGTCCGGTATGTACAGCCCTCCCCACCCTGTTACAGACTTCAGAAGATGAGGGCTGTTAATCTGGCATTCTCATTACCTAATTAGTGGTAGAAAAAAGTGAAAGTAAACAGGGATGTGAGTGACTTGCACCTGAACGCGTTGTGCACTGAGCAGCAGCCCTCCTCCAGCCCCCAAGAAGCAGTAAAGTACCTTGTGATTTTAAATATCCTGAGGAGCCTGACACATCTCAGAACCGAAATGCCCAGGGGTGACATGATCTTTGTCTCCACCAGGATCGTTTCCAGGATGCCTCCGCACACAATGAAACAGTCAAAGCGGTTGAAGAGGGACACAAAGTAGGCCTGGAGACCGAGGCTGTACATCTTCAGCAGCATCTCTGCCGTGAAAAGAGCTAGCAGCACCTTATTGGCAGTGTCTCATGGAAAGCAAAAAGAAACAGAGAAAGGAAACTTAGTCAAAAGAGCATCACAACCAATCATTGGCCCATCGCCTCCAAGAAAGCGTTTTAAGGATCAGTCTTAAAAGTGAACTTCGTACAAGCTCAGGTCAAAGAATGAGCTTGGAAAGCACAGGCATCTCATCACAGAAATGTTTTAGTAAGAGGGTTACAGCAGTTCTGGTGTCCTGCACAAACAGCTGCAATGTACTATTACACAACCTCCAGTGGCAGGGACACGCCTCCCTGTGCACAACCTGCCTTCACGTCAGCTGCAGAGGAGAGTGGGAATAGAAGAGCTGCTGCGCTACCTACTGTTGCTTAATTAAGCCTTTTCAGCTGCTCTCACCTCCAGAGAGAATTCAGCTGTTCTGCAGACAGAAGAACTTTACAAATCACTCTTCATCACCTCCCTAATAATTAGGATTTATGGCAAGCGCCATTTCAGGGGAAACCTAGGACAATGTGGGGCTCCCAGTATCTATCCATAAATTGGGAATCCAGCTGCTGCAAATATAAATTTGGCATAAGCTCCTATATGCAAATATAAATTTGGCATAAGCACCCAATGGAACACTGCTTTGGGTGGAAAGGAGGTATTTACATTTTTCCTGTAACTTCTCCCACCGCAGGCAGATAAGTTTATTGTATTATTTAGGACCCTCCATGGACACAGGACTGCTTGGAGCCGTGTACACTCCTTTTACCTCGTGTGGTTCAATGCACCAGATCTTCCCTCAGCCCCCATTTTTTGACACCGACCATAATGAACAGAACCAGCAGCTCCTCCTCACCTTGGACCTCTGTGAGCCAGTCTGGCTGGTTGTAGTGCTCAGAGGCAATGGTGAGGGTGTTGAGGAACACGAGGAAGATCACCAGCCAGTAGAAAACATTGGACTTGACAGCAGCACGGCACTTCCTCCTGCAGAATCGATTCCATCGGCGCCAGTAGCGACTTGAAAAATTGAAGAAGGGAAAGTTCAGAGAGGGATCTTTAGGCTACTGCAGCTCTCTGTCAAGGGAGACTCTAGTCTTGATTTATCGTTCAAGAATGGCAGGGAGTAACTCAAGTTCACCCTGAGGAACACTCTCTCATCTGAGTCGACACTTGTGAACATCCTTCCTATAGCTACAGGAATAAAGTTTGTCCTAAACCAGTTTGCAAGAGCTTCAAGCAATATCTTAATTTGAGTAAGACATCCACTGCAGAAACCCCAAGAGATTTTTTTTTTAGCTCTGTTGCCACAAAAAACAAATATTCTCCTTGTACTTGATGCTTGTGGCCTGAAAACGGCACCTTGCCCAGCCTCAGGATAGTCTATCACATGGAGCTGAAGGAGAGGTGAGGTCAAATAAAATCCAAAGAACACTTCCAGCATTCAGCAACATTCAGGGGTAAGCCCAATACAAGGGCTAGTTCTGAAAAAAATCCCCAGATTTAGGGGACTTAAGCACTTCACCTTCATGCCTGGAACTAAGGGTACCATTTGCTAATCAGGAGAGTTTTCAAAGTTTGCCTTCCATGAACACGTCCCCTTGTGTCACTGATTTCTCTGGGTAATTACTAACCACAGAAGATATTTAAAGCTAATTACACACCTCCTACTCTTCAGAATTTAACTTGCATAGCAACCAGTTTCCAGGCAACACTTGCCACTGTATAATAAATCTAATAGTTTTATATAGATACTACATACATATGTGTGTGTGTCTGAAGTGACACACACATACACGGTGCTGCAGGAGAAAGAACTTTTCTTGGCTACTCTTGTCCCGTGTATAATTTTCAGGGGCAAACTACAGCCATGCCTGAGACCAGGGTTCTCATCTACAGGAACTAAAGCCAGACCATGTAAACACAACGTGAACAAGAATTTTGCTACAACGTTTTAAGAGGTGTTCAAATCTAGGGTGCTTTACCTATGCAATTCTTAAAGGCACCTAGTCTATCACAGATACATTGTGTGTTTTGCAGCGGATCTGGGACAAGAAATAACCTTCCCGACTTCCAAAGTGGGCGCCACACTTAGATGTTAACGTTGCCATTAAACTCTTTGCAGTCTCACGGGTTTCTGTGCGCACTTGTGCACAAATGTGCATGCACACGACAATGTATGGTGTTTCCTGTGTTTACACCTATGCTCTCTATGTGGGGATGTCACATATGTGCTTCCCAAATGGACATTACTCATTGCTCCTCAGGTAAGCAGAAGGACTCAGTTACGCACTCCCTCCAGTTATTCTGAAAATTCATTTAGTGTTTCATAAAACTGACTTTGAATTCAGGGTTATGGAGGCAGCTGAGCTCCTACCAAAGGTGTGGAAATGGACCTTAAGGAGCTCCACGAGGTCAGTCAGCCTCTCCAGTGAAAACCCAGAAATAGCCATCTTGGGACTGCTTCACTTTTCCAGAAGCTCCAAGTCAGCAAAAAACCAAACACCACCAGAGAAGCTCCCCATGTCCCAGGGAGAATGGGACAATTTCACAAACAAGACGCCAGCTTCATCAGCTGAAATCTTTACAATCCAGCAAAACAGAGAAGTTCAACAAAGAGAGCCTTGAACTGACAGGGTTGACGTAGACGGATGCAGTATAATCGTGTGGTTGAACTGGCTTTTTATTTCTGATTTTATATTTTGTGGTTTGAGACACACAGGTAGCATAGATAGGTACTTCATTAGTCAGTACTCTCCGTGCCTTATTTCAGTGTGAAACTAAGAAGAAGTTTATGACTAAAATCTGACAGATTTAGCAGGATCTCCTAGAGTCACCAGCGCATCCCAGTGATGCTGGTGTAAATTATTTCAGAAAAGAACAAAAATGGTAAAAAGGAGGAAAAGCAAAAGTCAGTTTTACTTACCTAAATTTTGATTTTGAGATCCGATGCCTGAAAGACAAGAATTGCCATTAGAGTCTCTGAAGCTGTCCCACACCTCCCAAGCTTTTGTGAAAATAGCAATAGAAAGAAACAAAGTTAAGCTCAATGCTTTTTTAAATCCATGCTGTTTTCCCCTTGCATCGGTTGTCAGTCAATGTAGGCACTGGGCATGGCTAGAATTCCCCAATAACCAAATCTTGTGTTTTGGTGGGACTCATGAAGCAGAAGTCATGCCATGGTGGGATTCTACCACCTATTGATACCAGTGAACTCTAAACCTGCTACCAAATTTATTACTCAAGTATGACTAGTTTTGTCTATTTTTAGTCACTATTTTTTCCTTATATTTATTTATTAAATATGTATGACTTTATACAGACACACTTGTTGCTTTCCCATATCACCGGTCACTTCAGGATCTATAAGCACATAATGAAATAATAATGGTGAAAATAATGCTTTTTTTTCCCTGGTAATTGAAGGAAGAACATGACAAATATTTTCAAACTTAGATAGTAACACTTATTTGCCTTGGTTTTCTATGTAAATTGGGTTTGCATTCAAATGGGTCTGTACAATAACAGATTCTGTTGTTATCAACAAAATTTTGAGAATTAAGCATTCCTGAAAATTTGGCCATGTTCCCACTACATATGTGTTTAAATATCTAATTCCATGCATTTGGGTTTATTCACCTGAATAATCTCATTAATCTTTTACGTGAAGTCACAGGCAAAGCTAGAAACAGGCCCCAGTTCCTAAAGCACTACCTTGCTCTGCTTGACACGTGTCCTGTAAGGCCTTTGAACACTTTGGCTGTCTTTTGGTAAATCCATAATGGTGCTCAGAGAGAAATAAATGAAATAAATGGTGTGAGTCAGAGGTGACTTAGGAAGCTGCAGAATCTCCCACCGACAGCAGCAGAAAGGAGAATCTGGGGAATGACTAGGATAAAAGTATTTCTCCTGCGTTCCTTCAGGTTCCCTCTGCGATGGAAAGTGAGTCATTGTTGACAGCAGTCAGCAGAGGTCTTACTGCACTGCCCTAAAATTGGATTTGCTGTTAGCAGAGAGGGGAGAATGTAACTCTCCAAGCATCTAACACTTCTGACTGTGGCAGCCTCAACAATGGTCCTGTCCCTGCTCGAGGACATCGGTGACTGACAAGCAATCAGTGGAAGGTCATGCTCCTCATGTGGAAGAGGTTTTAGTCAGGGGGAACTTTTCACCAGCAGATGGGCTGAGCCAAAAAAAAAAGAAAAAAGGCTTTCCACCAAATACCCAAATACCTTGTCCCTGCTGCGTCACAGGCAGCTTGTCTAGGCCACACACTGGGCAGCAGTGAGGTTACAGACACGTGCAAGACTCCTGAGAAAGAAGAAATAGCGCACCGGCAGGGCAGAATGCTAAATTATGCTGCAGAGACAAAGCAAGCTCTAACAAGGATGCCAAGGGAAGCACCTACAAAACACATCCTTAATGTTAAAGCTGTTCCTGCTTCTCACTGAGAATTCTGGCTCGATAATCGCTACCTACGAACGGTAATGGAGCAGATTTACAGGCAACAGGAAAGAAGGTTCAAAGACGGGAAGCGAAAAGATGTAAAAATCACAACGAAGCAGAAAGCTGAGCACTGGAAAGGAGGTGGTGAGGATTTTGATAGGAATAGTTTGGCAGGGATAGAGAAGGAGGGTGAGAGAGCAAGTGAGAGAGTTGGAAAGGGAAGGACAGGGAATGTGAAATCCTCTGGTGACCTCCCTGGTTAATGGTTTTCCAGTGAGGCAGCACTGAAATCTTTCATTTATTTAAGCAAAAGAGATGCAGCAGGTGTAGTACTCATCATGCATGTGATAATTATATCTTTGGAGCATTATGAACAGCAGCCAAGTGCATTCAGTGCTCCCACAGGTTACCTACAGCCTTCATCCCCCTCCCTCCACCTTGCCTTACTGCTGTGGCAGAAGGCTTTATCACATGTGGGTGTGCTATATATATAGAACAGGACAAGGAAGGAGGATTAGATTTATATTTAGAGGTAGATTCAGAGAGCAAAATGGAATTTTGGAAATAAACTGTGTAACAAACGTTTCTGGAAACATTATGCACGAATCTGAAACACGTTTTTCAAATGACTCTTGTGATTAAATTTTTTTTTCCCCAGAACTTGGGTTACCAATGCCACATTAAAAAAATGGTTTTATGGCATCACTAGGGGCTATCAAATACCCTGGAAACAGGGCCTTGCCACAGTGTCTGTGACACTCCAAGCTGGCACTTTATGGGTGCAGAGTGGACCAGATTCTCTGCTGAGTTTGCACATGGATCTGTTGCGTCTCTGGTGTCCTGGGAGGTTTATGTCGTTGGGAGAAAGAGGGTGGCTCCAATTGTGTCCAACTCTGGAATGTCTTGAGAAACTCTTGTTTAAAATGATGGTACAGGAGCCTAATGAAAACCACTTCAGATCACTACTGAGTGCTTTTATCACAGGAACCATGTAACTCAGCTTGTCTTTTAGAAAGACAAGCACAAAAATCAGATCTCTACTGTTTGACTGGCTGTCTTTGAAACTCTCTAGAACTCCTCCAACCTTACATAGCTATGTACAACACACAGATAAGACGGTGAAATTTGAAGGTTTTTATCAACATAAACTCTGAATAATCAGCATAACTCAAATGTCATGAGATATCCCACATTCTGAGAGATAAAGTCTTCATTTCCCTGTTCGTGGTGGACACCAGAGAAGGCGCTTGTGAAGGATGTGACAGTTTTGTGTGGCAGGGATTGAGGGTTCTGTGGAATGGTACACACAGCAGACAACTCTGGAAAAATCATGTAGGTCACCCAGCATGACACAAAGGCCACACTGCAGCTGTTTTCTGGGTGTGGACATTATCAAACACGACCATTATTTAACTTTCTGATCACAGCTACTTTTATAGTGTATGATCCCAACTTCGAGGCAACCACGTCTTCATAAGGACACCCAAAAGCCTCTGGATACCAGCAAAAGCTGTCAGAAGAACAGCAACACAGAGGTGGACTTTACTGTGCTTCTAGGTTATGTACAACTTTAGAGAACACCCAAAGAGCTTCACTGGCCGTATCTTACAGATTTTAGCTCTGTGAGAAGGCAGCCCTGGTGTGACGTGGATTCTGTTTTGGTGCAATGTGGTGCATTCCTGCAGTTACTGGTAAGGTGGCACACTAAGAATCTATAGAATAGCCTTAAGAAAATTGGATCTGTCTAGCATAAAATTGAGTTGGTTTGCTATTCAACAGGCTTCCTTACAGGCTGGGAAAAGAGGCCAGCACTTAAGCATTCAGTAAATAATCTTGCTCTCCCTGTGGTAAGTCACAGGAAAGACCTGTCACAGAATCTGAGGCAGGAAGAAAATTCCTCTTCCATAAGGGCATGTCACTGTCCTTTAGACACACACCTAGAGCTGACTGTGAATATTTAAAAGCACCTTGCTCATAGTAAGCTGGAGAGCAGCATCTGAGACTGACACATAAGGGCTGA
Source organism: Hirundo rustica (assembly GCF_015227805.2). Classification (NCBI taxonomy): domain Eukaryota; kingdom Metazoa; phylum Chordata; class Aves; order Passeriformes; family Hirundinidae; genus Hirundo; species Hirundo rustica. The sequence goes on from NC_053453.1 coordinate 74,586,872, forward strand.
TCCTGGGAGTTTTCCTGCTGCAGTCAGCAGTGGTTTTTTCAGAGATTTTGGCAGACTTCTCTTCCTGATGTGATGGGAGCTTTGGTTCCATCACATCACAAGGAGCCCATCTTCTCATGAGGTGAAAACCATCAGAAACTACAGCAAACCTGCAAGAAAACTTCTACCTTTACCACTGGCTCCTATGCTGATTATTGCAAGAACTGCACAGGAATTAACTTCCATGCCAGAAAAGGACCAAGAGAGAAATTCAGCTGCCAGGGAAACCTTCCATTGCTCATAAAATTTTCAGGACACACTGTTATCAGCTGAAAAGCCAGTGTAAGTTGTTCATTTTGGTTTATCCTGTTTTATTGTTTGAGCTGTCTTTGGTGGAAAAGCAATTGAACTGTCCCCCATATGTATAGGAACCCTGGCCAAGGCAAAAATGCCAAGTGGGTTATTGTTTCAGTGAAAGCAGATAATTATAAGCTCTCTTCCCCTTTGAGCTCAAGTGCTTCACTTTTCTATTGAGGCTCTATGAAGCATTAGTTTCCACAAAGGTCTTTTTTTTTTTTTTTTTTTTTTTTTTTTTTTTTTTTTTTGTAATGCATATGTATAAAAGCAAGCTCTATTGTGGCACTCCAGATCTGTATGGTTGTACTAGAAAATTATCATTCTGCTTGTATTGGAAGATTATACGTGCTGACACCCTGCAGAGAACAGATTACTCCTGATTATGAGCAATAGCCTGTCCTCAGGAATCGGAGTCCTGCACAGCAGTAACCCCAGAGGCTCAGGGAAAATACTGGCTATTGGGAAGCCCTGGGTGTAAGAATATCCTGTAAACAGAGCCCCACTGCTCCTGGGTCTGGGTTTGTCCCACTGGTGCCTGCTGCAGGGGAAATGTGTTCCTTTGTACCCTGAGGCAACAGGTCAGGAAAGCTGTGACACATCAAAGCAGGATAAGCTGGACTTCCAAATGCTGTCCTTGAGGATAAAAGCTGTTGTGCTCCTACGGCAGGGCAGATGTCAGCCCAGTATAAGGCAACACCATGACAGGAGTAATATCCTGTGGAAGTTGTGGGATGCTTTTTAATGTCCCATGGAAGCCTGAAAAGCCATTTTCAAGTTCAGATGCCTGATAAAGTGGATAGCCTTAGGAAGTGAACTGTGCTGTGCCGCAGCACTCCTGTTGCCGGCAGAATCACACCAGAAATCATTAGGAATTAATTTTGTTTTGTTTTAGTTCTAAAAAAATTGGTTTTACACACCAAGTCAAGAGAGATCAGCTGTTAGATTCCTCCTGAAACTCCTGCTGCCTTGAAGGCTGGCATTACTCCAGACAGGACAGTTGACAGAGGCAGTTTCTATAGTATGGATACTAGAGAAATAAAAGCGTCTTTGAGACAATTTATCAGTAGACAATAGTTTGTGTTTGAGAGGTACTCTCCTGATCTCACATAGCATATGTCTCTGTGGAGCTGAGAAAGGCTGTCAGGGAAGGCTGTCTCCTTCTCCAAAAGGCACATTTGAGCCTGGATTCTCAAGCAGATCTTTCTGTCAGTCACAGACCCAGCCTTCCAAAACTCTACAGATTTTAAAAGAACAGAAAGAATGGTGAGAAATTCCAAGTTGCCTTCAATGAAAAAGCTTTTTCTTTCCGTCTCCTGGGCATATTTTCCCTTTTATCAGGGGTGCATTTTGATGGCAAGCTCAGCCTGTAGCTGTACTGGTGGTGCTGGGGTGGTTAAACGCCCTAGGCAGCCTGATGTCAATAAAGAAATAAATATATTGCCTTTGACTTGAAAGCCCCATGCTGCTTCAGTCATGTCTGGTTGCAGCTTGCCCAGAGCAGCCTCTGCCCTCTGGGAAAGAGTGTTTATAGCAAAGCAATGGGGACTCATGGCCACGGGATGCTGGTAAAAATATTGAGATTCATCTGCAATAGATGAAACTCAACCGTTGAACAAAAATCTTGGCTAACCATTCCAACTGCAAAAACAGAGAGACAAAAGTCCTGGCCTAATCTTCAGCTAGAGCAAATCAGGATGACATGACTATAATTATTAATGCTAGTACTGGAAATCTAGTACTTGCTGAGAAACCTTTTTGAAAAGCTCAGCGGACTTCCCACATGAATTTTGACTGTTCTCAAACACTGGGCCAAAATCTGATTCTTAGTCAGGTTCCAATAAAAGAGAAAACTCATTCAAATAGATCCTTGCTTACATTTTATATTTTATATTCTATATTTTATATTCTATATTCCAGAAGGAATATTTACCTATTGGGGGGGGGGGGGGGGCATGTTGAATGGGGACTCAGTAAAAAGAAGAGTACTTAATACTTCTTGAAACAACGGCACTGGTTTATCTGTCTGCCTAAGTGTGTGAAAGAAACCAGAAAGGATTCTAAGCCTGAGAATCAGAGGCAGGTCTGAATTGCCTCATAACTAAGAAATTTGCAGATTCACGAGCTTGAAGCAAACATTTCACAAAAGCAGGCAGCATTGGCAAAGTTTGTGTCTCACCCCAGAATTTCATATTCAATGATGCAGCCATTCATTTTCATGGAGGAAGGAGCCTATCCATCTCTTAGAGATGAAAAGCAATCTGAGGGAGGCCTTGGGGATCTCAGCTGTCCTTGGGTAAGGACTAAACAAACCCTTCTCAAGAACAGACTTCAATCTGCCTACTATACATCACCCTTTACCAGATGAAGTGAAAAGTGGCAAGGCAACTGTTTATCTCCCTGAATCTTACATGTCCTGCTCTGCTGAACCTTTGGGTCCTGTTTTAACATTTACAGCATGAGAAGAAGAAATGAAGCTCCGTTTTGCTGTAATTTTCCTATGTCTTTTCCCCTAAAATATATTGGACTTAGCCATCCCTTCTCCTACTGCCAAATCAGGGTACTGCCATTCTCCCGTGAGCACGCTGGGCTATTTTAAGTAAACTCCATTCTAAGCCATGATTACATTTAGAGTTGGGTTTAACTTCAGCCCTCCTGGCCACATTCCAGCCAAGATAATTGTGTTCTGGTTGCCAAAATTCCCAAAGCAGTTTCGGCGCAAAGCAAGTTATCCCTCACACAACCCCTTAAACACTTGTGCCTGTTGTTTTTAAACACCTGTCACATTTTACCCTGAAGGTGGCTGAACTCTAATGCTGTGAAAACAATCCCTGCATTTACAGTTCATAAAGTGCTTTGGGATCCTTTGGGATGAAGAACATTAAATGAATGCAAGCTGTAATATTAAAAATACATGAAACCTTAGAGGAACTGCTGCCATCCTTTTTGGAGCTGTGTGCACACCTATGAGGGACTTCACTACTCTGACATATTCTGGGGAAGCAACACAGCAAAGCACAGCCAGACCAGGAGGTTCCTGCAAAGCAATGATGACAACCTTCTGACACAGGCAGTGGAAGTTCCCTCCAGGAATGGTGTGCTGCTCAACCTCATACTAACAAACAGGGAAGGCCTTGTTGGAGATGGGAGGGCTGGGGTCAGCTTTGGCTGCGGACCAGGTGAGCCAGGGTGGTCCCTTCCAACCTGCCCCATTCTGTGATTATGTGAGCCATAGCTGCAGGAGAAAGATGGTTCTCCAAAGTGGATCCAGCTGATCCTTCCTGTACTGTGCCAAGAGCACAAGCAACTTGGGGGATGCCAAGATAGGGCTACCCCTGTGCTGTGAACACATCTAGCCTGGTTCTTGCAGGAAAGGGCTCATAATCTAAACTAAAAGGCTCAGCAGGTTCCCAACAACAGGTGGAGAGTGATCACAAGTAATTTCTCCTGGGGCTTGTAAGTCACTGACTGACTCTTGAAGGACTCCTCTTGCCTATACTTGCTCTCTGTGAGGCTAAAAAAAATACACCACATATTATGGCATGTCATAACTGCTATCTCACACATTCTTGAGCATCTCCACTAATTACAATGGTATAATTTCAAGGAGGCATGAATCCCTCCTAACTGTAGTATTGCTTTGTCACTACAGTACTCTGTTCAGCATTTGGGTGTAATTCAGCCTGCAGGATGGGAGCTACCCTCAATGTATTGCTATTACAAGACACTGTAAAGTGTACAAGAATCTTTAGAAAAATTAAAATAGACCAGTCATTTTCACTCTTCAGTCTACATATACTGGTTTTGAAAGTCTATCACCGATGAGGGATTTTAAAATAAGAATGCTGCTATCCACCAGCTCCTCTTTTAGCTATCATGCAAAACCAGCTCTGCTTATCCTGGGCACTCTGTTCCTTATTTACATCTGTGTAAAACAAGTGGTTCTTCACTAATGTCCAGTGTGGAGGGGCTTGACAGCTGCCAGCAAAACTGAGTTAGTAGAAGAAATAACAATTGATGGTTTCTGAGTGTATCCATAGCAAGGAAGAAGACAAGGTCAACAGCATGAAAAGTGATTTAAAAAGATACAGGAAGGATTTTTGTAGTTAGACTATGTGCATATGTTAACGTGTAGATGTGCCTTATTAATTCTTTGCGAAATTTTACCAGTTATACTGACATTAACTGCTTTGCACCAATGAATAAAATAAGTTATTGTGATGTAGTCAATGACTTAAGATCACGCTTTGCTAAGAGTATATAAACTGGAGAACACACAGAATAAAGGAGGAGATGCCGCTGTTATCCTGATTGTGTGCGTGTGTGTGCATATGTCACCTCCAACCTGGCAGTGACAGTCCAGAGCGAGCTTACGTCGCAATTAAGACAAGAACCCCAATCAAGAGATTTTCCTGGGCCTCTCCTTTCACCACCTGTGGGTTTTGTTCACCTTGAGAAGCCCGACACGTGCCCTGGCTTTTCCCCCAAGCCCCATGCGGGTGATCCGTGTGCGGGTACTCACGCCAGCCTGGCGCCGCAGTTCTCCCCTTCCATATCCGCTCCGGGGACGTTGTCGGTGTTCACGGACTCGGTCTCGCTGGTGGGCATGCTCACTGCAAGAGTCAAAGGGAAGGGAAGGAGAGGGGAGCCCATTAGAGCCTGGCCCATCTCTTAATGAGCACCTGACTGAAGGAGCTGGCTTCGTGAAAAGACCCTCAGCTGCAGCTCCTGGGGATCAAACGATTTGCTGAGCAAGTGTAGTGCCTCCCTCTACAGAGCAGGTTGGGCAGGTAGACTTCAGGAACAAAAAAGTTGCTCGAATGCTAAAGAAAAGGGAAGAAGCAGCTGCTCTCCTTCTTTCAGAGTCAGCTCCTGGAAATTTTATGAATGAGAACCACTGGGAAGTAAAAAGCTTGACAAACCCAACAAGAAGCTTTCGTTTGATTCCACTGAACTTTTAAAAAAAATGCCTCTTTACCTGCAGCAGCCCAACCAGCTCACTGCCCTGTCTAAACTTTTGTGCAATGATTAGAATACAAATAAAAGGTACCAGGATTGAAATGCATGCAGATAAACAGCTTCTGTTAGCGTGATAGCAAATACCTCGTGAAGAATACTGATGGCTCATCTGTCATTTACCAACCATGAATGTGATTTAACCTTACACCTAGAAATTGGACCTAGAGGTATGAGAAATTCAGACCCTCTGAGCCACCCAGATATGGACTATGGTGCAGCTTTATATTGGCTCTCACAGCTAAGAACTGGACAGAACTTTCCAGGCTTTTACAGAGGTACTGTGGCACAAACATCAAGTGAAAGCAACCTTAGGTGTGAACCTCTCTCATCTAGATTCAAGAACTTGTTTCTAGCTGTCATCAAACCTCAAGATTTTACTTGCTTCTACAGACCATAAAAAATCCCACAAACCCACACCATTTGCACTTCCCCAGTTGCTCAGAGCTCCTGCATAAGCTCCAATCACTATTTATACAAAATAATTCAGTTAAAGGTAGGAAAATGGATAGGATCCAGTATGTGTCCTGTTCCCTCCTCACCCTTTTTGGAATACACAAAACAAATGAAAAAATTACACTTAAGACTGAATGATGGAGGAGTTAAACAGATCTCCCAGGAGCCTAATAAAACTTCAGAACATGACCTGTATTAGCTGTTGGGTACATCCCTCAGATGAGGCTCGAGAGCACCTGCTGTTAGCTGTTGGAGAGATTCCTGATAGCCTGTAGGAATATGTAACTCAGTAGTAAGGATATGTCTATTTGTGGGTCATTGGTGCAAAGTGAGCCAGTGTGGAAGAAATAGGTTCTGCATTTCAGTTGGGCAGATGCTCATGGGGCCACGGTCTTCTTTCAGGGGCTAAAAAGACATCAGAAGGTCCTTTCAAAAACGTTCTGGGTTACTGCTTTGAAAGCATTGTGGTAGAAATGTCCCTCAAAATGAACTAGCTTTCCTTTATCCCATCACAACAATTCACATACCTCCAACACCCTTCTTGGGAAATCTAAAATTTTCGTACAGTGTTCTTAGGACCACACGAAATAATGGACTCTCTAGCACTCTTGACCTATGAAATATTGTACTCTAATGGTGCCTGCTCCTTTATGAAGACAGATGTTTCAATAATCTTGTCTGTTTGAAAAGACAAATTAAGGAATAAACCGAATTCATGTTCTGATATACATGAAAGAGTCAAGTAAGCTATGAGAAAATACCAACATTCATAATTAAATTTCTGTGTCCAGAGTAAGCCCTGCAGGAATAAAAACAAAATGCTGATATTTCACAAGTCAGTTTGGAAGATGAGGTAAAACACTTCCAAGACATATTTGCAAATGGAAAACAATTTTGAAGGCACTAGCACGAGACTGATTTGCAGGGCAGCTTGTTACCCTGAGTGCATGAAGAGGACATTGCACGAGCAACAGACAAAGCCGGGCACACACATGCAGGAGAATACCGAGCTGATTTGTAGGGCAGGCTGCACAGGGATACACAGACACACAGACACATGCACTGTGGACACAGAGTGCAGCAGAACATTACCATGGCTTTCTGTGGAGTGACTAAACCAAGCAAACTTTCCTCTCTTCGCATCAGGCAAACCAGCTGGAGGGCTTCCTTTCACAGACAAGATGGTCAGTGTCAAGTACCAGGAACAAGACATCAACAGAGAACATGCAGCCAGTGACAGGCAAAAGAAAAAAAAACAAGGAACTCAGCTTACACATGATATCCACTTCTGTCTCAAAATTTAATCACGTGAGTTAAAAGTGAAAAATGCAAAACAAAGGTATACGGAGGTATGAAATATCACTAACAGATCATCAGACCACAACTCTCATTTGCTTTCTCTTCTTTTGTTATATCTGGCTCTTGAGAACATGAATTTAACGAATTTAAGTTTAGGGGTCATATCCCGGAGACATCTTAGAGTGTACCTCGTACTTCCCTGACCTTACTGCTGCAGAAAGCCAGCCTTCAGTGAAGTGAGAGATGCAGGTGCAGTGGCACTTGGGCTGAAGAGACCCCACGGACCACTTAGCTGGCACCACCTCACAGCAGCTCATTACACTGCACCGATGGAAAGCGTTAAGGACAATCAAGAGTATTAGGATGATATGAATTATTGGAGGAATGATGGTCTAGAGGATAGAGGTTAGGACAGAAGGGACGTTAGGGCAGAGTTCCCCAATGCCATGTGCTCTCAGAAGCGCAACCTCTTTACCTGGCACCTCACACCACCTTCATTGCCATGGGTAATCAGGTGTGCAGCGCTGCGAGGTTCATTCGGGCCAGTTAACAAAACCAGAAGACAGAAGAGTTGTGCACAAACTGGGGCTGGATATGAGAGGAAGTAGACCAAATATAGCCCAGATGGCTTTTCTTATCTGACTCAGTTCTCGGAGAAGCCAGACCCTGTGCCCACACCCTGGCTCCAGTCTAGAAACAAGGCAGGCATTTTTTGCAGTCCGGGTAATTAATTACTGGAGCCATGTACCGAGAATGCTGGTGGTAAATCCGCCACAGGAATGTTTTAATCAGGAAGAGATGTTTTTTTCCCAAATGGTGGGCTCCAGTCCAGACCAGAGCTGTGTTTAGGACCATGGCATACAGACAATGCCATCTCAATGGCCATTTCCTCCCTGTAATTTTGGGAGTTGAGACAAAGGCAAAAAATACACAAAGGCTGATACAAATCCTGGTGGCTTTGCTTACATGGGAATCTCCTTTTTTTAGATTCACCATTGTGTCTGTAACCCACTGGAGCTGACGAAATCTCCCATTAGTTACATATTCTCTAGGTAGCACAGATGGCCATTTTTTTAAACAGGAAGCGAAACAACTTTTTAAAGGCAGTCATGTATCTCATGGTCTCAACAGAGTGCAAATCACAAGGACCAATGGGTTTGATATTCTCTCTCCAGCTCCCTTTGAAGCCTTTGCACTTCTTACATCTTGCCACAGTGTGGCTCATCACTGAAAGTAGACTTCTTCTCCTGGACAGCCTAAACTCCAACTTCACATCACTTACACAGTTGCAGCAGTTAAAGCAGCAACAAAAGCCATATATCAGCTTCCTTAAAAACCAATCTGAAAAGTGCTTCGTGCTATGTTAATTCTAGCTCTGAGAGCTAACAGACAGAGAAAAATGAGAGCAGAGTCTGCAGTCTGTGACTGGCTAGGCAGATGTGCAAGACCCTTTGAGAGCCTCTGTTCCATGTCACTGGCATCAAACACTGATACCAGCCCTACTCTTGCACTAACATATGTCCCTGCTCCAATGAAATGCCCCACGGGCATGCAATGAATTATTGGATGGCAGGTTGCCAGAAGACAGCCAACCACTGAAACAGAAAGCTGGCACAAGAAAATACCCTTCTGTGCAGTCCTGAGGCAATTCTTCCTTCGCACACTCGGGGAACAATATTTGCTTCCCGGTTCAGAAATATCATTTCCACTCTTGCATCTTGCATTTATGAAATGCTTGTCATCTTGGCAGTGGAAGTAATTTTAATATTCAGATTTATTTCCGTGGATTATATAACGCTGTCACGCTTCTTGCTGAATCTCACTTTAATACTGTGACATTTTAAGACACAGAGGCAATCATGCTCGGGCAAAGGATGCCCAATTCCAGAAACACAGACAAAACAAAATTTTCACAGATTTTAATGGGACATGTTACTACATGACTTTGCAGATCTGGACATTAACTATAAACCTGGGTATATTGGAGGCTATTCATGTTGTCCGACTTCCCCTCTCTGATTTAGCTGTTTGAGTTAAACTACAGAGGCAGATAGATTCCTAACACAGATTTTCTGAATGCCATGCTGATGTGTCCCTCTGTTGCATAGACAAGTTAAAAAAGACATTTACTTTACGTCCTTGGGTGAGGTACCCGGCTAGAAACAGCGTGACTATCCAGCAGTATTCATAGTGAAAGAGCCTTGCATTGAGCTTTCAGATTTAAAAAAAAACAAAAACAACAATACATTTGATTGACTTTCATAATATGGTCAGTCAGACTCTGATTTCTCCAATACACCAGTGTCAACTGGTAACGAATTTGCAAAATATGGGTCAAAACAACCCCTTTTGCCCACGCTGGTGTTTGAGTTCAGAGGGACCTGAAGTCACTTGCCCACCATTTCATGTTTTTGTGTCACCTTGGCCATAGGACCGAGCTTTTCTACAAACCTGTTCACTTTCCCTGCTGGGGGGGGGGTGGGGTTGTAATTCTGCACTCACCTTGTCCGCCCCTCTGAGAGGTGCAGATGAAACACATCACAATAAGTGCTAAGCACTACAGTTATTACTGATGCTAATGCCTCCCAGGCGGGACCCTGCACAACTGCAAAGCAAATCTAAAGAGCAGAGGAGTCCTGTGAATCCTCCAGCTGGGATTTAAGATTCCTTTTCCCATCAAGCACAACAAGAATAAATTGCAATACCCAGGCTGCTTCCTTCAGCAGTACGTGCATCAAGTGAATGACTTTGTCTCCAGCAAAGCCCTGCTTCCCGTGGCGCTTTTCATGCCCATCATTCCATGAATGAGTCTATGGGCAGCTGTCAGAATATCAATCAACTCGTATTTTTTTTCTGGTGGAGAGCTCTCATTTTAATTAATATGTGAATATTGCTTAGCTTTCCTCTCCCGCCTGTTTTGAAAATGCTGCACTCATTCATCTTATTCATTAATTTAAATAAGACACAGCTTTCATTCTGCTGCATGCATGCAGTGCCTTGGGAACAATCAGTGGCTATGTTCTTAAAGGCAAGCAGCATCCAGAAGACAAACTGCTGAGGTAAGACATCAGTTTTCCATGGATGTCCTGATTTTGTCAGGAAAATATAGTAGATGTGACTGGGGAATTCTTGAGTGTTTTCTGCTTTGAAAAGGAGCTCTGTGACAGAAAAGCTTTTACAGGAGAAGAAGAAAGGGAACTTGAACGATGTGTAGGATCTTGGTGGTTGCGTGCCTCCCGAACTTAGACAACGTGTCAATAAATCTAGCACAGTAAAAAATACCCAGAAAAATTGTGAAAACACTTGGAAAACTATTTTCTAAGGGCCTCAGAGACCAAGACTCACAATGGACAGCATTGTACACCATATTACATTAAACACATGTAACACAGACACTCTGCATAACCTAATTTTGGATTATGCAGAGGTGAATGCAATCCTAAGGAGAACGAGCTGGATTCACACTCTCACTGAAGGTCAGCCACAGAGCACAAGGACAGGAATAAAGAGCCATGGAGTAATAGCCAGTTGCAGCCACTTCAGCGAAGCAGGAAAAGGCTTTTGGTAAAAACACCTTTCCATCCATGAAGGGCACCAGGACCTGTGACCTGTGATTTACACCAAGCCCAGGCTGGGAGCTGGACTGCTCCACAGAGGCTGATGCAGTGCAACACTGCTTTGCTGAATGGAGCAGCACAAAGTAGGAGCACTGCCAGTACCAAGATGGAGTTATTGTATCATCAAATGTTTCATTCATAGACAGGCTATCTATTTCTCTGTATGACTTGCAAAGTATATATTTTATTTATAAAGGCTTGTTTTAGCTCATCCTTCTGCCCTTCCAGAGGGTCACCATATGTCCATACACATTATGTAGCTATGGGCTACATAGATTTATACCTTACAGAAGGGGGACAGGAGAGAGTGAAATGTACTAATTGTGCAGGCCCGTGATTAACAGATCTGTCATTACCACATGCAGATTACTTCACACCTATAAATGCATCACCTTGGTACTAATTCCTGGGATTTATTTCACTGTAACCAGCTCCTCAGCTAGTTTGAACAGCTGCCATTTCCCTTCTTTTTATAGCAATTTTGACAGCAACCTGCTGCATTCCATAAATATTTGTGCATTACAGCCAGTGAGTGGAAGGCACATTGCACAGAGGACCAAGTAATGGGCACAGTCAGACTCCTGGCCCTGCCAAGTGACAGCCTTTGCCAGTGTCACACATGTTCTGCTCTGGATTTGAAAGGCAGAACTTAAAATCTCTTTGCATTTCCTGCCTGAAGGACAAAGCTTTTCTTTGCATAACCTGCGGTATATCTCAAAATATCTCGTAAGCCCAGGGCATGGGACTCACCCCAAAGCAGACTTTGCAGACAGGGGTCTAAGTCTCAGCTGAAAAGGGCAAGAGGGGCAGTGTCCCTGGATAACTGCTTGTGCTGCTGAGCAAACACCTGAGTCTGCTGTAGGAGCCCATTCCAGGCAGAGGATCTGCCTGCAAGGGCAATGCAAGAAACTCCCACAATCCCTGTGGCTGAAGGAGGACAGATTGGCTGGGGCACAGGGTGACAGAGATGCTACCAGAACACACCGTGAAAGATGTCTCTCTCCCAAATCTGGATCCTCCTGTGACCTCCTAAACTGATTTTCTTGTCTGATAAATGACTTTGCATCGTTTGCCTCGCTAGGAGCAACAACTGAGGTGCCAAAGGGCAAGGCATTTATTTGCCAGGACAGGGTTTATAGTGTTTCCTGTGCCAGTACAATTCTTTTTAGCAACCTCCTGGGCTCCCCACAGAATTCTGAACCAATTCTAGGACGGGCAGACAAGATGAGGGAAAAGCAAAACTACTGAGGATCTGACTCTTTCAACAGCATTTTGCAAACAAATCACGACAGCACGTTTGTAAGAGTTCTACAAGCCTTCTCCCTCATTCCTTATGATTTTTAGCAGAGGAATTTTAGGACAGGCAGCAGTGCCATCAAATGCTCCTGAAATAACCCCACAAAGTTATATGTGGGCACAAAAAGCAGGACCATCTCACTAGAAAATCAGAAGGATTCCATTATTGCAGGCTGGTCTTGCAGGTGCCTTAGAAATGGGGGTGTGAGAGCTGCAAACGCTGTAGATAATGTGTTGGGAAGTGATACAAGCATTGGCCATGAACAAAATAACTAACAACCAAGGAAGTGCCCTCGAGACAGTAAAAACAACTAAAATTCCCTCTGCTTTTTGTGCCCCGTATAATCACGAAGTTATTGTTATGAATGAAAATAGACAGGACACGGGTTTTAAGCGCATATGTGGTTTTAAAGCAGCCCCTGTGCTGCCTTCTGCAGCTCCTTCTGCAGCAGCCCACCCACACAAACATACACCTGCATGATGGGGAGGTGACTCTGATCAGGATCTCTCCCTCAGCAGCAGCATCTCTGCTCTTTCAGGGCACAGCCCTGTGAATCCATCTTCCCTGCAGAGTCCGGGAGAAGCACAGAAATTTACAGAAGCTACTTCCAAGTTGATCTGCCTAGGTCATCACAAACTCTCCAGGGAGTCTAGGTGTCTGCTTTACACCTGCTCTGCTAAGCTTCAAAGTGACTGAGATGCAGCTCTGGCTGTTTTATGGCATTCCTGCCTGTCAAAAGCTGTTTCAAGGTGGGTGATGCCTGAGAACTCGGTGAGTGGCCTACAATTTGAGATCTAGAGCACATAAGAGGATGGGTTTGGACAGCAGAGACTGTTTTGGTGGTGCAGTGGGTGGGAAATCATGCCCTGGTAGCTTACAATGGGCATTTTCCCCAGAGGAAGCTTGCACAAGCTTACAACCAAGGACCTTAGCAGGAATTGTGCCAATGAGAAGGTGTGCAGAAGGTATCGAAGAAGGAAACTATTCTCCAGGAGGCTGGCTCTTGTGGGCAGAAAATCCAAGCAAAAAAAAAAAAAAAAAACCAAACCAAAGAAAAGTGAACATGAGGGAAAAACTGGGATGTATTATTTCAAAGGACAGGCAGAACAACTGGGTAGTGACAGGGACAAAGGCAAAGAGATGGTAGGAAAGAAAAAGCAACTGAGAATTTCCAACTGAAATACCACTCTGAACGCTGGAAGAGTAGTGTGTGCTCCCTACATTTGAGAAAACTCAGTTTAGGAGTAGTGTTTAAAATATTTAAGCATTAATTCTACCAAGAAAAGACAGCAGCAAGGCCCTGTCCATCTGAACAGCCAGTGCCTGACTGAGATGAGTTCTCGGGAAGCAGAGACATTTTCTGATAGCAGGATTCCCGTGGGATGTGTGAGAAGGCTCATGGCTGATGCTTTCCTTGACTGCAAACAATCCAGCAATTCAGTTCACTGATCAGCACACACAGCAACACATCCACGAGATTTGGGTCTCCCCAGAGCCAGGGCTCTGTGAAAGCACCAGCCCCTTGGAGCTGAATTCTTGCATCACACTGAACAGACTCAATTCAGCCTCGTGACCTCAAATGGAGCTCCCCTCTCCTGCTCCCAAATGTGCACAAAGTTCTGCTTTGAAACCCTGGTCTGCTGCATTTCTTCTGCGCCTAGTAAATAAAATGCTTGCGATTCTGTGTGCTGCTGCTGCTGCATGTGGTGTTCTTTCAGACACTTTCACTAACAACTACTCTGATACTAGACACTATTATCACAATACCATATGAGTCAGAAGCACGAGACAGGCTAGCTGGGCAGGCTGTGTATTACTGTGCAGCCAGGAGAAAAGCAAAAATTGAAGTTAAAGAGCCTTGCCCCTAAAGTCAGCTTGTCAAACGTATGATTAAAGCTTTTCTACCTCCTGAGCAAGGCATTGAGAAGAGGCTAATTACTCTGAGCCAAAGAAATAGGCATTTTATAGTGGCCTTGAAATAACAGACTCCTGGTTTGCAAATACTTCCAGCATGCAGGAGAGTGAGGGACTGATAACAACAGCTTGATTTAAGCTTAGTGTGGGCAGGTGTTATGCAAGCTTCCCTCACACAGCTGTGTTAAAACAAGTCATTCGTGACCTGGCACAGCCCCGTTATCCTGCTCCTGGTTCTTCAAACAGCCATATAATACACTCACAATTTGATCTGCACATCTGTGAGGATCCAGCAGCTCTGCCACTGCATCCTTGTTCTGATGTTTAACCCTTCTGCTCCTTCAGACTAGGGATTTTAACGGGGTTGGTAACAGCCTCACCCTGATCTAAAGGGACCCCTATCCTTGGGTCTTTTGCAGTCTGAACCTAGAGGGGCACGTCTGAGTGGAAAAGGAGAAGAGGGATGCATCATGCCATGATTTGTGAACTTTGTAAATGGGAATGAGGACATGAGCAGCCCTACGAACGCCTGTGGGCACTAAAGCTGAATTTGAATTCAGGCCTCAAGATCTGAAAGGCCAATTCTGTAATCTGTTGTCTTGTCTCTACAATCCTGCTAACTGAAGAGCTGCTGTAATCAGCAGGCAGACTCAGTGCCACAGCTATTTTCAGTTCAGCTCCTCAGTTGGAAACATTTTCCTTCCCCCGCCACCTCTCCAGGCTTGATGTTGTCTGTGAGATAACTGGCATGGAGAGACCTGCTTTTCTCCCCAGGAGCAAACACAAGCAGAGATTTTTATCCCATTAGCAGGCTGTGCTGAGTGGATGGGGAGTTTCACCCACCGAGCAGAAGGGAGCAGGCACAGAGCGAGGTGTGACCACTGCTCCCTTGGAGCCGTGCCTGCTCCAGGGTCCTGCTGTGAGCTTCCCAGAGCGCTGGAAAGGGCTGGGTGCCATTCACAGCTGTGGGTTCTCCTCAGCTGGCTGCCAGTTTGGTCACATGTGTGCCAGTTCAGCTGTGTAATGTCACCGAGTCTCCCTGTCTGTGAGCTGTGCAGCAGGAGAATCCAGATTTCCCGTCGGCCACGGCTCACTGCACAGCTCCACTGCACCGCCTGCGCAACAGCAGGGTCACTGTTCTAACCCCTCCTGTGTTTAAAACAAACTACTTTTATCTCTGCCTTCCTGTGTGCTTGCTTGTGAATGGGTTTGAGCAGGAGATGAGCTGCTCAAGCTGCCTTGCAGTCGGGGCTGGGCGAGGTGGGGAAGTCAGAGTTTCCTCAGGAGAGCTCTGCTAACACACCTCCTGCATCCCTCAGCCTGTCCTGGGCTCTTCCAGACTGCCTGCTCTGAGTCCTGCCCAAACACAGCTCTCGGTCTGGGCTTCAGCAGTGACCTCTGCACATGAATCTTCAGGTCATAAAATACACAAGGGAAGACAAAGAGATAGGTCATGATGAATACACACTTAGACCAGGAGGAAAAAACATCATAGCAGAATGATTTCTGCTACAGCTGGGTCCCTCACACTCTTTTAAGACACTCAGCTTACAGGATCACTGTTGAAGGTTCCACTTGTACTGAACTTTTCCTACACATCTTTGGATTAACCGCACTCAATTTCCTTTTCTGAGGCACTGGATGACATTTTTTGACACCCCATTAGGGATATTCCTTCCAGCTATCACACTGCAAGAGTGCAAGCCTCAGCTTCTATACTTGACCTGTCAGTTCACAATGAAGGTCTTGGGTATGATGAGGTGTCTAAATTGGCATTAGATTAATGTGTTCAGCCACATAAGTCACAGGCCGAACCCCAACTTCACTCATTTTGATTTCCTGTAAAAAGGAAATGCATACAACATACTTTTAATTCCTGTATGTACGGTGCCAGACACACTGTGGCTTTGATCTTGGCTGACATTACTGTAATAAAACTTGTTCTCATCCCCAGCAGTTGTTTCTAACAGAAAACACATGCTTCATATCCCTCAGCTACCGCTCCTGCATGCCACAGCCTCTCTCCTGACAGCTCTCCATGCCACATCAAAACAATGCTCAGGATTTCAGCTATCAGTCCTGCTCACCAGCGCTTTCTTCTCAGTGAAGAGGCTCTTGAGACTGCATCTGCAATGCTAACTTACTTATAAACAGTGACCATGGGCCATCCTCACTGGCTTCAGCAGCAGCTGCTGAATACTCCATAGCTTTTAAAAGCCCTTTGTAAGTGTCCTTGCAAAGAGCACACTCTAGGCATCTGCTTTAAAAATGAAATAAAAAACGGTCTTGCTCGATGAATATTCAGCTTGGGGGTTTGTGGCCTTTCTTCCAAAAGTTTTCTGTGGAGATGCTGGTACCAAATGCTTTCTGTGCCTCTCTAACGATGGGAAATAAAACAATTTTTCAGAAGGTATGGCAAAGGCAGCTTTCTCACGGGCTAATGTCCTCTCTTGAGGAGCAGAAGCAGGGTCAATGGATTAATCTCGACAGCTTCAAGAAACACTTGCCAACAGGGCAGGTAGAGATTAATTTATTTGCACAAAGGTGTCTTCCCCAGCTACATAAACAATGGATTCCCTCTAAAGCCTCACCTTCAAAGGTATTTCTGTGTAACAAACTGGTACTACAAGAGAATTCCTACATCAACACAAGCATCTCTTCTAGCAGGAAACACAGAGGTGTTCTCTCACCAGTCAGTCCTTGCTAGGGAAATGGCTTTTAGAGTGGATGCACCTAATGCCCTATCAACATTCCTGCCAGTCCCTGTGTGCTGCAGCTGCTCTCACTCCACTGCCCAAGCAGCTGTCAGTATAAAGCTGTTTGTGCTGCAGGACACCAGGGAAGGGAGGAACTGGAAGGACCTGTGAGCTGAACAAGCCAAGCCAAGTTCCCAGCTGCAAGAGAGCACAAGCACGTGTAGATCACCATAAAACTTTTTCAGTCAGAGGTGAAGAGTTGTTTTTTTTTTTGTTTTTTTTTTTTTTTTTTCCCCAATTTGTAAACTACAGGAACCTGGAAGTTTATCTAATTGCTGTAACCTCTGATGCCTGCAAGGGAGCAAGGAGAAAAAAAATGAGCCTGTGGGCAAAAACTGGCAGAGTTTTGGAGATTGGTCTCTGTGCTGGCATCCAATCTCCCGTGCAGAAGTGGCACAGAGGTTTGGTGCTCATCACAGCGACCCTCTTAGGATCAGCTGTTCATCTCAGAGCTGTCACTGTGCACTCAAGAAGCTGGCTGATGGAGTGAGGCACAGACCTGAATTCAGCCCACCTTGCTCAAATTGGGGAATTATCCTGACTCCTAGAAACCCTTTTTCCTCTTCACCAAATTATATCAGGCCTTCTGATGTTCTGTTGGAAAAAAATTACTGCTGAATTATGGGTTGTTACATCGGCCACAGCTTTGTCCTGAATACCAGCAGCTTCTTCTTTTGCTCTCTGTTCAAACAAAGGAAACATTGTCTTCTCCACGCTGTGCTTTGACAGAAAATGCAGGCTTGAGCTAAACTGCTGTAACATCTCGTTGGGTTAGGTGGGATTTACCTACCACAGCAGTAATTTATCAGCAGAGAAGGAAGGGGAAGAAGGTTTTCAAATGGTTGCTTGCTCTTTGTTTTATGATCAAAGCCTCTTTTGAGACAGAAGGAAAGAAAAACTGGGAAGTTGTGAAATCTGCAGGACAATGAACCTAAAAACTGCTTTTGCTAAAGGCTGGGTTATTAAATTATATTTCTAACAAAAACCAGAAAACCAGACCTTTTGATTCACTTAAATGGAGTGAACCATACATTCAGGGGAGCAAGGAAACTGTATTTCTGTATTTCTCAAAATGATTACCATGATTACTGTGAATTGCTGGAGGAGGAAAATAGTTCAAAAACCCGCCTTGATCAAACTTGGAAATGCCTGATGTGATGCAATCCAGGGTCAAAATTCTGCTCTTTCTGCTCCAGAGGGTAGAAAATTATGTGAGAGCCTGTGCCACTGGCACTCTGGGGATGGGTGATCCTGAGAAAATTATTTCGTTTTCCTGTGTCTTTTTTTAAAATTGCTCAAAAGAGTCCAGAACAAGATTTCACCCCTCTCCAAATATCACCCTGCATACACGCATTTCAAGAATCAATGTTGCAGCTGAAGCATTTTAAGGCATGATTTAAACCCTCAAGTTTTAAATTTCACTTTGTTGAGAAGACTTTTTTCTCAAGTATTTCCTCTTGGAAAGGGAGAAAGATAAAACAATCAAGAAAAAGGATCTACTGCTGCCTTTTTTTCCCCCACTCACAATTAAAAAAAAAAAAAAAAAAGCAACGTATGAAGAGAGTCAGGAAGAAAATCTACTCTCAGTTTTGATTTTATTCCAAAAGGAAAAAGTCAAATATTGACATCATAGTTTTGTTGACATCTTTGATGGAAAGGTGGAAGAAGAATCACCCTAAATGATTTTTTGTTGTTGTTGTTATTGAGCTGCACAGAAAGTATACAATGAGAACGATACTTGGAAATGGCAGCTTTACTTTCACCTACATCACTGAAGATTGCCCTGTGTACTCTGCTACCACAGCGACCTGCAGGGTCAATACAAAGCCTCACAAATGCTCTTTTTTTGTTGTTTTGTTTTTGTTTTCTTTTGGTTGGTTGGTTTTTGTTGTTGTTGTTGGTTGGTTGGTTGTTTTTTTCCCTTCTGATATATATAGCTTTTCCTTTTTAGGATATCAGAGTTTACCTGGATCCGGTCACACATTTATTTCAGGATAGTTATGGAGACCAGATGCTTGCAATGACAGTGGGTCAAATTCATGCCAGAATCAGCTGCATTTTAGTCCATGGAATTATGCACTGGGCAAACAGCACTCAGTGGGCTATTCAGTGCTGCAAGTGGTTTCAGACCCCAGACATCTCACGCTCTCTGGCCCTTTGGTGGACGCCAGTTACACAATACTGGAGTCATGTGTGAGCACTGAGAAGCCTCTGTGCTCCAAGACCTCACATTGGGCCACCTTTCCCAGTGCTGACATTAGCATGTTTTGTTACTGACCTTGGATGAAACCGAGTGGGGCACAAGTCCTTACCCAGGCAAAATCCCCAAGAACTTCAGAACAATTTTTTTGCCTAAGGAATGTAGGAGTGATTCAGCCTAATGTGAGAACTAATGTCCTAGAAGCTTTTTCTAGGCAGCATCCTAATTATAGACTCGAGCTCGACATCTGTAGCAACCTGAATTTTGAAGTCTGAATTTCGCAACTTGAGCTGCTCTGTGAAGACCCACACTACAAAAACAAAGCTGACTTATCATTTACAAAGGCCTTTTATTAGGTGTCCTCAAACTCTGGCATTTATACGAAGAGCAGCGTATGAGCTGCTTCAAAGGATGACAGGGTAGGAAAATGCCACTGGGACAATTTTCTACTGGGCACAGCACACAGCTGGGAGCTGCTGTCACCCCTGTCCAAGCAAGCCATGCATTGGAACATGCACACATTATTCCATGGATATTTTTCCACATTGTGCACCAAAAAGCACTTCTTTTGTCCCTCTGTCTCCAGGTGAAAGAGAACGAATCTCTCCCAGTTACTAAACTCGTGAAGTACCTATCAGGTGGCTGTTGTGAAATGCCTACAAATTGTTGGCACTGCAGCTAATCCCTTCTTGGTTACCAGATGATTATTTTCCACATCAGTGGACAACGATAAAAGTAGATGAGATTGTGCTTTCTTCCCCTTTAGATGAGGTGTTGACAGATAATAAATCATTTTACAAGACTGGCATTGATTTCCTTGCATTTAAATATGGAAAGCAAAATGCAACCACGTTCTATGATGCCTCTCTCAAGCCATCAACCTTGTATTACAGGTATTGGAGGAATTAAATTAATAAAGGTTTCATTTTCCAGCCTGTGCCTCTTAGAGCTTTGTTGAGATGATCTTGGAGTCCATGCAAGCCCCCTGTGGGTTTTTTAAATTGCTTTTTGACAATAGCTGTACCTGCCTGTCGAGGGGTGGTTGTCCATGTCTTTCCATGTGTTTGTAAAATACATGAGGACAGATTCTGTGGATGAAACTAGAATAACACAGAATGAACTAATCTGCTCTCGACAGACAAGTTCAAGCATGCTCTGCTGAACAGAAATTAATTCAGAGCAGCATCTTTTTGCTCATACTGTAAGAAGACAGGGGTTTTAAGGCAGTGAGGGTCAAGACTGGATGTAAAATAGGTATCTTTTAAATATCTCTCATTTTCCCCTCTGCATCCTCCATGTTAATTCCCCAGCTATGCACTTGCCCGTTAAATTCTGTTGCAGATGGACCAAGGGTATTTTAGGCCACCCTGACATTTTAGCTTGTAACCCGGCCCTTGAAAATCCTTTCTACCTTAAACATTATCCCAGAGCACCATGATATTTTGTTCCAGGATGAAAATAATAAGCCACTTGCTTGTCACTAAACCCATGATTTGGAGGCCACTGAGCAGGCTGACATATGAAACTACTAAATGTACAAACTGAATAAATGTACAGATTGAAGCTGGTGTTCTTTTACCTTGGCGTCATGATTGGATCTGTACACAAAGCTCTCTCTGTGCTCCACATCACTAACTTTCCCAAAGGGTTGCACGGAATTTAGTGACAGCTTTCATTCAAGCCAGTGGTGGTTGTACAGAACCTCACTGAAATCAACACAGTCTCCCTGAGGTGCATAAATTGACTGTGCAAAAGGAAGTCAAGTCAACAGGAATTGGACAGACAATTCCTAAAGTGCCTGGACTTTTAGGGACAGGTGGTCATACTTTTTTCCCTAATAGAGTCAAACTGCAATTGGAGGTTTTGGAAATAAAGCCCTGTTTGGGTTGAAATTACTGAGGCTTCTATTTCCAGAGTTCTAAAATTCTTCCCTTCTCCTATTTAAACTATCACCTCTCCTGTTCTCATTTATAGCCTGATGTGCAGAAGGAAACAAAATGTTTCCATGAAAGGCACAGATTTTCCGAAAGCTGTAATGGCCAAAAGACCAATCTCTTCTGAAATTTAGCTTTTTCTGCTGAAAAAGTAAATTTTTTTCTAGGGAAGACTCATAAACCTGCGATTAAATGCAGTCTACTTCCTAGTTATGGTGATGTTCAAAAGTAACAGTGGTTGAAAGAGTCAGACAAAACCTGTAGTCCACCAAAAAGTCATGCTGTCATTGATTCCTTAGAGGCTCAGATGTTAATGAACATTTCCAAAGATCACTAAGGCACTACAGCAATGCTCTGAAGGTGAAGATCGAAGGCTATTTCTTTTTAAACTGCTTAATTTTTAATATATATTTTAAAACCTGCCTGCAAGTCTGTACTTTTTGTCTTCACTTGTCACCACTTCAACAGAGGCATAAATCTACGTGTACAGACACACACCTTTCATTATTCACCATCTGAAATATGATATGATTTTGATAGGCAACACATTGGTTTGTACTGGGCTTTTTTTCTGCTGTGCTGCACAAAACCTCAATCATTTATAGCCATCAGTTCCATTACAATAGGGCCTTGAAGAATGATAAGACTTAATTTTAGTAAGCTACCTGCAAATCAGTCCTTGAATTTACAGTACCGTGTTGGACATGACTTGAGAAGAAGAATAAATAGTCTTGAATCTTGGAATGCCTTTACAAAGCAGTGAGATTTTTTTTACTTTTAGGGACACTGTTTGCATTAGTGAGGTGATACTCCCTCTGCAAATGGTGGCACCAAATAGAGCTGAAATAGAGGGAAACAGAGGGAGGACAATATCTGAGCACTCAGAAACATCAGATTACTTCGCCCTGCCCATTCTTAGATTATTTGTGACACCACTGCAGTCTGTGGGAGTTTTGCCAATTAATTTCAACGGGAGGAGAATCTGGGTTGGATTGAGGTTTCCTGCTTCTGCCCACAGCAACAGATGCATTCCAGACCACTCTCAAGAAGGGAAAACAAAAGTGCAAATTCCCAGTAACTGTGGCGACAGGAGGGATCGTTTTCTTTGCTATGGTGTAATTTTGAATTCAGTGGCTGTTCTGTGACATGATGTGTTTCTCCCCTCTGCCAAAGTAATGCTTTCTTCCCATGTGGAAGGCACATCAGGGAAAGAGCACGGAACAAAAACCATCAACACAAACAGCCCCCAGAAGCCTTTTCACATTTCCCACCTCACATCTGTCACAGTGGCAAACCCGTGTTTGCAAACAACATGGAAAATCTGCCTTAAATGTGGTACTTCCTAAAAGGCAGAGAATTAACTCAGCCTGCTCTCTGAATGTCTCTCAATCCGTGTGAGTGACCAGTGGTGGTGAGCGGCCTCAGCAAAATGCCGAGACCTCTGCCACGGAGAGAAGAGCTGAAGCCTGCACAGGTTGTCCAACTCTGGTTGCATCCATCTTCCTTTTTTATCCTTTCCTTCACTAAGGTCCTCTCTGTTGTATCCTTGGACTTGATAACTTCGTTAAGGGCTGCAAACACCCAGTGAGGCTTTGGGCAAGGTTTGAGAGCCTCAGGAAAGCAGAAGCATGCACAAAAAATGACCAATGATGCCCTAAGGACCGTGGCAGGCAGTCAAACAGAAAGGGGACGCAAGGGAGTTTCTCTTCCCTCCCACTTTGTGTCCTCTGTTTTACAGGAGGCAGTGCCCATGCTGACAAGAAGGCAGCACTCTCTCCAAAGTTAAAAGACAGCAAAATCTGTCTCTGTAGCTGCCAAGGACAGAGAAGAGACTGGAAACATATGTTCTCTGTGTTTGGGATGATTCAGTTCAGGTAAACTACCTGGGTCAGAGCGCAGATGGTGTAAACTGCTGAGTCTCAGAACTTACATTAGCTGAGTCTGTAGATTAATGAGTATTTTTTATTTGAACTTCTGCACTATTCTGATACTCTTCATAAAAAGAAAAAACAAACTCCAAGGGAATGCTAAAGAAGTAAAAACTGACAGGACATCTTTAAAGGATTGGTGTGAATTGCTGTCAGAGGTGAGGCAGAAGCATGTGCCCTCTGGGCGTCAGAACAACACCACTGATGCAAGGGCCACACCTGAAGTTTATTGAGCTAACACAGCAGCTTAAGGAGGTCTGAACTGCCCTGTGCACTTCAGTGATCTGTCATTTGAAATTCTCTGGGCTGACGCCTTGAAAGTCACCATTAATTAGTCACTGAACAAAGCGTGCTTGAAAGGGCAGCCATGGAGTTCAGGATGCTGCGCCAGAAACAGAAAGCATTGAGCTTTGAAGAGCACTTGAACAAAAGACATAGGAGGTAACTGAGCTAAACACAGGAAAAAAAGAAGGATATTGGAGTCTTGGTGATGTAAACTTGGACTGGGAGTAGGTGGGATTCAAATGTCCTGGGAACACTCGAGCCAAAGGGATTCAGGAGGGAATTTACAACCATGACATCTGTCTTTCACTTATTTTGTAGAAGGCTTGTGGAAGAGAAATAATGCCATCTCTCTCCTTCAATTTAACCCTACTGGTGATTGACTGCTGGCACGAATGCCAAAACATTCAACCCAGGAGATGACACTCCAAAAACAAACTGCACCCTAAACAAAATGCCCTGTCACTTACTCACAGTACCTTTTCTGTGGTATTATCTTAAGCTGAAACCATCACTTCTCAGTTTTTCTGACTCAGATGTGAGAGGACTAATTTTGATAAACCATGTCTTACAAAACTCACCTCATCAAATGGACCAGGAAGAACTGAAAGCAAGCTGGAGATGATTTACCTTTCAGTTCTTAGTATCACCACCCATAAAAGGAGCTTGTTAGCTCAAGTATGGATTGACCACACTCAACAGTACATGCAGTGAATCCTCACCTGATTTATCCATGTATTGTATGCCACAGAACAGCAAATTTTGGCCATGATGAATAAATTCATTTCTAAATGGTTGCTGAGGTTAAATTGCAAAACTAAACTATATGAGCTATGAAAACACCAGCATAAAAATCAAATTAACCTGAGTTGGGAAAAGTCACCACAGTGATTTCACTCCTTCAATTCTAGATACCCAAGTATTGTGGGTATAACCTGATATTAACGATCTTTTTTTCTAAAAGAACTTCATTATTTTGGCACCAATAGTGGTTACTAATACCCTAAAGGTGATGAACATCTATTTAAAATATTTACAAAGAAAGAAAGGCACAACCTTCCCATGTCCAATCTTCCTATTGCTGGAATATACGTTTGTGATGGGATCATCCCATAGATTTTGATTGTTTGGTAGGAAGGGTGATATCTAGGGACACATTTCATGTCTTCTCTTCCAAACTCAAGCCAAGAAAATGCACATTCCCATGATGAAAGCCAAGAGCAGAGCCACTGGCTGTGTAAAGGTCCCAAGTCTGACATTTCCCAATGCACAACCAGCAATGATAACTGCTAAGTGGTTCTGAAGTGTTACACAGCCCGTGTTGGTAAAAGAGGAGTCAATACAGGTAATGAAATGTTGGGAAGCACTGCTTTCTTTGAGCCCCTCCTTCGTGAGGATTTCAAAGAGGAGATTGTTGGTGAATTTTCACTTTTTACAAACTTCTTGTCAACTCCCAAAAAGAAGAGTAAGAAATAACAACCTTAGAAGAAATGTCTGAGAGCTTAGTCCAGCCTGGCAAAAGCAAACACAAATCCACTGACTTCCAGGGAGTTACAGATGGCCCACTTAGGGTACTACAGAGCTCATTTGGCCCTCCACCCATCCTGTAGCACTGCTTTCCCTAAGAAACCTTTGCTTTCCAAGGAACCAACCACCTGCAAAGAGCCTGCAACACTGAGCTACAATTAAACAAATTATCAGAAAGCACACTTGTTTTCTAAAACTTCTCTCAGTAATGGACTTTACCAGCAAGTATTGACCTTTAATCTGTTTAATATCAGGATATAATGCCCCTATCACAGACTAAGCACTGATCTGCAGAATATCAATTACTTTACGTGTATTTCTGCTTCCCATGATTTCCTACAAGCATTAAATTGGAAACATGTAGAGGCATAGTGCATGTCTCAGGAAGAACTTGTCCTTCCTCAGAAGCCACCTCAGCACTACAGCAGATGGGCACAGGCTTTATTGCTAAAAGCACGGAGAGAGACAGAGAAGGAGGGAGAGAAAAAGAAAAAGAAAGTGAGAGAAGAAAGTTGCTTACTGTTTCGAGGCTTCTCCTCATCCATGCCTTCATCTTCATTTTCTGGGTCAATATCTTCTGCTTGAGTTATCCAGTCTAAGTATCCCTTCAGATCCTCCTCTAGCTGTTGCTTTTCCCGTAGCTTCTGGAAATCTCCTCGAGCTTTAGCCTTTTCTCTTTCTTTGGAAAACTCCCTAGCAAGAGGGAGGGAGGGAGGGACAGGACATGGGTGGAAAGAAGGGAAAGATGGGAGAAAAACAATGGGTTAGATCGATTTCCACTAGAAAGTCTCCTCAGTCTGTGCAGCACACCCAGCTGTCTCTACTCTCTCCAGACAAACACACTTATGGAGCATCCTTGCTGCACACACACGTAAAACAGCTGGAGTGTCCACATCTCTATCAATACTTAGGAAAAGATTGATGCCTTTTTTGAAACTTTCCTTCTCAGGATTTGATTGACAATTCAAATAAAACACATATGTAATATTTACATACAATTTTATGTATAATACCAGACATTTTCTAAGGTTGTGTAAACACTTGATATTCTCCAACAGTTATCTTCAAATGTTTATAAGAATAATGGATAATGATGAACTGTTTGACAATAATCTGACATCTGGAGAGTGAGATGGTGCCTCTAATTTCTAGTCCAGTTTCAATCCGTGTTTAAGATTTTACATGTAATCACACCTAAACTGGGCTACTTTAAGTGTAATTAATGGTACTCACAATCCTGTACACATTTAATCATGGACCATTTCACCCACAGAATAGGCAAATATAGTTAAAAACTCAGATCTCAAAGTTTTACTGAAGACTTTCAGCACTCAAGGCTGTTATCTGACATGAAAAGTATTTTTCAAATCTCACACTAGGTGCAAAAATACAATAAGTTAAGGGTAGAAAAAACTTATAGATTCTGTCAGAAAGTGAACAGGGTAAAACACTTGACGATCGTTTTATGAAAGAACACTGTTGGGAATATAGAGTTAAAGCAGGGCGTAAGAACAAGAATTTCCTCTTGTTTAGTTATGATCCTGGGTTCTGGCTTTGCATTCTTTTTGGCTGCAGTGCTGTCTCTTCTCCTCTTTCAGAGACACCTATAGAGCAATAATTTTTTTTGCAAGAAATGCTGACCTCCCTTATTTAGAGACTCATGTGGTTCTAAACCAGGTTTTAATGCTTGTATTTTAAAAAGCAAGCTTAATGATTGTGAAAATTGCTGGAGCCAGAGTACTTAAGCATTAAGTCTTGTATCTGCTGAGGCAGATCACTACACAATCACACACAGCAGATAACACAGGCCACTCTTTCTGGAAAAGAGAGGTAAAGCCATTCTCCCCAGTGCATTATCCATCACTGTTGCTGAAGACTGTCAGCAATGAATGGATTTAACAAAGTGCTGCTCCACTTAGCATTTGTCTTAGGTTTACTCCTGCAAAAATGAATAGCAGATCTACCACTGATTTTTGTGGCATAATATTAGGATAATGAAAATCCTAGCCAAAATGTCAGTTCTGTGAGTGCCATGAGATGGAGGTGGGTTTCTAGCAGTGGTGGTCAGGCCTTTTCCTCCTGTCTGGTCCAAAACCCGCTGAAAGACTTCCATGGACTTCACAGGTTTTGGATCAGGTTTTCAGAATTATGAGCTGCGCATGAAACCAGCACTTCAGCAGGATCGAAGCAAGATGATCCTTTAATTTCCAGCCAAAAGATGTGACAATGTGTGCCAGTGTCATCTGTACCCCTCTCACACTGCTCAGGGTTCAGTTCCTCCACACAAGGGAGTGTGATAACAAAGGTGGCTTCTCTGGCCTGAAGTTAATTCACAATCAGCTCTGGGCCCAAACTCAGCCTCACGGCATGGAAAAAATGAAAAATGGAATTTTCTTATACTGGGACCGATATTTTACTATTTACAGTGTAAAAGAAACAAATAGCCCCAACAATAATAATAAACCTGTACAAAGAGTGTTAGGAAAAAATCCATCAATGGTGGTTATATTTTCTGCTTCAGCGACACCTTTCGCCTGGATCTGCTACAGTGATGTATCCAAATTAATAAATTAACTCTCAAAAATTAAAAAAAAAAAAAAAAAAAAAAAAATCACTGAATGAATCCTGGCATTATTCAGCCTGTTTGTAATATCAAATTCCAATATTTCAATTTTTAGCTTGTGAAGTATTATTTTAGAATCTAAAACAAATGGGCCCAATTTTGAAATGGGCTGAACCCAGAGTTTTCTAGCGCAAGGCAAAGTACTGTGGTTGCCTCATGTAAATAACCTGCAATTCCACGTCCCTTCCCTTGGTACAGCACATGACGTTCCACACCTCAGATGACTCTCCAAAGAAAACTGGTTTAAATGGTCTTAATTTCTATGCTCCACTAACATTAAGCCATTGAGAAGAGGTTTTCTGCAATTCAAACCACCTCCCAGGTGGAATGGCAGCCTGTGCTCTGGCAAGTGTAGCTCAGAATCAAGAGTTACTACCAGTGGTCATTTTCCATCCCACGGGAAGGGAGCTGGTGGCCTCGGCCCAGGGCGTGTTGCAGGCAGGTGCACACATTACTGCTGCCTCCAGCACAGCTGGTGATAAAGGGTCACTGTTGGCAGCTCCAGCAGGCAGGTCAAGCACCAAAAAAGCTTTTGATGGAAGCGCCATGTTGAGTCTAGAGGTTTTCTTCTCAAAAAAGGCTGTGGTATCACCTTGTTGTAAGGTCAACAGAGGCTTGCAGAAGTAGCAAGCGATCTGACTCTTTTCAGTGAACCCAAAACATCAGTGGGTTAATCTGATTGGTTTTTACCACAATTCAGTTTGTTTCACTTTGGTTTACTTCTCCCAGAAATTTATAGAAATGTCTGCCAATGGGAATACCAAAGAGCAGGGTACTGTGGAGAGATGTTTTCTCTGTGTGAGGTTAGAGTGGGTCAAGATTATAAACACCCAGCTCTGCATCATGTGCTGTTTCAGAAGAAAATTTCTCTTTCCCATCCTAATGATGGAATTTAGGTTATTCTTGTTGATATGATTTCTCACATTTAGAGGCAAGATGGAAAGTGAACAAAACAGCAGAATTTTAACATTTCAAAACTCTTGCTTACTAATCAAAGTGGAGCACAAGGCTCCAAATCTCATCCACCCTGAGAAGTACGCTGAGGAGTGAGAAGGGTTGGAAGAGGGCACAGAAGGCTAGAAAAAATACCTGAAAGGTCACAAAAACTGCTCAAGGAGGAGCTACAACCACAGCCAGCCTCCTGCTCTCTCTGACCTCTTTCTTGGCAGTAAAAGCATCAAGAGCAGCCAACAGTGTTTTGCAGGGTCCTCTGAAAGCAGAAGAAATGTCTGTTCTCCTGCCCTCCATTTACCTTAGGCAACTGCTTGTTTGGCCTGTGTCCTGGGATTTGGATCCAAATATAAAGGAAATGTGACTCCATACTCTTAGGTGTGCATGTCTGAAGGTTGAACCCACACTGAGGTTTTTTCCCCCCCCGCCTCATTAATTAACTGGAACAGATTACACAGAGATGAACATCTCTGATCTCAAGCGGCTTCCAATCACTGCTCAGAGCAGTGATGTGGAATTGTTTTGCCTGGGCTTGGGGAGGTCTACTGTGTGATCTGCTGACTGGATATTCCTTGGGAGTACATCAATTTTATACTGCGCTCAGCCAAGTCAGGAAGAGATTACAGCTCCACATATAAATACTCTGACATGCTATTTAGCCTGGTATGTGATTAGTAAATTCACCAGGACCATGAATGGATGACATACCTGAGGAAAAACAAATTACAAAAGAGCTCTTTCAGCAGAGCAGAATTCAGCATTTCATTTTGCAGGTGCAATCAAGGTGTCTTTGTGAGTACAATTAATTA
This sequence comes from Hirundo rustica, assembly GCF_015227805.2. NCBI lineage: Eukaryota > Metazoa > Chordata > Aves > Passeriformes > Hirundinidae > Hirundo > Hirundo rustica. Next base: position 74,615,814 of record NC_053453.1, read on the forward strand.
CACTTATGCATTCAGAAGTGATTAACCCCCCCCAAGTTAATCTGTCATTTGTGAAGTCTACCTATACAACATGCCTGCTGAAGCTCCTGAAACAGATAAATGGGAAAAAAATCAGAGATGCCCAGAATGGATATCCAAAGATAACCAGGACTGCTGCTCTGTATCTAGAACAGACAGGTGGATCATCAACATAGATCAGACAAATAGCAACAGCAAGTCTCCAAGAAAAAAGGCTGAATCTGCAAAGTGATGGCACTTTGTAACTCAGCAGAATTTAGAACTTCTTTAGAAAGTTAATTGTTTAAGAACTGCTTATTTAGACCAAAGAAAATTTGGAACCTTTCTCCCATAATTTCTGTGTTTTTTCACAGGTGCAAATTCTTAAGTTTCTTTTTACTTTTTTTTTTCCAGTTAAGGACATTTTTGCAGAAACAGTGCAGCTGTCATAACACTGTGAAGACAGCCAGAAAGAGTGACTCACAGCTTAAACAAGGTGAGCTTCATCTTTGATTTCAGTTCCCTCTAGAGACTCTTTCCATCTCCTACCACTAACTGTGGTGGTCTGGCTGCAGTATGGCAGGAGGTGGAAGATTTAGGCCTCAAGACACTTGGATTTGAAAATGAGAGAGAGAGGAAATTAAATTGTTCATTATGCCCAGGTACAAATCCAAGTGCAGGTAAGTTGAATCAGCAGAGTTTCAATACTATGCACTCCTCATGGCTGCGCTCACAGGCACTTTTTACCCAATCAGATACCATATAATCTTTAACAACATTTCTCTGTGGTCCTTGAGCGCACCTCTGATAGAACAGATCCCTTTTCCTGTCAGCTGATCATCATCCCTCCCTAGTGCTGACCTCCTTACCTGCTGGGCAGAGTATCCACCTGGAGGAATGAGGAGTGTGTGATTCAAAACCCTACCAGAGCATCACTCTCCAGATGTGCAAACACAGACTATTGCCCAACACTTCATTACGGGGGATTTTCTCCACACTTCTGTGTGGAAACCCTTCTCCTTGCAGCAGCTCTCACAGCAGCTCCTCTCCTTCAACGGAGTCATGAAGACAGAAATAATACCTCCTGCAGACCTTCTATTACCTGTCTCCTTGCCAGATGGCCAAAGAGGGATGTTTTCCCCCAGTCCCACTGCTGCCCTTCCTATCTTGTTGGCCCAAGCAGAGAGCGCATAATTTCTATGAGGCATCAAGTCCTCTCTCCTGCTCAGAGATGGTTTTCCCTCTCTTCTGATCAAAAGACAAGGGACTTCAGGGCTGCCTGCTCAGGCAACAGGTACAGGCCCTAATCAAACTCATTTAGAGCTCATCAAAGGAGGCAGGATGGTAGAAACAAAAAGAGGACGCATAAAAGTCCTCATACCATATTTATCCCTGCACACAGGATGTCTGTAGCCCCCAGTCATGCCCAAATATGGAACTAGAAGCCTAATTCCAGAAGATTTTTTTTAAATCTTGCAAGGAATGTTTGCTGGCTTGATTCCTTTAATTATGTGGCTCCCCAGGGGCAGTAAATTTTTTAACTACTAGGGACAATATCCATTGTTTTTAATCAAAGCTACTAAAATGATGCTTTGCAGTGAGGGTTATACTGCAGAACTGAAATACAGCTAAATGTCCGGATGTCTTAAAAATGTTTAAACACTAAAAGGACTTCTCCTGCTTCTCTGTTCATCCTTGGGAAAGGTCAGAGGGAAATGATCCTTTTTCCCTGCATCATGCCAGGTTTGTAATCTGCACAATAGAGAAGATGGGCTTACTGAAGAAGAAACGTGCCCAAGACTCTCCCCAGGGAAAATGGTCTCCTGGCAGGCTGTGCTTTAGATATACTGAACAATGTGAAAATTCCTCCTATGAGAAGACATAATTTGGCAGGAATCTCATCCTAGAGATGTGAAGGGATTTGTCCCATGCTCTCATTCCTCCTTCAGTCCTACTGACTCTTCCAGAAATTTTACCATAATCCCCTTTATGCATGGGTTGCTTTGCCCACAGGAGAGCACAGCGCTGTCCTCTTCCCACAGAGTACAGGTAGAGGAATGTGTTCCAGACAAAGAATTGCCTTATAGTCCTTTGATTTAGTCAAAAGGCTCCTCCTGTGATAGTAGGAATGCTGTATTTTGCTACTGGCACAGCAACAGCCCAGACCCTCTCCTAAGGTTCTTGAGATCAACCCGCCACTGACCGTTGTTTTGGTAACCAGAGAGTTAGGAATAGAAATACAGATTTTTAAAAATAAACAATAATAAAACATTTTCCTGGTACTGCTTACCCGCTAAGCACACCGAGAACCAAGTTAAGTACAAAAAATGACCCTATGATGATTAGTGTAACAAAATAGATCCAGGGCCAGTCCCTTCCTATGGCATCATTGACCTGGAAGAGTGGAATGATAATTAGTGAGACAAGCTCAGATTCTGAGCACTGCAAGGCTCCAGCCAAAGAGATCCCAAGTCACCAGCAGTAAGATTCTTCAATAGCCAGTTTTCTGGAAATTTATGACAGGTTGTCATAAATAATTTTGAAAAGCCCTGAGGTTGAATTTCTCTGTCAGGGAATAACACTGCTTTTGTTACCTGTATCGTTATTTGCAATGTTTGAACATTTTGTCAAAGTATTTCAGAGTTGATGCGAAGCTTCCTTGGATTCAGATTTTTAATACCTCTGAAAGTATCCTGGTGACAGGGAAGAACCCTTATTATGGAGTCTTGCCCTGTAGCATTGGAAAAAGGACACCAAAACTGTCAGCTTACCCGCTCAACACACCAAGAACCAGATTTAGAACGAAAAAGGATCCAAAGATGACCAGACTGACAAAATACACCCATGGTAACTCATAGCCCATAGCGTCCTGCATCTGGAAAGATGAAGGAAAGTTAGAAGACAGAGAGGGAAAGCAGAAATGATTAGGCAAAGGAACAGATGGAAAGGTTTGTAAACAGAGCCTGTGGTTGGTTTACGCATAATCATACCAAGTGTTTCTGTGTGTTCTTCCTGACGTGACCACTCCTTTGATTGTTTTTATTTCATCTATTTCCTCACAGTCAGTGACTAATACAGCCTAGGATATAACGATGTGCCCTACTGGCACTTCCTTGGACGCTCAAAATTGTGGACTTACTTTTTGGAATGTCCTTACAACACCACAAAGGGCCCACCCCATGAATGCCAAACTTGGCTGCTCACACATATGACCCTCTGCTGCCAGGGAAAATAGTGCCAGTTTTTGGTAGGCATTGCCGCAGTGCATTGTCAGATCACATTTACTTCCCACGTGTAGCACGGGGACCTCAGAGGGGAGCAGGTGGGAGCTGGGGGCTAATCCTGCTCTTTCCCTGGCAGTGCTCTGGGAATCTGCACAGTTTACCACAGTGAGGGCAGCTTTGCTCTTTTGAGGAAGGTCTTTTTGAGGCCCACCGTGTTCTGACCTGGTCAAGTGTTTTCTAAAGCTTCCCCACAAACTTCCTTCTCTCGTCTTGAAGGATGATTCACTTCTCAAAACACAATTCCTACACGACGGAACACTGAGAGGATCTGAGACTGTAAACTGAATGACATGGATTTCACACTACTACAAGCATCTGCACATGAAGCAGGGAGACTCAGCAGCACAATCTGTATAAAATGAGCTCCAGTTCTAGCCCATAGTACGATCTTGTATATATTCTAAAAGCATCTAATACACAAACAACATTTCATCTTGAAATCTCCTTCAAGTTCAAAATCTTGGAAAGTTGCTGAATACTTTAACAGAATCTCACTTTCATAACGGTATCACAGATACCAGAGTCCCTTCTTTACTCTTCACAAACAATTATCTTTGGATCCAGACGTAGCATCATTAAAGAAACAGATGGTGGTTAACATTTTCAGTAGCGCTAAATTGATTTATGAACATAAATTGCAGACTTTAAAGTACCTAAAGGCATAAAGCAATCTACATTCCTTTGTTTTCCACTCTTATGGAAATTTTGCCTTCTCTTTCCAGGAAAATGCTCTTTCCTTTGCAACCTAGACATTTGTTGGAATCACAGAAGGAATATCCCTCCCTACACGGGCAATGAGACACACTTCAGAGGAGGAAATTTCGCTCAAGATTCGTAACAAATCGGGAAAGGAATTTCAGGCCTTCGGTAAGACAAGGCGGGAGAGTAACACAAATATAATCAGCTCTTTGTGGGTGGAAGTCCATTATCCATTTTTCTTCCAAGGCAGAATCACTGAAGTTCTTGTCTGGCAGTAGTCCACAGTCAATGGACCGATCCAGAACTCCGTCTCTGGGCTCCTTCAGCTGTGACTGAACTGGAGTAGACTCATTAAAAAATAAGCAGAAAATCTGCCTCTGTGAAAACAGTTCATCAGCTCCTTCCTCACAGGATAAATAGATTTGGTGGGCAGAAGAGTACCTGAGCTGCAAACGTTCCCTGGGCATAATAAACTTCTTCCCTTTTTACAGTTTCGCAGAATTTTTCAGTTAGTTTATAAATCATACTGATTATTCTTTATGCTTGCAAGCCACATTTCATCCCACGTGACCAAAAAGTAGCACCCCTGGTGTCTACTGCACATCAGGGCTTTAATGAGAACAAAGCATCGTGAAGAATAAAGACAGAAGCAAAAATTCACCTGAGACCCCAGCTGGGAAACCAGGAAGGCAAAATTTAAATGCCCAAGTTGGAATTAAGTAAAGAAGTGAGATTTAACACCGTCTCTCTCCTACAAAGAACACCACTATCTACATAAAGCAATCTGCACAAACAATGAGTATGGATGACTTTGAAAAACTACCATAAGAATTTACCTTTACTGTGGGCACAATGATGAATTGACATCCCTCTAATTTTGATAGATGGTGCTAAAAAAGCCTCAGCTGCATGGCATTTATCTATCATCAGTTTGGGAATTATTTTTTTTTTGTCAGCTGGGAAAGTCAGCTGGAAAAGCAGAACTTCTCCAAGAGAATCATAAAGAGCAAATGCCAGCGTGCCAGGTACAGAGGTCAAGTGCGTGTCAGGAGAAGGACAAACCTCCCCTGGCATGAAGAAATTTCCAGATGGCAAGAAGCTTCCAGCATGTCCTGGTAAAGGATATAACTAGAATAGAGTGTACTCTGTTATTCCCAATGCCTGCACAATTGCATAATAATTGTACCAGCTAGCATCAGCACAAATTAGTCCTGTAAAACAGACCTGCATTCTGGTACAGCAGAGCTTTTGGGACTTCTCAGACTGGAAATTTCAGAGGTCAGCTTTTCCTCTCCTTTTTATTGCACAGTTATATACGTAACAGAGAAGCTGAGGGGCAGAGACAGCAAGAGCTTCTCACGCAGAGAGAAACTGTCAGTATTTGGCAGACAGCTGAGTCTCTCTGCTGCTGGACTTCCCTATGTTTGATGCTCTCCTGCCTTTTTTTCTTTAGTAGCAAGTCAGATTATTCCATTATTATGAGGTGAGATTATTCCTGTGGGACTGACCCACAGGTGACAGGAATCTATGTTATATGAACATATAATGTTAAGTGTTTGAATTATGTTAAAACCTCCCTGCAACAAGGAAAGGGTACACTGTGGGCTTACTGCTTGCTCCTGAAAAACAACTGCAGGAGAAATGCAGAGGAATAGGTGGTTTAGTAAAAGTTGGGGGAAAAAAGAATAGGAATAGACTCACTCAAAACAGTAACAGCAAGGCCAGGAGTGCTGCTAATTGCAACCTCATGAGTGCAGAAAAGGAAGTCTGTGAAATATATTTTGTACTGCTGCCCCCAGTGAACAGGAACTGGCTCTGTTATTGGTTTCCTCTCTAGGATGAACAACTTCTGGTACACAGCTCGGTTTTCTGGTGCCTGAGTGCAACACTCCTCCCTAAGTGCTTACTACTAACCCTGGGAATCCCAACAGAAAAGGCAGAGCACCTTCTAAATTCACAGAACAAAGACTATCATATCAACCAGTGTAGGTCCGAATTATAACTTTCAGTGCAGGTAACTGCAACCTGATGCCAACCTAAGCACGTATGGAACAATTGTCACATCAGCTGGAAGCTCAGGATCAGTGGGAATCTGCAGATTGTCATCTATGGAAATAATTCTGCTTTCTGAGTCAAACTGCCTGACCTTTCACAGCTCACATCTCAACACATTCACATCACTACTTTCAACAGTGAGGAAGCTGGCACATTTCAGAGCATTTATGCATCATCCCTCAGAGATCTCAAAGATAAGGATTCCTTCTCATTATTATTTCCTACATACCCTCTCTGGCACTGTGGGGACATCATCCGGCTCATTATACTTCAGCTTTCCAGTCTGCAAAGTGGGATACTACCTTGCCTCACTGGGAACTGTCAAAGAAACCACTCAATTTCATGACAAAAAGAGGTCATTTCAGCATATATGAGGTCTGCTGGAAGAGCTCCATCTTTGCCAAGCATCCTTAATTGCTATCATGCATATGGCATTTCAGCGAAGTCTTTTCTCACAATGGTACAGGCAATCACCTGGAAATAGCACCAGGGTTTCTAATTCTGTATTCTGCTGATCTCAGTTACTATCAGCAGTTTCAGTTGTGGCCAAGGAATAAAATTCTTTCTTAATAGACCTTCATGCCTTTGTCTCCTGGATCTTCAGAAGACACAGGTGAAGTCACATTGGCAAGGCCACAGGAGACATTCATGCATTAGTTGTTTAGTTATTTTTTTTTTTTCTTTCCCAGGGATAATAGTCTGGCACATTTGCAAGTGTCTCATTCCTTACTCAGGCAAGACAATGTTAGAGGCATATAACCTATTACCATGGTGGTTGAGCATCACCAAGCGCAGGCTTTCAGTCACTTAACGGGAGGGGCAGGCACAATTCACTGAATTCTGCTGACTTTACAATCCACACGCTCACACCCTGACACTTGGCGGTAAGTGTCTTTCAAAAACAACAGAGGGTGACAGGAAAAGTTTAATCCATCAGAAAAGGGCAGCTGGAAATCAGTCACTGGAAAGCAGCAAGCTGAATAAAAAAAATGAAATCTGCCAAATCTGCCTTGTTCAGGGCACAGTGCTGGAGAGCTGCAGCTTAATGGAAAGTAAGTTAGGGCACTTGGGCCAGGCTTCTGTTCCTCGAATAAATTGTAAATTGATTTCTAGTGACTATAGAATGTTGTGATAACATTTTTGAAAAAGCTAGCACTACAAGTATTCTATAATGAAGTGGAGCATTCTATAAGTGTATAACCTTTCATAGAGTAACATTCATTGAGAGGAGCAGCTCATTTAATGCAATTAAAGGGGAGCAAATTTGGAAATTTTGCATAGAAATGCTGTTTTCTGTAACCTATCTGTGGAATTTACTGTCTCAGAAAACAACTCAGCCAAAACTTACGGCCAGTAGGAAGACCTCCAGCTGCAACCAAGCCTTTCTTGTGACAGTCTAAAATTGGAGAGGATTGGGAGCAGGAGACAGCAGAAATCAGAGATTACACTTAACATTAAATATATCCTCCAGCTTGAAGCCTTTATTTTGAAAGCCATCATTTTCAGGAAGAGCACTTAAACACCTTCCTAACTTTTGGGATGTGTAGAAGTAATTTCCTCAGACCAAAGATCTCATGGTAGGCAGAGCTCAGGGGATACATAAAAGGCCATGCAGGTATTGATGAAGATTGGGAAATTTATCATAGATTAAAGAGGTTTTGCCTAAAACATCAATTTTCCTTTTCCACCTCCTCTTTCCTTCTCTTCCCATGAATATTTGGGTGAATGCATTTCATTCACATATAACCTCACAGAACTAAAATTTAAATGCTGCTTTCTTATTTTTAATTTTTTTTTAATAGGATGATTCTCTGTTTTGCACTGTGAGGGAAAAACGTTCTCTGTTATACTTTTCAGTCAGAACATGGGTACAACTCCAATTATAATGAACAAAGGATGGAGCTTTACTCAGAGCTATAGCTGAGCTGACAGTATAAAAGAAAAAAATATCCACATCACGGAAAGGAGCTACATCTCAGACAAGGGTTATGTGGCCTAGGAAGTGGAGTGCTCCTACTCTTACACTATTTTCTTTGGCTTCTATTTAATCTTCACGCTTCCTTCATGATCATTAAAGCTTTTCTTTGTTTCTGAAACTTCACTACTTTTGAAATTTGCACTTACACAGTCAGGGAAAAAAAAAAGATGTCATGAATCCATGTGATCCTTCAGAAATAATTAAGGTAGGGTGAATTCCCTACAAAGTGTCTGTACACATCTGTCCAGGGAAGAAGCAAAACTTTGATAGATCTACCTTTCCTCATGCTAGACATATTGCATCAGCAGAAACAGATGAACAAAATATTCATCCCAAATGAGAAAAAAGAGATATTGCTGGCAGCTCCTAAGAACGTCCAACAACTGTAACTGGTGACAGTTACGGTGATTTTTGAGGCTGCTGTGCAAACAAAAAAAGATACTTTGCTCAACAAAACAATACCTTCTGGTTAACTTCTCAACTGCAGACCAGCTTTGGGCTAAAGAACCGTTGGCTCTGCAGTACGTACAGTCTTTACCTTGGAAGTTCTTGGTAGTTATCAGAGGACATGTGATGAGAAGGTTTGACTCCTGTCTTTCTCTCAGCTTCTGCTTAGAGATCTGAGATATCTGGGAATTGTCCCATTTGGTCATGGTCTTAACTTGTAGCTGGGTAATGGGATTGAGACTACTGAGACTGTGACACAAATAAATCAACCCCTAAATATGCAGAAATGTAGTGTTGTCAGCTCTGCTGATGAATCCTGTACATGATGTTTTTATCTGATCTCTAAACAGTACACTGCTTATGTTATACTGGGGATTTTTTATGTAATGCTTGTGATAATTAACTATGCAATTTTAAATGTACTGTAAACTGCTTCTAACAAGGAAATTACTTATCATTATTCACAATTTCTGACTTTAAAAAACTAAATGCTTAAGAGAAGCCCCAGAAAGATATCAGTGGGGTGACACAGAACTAAAGGTTGAGTTACAAGGCACACAGTACTAAAATTCACTTTCTCTGTATGATAGGCTCAAGAAACACTTTTTCCAACCAGTGGGGCAAACGATGAGATTGTTCCTTTAGCACTGAAATCCTGCATCTCCTGAATCTGCTGGTTTGTTTGGCGCCTGAATGGTGTGAGGTTGCTGCGTATCATGTCAATAAAGACATGAAAAAAAGCATATTTTTACTTGGTTAAATTAAATTCCTGGATGCCTTCCACATACACTTCAGTTAAGTCTACAGACACAACATATACTCATCTGACTTCACCATTCAGAAAAGGAGCAAGGAAAAGATTATATTTCCTATTACCCAGCACATATCCTACAAAGTGGATTTAGTGCATTATTACACTAAGGATGCAGATTCCACCTTGCAGGTCCTCCATTATTTAAAATCTAATTAATTGTCTTTGCTTGGTTGGTTTTTAATCCAGCAATCATGTATGTGCATAATTTAAGGCACATAAATGAATAATTCCACTGAGGCCAATGGTCAATATTATTGTTACCAGTGGAAATGAGCTGATACGCACAAGTGTTTTGCTTGAATAGGCTGGGGCACAGGACTGGGAGGAATGTATGATTGGGAGCTTATCTTCAGAAATTCCCCAGGAAAAATATTGGAGCGTAATGTACATAGTTACTAAAAAATTTAAAAAACACATTTAAGCATTTCCATCTCTAAATTATAGTGCATCATAAAAAGTATTATCATCTTGTTGACCTGGAATAGTCTTTCAGATGTTCTGAGTCTTAATACAGGTGAAAAGGAGTGGGAAAACAAGGTCTCAGGGCTGACTCAAGAGACAGAGATGGGGGTAAAAAATCATAAAAAGTCCAAACTTTTTAATAAGCAAAAATATAAAAACTAAAATAAACTAGACTTGCTTTTATTGACACAGGAGCAATGGCTTAAAACACAGGCAAAGGCCTCCAGATGTCTTTGTTCTTAGTCTGGGTAGAATTTCTTCCCAAGCATCATCTTAGAGGCACTCTAAGCTACAGTCACCCCTTAAAACTGTTCCTAAATGGTTCACATTTTGTAGCTGGTGCTATTGGATGGATGCAAAGGAAACACCAGAGAGTTCAGCCCAGCATCAGTCTGAGCAGATGACAGCCAAAGGAGCAAGCAGCACTTGTTCAGCTGGTCCTGCTTTGACAATCACATTTCTTTTAATTTGAAATACTGAAGGAAAAAGGATTTTTTAAGCTCAATTGTTTTCTCCAAGCTCTTATTTTTAAGGCTCTACTTGCTGTGTTGTCTCAACTACAGAATTCCAGAAATTCTGCATGTGAATTCTCTAGGTACATATAAACACCTATAACTTTTTAAAACGTCCTCATGAGAAAGGAAAGATAGAGCTGGACAAAGACAAGGGCACAGGGATTGTGAACCAGGGAAGAGGATGCTCCAGACAAGTTATTCTGCTCTACAGTCACTGTAGGATAAAATGAACAACGTAGCCAAGATTCATCATACGTTGGCAGTAGGAAAAATAAGAGGACTCCCATGTGTAGCTTGATTCCCCAATCGTTCTGTATGCTCTATAATGATGAAAACAACAAATTAGAATTCCACTCTGAGGCAGAAACATCGGCAGTTTGTACAGAACTCTCTGCAGGAGCTAAATGGAGCCATTAACTGAGAAAGGACTGCCTTGATGAGGACAACAGAAACATCAAGAATTATTTGCAGCAGAGAACCCTTGAGAAAGAATCAAAGGAACTGCAGCAATGGAGGATGAGTCCAGAAGAGAGAAGGGGAATGTGGCAGACAGATCTGAGAACATGGAGTCTGCAGAGATTGCTTCTTCACCTCTCCTAACAAAGACTGAAGATCTCCAAAGATCAAAAATGCTGAATCCGTTATAAATGTCCTCACCCAAGTACACCTGCCCTGATCCAGGTCAGCCACAATTTGTGGTTTATTAATGGAGGCTTTTGGTATAGCTACAGTTCATTGCTACACTGCCTGATCTCCCTGACAAGAGGATGCAATCTCCAGAAGTGACCAAGATCCCCACACAGCATCATACAGAAGACAAATGGAAGAAATTCTGGGGCTCAATCTCCAGAGCCATGAGAGAACAAAATCCTGCAGGAGATACACCTTGGCTGGCTTGGGCTTCCTGGGTGACTGTGCAAAGGCAGAAGTCCTGCAGAAGTCCTGCAGGTCCTACCAGGCTGCTACTACCTGCTCAAGAGCAAGGTGGGAGCTGAGATCAGCTCTGCCTTAGAACGAGAGCACTGTTTGATGGCAAAGTGAAAACATGTAAAATAGCTCATATGAGCTTCTCTCGAGTTATTCAGGAATGCCATTTTGCTGTGACATGGAGCAAACCATATTTGCTTTAGTTGCATACAGTCTGAGGGAAGTGCATTGCTACCAGTAGAATTTGCCACACTTATTGCTTACAGGAGCACATTTTCATCACTCATTAAATACAGGCCCCTTTCCAAGGATGTGCACATTTTATCAGCTGGGAAAGGCTGTATAAAGTCAGAGGAACATAGAAAAAGATCAAACTTTCACCTATCTAGTCCCAGATGACTGATACTGACTGTATGTTGTCACTGAGTCCTTCCACTGTGTTTTTTAGCTCTCCGTATATAAGCACTGAATTCCACAACATTATTTCACTTGTTAGTAAAGTTCCACATTCACATTTAATGTGTTTTCAGCTTGGCTGCACATTGTTTTTACAGTCTGATGTTCTTTACCAGACTGAGCCATTATGGGAAATACAAGGTCTCTGTCTGAGGGTAAGGGAGAGAATTAGAGCTTGCATTCAAATACCAGCAGGTCAAAATGTCTGTGGCACACAAGGCTTGAGCTGAGCTGTTTTCCACTGCAGCTTATTTCTGTCAAAAATGCTTCCTGATCCCTGTACTTCCCCAGCACAGCAGTTTGTGCTTGCTGGAAAGGTAGGGAATCACAGAACCATTAAGGCTGGAAAAGGCCTCTAAAGATCAAGTCCAATCACCAACCTAGAGTCAACACCCTGTTCAGCACTGGAGGGGAAACACTGAACGTGTTTAGCAGTGTCCTAGTAAAAGCTGTGATTTCAAATGGCCTTCACACAAGTTTACTGTACAACTTCAGCAGATGGCAAAGGCTATTTAACTTCACACTTTTCCAAATAAGAGGAAAACACTGTTAGGCTCTCCCTTCACATAAAAAATTCCCAGCAGCGTTACTGGCTTTTGTTTTCACAAAGTTGAAGCTTTTGTCAGTACCAGTAACGTTCCAAAGGGACATGCATCATCGTGGCAAATCAGCTTTCTGAAGGGTGGATTTGCTGACAAAATCTCAGCATATTAAATTTTGTTAATACAACCAGCCCTGGGAAGTTCCTCTAGTCCTCTAGGGGAGGGGAAACAAAAGTAATCAGTATAAATAGCCATTTATACAACCTCCCATCCCACCTGTAATTTTGTGCTTTCTTGAGGGATTTCTCTGTTTTTCTGTGAAAATTGGAGGGTGCTACATATCTCTGCAGCATGTTTGGCAATACAGGGTTTCTGAACTCCTACTAAAAACATCAGTTACACAGCAAGAAATCCTTACATCAAAGAAAAATTCTAAGCTCCAATAAAACTCTTGCTTTGCCACCTCACTCACTTTCTCCAGGCTTAATATGTAAAAGAGAAAAAAAAAAAAAAAAATCATCTGTTCAGTTTAACATGAAATACGTTAACCAAAAGTGAAATATTGAAATTCAATTACTGCTACTTTCTCTCATGGGACTGATTACATGGGGGCTTGTTGAGCGAATTTGCAATTTACAGAAATGCCACAGAGTGACCTCCAACAGTTGTTTGGACTCGTGTGACTTAATCAGGATTTGAATTCTCCAGAGGTAAAAGACACAGAGCTTTATGTGAGTTGCTTTATTCCCACGTAATACTTGTGTGTACAACTTTTTTGGGTTTTTTCCCCTTTAAAAGGAAAAGGTTGGGCTTTGGAAAAGTCATCCAAGAGCCCAAAGGCTATTTAGCCACAGTCCTTTCATTACAGCTGCTGCAGCAGTTCCATCTCTTACTGCTACTCAGTTATGTAAAAACCTTGTTGCCCTTTAAAGTCTTTGGAAATTCACTCCATAAGAATGAAGTGCTCAGTTCAAGCATAAAAATATCCCCTACGATGGTGGGTTTCCAAATCTAAAAATTTCATTTCATCTTAGAATTCTGGGCGATCCCTTCCTGCCCCTGTTTATTTTGCGTTTACACTTGCATGGCTGATTATCCAGAAAGGATTTTCTGCCTGTATCACTGCATTGCTGTTTTATAAATGCTTCTGTTTATCTCAGCGTAGACCGATAGCAAATTCTTCCACAGCTACATCAGAACAGTACTGATTGCTGTGTGCACAGGAATATACAAGCACACACCATTCATTGATTTCCATAGTCAATTAAGTCCTTAAAAATAAAGATTATGAAAAACAGCACTGTAAGATGTAGATAATCACTACCTTCTTTAATAAGTGAAGGCAAGACTGTCAATTACTTTTTTGCATTCCATCAGTACATCTCAAATTCTTCTGTACCTGGTTCACAATCTAGGGATCCTAGGAAAACACTAAATTTTAGATAATTAATCCAGTTGTGAAATCACATTCAAAATTCTCAAATAAAACATACAATATCTAGAACTCCTAGTGCACAGATAATAAACCTTTGTCTGACAGGCACTCAGGGACACTCTAAAAGCTCTAGGGGTTTGCTGGAGAAATTATTATTAAAGAGCCTGAATGGGCTGCAACTGCACTACTGACAGACAAGACTGCCCCTTCTTCCTTTTCTTATGAGTCTTGTAAGCAGCACCACGTAGGCAAGATCAGCACAACATCCTGACTGATTCCTTCTAGATGTGCTTGCTTTAAAAGCCAATAAAGCTGATGTTCTGTGATGAATTTTCACAGAATAGTTTGGGTTTCAAAGGACACTTAAAGGCCATCTAGTCCAAGCCCTTGCAATGAGAAGGGACAGCTTCCACGAAGTCAGGTTGCTCGCATCCCTGTCCAACCTGACCTTTAAAGTTTCCAGGGGTGGAGAATCCATCACCTCTCTGGGCAACCTGTGCAGGAGTTTCCCCACCCTTGCTGTAAACATTTTCTTCCTTATATCTGATCTAAATCTGCCCACTTTCTGTTTTAATTCCTTACCCCTCATCACATCACTACATGCCCTTGTAAACAGGAGCTCTCCAGCTCCCTTGTGAGCCCCCTTTGGGTACTGGGAGGTCTCCCTGGAGCTCTCCTTCTGTTCCCCAGACTGAACAACCTCAGCTCTCTCAGCCTTTCACAGAATCACAGAATTTCCTCACAGAAGAGCTCCTCCAGCCCTCCTCTGCACTCCCTCCAACAGCTCCGTGTGCTGCCGGTGCTGGGGTCCCAGGGCTGGGTGCAGCATCAGGTGGGGTCTCAGCAGAGCAGAGCAGAGCAGAGGGGCAGAATCCCCTCTTTCCCCGGCAGCCCACACTGCTTTGGATGCAGCCCAGGACATGGATGGCTCTCTGGGTGGGTGCAAGTGCACACTGCTGGGTTATCCAGCAAAACCCACGAGTCCTTCCCAGCAGGAAGACGGATTCCTCTGATTGACTTCTAAACCTTTCCTTTTACACTTCTGGTCTCTTTGTATCTTTTGGAAGATGTGCTCAATGTTGTTTTTAGGTCTCCAATTTGGGTACAGTTCAGAGGATTAGAGTTACAAGGAGACAGCTCCAGCGAGGGTGCAGATAAACTACACTCTCATGATGGTGTGAGCACTCATCATACTGAGCCCTCAAATCCTGCCCGGGCAGAAATCCCTCTGAAACCAATGAATAAAGCCAATATTAATGGACCAATTCTCTTTGCAAGCAGGAAGAACTTAATATTCACAGTAAGACTGGTGAAGATTTAGTCACAGTGCCCTTTGTCTTAAAAGCAAGATGCTGAAACTTTAACAAGTTAAACTCAAAATAAGCAATAATTTGATAAATGGTTCTAGACACAAGACTTGTGTCCTGACCTTGGGCATGTTTCCTTGTCTTTTTCTTTCCCAGGATCTAGGTAATGAACCAGTCGGTTATTTGTGAATTTGTCTAGTAGATATGGGTCCACAGCTAAAAAATCTATTGATTTTTTTTTTTTTTCAGAAGACATCAGTCACCATTTCTTGATAAAATTGGTGGTAGGGCTCAAGCAGTGCACCCACAAACAGAGGCACTCAAAATCCTAAGTCGTGTAGAAAATGTCCCAGTAGTTTAGCTCTTAATTTTATAGCTCTGGGACAAAAGATTAAAGATAAGAAAGGTTTCCATGATGATTAGACAGCAGCAATTAGGATACAGTCTAAAGAAGAACAAAAGAGGAAAGAAAAGTGAAATGGCAACAGAAAGACAGGGCTATTAAAAAGGTCCTTCCTAAACAGGAGCACTGGGCACAGGGTCTCTACTAACACCTCCCATAACCAACCCAAAAAAAGCTTATTTTCAATAGTTTCTTTCTACACAGAGGAAGAGGGCTGAGAAGTCCAAAGTTGAGTTCTGAAGGGCTCATAAAGACTTCATTTCACACAACAAGCGCGTTGAACAAATGTTCAGCAGCAGGTTTTCGTGGCAGGTGCCAATGAGTAAGTCACTGCCGTTACTCACTTTCAAGTCAGTGGTGCAGCAACCATTACAGTTGCACGTGAAGTTGTTAACGAGGAAAAGGAAAACAGATTGAGGTCAGCATTTATGCAAATTAAATGTGGAAACTGCTTTTTCAGTGCATTGATGCTGTGGCCCTTCAGTGCTCTGAACTACGGCCCCTCACCCCTTACCCACCACTGTTACAGCAGATGGAGATGAAATAACCCCTGCAATCACAGCGATGGGTTGCTCATACTTGCGTGCTTATTCTCTGTAAATTTTTCACATTCATGCAACCCCCTGCCAAAAAGATGATTAAAAAAACCTCAACCCCACAACAATAAAAGCCCAGCATTTTCTTGGAGGGGCGGAGGTGGATGGGGAATAAATACCATGGAAACATGTAGACAGATATATTCTTAGAATCAGACCATTCTCTTTTGTGGAAAGCCTTACTAATTCAAGCTTAAGCGCTGCAAGAATAAAGGGTTAGAAGGAAAAACACAGCTGGCGAAAATTGGGGGTTGCAGCTCTGCGTTTAATGTCTTCCACTTTGTGGCAGTATCTCTGAATTTCTCACGTCTTCCTCATTGGCTGCAACAGGCTGGAGGAGGGGGGTGAGAAAAGCTCACAGAATCTGTCAATGCTGTCAGCAAAGTAAATTACATCTGTTGTTCAATTTGTTCCATTCTGATTTCATGATGGGAACTGTAAGGGTGACTGTAAGCCCGTGTTTTGGGCTGATTTAGCGACTCTTGAAAATATGGTCTCAAAGACTGAGAGGTGGAGGGAAGTTTCAGGACAGCCTGTTTAACCCACTGCATCTATATGTGTTTCTCTCTGCTGTCCCTGGGGATGTGATGCTCCTGGAGGCCTGCACTGATTCAATCTCACTGCCTTGTGTCTCTCACTGCACGGTTTTAGTCTGTTAACTCATTTCCTTGCTTGGGGGCTGGGCAAGACTAACGAGGATTTTTTAGATCTGAGGGAGTCAACTTATTATGTGCCAGTTTGGACATCTCTTCCAGGGACAGGTTAGTGCTCTGGATGTCATCCAGGCTTGGCCTTACTCCATCTATAATAATACCACACTCTTTAGTTTACACTCAGAGCCTGGAGCTGAATTGCTCCTGGAGGCACTGCATGTTATTTTCAGAGACTCGACCAAGTATTCTGAAGTGTTGTCCAAATGACATGGGTCAGAGCCAAGACTCCAAAAGTGATGGCAGGCTCAGGGTTGCTCATTATTAATAATCTTCAAGCAGATCAAGCAGAGTTACTCAATTCTAGAATTCAAGCTGTAAGGGGCAAGCAGAACAACTCAAGACCAGGTTCTCCACGACCCAGCAACGCGAACAGCCCAATGCAACAACATCTGGTTGTGTTTTGCAATTTCTCTGTGCCTTGTTTTCATTTATCTGCACAATTGCTTAGATGCAGGGCAGTGGAGAGACCAGGCACCCAAAACTGAGGCTGCAGGGGACAGATTTGCATGCAGTGTCACAGGTCTCCAGCTGCAGAGAGCACATTTCACACAAAGATGAAAACCCTTCTAGAGACAGGGCACTGGCCGAATTGCATTTAATTCAGAAACAAAGCTTCCCCTGAAGGACAGTAACAAACTGATTAAAAATAATTAAAAAGAAGATCCGTTAGGGAAGGCTGAAAGAACTGAATCTCCTCAGATTAGAAAAAGATTAAGTGAAGACAAATAATGCCTACAAATATTTAAACACTATGCTATAAACTGCTCAGAGATTAATTTTCCTCCTTAGTCAACAAGACAATACAAAATAATGGACTGCAGCAGAGACTGATTACAAAATACAAAATGATTCAATCTGCAACGTTTGGATTTTCATCTGCTGCTGGAAGTTTCCGAGATGGATGGATCTTCAGAAATGGGCCTTGGTGCCTGCACCAAGCAAGCTGATCATACATTAGGGAGAGTTTTGAGAATAATAACCTCAGATCCTTCCATAGTGCATAGGAAAAGTTATAAGGTGACTTATCACTAGAGGTGCCTGTCTACTCAGTGGTTCTGTGGACTGACTGCCCATGAGACAAAGGTGCCTGGCATGGGACAAAACAAACTCGTAAGACTGAGGCAGTACAGGAGATATGTTTCTAAAAAACCACTCAGCGCTGCCTTCAACAAAGATCAATTCTTCAGTGAAGAGTTAACAAGGCTGTTTTGCATAGATTTTCATCCTGTCCAATATAGTGAAAATTTTGGCTCTTTTTAAGTAATTATCCTGCCTTCCATGATAGTGGTGTCAAACTGTTTTCCCTAACATTTTTCTTTCCCGTTTCAAAAGAAACCAATCTACTCACAAGTCTTATCTGCTAAGAGAAAGAGAGGAGATTGGAAAGTGTATTGACCTTAGTGATGCCAAGTCCTTCTACGGAAGGGGATAAAAGTTTATTGCTTTCCTGCCTCTGATTATCTTTTTGTGAGGATGTGGATCACAGGCTGGGAAATAGCGCTCCCTGAGAGAGGAGACAGGCTTCCCTACACAGGTAGAAAACCTGCACTGGGAAGCATGAAGAAGGAAGCAGGAAACTGAAGTTAAAATTTGAAGAGCTATTAAGTGGATTAGGGCTTGTGGAAGGTCACACAGCTTTCTAACTTTCAAACATGCAGCTTTAACCTTGCAAACTGTGGCATGGGGTGGACATTTGTTTCATGAAATGACTACTGTGTTTTCAGGGCAACATGCTGAAATGTGCTGAGCTCCCTCCATTCCCACCAAGAGGAATGCAGAGATCGAAAACAAAAGTTGGGGTGTTTTTGTGTTTTGTTGTTGTTGTTGGTTGTTTTTTTTTTTTGAAAATAAGAAGATGTAATTGAGAAGCACTTACAGAAAAGTTCAAAGTGAGGGAATTGCTCCATTGTCTCAAGACTTCCAGCCAAGTAATTCAGCCCAGAGGTTTATCTGTTGTTCTGCTGAGGTTTAGGTCAGGCACACATTTTCAGACTTAAGAAGGGAGCAAAGAAAACTCTCCGCACCCACATGTATATCCTTGGAAGGCTAATCTCAACAGATACCAAGGCCCTGATTAGGCATCTGTAAGTCCTCATGTTGCACTATGACTGCATGTGAGAAATCTCAACAGCCTGGTCAAGATTTTGCAAAATACAGAGTGAGATCCTGACCTTTTGAAATTAATGAGAAATTTGCCATTGACCCCAGCAGGACCCCAGATTCAAATCTTGTTATCTACTCTGAATTGCAGAGGAGCTAAGAACTTGACAGTCTGCTTGAGCCTTGAATGCTCAGCACTTTTAAATATGAGCCCATTATCTTACATTATTGAGTTTAATGAATGACCTCCGAAAATCATCATATAAAAGTTTTGTCTGAAAAACTGATTTGCAGCCAAAATTTTCTTACGCTGTTTTTTAATCTGTACTTTCAGTGTAAAATGGACAACAGATTCTGTATTTCAAATTTAAATAACTGTGCAGATTTAATCCATTATTAAAGCAAAATTTAATTTTTGTGACCTCACTGTGGTTTCAGGAGATCTTTCAGAGCTGAGAAGTGAATAGCCTCCTATCCCTGCACCATGTGGAGATGCAGCTCCCCATGGATTGGCTATGACAAGTCCACTCTTCCTCAGCCAAAAAGGCAAAGACCAGGGAACAAAGTTATGTATGAGTCAGACTGCAGTGAGGGAACAGTGGCTCACAGTAAGTTTAAGACAGATATTTGTATCCTACCTCACTTACTGAAATTCTTCCTTCAGCAACTGAAATGTTATATCTTTCCTATTCTTCACTATGCAGAGTACTCTTCCTTTTGATCTGGCTAAATTAAGGAATGCCCTTGCCATGGACTCTAAATCCGACTGTATAAACCTCAATAGATATGGTTGGAAATTACATGAAATGACAGTGTGAGCATTCAGAGACTGTTTCTACATTTAAATATTAAAGCAGTAGTATTTCTCCTTGGTGTGCCCTGCAGTGTGTGCCCAAGCAACCCCTGGCCCCAGCGTGGCACAGACCCCTCTGCAGAAGGAAACACCTCAGACACCTCCCTCACCAAATGGCAAACACTGACCAGAGCTGAGTTCTGTCTGCTTTGTCAATACAGCACAAAGAGGCAAAAGTCATATGGGACAATAGTATTCTTAGGGTTGTTTCCAGCAGCTTAAACAAGGATGTCTGCCAGCCCAGCTGTTCAGGTATTTACTCAAACTTTGTATTTCATGGTCTTTAAACACAGGTGATACTTTTTTTCCTTTATGAAATAAATTTCCTCCTCCTCAATTACTGGCATTTTTTTCTGCAGTGCTAACTCTTATCTTTTGTAGTCTTGTCTAGGAATAACTGGGAACTGACAGTAACAAATATTTCTGCTCTTCCCAAAGCAAGCATTCTAACAATGCCATAATCTAAAAGGCTCACTATATGCATGCCCCTAAAATTAATGACCATCAATCTATATTAACTTAAGGTCTAAGTTCAGCATTCTGTCTCTAAAGGAAAAAGAAGAACAGCTCAAGAAATCAGTGAAACTCCCCCCCTCCCCCCCCTCCCCCAAAAAAAAAAAATCCAAAACCTGGCTGAATATCAAACAAAAGCCAACAACTGAAATCCAGTTTGCTGCAGGGACACCACAAAAATCAGACTGTCTGCTGCAGTCATGGTAGAAAATCTTTTGGAAGTGCTTTTGGCTCCTGTTATCAGATAACTGATAATGAGTTAAACGTGATTCATATCAAGTCATGAAAATGACACATGGGCAATAAAGGGTGGGAACTGGAAGGGTCTTTCATAGCAAATGTCTTTGGAGAAACTGATGAAACCTTGCGGAGAGGTTTCACAATTCTGAATGGTATACAGGGCCAAAACTATTTTCATTTCTTCTAATATCATTTACTCTCTCCCGTTTCCCCTGTAAATAAATCCTGTCAATCACACAGCATGGAGAAATGTGAGCTAAATGTGGTAAAAAGACAGGTATATTGTATGTAGACACAGCTGAACTGTGGAGCAGTTTTGCTCAGTTTGTCTTCTGACTTTAACTTCTGCTCTTCATTATTTTATAAATTTATACCCTCTTTTCTAATGATGGTAATTTTTTTTTTTTCTCTGAGACCCAGACTTCCTTGTGGTTAGATCTCTGCCCTTTATCTCGGGCATTAAAAGGAAGCTATAGCCACTATTCTAATTTAAGCTTAAGAAGATAAAGAGACAACTTCTAGCTGTTCCACACAGAGACCATCCTTTGCAGATAAGCTAAATCTTCAAAGGGAAATCGTGCAAACCCTAAATCACTGGTGGGTAGAAGGCAGCTTCAGGCTCGCGTTTAAGAGAGAAGCTTGTTGACTAGCAGTGCAAGCTGCCTCAGTCCAGATCATCCTTTTGTGTGCTTTGAGCCTTCTCGAGTCGCACCGCATCGTGCATTTTCACACATCCTGCCATCTGGAGAACCAGGTTGTCATGGCACGCCAGACTTACAAGTTGGTGAGGGTCTGGGTGAGTCTTACACAGACAGGGCTGTGCTGTGTGTGAATGAAAGTCCTAGGTCATAATACACTGCTGCAAAAGCTGATGGGCAGAGCTGCATGCAAAAACATATTTATCTATGATTTACTTGTGAGAGCTAAACCTGATATCAACTCCTATGGTATAATTGTATTGTAATGAATTTCCCAATACATTAGGAATTAAAAGGTACAAACTAAAGCTGCTGAAATGCCCAGAATTAGGCTACAGGACAAGATGAGACTATTTATATTAAGTGAATGTATTACATTTATATTATTTACATTATATATTTACATTATATCATATTTTGGCTAAACATGCAAGCATGATTGATACCAGAATCAGAGCTAATAGCATTAGAATAAATTCTTCCATGACAAAAGTCACAATCAAGAGTACTGCTGGAATTTGTGAGGCCTTTCTTACAAAACCTACGAGCTGATCAGTGTAGTGCCTTTGCAACACAAATGCCACAGACAGAGCACATGGCTATCTGCCACAAATTCTTCTACAAGAGTAATCTAGAGATGTATGAGATGTTTCACTCCTGCAGAGAGGGTCTTTCAGTGACTTTCTGCTCAACCAAAGGTACATTGCAAACCCACAAATCAATAAGCCATCTGCCACCATTCAAAATTAAAATATCAATGGAAAGTCAACACTTACATTTGATTTCATTGCCCCAGATAACCCCTCCATTTTACCTAACAGTAAGCTGAGTTAATTCAAGCTCCATGCTAGCAACCATGCCTTCACTCTAGAGAAGAAGCAAGAAAGCTAAAGCCCCCCAAGTTTCAACATAGCCGTGAGCAGGAGCGGGGCTCTCCGCCTCGTCATTTTCGGATACGTACCCAGTACAGCACGTCTGTCCAGCCCTCCATGGTGATGCACTGAAACACCGTGAGCATGGCAAAAGCAAAATTGTCAAAGTTGGTAATGCCGTGCTTAGGTCCCTCCCAGCCCGCCTTGCACTCGGTGCCGTTCTGACACTGCCGCCCGTGGGCAGACTGGGGGGCGCACGGAGACGGGTCATCTTCCGCAGGTGTATCTTAAAGGAGAGAAGGGGGGAAAAGAACAGCTGAAGGGAACAGTCTGACACACTGGTAAGCAAGAGCAGGATATCAGACTCTAACAAATGTATTCTGCAGTGAGTTGGACAGATTTCTCAGGAATACGCAGGCGACCGCTCGCTGTCGCTCTGTCGCTTTCTTTTTGTGGAAAATAATAGCCAAGCTGTCAAATTTTATAGTCAAAACTGAGATGGACTTTGTTTTTTCCTCAAAGCATACCCTCCTGCAAGAAAGAATTCACATCTTTCAACATGACAGGGAACATTAGATGAAGCCTATCACGTTCCATCAGGCTGAGTGTCACAGCCAGCGTTTTCCTACCGCAGTCGCCCAGCATCTGGGTTAATCCTGGAGGTGCAGCACTGCTGGAGGAGGCTGAGCCCTGCAGCAGACAGGCTTCAGTGCTCTGGAGACAGGCTGATGTGGCACTGGGCCACTGCTGAATTACAGCAGAGGGTGTCTGGAGCTCTGCTCTTTTGGCATTTAGATGACGGGTGGCATTTTATAAGTGCCCAGTGGCACTCAGAGACTCCAAGACTGCTGCGTGTTTATCCACCCCTTATTCTGCACAGGTGTTTTCAGAGACCTGACAACCTACACAACAAAGCAAACTAAATGCTTTGGTACATAAAGAATGCTCCAGAAAACATTTTTGTAAGAGCAAAATCTTCTGCAATGTGATTTTTTTAAATATACTGATTTCAGATCTTAGTGCCACAATTTTAACAGATGCAGGTACGTATGCATGTGTAGGGGAGTGGGTAACAATGTTTGTTTCTCTTCTTATTATATGGTAAACAATGTAATTTTCCAAAATTGTGATCATATTCTGATCACGAAAGAATGCCAGGAACTGTAATATCAGAATTAGATGCTGTAATGTAAATACTTCCAGACAGAATGGAGAAAAATACACCCACTTTAAAGATGCAAACCAGAGTGACAGTTTGTTGTAGTTCTAGCATCATTTCCAGAAAATGAAATCTGCCAACATTGTAAAAGCAGAAAATGCAGAACTTCTGAAACAATTTTCTAGTGTACACTATTTTCTTATGAGCTGAGCTGGGTACTAGGCATTAATAACCTCTACCACACGAGAAATAGCTGCTGTTCAAGATCAATAAATCAAATGAAAATGAACAGATGGTTAGACGAGTGATAGTGCAATTGAATTATTTTGAAATGTGAATATTTCTTTCTGCAAATAATTTGAAAGAAATAAATTATATAATTATGAAATATTATATATTATGAAATAAATCAATGGATTTGATGTAAAAAAGTTTCTTTTTATTAATTTAATTTTTGTTTTCTTTCTGGTTGCACTTCTAACTGAAGTTGCAGCATGTGACTAAACAAAAAAGGTACTTCCCTGAATTATATATTTAATATACATATTCAATTATATATTATATATTCAGTATACATATGCAATTATATATTATATATATTCAATTTACAATGATCCTAGTTTAAAACAAAGATGCATTTGTGCATGAAGTTAATAATAAAGTATATGAGTTGCTCGTTTCTGTGACACCCATCTCCTGTGCCAGCAGAAATGCTCTATTACACACGGGAAAAGCCTCCCTCTGAAAATATTTGTCTATTTTTGTGTGTTCCCCTTACCTATCAGTCCTCCTTGCACATGGTAGCAGGTCTTATGCATCTTCCCCATGAATAACTCCAGTCCAATGATGGCATAGATGATAATGACAAACAGCACCAGCAGGGCAATATGCAACAAAGGGACCATGGCCTTGATGATCGAATTTAAAACCACCTGGAGACCTGCAGAGAGAACACAAGGAAGCGCTTATCGGCAAGAGAACAAAATTCAGAGAGGCTATAAATTGTACAGTAGTGTTTCAGTTTTGTTACCCCTAACTTGAACTCATTGTCTTGATGATGCTAGCATTTACAGGTTACCTCCCTCCATAAGATCCCCAATATTTCAAAAATTTACCATCTCTTCCCAGATCACAGACCAAAGTGGAACAGGCATTGCCTTACCTGCACCAAAATACCTCCATCCTGAGGAGGGAATAAAGCAGCTAGTTTGCTTGCTCTTGAAAAAACAGGCTTAAGGTGCTGCACACATGGTACTGAGGAGAGTTAAAGCATGGGAAAAACAAAGAACAACCCGGCCTGAAGAGGGACAAGAACCATGACACACTCGAGAGGGCAAATGTTGGGGTGCACAGAGCTGCGCTCCAGGGCACTAGGAGAGGTGCCAAACTGAAGCCATGTCCCTATTCTGATGCTTCCAGAAGTCAAACCAGTCCCAGGCAGAGCCTGAGATGCCCAAGAACCACCAAACCCATACTGAGTGAGAGCTCCCAGCCCTCTTAGGATCTTCCTGTGCTCCACATCCACCTCATCAGAGCCAGAGTCAGAACCAGCAGCGCTGGTTTTGTCCCAAGATTTACAGATCACCTTTTAACAGAGGTTTCCCAGAAATGGGTATGAGCAAAATATTATTACATGATTGTTAAGGTATGAGACTGTTGAAAGTCCTGATCATGAGCAAGCCAAACATTCCCAGAATGGCCCAGGGAAGGTGACTTGTAGCCAAGTTTTCTAAATCACTAAGCAGCTGTACCCTCAGATGCACTTGACTTAAGCTGCAGATTCATGTGCCTCCCTCTGTCTCCTTCCCTTCATTTTGTAAAACCAGAATAATGCCAGCCTCATAAGCCTTTAGCAAGGATTTGCATTTACAAAGATCTTAAAGTTATCACTTTGAGTAGGAATAATGGCAATCACTGTCACTGGCAAGTTATTAATGATGGACGTATTGAGAGGCCTCTAGAAATCTATAGTCTACAAATAGCCAGATCAGAACAATTACAAGCTCATGATTTTGCAATGACTGAGAGCCAGAAGTCATTAATGTCTCCTGCAAATGCTGTCATCTCCTCAGAGAAGTTGGTATTAGCTGTGATTTTTGAAAAATGTGATTCACGAGTTGTAAATGTCTGTTATACATCTGCCAAGAGAGCCTGTGATAACTAATACTTTTTAAAATCTATCATCTCAGATCTCAGACTTTTTTTTTTTTAACTAATTTAAATACTTTCTAATGAGGATGACACATCTCTTGACAGGCACTTTCCCTTGTAGGCAATCCACTTGTCAGCTCACAGCTAAGGCTGGGACTCTGCTCCGTGATGGAACTCAGCAGAAGCAACCAAACGTGGCATCATCTGCCTGGCCAGCAGCATCCCTCACTGCTTGCTGGCAAATATTGGCTGTATTCTAACAGCCCTCAGGTGTCAGGACACTTTTTCAGGTGTCTACAGGCGTTCCAGTTATCTATTATTGGTTATCTATCCAAAGGATATGCTACTATCCAAAGGCAGAGCCGTGCAGCATGAAACATTGTGGCTTTCACAGAGACTCTTACATGAACTACATTACTGACAGCATCAAAACGCCCCGTACAAGAGTGGGCCACTCTGCTTGCTCACTTGCCTCTGGGTGCCTTTCTTGATAAGCAATACCTCTGGGGGAAAAAAATATTGCTGTGCTTACACGAGGCAGTCAACCTTTCCTCTAAATGCCCACGTGTTTCAGTCTGCTAATTCTCAATATGCACAGAAAATGAAGTGCAGTCAACACCAGCATTGCTCCAATTCTTTACATCGGTCAGGAGTATTACATTGCCCAGAAAATTACAACTATGTCTCACCCTCTCCCAAAAGAGGTACAGCAGTACAAGAAAGTTAAGAGACTACAGAGGGCTGCAAACCTGAAAAAATCCCCACAAACTTTGGAGATTTAAATATTTGTTGCTTCAAATAAATCCTCACAAAAGCAAATAAAGGCCTCCATTTTGAGTGACTTTAGGAGTCTTGTTAATCCAAAATGTAGCCAAGCTTATGAGGCTAAAAGTTCTGATACCAGGTTTTATGTAATTTACCCTTAATTATTATTGATTAATTTTAACATTCATTGTGGGTTATACCCAGTACTCTTGAAAGGGTACTGAGGACAGACAAAAAGACAAACAAAAAAGCTCTCTCATTTTAAAAACAGCTTCATTAACACCCACACCATGAAAGTGCTCCAGACTACTACAGATGTCCAGAGAAGATAATATCTGCACAAAGCAGTGCCCTTTGTGTTAACAAAGAACTGCTTGTGAAAACAAAGGTTTGCACCACAAACTTGAGATGATACTTAGATGGTCGGGGGAACATGTACACCAGAAGATGTACAGGACCTTCAGCCAGCCTAATTAGAGAAAAGCTTCTTGAGGATAATAAGCCAGCTTTGAAGAGGACAAGAGGTACTGAGTGCTTTTAGCATGAATTGATGCGTGTGCTGCGCAGTATCCCTTTAGGGCAGCCTGGTTTTAGATCCAGATGATTCCAATAATTAGCAAACTTAAATATGTTACCATCAAAGTATTCAGAGAGTTTCTAAAAGTTAGAAAAAAACCCAAAAAACCCCCTTCACAAGCGCCCTCAGGAGATGAAATGGATGCTACTTGCAGGAAGGCAAGAGATCCATGCACATCACCAGGCTCCCCACATCGTTGTGGAGCCTATTGCTGCGACACAGCTGCTGCCTGCAAATTGCTTTATCCTGCCAGGCAGCCCCTCGCAGCACAAAGAGCTGCTGCAAGGAATGGAAGGAGGAAAACTCACTGTACTGGCAGAGGGGAGAACAGGGAGAGAGGGTGAGGGGTTAGAGGATGGGGGAAGAGCTGTGGATACATGGAACAGAGTCACTTTCTTTAATAAAACCTCACACGCTTCCAAACACATCAAATCTTTGTTCTGAAACCCCAGAGTTTGCAGAGGCATTCCTGATCAGAGTGAACCAAGGTGAACCACCCCCTTATAAGCAGTCACAAAGACTTTTCTAACCAGTGGTGAGAATTCTACACAGTTTTATGGGCTCTTTCTCTGCACAGAGGAAGAGAAGAGGGTTCAGCTTATAAAAGGATAATTTCTCTGTCCCAACTCATGTGTGCTCTTAATCTTTGCATGGTGCAATGCACAGGCATCACCCCACACGGGTGTTCACACCATCTTTGGCATTTTTTTTTTTCACTTTTGGAGGTAAGGTTTGCACTCCTAGCAAGGAGCTGTGCAGCTGATAATCATAATTAAATTAAAGAGTGCCTGGTGACCTGGTCAGACTGCAGAGCTGGCCTCTGGATTTAAAGGAGGTGATGCCAATAACTACAGCAGAACCAAGTTTTTACAGTGATGTTTGCAGAGGCTGGCAATGTCAGCACTGGCCAACCATAAACACAGGTCTTGAACTTAAGTCCTGAGAAGTAAATATAAAAACAAAGGCTTTTCAAATATTTGGCATTCTAAGTCTACGCATTTGTGCACTAGACTCTCTCCAGACATCTGTTTAGGCACAGCACCCGCCTTGGGGAGCTCACTCCAGGCTGGACACAGAGAACTGCACAGGGATTAGGGAAAGTGCAACGAAAGGGATTGTTTGCACTTTTTCAGCCCACGCTTTTCATCTGTTAATAATTGAAGATCTTAAACAACCTTCAGTATTTATTTTAAAAGCACTTCAGTTTACCTTTAAAAAAATCCTCTTGGCTGCGTTCCGTTGGCTGACACTGATTCCATAAATGTTTCAGCAAGCAAAACACGTTAATGCCATTCCCTGGGCTCACAGAATTTAGCATTTATTTACACTGATGAAACATTTAAAATATTTATTACATGGGAAAAACATTGTTTTTTATACCAGGTCAAGCCCTTTTTAGCCTCTAGAGGACCGCATTAACCCAAAAAGTTTAGAATACAACTGGGAAGAAGAGGGACAATGGAATAACGGAGGAAAAAACCTTATATTAATAACATTGATCATTCTCAAAGCTATGGGAAATGCACTTTTAGGGCTGCTGCAGGTGTTTTGGAGCTATTATATGATGCTGTGTTTTTCTCTCAGGAAGATGATGAGAGGGGCTGGTTGCTGTCTCATCGATTCAGGCATTTATTGAGGAATGCACTGTATCTTTGAGCATGTAAGTGTCTGCACCTAAAGCAATGGGATTACCTACATATCCCCGTGTGTACTTACAAGCATTTTTGGATTTCAACCAATGTTTAGCAAGATGGCACAAGAAAGAGACCCAGCTGCTAAAATAATGCACTTGGCATTGTTGCATTGTGGAACATATCCAAGGAAATTAATGGTAGGTTTGCTAATACAGAATTCCTTTCAAGAAAGACATGCCTATAAAAAATAAGACAATTCATAGAAACACCCAACTTGCCTTTTCTTCTTCAAGACTGTGACCTTTCAGACCTGAAAAAAAATCTTCTTTCTGAGACTGATTCTGCCAGTTTTTTTTTTCTCAAAAAGACAATGTATCTTCTTTGTTGCAATGTGGTGTTCAAAATTCCCAATTAATTAATGCATGAGTGGTAATTGCCTCACATTTTCTGCCATCTTTACCTTTAGTTTCCCGTTCTTTTGCACCCCTCACATTTCCTGCCATTTTGTACCCCTCACATTTCCCGCCCTTTTGTACCCCTCATGTTTCCTGCCCTTTTGTACCCCTCATGTTTCCTGCCCTTTTGCACCCCTCACGTTCCCCGCCATTTTGCACCCCTCACATTTCCCACCATTTTGTACCCCTCACGTTTCCTGCCATTTTGCACCCCTCACATTTCCCACCCTTTTGCACTCCTCACGTTTCCCGCCATTTTGTACCCCTCACGTTTCCTGCCCTTTTGCACTCCTCACATTTCCCGCCATTTTGTACCCCTCACGTTTCCTGCCCTTTTGTACCCCTCACGTTTCCTGCCCTTTTGCACCCCTCACGTTCCCCGCCCTTTTGCACCCCTCACGTTCCCCGCCCTTTTGCACCCCTCACGTTTCCTGCCCTTTTGTACCCCTCACGTTTCCCGCCATTTTCTCCCCTCACGTTTCCCGCCCTGTTCCCCTCACGTTCCCCGCCATTTTGCACCCCTCACGTTTCCTGCCCTTTTGTACTCCTCACGTTTCCCGCCATTTTTCACTTCACGTTTTCCCGCCATTTTTCGCTCTCTTTTTCTGCCCTTTCCCCTCTACTTAAATACTTCAAATGTTAGAAAAGGGAGTATTTCCTCTGAATTTAAACCCTTAAAACCAAGGGAAAACAGGGATTCCCTTGCAATTTAAGCCTTAAGATTATGGAAATGGGGGATTTTCCCTCAACTCCAACCCGTAAAATGGCATCAGAAAGGTTATCCCATTTAAACTAGAAAACAAATCCTCTGCAATTGGTACCTTTAAATCACGGAATAGGCTGGGTTTCCTTCAATTGCTACTCTTAAAATCAGAGGTGAAGGGGAAGCCCCTCCAATTTAAACACAGACAGTAACGGAAAATTAAATTTCCTCTCAACTTAACCACTTTTCCCTCAAACTCTTTTTTTTTCTGAGGTCACTGGGGCACATTAAGGAGGGACTGGGGGCACTGGGATGGGACTGGGAAGGTGAAATCACTGACCACACCCGGGGATACCCTGATCCTCCTCACCCTCACTGACCACCCCCGGGCTGTGATTTCTTAACTTCTCAAAGGCTCTTTAGATCTCATCCTGACCATCAGCATTAGGATTTATTTTATTTGCGAGGACGCTCAGTAATCAGGAGCCCTGCTCTTGAAGCAGTCAATGCCCTTTTGGAGCTATTTGGACATTAGAAGTGTCATGGCAGCTATCAGGAGCTAGCGGCTTTTATCCGAGGGACACTGCAGGGTGACGCTCAGCAGGCAGCGTGTTTGGACACGCAAACACTGCACCTTTCAGACTGAGCCCATTTTCTAGGCTCTTACAGACTTCTGCCTGCTCTGCAGGCAAAGCTTAAAATATTCTTAAGATGTTGGTCTCAGAAATAACATTCAGGTCTTGCCAAGCAGAGTCCTCTCTCACAATTTTTCTCTTCAATTTTTGGATCAAACCTGGTTTGCTGGACAGGGCAGTTTCGTGTTCCCACCATATGAGTAGTCCAGATCTTCAGAGGAGGAATATCCTGAGTCTACTCTTTCACTGTTTTTGCAGGGATCTATTTTATCTACACCACAGCGTTGCCTGAACCAGGAGTATGAGCAGGCACAGTCTCAATTAAATGACCGCCTAGAAGTGAGAGAAGGGAAAAGGAGAGGACCATCCCTCCTCTGCCTTCCTATACACCCAAAAATATACATTTTTGTACTTAAACCAGTGCCAGGGGTGTGGGAAGCAATTCTTTTCCTGCTAATACAGTTCAGAAGAAAACTTATTACTTTGTGCAAGCAAGGAGGAAGCAGGGGAGGGTTTGTGACTCAGCACAGGGCCTGAGTCAGATCACTTCTGGGAACCACTCTGAAATGGTAGAGTTGATGCACCATCCCCAGCCACGAGCAAGACCTACCCACAAATCACATTTATTTCTGACAATACACCAAGAGACTGCCACTACAGCTCTATTTCCAAAGCACGAGCAATATAAGCAGTAATAGTCCCCAAAGTGGATGTTTATCACTTAATAAATGTAGACATTGTCTAAGAAAATTGAAAAATATTAAATATTCATAAATATGAAAGGTTTTATAGCAATTTCAAAGGAAGCCTGAAAAGCAACAGACAGTTTTAGCACAAAAAGGTCCATAGTCATGGGAAGATATCTTAGATAAGTACATCTATAATGATTTGTGAGAAAAAACATTGAGGACTTTCTTCACCAGTGCTGCAAAGGGAAATCATATCACACAGTTCATTTAAGGACAGCTGTGCAATAGCAATTTGGGGAGGTAGTCTTCTTCTGTCTTGCTGGATTCTCAAAATATTAGTGGCAGATTGCTAGATAAAGTAATTCTGTGGGTGTAGCCCAGCATTCTTGGGGCTGCAGATGTAATTTCTATTTCAAGAATAATAGGGAAGGTCTCGGAATAGTAAGGAAAGACACAACTCAGGACAGAAAAGTTGATGTGAAAAGAAATAGGAAAGAAAGTTTTCAAGCTGCAGGGTGATTACTTTGGAGTAAACAATGCTATTTAAACATATACAACCACTCAGTTCAAAACCACGTGCTGTAAAAAAATAGAAAAAAGGAAGTTTTGGCATCTGCTCACGATGCTCTCATTCTTGCGTTTTCAAACCACGTCTTCATTGACTTCTTAAACCAAAACAGTCACACGCAGGGGGATTCATACAAATGGGCATGTGGATGTGAACACAATTGTTCTGTGTTTGCCAAGTCTTGCAATACCGCCCTTGCCTCATCTTTTGAGGGGACAAAGGATCAGCAGAACAAAACCGAAAGCCACAACAAAACCCAGCTCTTTTTCTGGATCCTTTTCTCTTGGGAAGCAGTTCAGCTTGAGCATCCTCTGCCTGCCAGAGTGACCTGACTTAGACAGACAATAGAGCTTTTCCTGAGCAAGCCCCAGCTTGAGGAGGATGCTCAGATAAATGTACACATGGCTTGGAAGAGACCTCTACTACCACTCACAGAAGCATCCCTCTCTCCTCTTCCTGGAGGGCTTTGACTTTTTTTAGTAGCCTTTTGTTCAAAGTGGGTAAGTGTCCACTTTCTTATAAAGATGCTTGATGATTAACAAGACTTTCTTCATCTTTCTAGTTCCAACACATGAGGTAGCTCCTGCAAG
Organism: Hirundo rustica; assembly: GCF_015227805.2. NCBI lineage: Eukaryota > Metazoa > Chordata > Aves > Passeriformes > Hirundinidae > Hirundo > Hirundo rustica. The sequence continues at coordinate 74,647,646 of NC_053453.1, forward strand.
TTCAGCTGAGGATGAGATGCAGGCAAGATCTTCAGACTTTAAATGTAAAAAAATCAAACCCAAAAATGGTGTGTTGTCCCTCCCGTGAAGCTATCTGAACACAGAGGAAAAGCATGGAGAGAAAAGCAGCAACTAAGTGCCTACAGAAAATTCCACATTACAGAAAAAAAGGCCATCTTGAACAAAAGCAAAATCAAGATCAGCAAGCAAACTCCAAAGCTGTTTTGAACAAAGACCACAGTGTGCTGCCAAGTAGCCTTACACAGAACGAGGAGGTTGAGGTCAAGTACTCTCTGCCAAACAGAGATTTCTAAAGATGGATTAAAGTTAAGGCAGGTAAAGGACATTCAGGATCCCTGGCAGCTCCCAGGCCAGCAAGGATCACCTGTCACTATTTCCCAGGAAACAGCCTTGATTTTCTGCTGACAGGATGATCATGGACTGAGAAAACCATTCATGGGCTCACTGTAAAGGTTTTATCTATTCTTAACCCCTGTGAAGGATAAAAGATAGGAAGAATTTTTCTTGGCTCCTCTTCCTACAGGGCCATCCAAACCCAGAGACAGTCTGGCCCAAAGACTGCCCCCGTTCTCAGTGAAATGACCCATCGCATTTCTATTTTTTAAATTTCTTCATGTACAAGCACAGCTGTGAAAGAGAACAACATTTTGATCTAGTCCTGTGCTACTGGATTCAATCGGAAACTTGTGTAGGTAGGAATATGTCAACATGCTGTACTGTCTTTAGTCTGGTCAGGTGAACATAAAAAAACCCCCAAGCCAACAGTTAAACAACCTCTGAACTGAGATAATGATGGAAAAACCTCATTTCAGGATGTCAAATGCTGTTGTATGCAGCCCTGAAAAATGAATACACGTGTCCTAAGGAAATAGTTTTGCAAAGAAGGAACTTTGAAAACCTGGAAGAGTTAAAGCCTCATGGTAGTGGAAATGGGCTCAAAGCAATTGGGTCTCAATCATTTGAGTGGAAGATTAATGACTTTTGGGTTGCAAACACCTTTATAAAACTGTTAATTTTTAAAAAAGTTTATTGACAGAATTCCTCAGGTAAGTGGATATCAGTCTCCTTTCTGCATTATAAATAATAAAGAGTATTTTATTTGTTTCATGTCCTTCTCCAGATGCTCTAACTCATCACTTGTGAACAGGTTTAGAAAAGGCAAAAGCTTAAAAAATAACAAATGTTAACAGGGATTCTGTAAATGCAGAAATCCAGCCAGGGGTGATAAGATTACAGTTCTGTAGTATGTAAAGAAAAATATATAGATGAAAGAAATTGATCTTCATGGAGGTTAAACTCTCCAACAAATAACAAGTGGCTTACCATGAGCTACACAAACTTTGAACTTCTCATGACAGAAAAATTACAACAAAATATTGGATAAAGTCTAAAACTTTGTCTTCAGATGAGTGTGTAGAAGCACAGCACCGTATATGGCAAATAACAGGTTATATAGCCCTGGAGAGGAAAATTCACCCAACCTCTCAACTTGGTATTGTGATTAATGAAAACTGGAGAGAGACAGCGTGACATTTTCAAACCACTGTTATGGAGGGTTTCTAGGAGAATTCCGAGAATCTAACAAGAGAAAGCTACCTGATCAGGTAATTAAAGAACTGATGTAAACCCCACAGTGTGTGATCATTGCTGTGTTACTGTCTTGATGCACATGTGGGATTTGTTTTCTCTTCCTAAACAACTGAAACAAACAAACAAACAAACAAAAGACAAATCTGAGCAACTCTGACTCTTGGTTTTAAGAACAAAGAGTGGATTTAGGCACTTATGAACTCAGTGATTGATCAGTCCCATATCAGAATACCTAAAACTCCAGCTTGCTTTCTTTTTCCACATTAGTAAGAGCGTTGCTTTTGATTTTTATAAACCTGATTAGACTTAAAACTCCGCTTGCACACATCAGATAATAAAACGCTTTAGGGGAAAGAAAAAATGCTTTCTGACATAACAAGCAAAATGTCCTTTGGCTCACTAGGCAGCCCCAGTATGTTTGGACAGAAAAATTAATGGTTGCTGTTTTCACAAAGTTGTATTTGTCAGAAGAAAGAGTGGTTCTTTATTGGTATTTACTTTCTTTGCAACTCTCTTTACAACTTACACATTTCAAAGGCTTTTCTGTACAGATTGTGCGTGTGTTGCTAGAATGCAATGGAATTAAACATTTATTTATTTTTTATTTGCTTTTACATACAATAAAACTGTTAAGAGAGAATCATAAGGCTCTCCTGCAGCTATCTGAACAGCTAAAGAAAATTCCTAACAGATACAGAAATATACAAATACAAATCTGAGAGGAATTTTTACTTCCTCCAAAGCAAAGTTTTAAAGTCAAATAATCTCAGCACTGGAATATGAAAAGCAAAAAGTGGGCTAAAGGCTGAGTTTAAGTTTTCAGCTATATTGTGAGGGGAAGGGTGAGACAACGCTAAATTCTTTCTTTGGGTACTGTTTATATTAAAAACCAGAACTGTTAGATTTAGAACACTTGTAAAGCCTGTGTGTAGTCATACCTGGATGTATTGGTTTGACTTCTGACCAAGACATCAAACCTGATTAAAAGGAACTTTATCCTTTGGTACTTTTCAGTACAAACAAACAAACAAAAAAAACAATTACAGCAACAACCTACAAGAAAATGCCAATTGCAGAAATGTCTTGAACAACTTATCACAGGAGAAAAACAAAACCCAACCAATAACCAAACTAAAAAAAAAAAAGAGAGAAATGTCAGACAGGCTGCTAGCTTAATGTGTGAACAATAATGTGTCAGCAATAATAGAAAATAACCACCCCCAACAGATTATACTTCTAAGATGTACAGCATTTGGTATGCCCCAGTTCTCATAACACTGCCTTAGCCCTCTGCAAGGGTGTGTGGTTGAAAGATGAGATGCTTGAAGAAAGTTTAGAGAGGATGCTTTGTAATCCTGTAAAGAAATTGAATTTCTATAGCCATTTCCACTGCTAAAGAAAACAACATTTAGTAAGGGCCTATGGAACCAAGTGACAAAAATAGAATTTTTATAATTTCTTCCGTTTCTTTTATCCTGTGAGCTACATTCTGTCAAAAATGCTTCTGATGTAAAACTGATGAGCAGCTTTAGCAATACAGAAATAATAATAATAAAAAAATATATATTTTTTGCAGAGGGTTAGCAGATGTTTTCTGAATTGTGATTGATGTGGCAGGGCAAACCAGCAGAAGATAATCTAAAACTGAAAAAATAAGAGGCATAGCTACTCAAACAACTCATAAAAAATAGTTGCAACAGAGGGCAAAACACATATGGGACAGGTTATTGTTACATGTGTTAAACAGGAATTGGATTTGCTTCTGGAAAAAAGGGAGATTAAGAAAGATGTCTGATCTCCTTCCTTCCCTTTTCCCTGGCACAAGGAAAACTTAGATAAAATGTTAAGAGACTGGGCAGGTTAGGTGGGCTGTCATTTCCATACTTCCCCACGCCCAGAACAGCAAATTATTTGTTCCATCAGTGAGCATCTTAAGCACTGAAAAGTTTATTAGCTGTTCGTACCAGCCAACATGCCTGTGCTCTCATCTAGCACAGTAATAGCAAGCAGACAGAACTGAGAAGGCAGTACCTAATTTCAGAGAAATCTACATTAAAGAGAAGAGGGAGGCTCTCCCACAGATTTCTGTAGACATTTAAACTTAAAAATATTATTTCCTCATTTTTGCCTGTACTTAGTTCATGCTTTTTTTGATTTTTGTTTTGTTTTGTGGGTTTTTTTTTTTGTTTTTGTTTTATTTTGTGGTTTGTTGTTTTTTTGGTTTTTTTGTGTTAGGTTTTTGTTTTGTTTTGTTGTTTTGGGTTTTTTTTTCCTTACTATAGTGCTTGTACACGATGCAATGTTATTGTAAATTCAGATCATCACTGAAAAAAAAATATTGGCAGGCTTAAAATGTATTCGGTGGTTGAGAGCACTATCTGACTGGTCTGCTGCACTGTGCTTTGTTGATATTTTGATAATGTTTTTTGAAAATCACAGCAAGGACCACAGGAATCCAAAAAGGCTTTTAAAGGCTTGGACAGACAGAAGTGACTCTAATGACGCCAGAGTTGTGGAACATCCATCTGTGTCCTGAGCAAAACCTATGAACTCTACTGTGTCCCACTTCTGAGTTGACTGCTACCCAGTGTGTGTGCCTTGGGACAGGATGAGAAAGAGAATGTTAAAAAGTCCCATCAGGGCAGCAACACATCAATAGACACACAATTATTCTAGAGAAAATCAACGAAGGACTTCAAATCACTGCTTACAAGATCTTAAATTAACAAGCAATGCAAAATTCAGCCAAGTGAAATCAAAGCATGCAATGACATTTGTTGCAGGCTTGGGATGACACCAGATGCAGTAGAGGTGTCATCTGGGAGAGAAGGTAAGGAAAACCCCAAGCAGATCATGCCCTTACTATTTGATGTGGAACAGCCACATCTTCCCTCCCAGGCGTGGTGACAGGAGCAGCCAGAACTGCAAGTGGGCAACTGGGAACCCAACGTGTTCCTGCTGGTACCAGTCATCTAGAGCCTGTACAGACACAGTGCAAACTGTTCTGAGGAGACAGCAGATGGCATTCTTCGATTTTTAGATGCTTCAGGACAAGCATCTTGGTGCCATGGGCTCCCTTTCAGACCTGTGCCCTACATCCAGCCTGAATGAGAACTCTGGGCATTACCTGAAGAATGAAAAAAACGGTACTAGAAATGTCTGATCCATCCAGAGCCCTTCTGGAAATTCTCTCACTAAGCCAAGCGGGATTTTTCTACAATCTCCCTGTCTGCTCTTTGATGTCAGCATGGGGTTTGTTTCCTTCATTTGGAAGGGGCTGCCTACACCCTGATGTGGTCCCATATTATGATATTGGGATTTTTCTGTTGTGAAGACACGCTGAATAATCATGCCAACATGCACAGTAACTGGTAGGATGAAGGCTGAGGCAGTTATTGAGTACATTTGTAGTCAGTGTTATTTTTAAGAGAGCAACATAGACAAGATCAAATAAATATTTCCCTGTTTTCATTTGCATTCCTTATAGATGAGAGAAATCTTTTCGAGAGCAGCAGCAACGTGCCTCTGTGAGTAATCTTCCTTAGCAAGATAAACCCCTCTTTGCTACTGCTAGGCAGAGTTAACTTCTTCTGCCATAAATGACATCATTCTGCAGGCTGTACCTCTCAGGGAAGCATGCTTTAGGTCCTGATTGTGTAATCCCCACTCACAGGAATGAGCCTTACCTAAGGGAGATGCTACGCTAGAATCAAATTACTCCCTCGAGTAAGGGTGACCTAAGTAAATAAAGGACTAGCAAGCATGTGTAGAGCTTGCAGTTAACTACGAAGAAACAAGCCTAATGAGGACATTTAGTTCAGACTGTTCTATCCTTCCTAATCTACTCCCTCCCCATTCGTAATGAAAGCAAAACAAACTGGCCACTTGAGATTAAAAACAGCAAGGCAAGGACATGGGAAAGGTGGTGCAGCTTGTCCTCTCAGGGTGCTGAATGTACTGGAGAGATGGCACAGAGGGTTGACGAGTTTTGTACAGGAATGAAAGAGAACATCAGGGATCTGCCTGAGAGCACGTTTGCTGCAGCTTCTGGACCTCGAGAGAAAAGGAAGGAACTGGGCTTGGCAAAAACTGACATTAATGAATGTAACAACAGCAAAATCTAGGGCAGAACTAATATTTGGAAGCCAAATTTTGCCTAGAAGTATATGAAGTAATTCCCTGTGTTGTCAAGCACCTTCATCTCCTAGGTTTGGTGGCAGTAAACTGCCAAGTATAACGTTTCCTCCTTATACAGCCTACTGCATCCTTTATTTCCTCCACACAGACCTTTCACACTGGGGGAGCTCTGACCAGGCCACTTCTCCTGTCTCCTCCCACTGAAGAGCAGCCACAATCCTCCTCTGGTGTGCAGGTCATGGCATAGTAACCTCAGGAGGGCAAATTGGAGTCCCTTGCTCCACCAGAGACAGTGAATAAATGCAAATCACAAGCAGGACACACCTATCAACTCTACTTTGCTAGAAGCCCATACATTTTAAAAGAAAGTGGACTTCCTTACTGCCAGTTAGCATTTTCCTTGAGACTTAACGCCTGCTATTCAACATACAGAAACAGTCAATGGCTCAGCATTTCTTTGCCATATTCCAAAAACACATGGTTGTCAAGAGAGATGTCATTTTGGACTCCTTGAATTCTCTGTGTTTATTACCTCAATTACATTGTTTCCTCAACTCTACGGCACAGCGTTAATTTCCTTTCACAGAACAGAAAATAATGAGAAATTACAGCTGAAGAGTTTGATAGGGCACTGGGAAAAAAAAAAAAAAAAACAAAACAAAAACAAACAACCAAACAAATCCCACACACCGACCAGATAATTGCACTGAACATGCTTTGTTCCAACGGCTGCAAAATGGAATCATTGCAATGGGTTGAGCTGTGCTGCCTCAGTGGCTGGGAAGGAGGAGGGCAATCCCAGACCACAGAGCTGGGTGCCTGGGATGGACTAGGGTGAATGTCACCAGTGCACATCGAGATACAGACAGACAGAGAGTGACAACACCCAGGGCTGCTCTAGGTCCTGTCCTCGCCCTCCAGCAGCAAGGCTTGGCAAACCTGAGCTGGAATCACGCTGCAGATGAGAATAGTGCATTTTCCCTGGGAAAGAACATTTGAGGGTAGTTAAACATCACCATCTTGATCTCCCTGCTTTACACAGTCCAGGCAGAGTGGGAGGGTACAGAGGCAGAGTGCCTGCCGCAGGAACTGGGCTCTCTGCATGGCGCTTGATCCTTCCTTACTGGCCCAACCTTCTAAAGACACCAAGAAGAGGGGCTCCGAGGAAGTTCCAACCACAACCAAATTCAATTTGGCTTCTAGAATAATTCAGGTGTACAAAGATTACACAAGAGAAAAAATGTTGCATCTGTTCCCCCCTGGTTAAGTATGCTACCTCTAAATCAGGTGCAGTGGAAGACAAAGTCTCTGCTATAGTATCAGATTTTAGCTCACAGCATTAAGAGCTCTTCTTATGGGCAACAAGCATCAAACATTTTACTATAAATCATTGAATAGCAAATTCCAAGTCCTGGAATCAAAGATGAGATAGAGCAGTTGCTTAGTCTTACATTTGAAGGGTGACCATGGTGGTTCTGATGTCTCTGCTCTCTTAAGTCTGTAAGTAACTCAGTATTTTGCTACAAATGTCCCCCCATAGTTTTCTTTCAGGGGGAGGTATCATTGAATTATGAGCCCACACAGACAGAATTCCCCTGTGACTTCAAATTATTAGATTAGAAAATATCCCTTGAAAAGGGGTAGAAAAAACATTGCCAGTCTTAATGTTAAGAACAGTCATTACTGGAAAATACAGACTATAAGCTCAATATCTTGTAAGCATTTGAAAGCTTTTGCTCTCACTTCTCCATAAAAATCTGACTGCAATTTAGCACACATAACGTATTTAGGCAGTCCCCCACACAAAAACACTTAGACAGGAAAAAATCCAGTCCTATCACACCTGTGATTTCCTTGCCTCATATACACGCAATAATAATGCAAATTAATAAAGACAGCTGGGTGACTTTGCCAATCCAGCACCTCTCAAATGAGCAAAACCTTTCCTCATGCATTGCCCTCCCCATGGAGCCCTCAGGGTGTATTTTACTTCTCATCTTCATCCCTGTACGTGGTGAATGTGGCATCAAATGCATAGACCTGGATGGCCCAGATCTATCAGGACATTGCAAGGAAAGGCAGGATACTTTCCTTCCTGTTACAAAGTTCAAAATGGGTGAACCATTTTGATTAATGCCTGAGAGTTTGGGGTAAGGATAGAAGATGACTGTGGCAATGAGAAAACACTGCAATAAATATAGGGTAGAGAACACTGCCGAGACTGAGAAAGCATTATATATTTTAATAGAGCATTTCAGGGCAGATTACTAATTGGAATGAAAAATGTCTAAATTTTTCATCCACCTTGTCTGACGGTGCTCAATTTTCTCATAAACTCAGAGTAATTGTGGACTTCGACATATAAGCATAATTTTGAAAAAGTATGTGTTCTAGTTAATTATTTAAATACGCATAAAGGTAGTAATCTCCAGGCATTCACAGATGAAAATCCTGGCCTTATTTAATTTTAATCCCAAAACGTGCTCTGCCAGCGACATGCTGCTGTGTCACCAACAGAAGGACATTGCATTGTCACCGGGAGGGTTTGGCTTAGGCCCCTCTGCTCACGCCTTCTCTTCCCCCGTTACACAATTGCTGCATCTCCAGTAGACCATGTAAGTACTGGTGCTAGAGAGGCACCTACACTGCCTTTGAGTCACTCCTCTGCTACAAGACTCCAGTGAAGCTTGAACACATCACAGACTTGGCTTTCTGTGGCTTTAAAATTAAAAAAAAATAAAAATAAAAGAGGCAAGATTTTGGTTCAGTGGAGCAGTCAGGTTTCCCCTCTAGCTTCATTTGGAGTAGCAGGGTCTTCTGCCCACTTAAATCTGTGTTGCTAGCAGAGGATCCCTTCCAAAACACAAATATGGAGTACAGCAGCTACTCAAATCATATGACTTCCAAATCATCTAGAAGAACTTATCAATTGAGTCTGGCAAATATCAGATAGACAATAAGCAGTGGCAAAAATGCAGTTACATTAAGATGAATACCACATAAAGAGAATGAACAGAATGTACGAGGTGGTATAATTGAGCAGCACGAATAAAGGTGGTAGAAACTGAATTAATAAGTTAAAAGGGCATGAGCTAGCATGCGTAGGAGTAACTCATTGCCCTTTCCAATAGTCAGGAGTGATTTTCTTTTTTAATTGGATCATGTTTCTTCATTGCCCAATTGGATGCTTCTTCTTGCCCTCCTGAAGTACAAAATGTTTAAAACAAGTTCTGAAATATGTAATAACATAAAACCGAGAGAGAAGAGTAATCAACAGAAAACTCTCAGCACCAAAGGGCTGACTTGGTTCTGTCCCTAGAAAGCTTTACAATGCTTTACACTCCTGCCAAAGGAGATACTGGGTAAGTTTCCAAGACACTAAAGTGATTAAGTTTTGGTAGACATGCTGATTTTGCACTTGTCTACTTATGTCCATCAAGGGAATTGTTTTCCTTCTCTCTCCTTTCTCAAACCATTACATTGATCTTAATGCCACACACTTAGACTAAAGCTTCTAAAGCTCTAAAGCACATGTGAAGTTTTCCTTATGAGGAGACTGCTTTGGCACTCCTGCAGCAAAGTTCTTTCAGTGACCAAAGCGAAGTGTGCACCGCAAGAACCGTGTTAATATGACAGGAGCAGAACAGTTGAACAGTGAAATCTGGCCTGTGTATCAATGATATCAAGTGCTTAGATCTCATTCTCAAAAGTGGCTTCACTACAAATGAAATCTAAATCACCCATGTGCTGTGCAAAATAATCACCATTCATCTACACATTAATTCCAGGCTAGAAGGGCTGAGTGTGGACCATTTTCCCAGAAGCAGTAGGACTTTAAAAACAGTGGTGGGGAAAAAAAGAGTTTGCTTAATTAGCTCAGAAACTCTATTTTGTACACAAAGCAACTGCCAGCTCTGGGATGAGAGCTGTGGGAAGTACCTAATCTACTGCTCTGCCATACTCCTTACAGAGTCACCATAAGAACTGTACCACTCACGCTAAAAAAAATTTCTGGAAAAGAACTCAAACTACTTAAAAAAAAAAATCCAATGCACAAAAAGCCCTCAAGCCAAACCCAATTGATCCCTATAAAATTTCTTAGAAATGTGTAAATACGTAACACTATTTTTAAAATTTGTTCTGGGAACTGAAAGACTTTGAATTCAGTGCCTTTGAAGGCTTCTCCCATGATGGTACACTTGCTTTTTGTGACATGGATAAAAAAGATGCCTGCCTTATCTTTTGAAAAAAACATCTATTTTCTTCCTTGTGACAAGTGGTCTTGTGAATGTCCACATAACCACAAAGTATAAAAGTGTCATTTGTTCTCCTAAAGATTATGAAATATTGATGTGCCCACAACCGTCACACAGATGTAGTCTTCAGGCTTTGCTGAATCCATGAATTCATGATCTCAAACCCTTTTGATTGTAGGAGGCACTCAGGTAATTTGGGGGCCTTGGACACTTTGATCCTAACAAAGGTTGTCAAAGGTACCTTTTTACTTGTCTGCCTGTGGGTGAACCAGCTTTGCTTGCACTTGAACCGCTCATTGCACTGGACAGTCGCCCATTTCTTGGTTGAGATGTTTACTGGCAAGAGACAGCCAAGTCCCAGGAATTAAGTATTCATGAGACTTGGGAAAAAGGGATTGTGAGCTCTTAACATCCTTCATCCGTCTATCTGAAGCTGCTGGATTGTCATGTTGACCTAAATGTCTAGCACTGGTAGCCAATAAGAGACATAAATAACTAGAAGACACTTCTGGAAGTGTTAAATCTTGAACTTTTGTTTCCAGCTCTCAATCTGCAAAATGCAGACATCAGTGATTTACTTCAGAGGGCAATTAATATATCTTTCCCCCACCTCAAATCAACCTTATGAGGAAATTTTATATGCTGAGACAAGCCTTTAAATGCACAAACCTGTACAAAACATGTCACTTTTAAATTGGATTATTTCCTATGGATTGAGACAGCAAGAAAAAAAAATCCATGTAAACTGCTTGTGACTCAGAAAAATTTATTCCATGCTGTAAGCCAATCTCTCCACCTCAGACAAACTATTTCCCAAGCCCAATCATAAGAGTTTAAGATTTGCACGAAAAAATTCACCATGTGTTTCACAAATTTGTTTTATAAGAATTACTGTGCTTTATACACTTTTTTCCCAAATAGTGGAAGTTAGATCTGGACCTCAAGCCAAGCAGCAGATGTTGGAATTTCCGTGCAGAAGGCGGCTGCCAGTGACCCAGAGGACGCCCTCTTACTAAAGAGATGCTGATTCCATACAGAGTCTGTTAAGTGAGAAGGAATTGCCCACATGCACGTTCATGTAATTTTAGGACAGATCTCTGCAGGCTTTTTCCTTACAGGGGAGATTCTGCATTTTGGAAGGGCAAGGAAGGAAAAAATCATTACTTTACAGACGGCAAAACACAGCAAGTGCAATGTTGGTAACTCACCCACTAGTGTTTACGATGCCTCTGGGACAGAACTTGAACGGGACCTGAGACTTGACTGCTAAACCTCTGCACTAAACTTACATAAGAATGTAATCCTGTAATGTGCTATTTATGGTTAGCTTAGGCAATCTTATCTAAAGGGCCTCATGAGAAAAGTTACGCTCTAATACATATGGATGCGATAACATCTATTCTAGGCTAATCAACAGGCATTTGTACAATTAAAAAATGCCCAGTCAAGATTGAGGCTGCATTAGCTGTGGATCTCAGTAGGCTTTTTAAAGCCGTGCTGGCTCCCAAGAAGCCTGGTTTAACAAATGTGTCCCTAGTCAGAACCAGAAATATTAATAGAGGCTATCTGTCAGGTGAAGTTGATGGTTTGCTTGCTCCACGCTGCACTAGCATTTTGCTGTCTAGATCAAGTGTTTGTTAGTCTGCACCAGGCTCCCTGGCTCAGTTGTGGTACAAATTAAATACTCCCTGATGAGAAAACTCACAAATGGACCATTAGATAGTCTGTGTTGGGATTGTTATCACACGTGCACATGGATACAAACTGTGTCAGGCTTGGTTCCCTCAGCTTCCCCAAGTCCTCCAAGAGCACCAAGCACACAGCTAAGCTCAGTCTGTACCAGAGCAACTGACAGCGCAGAGTTTATGGCAGCTCCACTCAAGGTTTTTGCATGACTAAGGTTGGAAATAATTTAAGATACCAGTCTAGCAAGATCCTCAAATAAAAATAAACAAAATGCTCCCTACGGCTCTTCTGGAGAAGATTAACTCCTTTTCTGCTCACTGCATCTCTCTTTGCTAAAATCACAGAAATCAATGACGGTTTTCAACCAGCTCTCTCTCCAGAAGGTAAACAGGTCCCATCCATAATAAACTCTTCAGCCAAATGATATCATTTTCCCACATTGTCATGTCCATGTTCCACCTCCACAATGGAGCTACCAGACTTAGTTACTCATAGCTTCAAAATAAACAAGAAAATGGATGAAAGACTATCAAAGACTTTCTCAGAGGCATTAAAAATAATTTAAGCAAATCAGACTAACAAAGAATGTGAGTGTGTCATTGCCCTGCATTCTGTTGCTTGTAAATTGTTCCCAGTTCTCTTGATCTGAACATCATATGCAAAGAAGAAAATGCAATTTTAATGAAAAAGTTCCTCTCCCTCCAAAATCAACACACATGACCATACAGAATTTCCATCAAACTCAAGAATTTATAATACCAAAACTTCACCATGATTTCAAAATCATTTAAAGGCTTTTATGCTTGAAATCACAAAAAATCCTGGACCTTCCCCTTTCATTATTTAAAAAGGTTGCACAATCAGACTGACGCACCATGAGACTTCCTTTTCAGCTCTGCTTTGGTCATCCTTTGATTAATATCACATTTATCACAAATACAAGCATTTGCAAAAAAAGCCTTCTCCCACACACCAAAAAATAGCATGTATCATGTCTTCAAACTTGTCACAAAAACTACCCCAGCCCCACCATGGACACAGCCGAAAGGAAAATGATGGAATTACTTACTGGGAACTCCAGACACCAGCCGTAGTGGACGTAATACTCGGAAAGCCCGCAGTGCTTTAACATCGAACCCGGCTCCTTTTCCTCCTATTGAATTCCCCCCATCTGCTTTGGTTGCTTGTTCTAAAATTGCACTAAAAAGCCTGCAAAAAGAAAGAGGAAACAATGTGTAGGCAGACAGCAAGGCTTGGGCTCAACGGGAACAGAGATCATCACCATCATATCACCCAAAGCATCTCACAGACCTGTGAAGGGTGTCACACCTCTCTCTCATATGACATTCACATATGGTGCAGGAGAGACAGACTCTTCCCATATGCAACAGCCTATTGCTGATGTCTACACCATTTGCTAAACACTTGTTTCTGGAGCAGACATAAACATGACAAAAAGCTCCTCCTTCGTGCTCCTCCATGGCTCCTGGCAGCCAGCTATGGGCTACCAACAATTTGCTGTCTTTATAGACCAACAGTCCACCTTGGGGGAGAAAATCATCACCCTTAATGAAGCCAATCTTGAACTATCTGTCACCCATTTTACAAAGAATTAAGATTCACCAATGGCACTGCAGGTAGAATTTGGTGTAAACCTGAGGACCCTTTGGTGTAAACCTGAGATTTTAGGTAAAGGAGTGTATGCTCACACTGTGTGCTTGTGGATCCATTTTTAAATCCCCTGATGCACTGGCTAAGGAGAGTGCAAAACTGTCTTAGCAGTCTTATTATTAGAATGTTTTATTATACCAGCCTTAATGCTTTATCTTGGCTAGGAGGAATAGATGTTTTAAGGAGAAGATGTCTCAGAATGCATTTAAAAAGGCAAAGCAAGAAAGAAAATGCAATGTTCTTCTGTAAAAAGCTGAAGGCTCACCCTATCTGTTAATAAGAACTCGATTTAATAAATTAGCTTTCAGGAAGCAGCTTCCATTTTTTCTGGTAAAACATTAGTACATTTGGGGAAGGACGGATTCCTCATGAATTTGCTAATGTTATTGCTTTCAGCCTTGAAATCCTCAGCTTGAACCCAGCCAAATTCAGTAGAGGTTAAAATCTGCTCCAGTCTAAATGGATCTTTGGCTCTCTGTAAATAAGGTTTGTCTGGGAGTGGCCCATAGGGTGCCAGGGAGGTACCACAGACACTTGGAAGTTTCTTTCAAGGGTCACAAACACAGGGAGCTTGTCCTGGATATTAAAATGAAGATTCATTTACCAAAACATCTAAATCAACAGATTCCCCCAGCACTAAACCCACACAAAAACATGGATTAGAGGACTGCAAATGCAAAATTCCTTTCTTAAGCAAGTTTTTGTGTTTGTTTGGTGGTTCTTTTTTAAAATTTTTTTTAAATTCACATTGAGAGTCTTATAATACTTGTCAGCTGTGACTGAGGCACTCCTAACTGGATCTATTCAAAGCCTCAGCTTCAAGCACCGCAGAAAGAATTAACAACTAGGTAACGAGCATGGGAAAAACTGTGTTGGGGGAGGTTGGATGCTGAGTTTGTAGGTGTTGCAGAAGCAGGATGCAGGGAAGACAAAAACAGAGCCTGTGAGAAATACTGCATGGACTACAGATATCACAGAGAGAGACAAACAAGGGTTGATGCAAAGAACGTGAATTATTGGGATGTGTGCATTTCTTGAGCTGTGTACACAAATTACACAGCTGCAATTATCTGCTGGTCTTCATAATAGAAACTCTGTAGGTCAAATTTGGCCTAATGTGTTTTCAGTAAGCCACTGATTAAGCTCTAGCAATGTGCTCTGTTTCACATTCAAGCATTTCTATCTTTCTAGTCCACAGAAGTCCCATGATAGGTGATGAGTGATGTACCAATACAACAGTCCCAGCTTCCTGGGATCCTCTAGAGGAAGAAGAATTTACTGCAAAAAAGGCTTCTGATACCGTTTTTCAGCTCCAAGACTGGGAATCTTAAGGAACTCTGAGTCAGCAATTGTGCAAAACTGAGGGTCCATTTTCCTGATCCACATTTTCACTCGTCCCATGCTTTCCCAAGGAGCAGCTCTTGGCATTGGGCACCAAGGGGTTTTCTGCTGCCACTTGTACGGTGAGCAAACCAGACTGCTCTGGAATTCTGCTGCCCAAGCAAAGTCCTAAATTAGTTCAGGAGGAGCAGAAACACAGCCAGTAGGACACCTCACTCCTCTGGATACAAAGCCTGCCTTCCCAGACTAGTGCAGCTCCCCTGCAGGCCAGTTGGTCTTATTTTTGTGCTCCAGCCCTGGTGTGCTAGATGTGCTCTTTTGAGGTACCCACAGTCATCTGCTTCTCCACTTCAGGAATGATTTGCAATAATTCCTGCTGCTCCACCTTAAAAACCCTACATTTAAACCTGAATTGCATTGCTCCAGCTAATCCTGCTCTAATGCATTTACTCCACGCTTAATATCTCCCCTGCACTAATCCTGCTTTTTTTCTAATGCATTACAACTTCTTATTCCTCTCATTTATTTCACTCCCTTTGCCTTTTGTATTGGGGTCTAGGCTGTGCCCAGTGTGGCCTACTGAATCTCTAGCCCACTCTTCAAATTTATAGTACATCTTGTCAATTCTTCTTTGTGCTCACCACTTTTCTCAGTCAGGGCATGGACAGACATCCATAATGTTTAGCTACATAGTGCTCTTAGTTTTTGCAGCTAATTGCTTTCTAAACAAAGAAAACAGCCGGATGGATGTTAAACAATTGATGCAAAAGATGAGGCCAGAGCCCTTCTATCATACATTTATGTAGGAAATTCTGCTTTTTGATGAAAACCTTTTGGGAAAGTTTTCAGTAGGTGTGGTAGAGTGAGGAGCAGCTCTTTATCAGTAGGTATCAGAGTTAGTGTGCTCCAAGCACGGGGTGAGGGAATGCTGCGCTGACAGACAAATCAGAGTTTGGGTGGTATGGAAAAGGCAAGAGGGATAATCTCGCGTGGCCGCTGAAAATCTTACCACAAAACCCCCTCATCCTTCAAAAGCCAGACATCAACCCTATTTCCTTCCACCTAATTTCCACCAGCCTAAATTCATGCCCCATTTTAATTTGGATATCATACTTTCCACTGATGAAGCACAATTAACATCACCTTGATTTCTGAATTTTATTTGTGACATGGCTAAACCTTAACTAAATTCATCTGACAGACATGAACTACAAGAGCAGAAAACCAAATTTTTTATCACAAGCACTTGTGGACATGTTCCATGCTTTGTTTGGGTTTTTTTACATTTACATTTACCTCTGAAGTAAGAAGCTAGCTTCATTTGCTTTTTTCCCTTGTATTTTTCTATTTCCCTTTTGACATCTGATATATCAAAAGGGTTTTCACTTTGCTAGATGACCCCAACAGCAGCATGATAAGGCTGTAACCTGCTCTTCATCTTTTCCTCTGTGGGGAGTACACTATGATTTTTATAGCATTAAAAAAAAACTTGTCAAGGGCCTCCAAAATACAGAATGAAAACAGAAGGCTTGGTATTTCTAAGGCCAAAAATCCGCAGAAAAAAACACAGCTGAAAAAATCCTCTTAGGTATAAAAAAAGGAGTAAAACACAAAGGGTTTTTTTTCACAGTGTTTTACAGTTCACCTGTGATTTGTGAGTGTGAAAAAGTTTGGATCTGCCTTCTAGAAACTTCCCACAGGTCTTCAGAAATTGTGACCACATTTTCCAGTCTGCTCTGACTTCAGATCTTGTCCAAATATCTTCACTGCCTACTTCCCAAGTATGACTATAATACTGCCTTTCAAATTACAACACCTATTTTTTTTTTCTGGCAATAGTTACAGGTCCTTGGAGAATGACTGTGCTTGGCAGACAAACCACAGCACTGCCAGGAAAGACAAATATTCTTCCATCACAATGTTGTCAAGCTGGTCTTCCCTCAGGAGAAATTTCCTAATATTAAGGGACGCCAATGTGATATCTGAAAGTTTTAGTGTTTTCCTGAAGAGGAACAACAAAAATAAAGGAAGTGGGAGACAATTTGCCTAACCATTAGTGTTTGTGGGTTGTGCAGCTTAGGGGTCTGGCCTCTATGTTTAATTAATAATGTTGTAGAGCCTTTGATTGATACCCTCACACAGACACTCTTCAAAGCAGCACTTAAAGTGCTGCTATGGCAAAGTCAAAGGCTATTTAAAGAGAAGCCAGATTTAAGCTCTAAAAGACATAGCTGATAAATAAGCAGGTCTCCCACACTTCAAGAACGTTAAGCTGCTACAAACCTACAGACTAAAATGCATCCTTTCACCAGAAAACACAGCAGTGGTGTTCAGTGCTTCCCTCTGCTGCTGTTGCATTTTGCTGTGGCCTTGTTGGAATCACTGACTCTGAAATCCCCTTGGACACCAGGGATCCACCATCAGAAGGGAAAGTATACAGGCACATTGTTACAAACAGTACTTGCAGGAACTGTGACTCCCCTCTGAAATTCATACCTGGTCCTACACACATGTCCATTTTCCTCTTACTCTACAGACTGGTTCATTTGAAGGTAAAGGAAGCCAGATGTGCTATTATGAATTGAAGTTATATGTGGTGAACTGAGTATATATGTATTCTAAAGATCTAAAACCTGTCTTTTTCTTTTTTTTTTTCCCCTCCTTTAACTTACAAGAGTACTTGAAGAAGTGCTTCCCACCCAGCCTGTGTTTTGTGGCAAAGGCAGTTATGATTGAAAATGAAGAGGATTGGTAAGGCAGAACAAGCACAAATGGCAACTACCACAGTCACACCATCCTTTGCTCCACACACCAAATAATTTTATCTTCCTTCTGCCCCAGCTGTGCCCAAATTACTCAGCTTTCTCTAATAGCTCCATCAATAGGCAGAAAAAGGCACCACAAAGAAAGGTTCTTCTCAGCACTTGCGTCCTTCCTCTCTCTCTTCAAAATTTATCTTAAACCTTTGGGGCTTCCTTCCTGGCAAAATATTCAGATACACTGAAGTTTAAGCACAATGTCACTGAGGGATTTCAGACATCCCCTAGGAAAAGAGGACAGTGCAGGAGAGGAACAGATAGTATCACTAAGTAGGCTCTGCAGAGGGGCTGTGGAGAGGAAAAGCAGCGCACCAGCCTAGGCTGTGGTACTGTACATGTGAGTTTAAACAGATAAACATCAAAGGGACCCATCTGGCCTTGAAGTGGAATCTGTTTAACAGAGACCTTGGGGTCTTGGCCATGTTTATTATACTCATGTAATCCTTGCCCAGTTACATTTTTTGTTCCCCATCTAGTGACTAAGAGCTGCTGGAGGCAAAACCAGATAGAAGAGCTGAGAGCTGCTTCTGCCATGGGCAAGGGAATTAATTTCAGCCTGAATATCATCCTGCTGATTAACTGCCCCAGTAGGAAAATTGGAAAGGACTGTACTTAAACTAGATATAATGCTCCTCTGTGGTTTCTGGAGTCCCTCTCTCTCACATCCAAGAGAAAAAGAGGAGGTGATGTGTCCTCTCTTCAAAATGCTTCTTTCTCATAAAAATGAAAAGGGAATAATCACATTCACAGGAGTTTTGTTCTTCACTCTCTCTTCAACTTAGGCAGCGATTTCCAAGTAGGTGAGGCATCTGAGAGCATTCAAAAGCAGAACCAATGATGGAATTGCACATCTGCACCAGGGGAGGGGTAATGAAAACTGGATTTTTCAATTTTCAGGTACTGATGTGCTATGGGATCCTCTGTCTGGGGGTAGGAAGAAAGGAGAAGCACAATGGGCGTTGCTGTAAGGAGAAGCTTTATGGAGCCCAAGAGGTCTTGAGACTAAGAATAGGTTTCAGCCTGTTCTCCCTCCCCCTCACTGGGAATCCTCCTTCCACCCACTCTTATCCTTGGTGATGGAAAGTGGGAGGTATTGGGAAGCACACAGTGGTTAGTTGATTAAATATTTTGGGGCCACCACAAAAAAATGGTCAGGAAGGCGGACAGGTTTGGGGCAGAAACAGTGAGGGGGTTTTGATGACTAGGAGTGTCCCTTTTGACGTTTTCCCTAGGAACAGATGCAGGGTTTCCTTGGTAAAGAGGTGAAAAGACTACAGGTTTTTGTGGGCGATGAAACTCTCTAACAATGGAGTGGTGGGAGGATGGGACAAATTACTCAGGCAAAGGAATACTTGTTGCCTTTGTATTCAGAGGTAGTTTATCCTTCACCTCTTCCCTTCAACAACAACAATTCCTATCCCTTGCTTATCTCTAACCCTTAGGCAGAAAAAGCAGAAGGTGTATTATTTTCCTTTATTCAAATAAATTAAATGCCAAACTTGAAAACATGGAGAGGAATGAGAGAGTTAGAAAGGTTGTAGATCAAAGTAGCAATTTGATCTACAATAGTAAAACAAGTCTTTAAAAAGGTTAAAAGATTTAAAGGGTCAAAATTAAAAGTGTTGAAATCACCAGCTGAGCAGTGCAATTGAACTGAGGAACTTATTTTGTAAGTAGGAAAACCCGGGATTTAAATTTTTCTTCCATTTTTAGAATGAGAAACATCAGCAAAAGTTCACAAGATGGCAGAATTTATCTGTCATCAAATTCTTAATCTTAATTAAGGGATTACCTAAACATTATTTTTTAATATTCATACAGATTTAAAAACAAATGCATTTTCTTGCAGTTAAGCTCATTCAGGCAACTGACTTTATCCAACAGCCTTGGGCTGCTTTCTCTTTTCCCCCCTGGTTCCCAACGAGCAGTTTAATTTCCCTGTCTTGCAAACCATTAAAACAGTGTTTGTCAGGGGAACAGGATGGACAGCGGTGTCTAAGGTCACCCACATGTAATAGAGCCTTCACCCACCCCCGTGCTCCCCAAGGTTGCCAGTGTCCCCATGCGGGCAGCGCCTCAAGAAACAAACTTGGTACTCACCCTACTACCACAATTATAAAATCTAGTAAATTCCAGCCATTGCGGAGGTAAGCGTTGGGGTGAAAGAGAAGTCCGTATGCTATTACTTTTAAAAATGCTTCCACTGTAAAAATTATGAGAAAGAGATATTCCACTCGTTCCTGGGGAAGACAAGAGAACAAGAGAGACACTGGTTAGTGGGAGTGACAAATCACAGACCAGGATGTTTTGTTTTGTTTTGCACCAGTCCACCCCTGCAGCCTCCAGCTCACTGGCTGCCACCGGGGTACACCTCCCACTCCCACCTTGCTGGCCACAGGGCTTTGCTCCTCTGCCTTGCAGGGCCTGCAGTCACTCTGACAGTGCTCTGGCAGTAAATTTTACTTAGATTCTCAAATTTGCTGCCCTAGCCTCGGCAGGGACTGACCCCTGAACAAGCTTGGGCAAAGCAGGAGGGGAGAGGGTCAGGAGGAACCTCCCAGCCCTCAGGGCAAATATTCTCAGCCCTCAAGAATGAACTGCATCCTTTTCTGCCTCTGGAGGGGAAACGCTGCTGCGTGCAACGCTGTGGGGAGAGATGGGGAAAATTAAGAGGAGCCCACCAGAGAGTGACGTGTGTGTCAAACTGAGCCCTCTTTGGGATTCCCTTTTCTGTGGCTGGGGAATAAGTAGGCTGAACATGGGTGATACGTGATTCACAGATCAGGCTGACTAATGTTACAGGCTTTTAGTCATTCTGCCAGAATTGTACACATCCCTGCGAAACGCAGGCTGCAATTAAGCGTATCCAAACAAAGGCACTTCCAGTTACAGTACAGGCTGATTTAGGACAAAAAAGCAGGCTTTTGGAGTCAGCACACAGGCTAACCATCTCTCGTCCTCGGGGCTTTTAGCCCCAGTGTGCAATAAAGGATGGCAGTGTTGCAGAAATGGAAGGGATCTCCTCCTAAGTAGGAGGGAAACTGCAGCATTAGGTAATCACTACACAAGTGCTGCGTGGCAAGCTGAGTGGGAGACAAGTGCATGAAAACTAGATGACAGCTAAAGGAGACCAAGTCCCTGCAAGGTTAAACTACAAAGTTATTAAAAGTTCACGTTGAAGAAATAAGATATGAGATAAATACAAATTAAAACATCCTAGGCATTCCTGTCGTATCTTAAAGGATATCCAGCACAACAGTCAGACAGGTCACTATTTTTCTTTTCAGCTCCAAATTGCAACTGCCCTGTCCCTCTGTCCAGCTGAATTCGTGCATGACACTTTCATATTATACAGCAATATAGCATGAGCAGGATTACAAAAAAATCATTTGACTGCTGCCCATTTGAACATCTTCCATTCAGCTCCAGGTAATTAACAAATCACTAGAAGCCTGCAGATTTAAAAAAAAAAAAAAGCGATTGCCAGTTCATCAGCATGTTTACATTAATACGGTGTTTTAATCGTCTGAGAAACCCCATCTGACAGCAGCAGGCACGTGTTTGTGCTTTAAAATACTGCTGGCTTCCCTCAGACAATGCTTTCCCAATGCCTGCAGTATCCCCCCAGTGCTCAGCACTAGGAATACCTAAAAAAAGGAGTGTCATTCTGCAGTTATCTGATCCGGTAGTAAAGCTTCGGAACACGCCCACAGCAGAGGATTTGTCTGTCGGTGTCCCAGATGGAGACACAGCAGCACACCAAGGATTGCCCTTCCCTTGAACTCAGAAAACAACAGCAGACAATACCACGCTCCCAGATCTACAAACAGTGAGTGCTTGCAACCAGGAGTCCAGCCATGGGTTTGAGCACAGGAAAGAGCTCCATGATGGCCTGTATGCTCCCTGAAGGGCCTGGTGTGGTGCCCCTTCTCCTTCCACTGCAGCTGGGAACTGACACACAAATCATAGCCAAACAGACCCCCGTGATCCATCTCCACAAACACATTTGGAAAGCAGGACCAGCTGTTGTGAAACCTCCCAAACCAACCCCAAAAGAAATGCAAAATGACCCCGTTGATGGGAAGTCCATGCGTTCCTCCCAGCTGCCCTGCACCTTTGTGCTGCCACGTGGCTCCGCCAACATGGCCCGGGGCCCAGCCCCACAGAGAGAGCTGGTGGGAGCTCTGCCTCAAGGAGCAACGCCCCTAGTCTGAAAGGACAAGGTAAAACCTGTGCAGAGAATCAAGAAAGATGAGAATGGGCTCTGAGGGAGAAGAACCTGCCCCAAATGGAGGATGGGAGCAGGGAATGCTGCGCCCGAGATGGACATGGCCTCGCTAGTGCCAAGTGAACACCTTGAGGATGGAAACAAAGATTTCTCTTACGGCAACCCAACCCAGTAACTTTCTCCCTGCTTCAACCAGGGGCTTTGCACAGTTGTGGGCAAGCTCCTTTTCCCTCCCACAAAGAGGACAAGCTGCTCCTCATCCTGCCTCTGGGGCTGCCCTGCACGCTCCGTTCAGCTCCCTCCACAGACACACACGGGTTCAGGACAGAGTGCTGCCGGCCCTAAAACCCCTTCGAGTAGCCACAGCTGAGATGGCACACGGGCATGAGGAGAAGCCCAACTCATCCAACATCTCCAGGTGCCTTTGGGAGCAGGAGGGCAGAGCAGGCGAGGTGGAAGGGCTGAGGCTGCTCCGGTGCCCAGCAATGAACAGCAAACACTGTCCCTGGCCTCATTCCACTGAAACACCTGTGCTAATGACAGCGAAAGGAGCCCAGGAGAGAATAGACTTGGGAAAACTGTGGAACTCTGCAAGGGGCTGACAGCTGGTCTGTGAGCCAGAAAGAGTCAATGGATAAGATCCGTGTGTACCCCGAGAGCAATTTCTACTGAGGCCATTGACATGGAAACCAAAAAGGAAAAAATAAACAAAAAAAATCTACAACTAGAAAAAAATATTTTAAAAAAAGTTTTATAAATACTAACTAAAAACAGTAGTAAAGACTACTCTGTACCAATAAGCACCATAATAATTTGTTGTAATCAATAAACCACCTACAACTAGAAAAAAAATTTTTAAAAAAGTTTTATAAATACTAACTAAAAACAGCAGTAAAAACTACTCTGTACCAATAAGCACCATAATAATTTATTGTAATCAATAAACCACCTACAACTAGAAAAAAAAATTTTAAAAAGTTTTATAAATACTAACTAAAAACAGCAGTAAAAACTACTCTGTACCAATAAGCACCATAATAATTTATTGTAATCAAAAAAACACCTACAACTAGAAGAAAATATTTCAAAAAAAGTTTTATAAATACTAACTAAAGACAGTAGTAAAGACTACTCTGTACCAGTAAGCACCATAATAATTTATTGTAATCAATAAATATAAACTATTTTAAAAATATACATAGAAAACAACATACCACCATAAAAAACAAAAACCTTCTAAACTTTCACTAAATCCCTCTATATGTCATAGCTGTCTAAACAACAACATGGAACAACTTATTTTTTTGGTTTTTAATTACTGTTTTAAAAAATATTTAGTGCTGCATGGAGCAGGCAATATATCAACAACTAACACTTTCCATTTGGCTGGGTTTAGGAGCTCGTACCTTTTCTGTCTCTAAAGATGCCTGTGGGACTGCAGACACTTTTTGTTATTGTAATAAATGCTGCTTGTTGAACCATGCTGTTATGGGGTTAATGCTATGCCAAAGTATTGCACACACGTGCATGTACATACACCTATACACTGATATATACATAGATACAGCTACAAGCTGTTTGAACAAATTCCTTACAGTGCTTCAGCTAAGATGGAAATATCCATAAAAGAAATGAAGTTCTATAAAAGCTTCTGAAATTAACATAAGATACAGAATGTTGAGCAGAGGATAGATTTTATGATCCTCTGCACTTAAATTAATGATTTCAGGGTCTAAAATTGAAGGAAAAATACTGCTGAGATTAAACAGCGCAGCTGCTCCAGGACCATTTCACAAAGCTACTCCTGCTCAGTCTCAAGAAGAATTTGCAAAGTCTACTAAATAATTTGTGTCCCCTTTTCTTCCTACACTATAAAACTAAAGAGCCTTTATGAGCAGAGCATAACTCAGTAATGCCGTAGCATAACCGAGTTCCCCGGAATGTGGACTGCAGTCCCAATTCTGATGCCACCTTGCCCACTGAGGGCAGAGGTGTGACACAGCCACCCCCTGACTCAGGTTAGAAGTGACAGGACACCCTCCCAACCCTCGGCAGCCACAGAACGATGGATTTGGCTCTGCTAAATGGGCACCTCCACTTCTGATTGCTCATTTGAAGCTTTGCTCTCACAGATGAGGTAGACCAGGGCCCGGTGTTTCAATCTCCCAAGGGACACAGCAGCGCAAAGCATCTATCACGCCAACCCCTCTGAGAAGCTGATTTGGTACAATTTTAGAAGGAAAGATAGATAAATATTGGTATTTCTCTCTGAGAGAGCTCCCTGCTGCCAGGAAGGGAGGGAGCTGAGCACTACCTTTATGGGACTGAAAGGAGATAGCAACAGCATCGCCCCTTGAAACACTAATCCAAGCCACAGCATTAAAGGAGAGGGAAATTTGGAGCTGCAAGAAAGAAGGAACAGCATTTTTTTCATTTGTCTCTTAGAAATAGGAACTATGGCCATGTGGCTGAGGCACATGAAGTATACTGCAGGCTGCAGAATTACAAAGCAGGAGCTTTCTGCTTGGACAATAGGGACATAAATGTTTTGCAGACCAAAGAAAAAATACCAACAAAATATGACTGGAAGAAGAGGAAGGATAAAAGTCTTCGAAAATGGAACAGTCCCTGGAGCACACATGTTCTGGGGCTGGCTGTAACCCCTGCTTGGCTTTCTTTTGGGGTTTTTTGGTAGATACAGGACGTGAGCATGAGGTACCCTAGCTGACAGATTAGCCAGCTCTAACACTGCCAAGAAGCAACCTGTACATCATCTTACTCATAACAAAGAAACAAATATTAACTTACTCTTAGGGCTCTAAGATATATTACCGAAAGAGGATTACTGTATTATGCATGAAGCCTCTCTAATCCCATGTGTCTTCCAAAGAAGTTATAGGTTTGGTTTTGTTTATAATTTTTAAACTGTAGCTAATGTCCTCTTGGGCTCATAAAAGGAGCCTGAAAACAGGAAATCCAAGGAAATTATTCCAGGGTGCCATAAGGCTTTTCTCCTGTCAGTGAGTAGACCAGTTTCTGAGAAATGGTCATCAGAATGATTCACTGTATCTTGATCCCAGCTCTCTAAACTCCATCCATCCATCCATCCATCCATCCATCCATCCATCCATCCATCCATCCATCCGTCTGTCCTCCTTAGTTACGTTTTCTTTTTAAGAAAGATGAAATGACAATCAGGTCCTCGCGTTTCACACACACCAGCCAAAAGCGCTTACAATCTAAAATTCAGTCACCAAATGTTTGCTCAGACTCTGCCGTCTCCCTCCTTGCATTCTGATCAGCTTGTTACAAACCACGTTTCAAAAACTGCAGCTCGTATGTTTGAAGTAATGAGTCACAAGTGCTGCGCAGTTAGAACCTTCATGGGGCTGCTCGTTTGACCTCAGCTACATCTGAGCCTGCATTATTATTCCCTAAAGCTTCTTTAAACATAAGAGAACATATCAGTATTACAAATACCCAGATATCCAAGGAAAACAGCAGTGTTTTAAGGGCCTCTGTCATATAGGATGTTTTGGCAATGCTTAAGGGAATAGGCTCCAAAAGATACGAATCAGAGTGGAAGCACTCAGACCTTCCCCCAGCAGGGAAAGCAATCTTTTCTGATGGTCAGGAAGGAGACTGAACTCCTGGGAAAGGCCCAGAGACTCCATGAAAAATGGTTCCATGATTCTTGGATTACAGATTGTCATCACATCTGGGATAAGGATATCCTCACTAACCTGGAGACTGCTGCTAACATGAATAACTCTGACCTTCACTGAGGAAGAGCCACATGTGTGCACTTAGGGGATCAATTCAATAAAGAAATTGTTAAGACAGGTTTGTTGACAATGAGCACTTTTGAGTGTACTTAGTCACTCTGGAGACATTTTTCATGTACGTACACATTAAAATATTCAAGCACATGAGGGAATAAAACTTAGGACAAACCATGTTTGGATTTTTTTTCTCTCAATTTCTCCTTATAATTACTGTCACTGCAGAAAAAAGTGATCATATCCCTTCAATAGAGAGAAAGGGATGATAAGATGTCACAATACTGAACATAACTCCATTTGCTGCTATTTCTGGTCCTAAAACACAGCACTCCTTCTACATGTTCCCCAAAAAGAATATCCCCAAAATTAGAGCAGAGGGACACTATCTGATTTTACCTGACAAAACAAGACCAAAGAAGAAAGTGGGTGACTACCACTGAACTAAAGATTAACCCATCATTTTGGTAAGCAGGAGTCAGAGGGGCTTCTGAAAGGTTGGATTTCCAAATATGACCAGCGCTGCCTTCTCTCCACTCCAGCCAAAGACAGCATCAGGCTTTCACATGAGCAGAGTTAAATTCATACCAAGCACTGCAGAAATATCAACTTTTAATTAACCCCATGTAAATGGGGGATTGGCTTTAAAGGTGTCCAACATAAATGAAAGACAGGATTCTCACTAATCTGAAAGAAGCAATTATAAAACAGGAATGTAGTGCAAGCCAGCCTTTGGTACTTAATGATAATTCACAACGTGCCCACGATGTATTTAAAGAACTTCCCCTGAAATGAATAGAAGAGAGAACATAAATAGTTTTCAATTATTACAGGCCTCATGCACACGCCCTATATTCAGGGGTTCCTGGGCAAATCAATGAAACCTTCATGCATAACTCTTCTGCAGAATTTAGTCTGTACAAGATCCTTGGATTTTTTAGAGTACTTTGGCCAAAGTATCAAGTTGAATTTATTTACTGGTTTAGTGGAACTATGCTGCATGTCAGAGTCCAGTTGTAATGCAGAGCCAAGGTAGTTGTCCTGGTTTAGGGCAAATTTGGGAGGAAACTTCCAAAGGGGTCCCTCTAGAAAGCAGATTCAAGAGGACCCTCCCACAAATCTAAACCCAAAACCTCTTTTTGGTTTGGGAGAAGATTTCCTTGGGGAAAAGTGGAAAAAACTGTTTAACAAGCAAAATATTCACAAGCATAAAAAATGACGATTGGGGATACAAGCATCACAAAGTCAGCCTGGGACAGGGGTCGATCCCCTGCGCTCTTTGCCTTGTACAAACAAACTTTCCCTTCCACTCAGGCACCTGCTCATGCTCACAGCAACCAGAACACGGATGATGAATGTCACTGCCGTTCTGATTTATCCTCATTTCTCCTACATTTCTCACTAACAGAGGGCGGGAAAACAAGCCACAAGTACACAGAATAACGTCATTATTGGGAGTCCTACGTTTCAGAAAGGGGGGACGTGCCAATAACATTTGGATAGCAATACAACAGGAATATTGTTTAAAACCATTATGCTAGAGAAGGTTCTGGACAGCTTGATTAATTTTGAGGACAGTCCTGCTTGGAGATACAATTTGAACCAGACAACCTAAAAAAATCCTTATTCAAGCTACATTTTTTCTGAGACTATATATGCATGTTTTATATCTCTAAATGTGCCTCTAGTCCTCAGAATAATCTAACAAACTTGATATTTCCTTTCCATTGTACGTCAGTACTTCCCAGTGGGATACCTCATTGTTCGTAATAGAGATGGCCAAGCAAGCACCTTTCTGGATACACAGAAAGGATTATGCATCCATTCAAACTTAAAACTTGAACTCTGGTGCCAATTAGACAATGCCTAGTGCTTATAAAATATTTCTTTACTGTCTTTGTCTAGCAATACCAGAAATCTCTTGGGTGCTGTTGCTCAAGATGATTTTTTTTTTTTTTTTTTGACTGAAATAGAACAATAGGATCCTGTTGATACATGAGTCAAATCCAGAGAATATGTTCCTTATGGGTTCAGATTTTCTTAGGCATGACCAAGAACTGAAGCCATATAAACAGGCCACGAACAAATATTCCAAACTGAACAGCTCTGAAGAGGCAAAGAAGGTTGTATCCTAATTTTTTTTGCTGTTTTGATCCACCGCTCTGATTAAACTGAAATGAGCTGTCACTTTATATTTTGATCAGACCAATAAGAGATTACTCTTCTAGGAGGAAGCAAAATCAGGGAAGGCAGCATAAGGCTTATGGGTGAGAGAGCCTCATTTAGGATCTCTGGATAGAAATTAAAAGGTGGCAAGGTATTGTTACCGTGCCTAGGAATTAAATTCACGCCTAGAAGAAGCTTTTGCTGGTTTCCTTTAAGCATTTTTGGAGGCAGTGAGGCAGCCCAGTGTCTTCTCCCAAGGTTAACGCAGCCATTAGAAACACCCCCATCATTTTTCCATCTACCAGCCATGGTACCAGAACCATCCATTTAAATCAGAGCAGCCCCAGTCCAACAGCTGTATCTAATAGATCATCACCAGGCATAAGTGTCTCACCCAGCTCCCAAAATGACTCCAATAAGTGAGAAATTGGCTACCCACCGTGCTCAGGTGTCTGCACTCAATCACGTACACAATAAAAGTCCAGCAGCCACAGAGCATTTCAGTGCTCCACTTCATTAATTTTTTAAATCATTATTAATCTTAAAAAACACGCTGGCGTTAAATATTGAGTGTTTTGTTGCCGTACAGAACTCTGTGTGTGTATTTATCTCCACTTAAGGAGGGATTCTGGAGAACTATCTAATTAAATAATGGTTCATTAGGACAGTTTCTAAAAGGTCTTCTCCACAATGCATCATTCTAAGCAGGATACACACCTGCTTTTGGAAACAGCCTACGTGACCTCAGCAACAGCAGCTCCCATGATTTTAGCGTTTTGCACCACCTGAAGGGGCAGGTCTGGAGTTCTTATCGTGATATCACTTCAATCTGATCATCGTTACACAATCAGTGCCTGCAGCACATCATTTTTCAATCAGTCTCCAAAATTCTTAGTGGTAGGCATGAAGCTTAACAAAGGTGAAACCCAGCCATCTGACTGCCAAAAAGAGGCCACCCTGCCCTCATGAGATTTATTAATTTCCAATCAATTACGTGATTAATTTCAAATAAATTCCAATTAAATTACAATTTATTTCCAATCAATTACATGATTTCAGGAGCTGACAGTTTAATTGCCTTCAATCAATTTTATGGCAACTTAAGGGTTTGCCTGCCCTATAAACTTAGACTTGCCACACCAACAGGCACACTGGGAAATACTCATGGTCGTATTCAGTCATCTGTCCAAAAACTTGACCAAAAACAGCTCCAGCATGAAGGGCTGAATTCCCAACAGGGCTCAACATGGGATAGTGATATACCTGTAATAAGACTTTCTATGTGCCAAGGATTTTTTACAGACCCCTCATGGATAAGAGTTATATTCCATATGCTTAATTTAATGAAAAATCATCTCTCTCAGAAAGTTAGGTACTGGGTTTTGTGGGGGGTGTTTTTTTTTTTTTTTTTTTTTTTTTTTTTTTTTTTTTTGTTGATTTTTTTTTTTTTTTTTTGTTGGTTGGTTGGTTGGTTGTTGGTGATTTTTTTCAGTTTTTTGGGTTTGTTTCGGGGTTTTTTTGGTGGGGTTGTTTCATTTGATTGACTTGGTCATTTTTCTTTCTTTACTTTTTAAAATTCTCTGGTCCTACAAAGTTTTGAATAATTCCAGTGCACACCAGCATAGACTAAAACAGGCCCTTAATCAGGGGGAATTTTGCTGCTAGTTTTGCCTGGTAGGCTGAACTGCTCACTTCTTTGTCTTTACACTTTCTCAGGTAACTCTAAAAAACTACAAACTTTCCCTAAACTGCCTTGCCAGGGGAGCCCAAGCCTGCACACCCACGCTGAGCTGACAGAAGGGCCGGCGTCGCCTTGACACAGAGAACATTTCCAGAAGGGAGCAGCAGCCAAAGGAAGGAGGAATTGGGCAGCTCTCATGCAGAAAGAGCTCAGCAAACACCTCCTCAATAAACCACAGACACACCCAGCGCTATTTGGACCCTCTCTGGGTCACTCTCAACCACTGAGCTAGAGCTGCAAGCGAGCCCCTGCAGAAATCTGGCCCTGCATCTGTGTTTTAACAGATTTTAACTGACTGACTGCCCAAAAGACCTCACCAAACCCCACTTTTGAAACAACTCTGTCAAATGCATTCTAATCCCATCACTCTTGCACATTTTGGGATGCTCTAATTTATGTTTTTAATCTACTACAATTCTTTTGTAATTGTTTGTGCAGCGATGCCTGACAGGGAATGCTTTATAAATAAATTGAATTTATGACTATTTATAACCTCCCCCTCTTGAAATTTCTCAGCAAATAAACTGGTCCCACAGCTCGACCTTCTAGGGCTGGGGTTTCTCTGCACACATTTGTACAAACACACAATGTGCATGTATGGAAGGAAGAGAGAAAGGGACAGAGAGAGTGTGCACGTCTGTGTGACCTTTTCTTTCCATGAGTAACTTAAGGGCATATTTAACATTCTCTTCACAGTGCTCAGGGCAGACAGGAAAAAAACAACTGAAGGGGATGAAGAATGAAAAGTCCTTTCAGCTTCTTCATCTCAGGCTCCATCCTTCCTTTTGTGGGACAAAGATTTCCATGTTTTGTTTACTACCCCTGAGTAAGTTTCTCGCTGCTTGAGCAGACAGGACACATGAGATGAGGCAGATATAAGGACCTCTGACAACCAGCACATAAAACTCATTTTATTTCCTTAATGGAAGGCTAATTGGTAATTAAAAACATGACTGTGACCTGTGCAGTACCCAGAGAATAGAAACTGATTTCATTTCAAACAGATAAAGCTCGCAGAGCTGCAGCTCTGCCGAGGAGCAAGACTTTCTGGGCAAGGAGAAACGAAAGAAGTGCTCAAGATTTTTAGCAGGTTTTGCTAATTTAGGAAAACAAAACAAACCACACACACACACACAAAAAAAACCCCAAAACAAAACAAAAAAAACCCACAAAAAACCCAAACAACAACAAAATCAAACAAACAAACAACAACCAAAAAAACCCCAAACAAAACAAAAAAAAACAAACACCAAAAAACCAAGAACTTTGCCAGTTCTTCAGTGTCTTGGTTGACTCCCCAGAGCCTCTCTCTGCTGACCCTCACTGCAGTTGCTGCTGATGTTGAAACAGACCCAGGGACAAGAAGCTGGAAAATGGAATTCCGATTCTTGTCTGGCCTCCCCCACTCAAACCCGAGGAAGGATTTTCATTTCTTGTAAGAAAAGCATGTGCTTCACCCCCCTAGGTGTGCCTATTGCAGGGATAAAGGGAAATTAAAGCTCTCACTGGATGCCACCAGCTCTCACCCAGTCAGGCTGGGGCACCCTCAGCCTCCACCCCAGAGCTCACGGCACTGGGCCAGGTCACCTCGTAAAAAACAATATTTGGATTTGCTTCAAGCAAGCCAAACGCACAGACCTGGGAATGTTAAAACACTTCTGCTCAATAAAAACGTTTAAACGCGAGGCGCTGCTATTC
Organism: Hirundo rustica; assembly: GCF_015227805.2. NCBI lineage: Eukaryota > Metazoa > Chordata > Aves > Passeriformes > Hirundinidae > Hirundo > Hirundo rustica. The sequence goes on from NC_053453.1 coordinate 74,678,779, forward strand.
CTCCACCGAAGCTCTCTGAGGATTTCCCTTTACGGACAAGGGGGATGTTGCATTCAGAATATTTCCAACTTTTCCTTCTAATACTCAACAAATAATGTATTTATTAGATTATTAGAATTAGATTATTTCAAAGTAAGTTTTGAAATACTGGAATTTTTCAGACAATGCCTAGATTCCCACCAGCCTAGCTGGAAATCAGGAACAGAAACTGGGAAAAAAAAAAAAACAAACAAAAAAAACCAGCTATGAAATGGGTTAATACATGCTAATGCATTTAATTCATTAAAAACAAGGAAGAAGGATTTCTAATTAAGTTCAGACACTAATAAGGAATGAAGATTGCACCCATGCCATTTTTTTGCAATTGAAAACTCTGTAAATAACTATGGTGAGCACTAATTACCGTGCCAGAAGAGAGGAGAGTCCTCCCATTTACCTGTATTTTCTTTTACTGTGATAAACCCTGAAGCCAGTATTTATTCTCATGCAGATGAAATAAAAACTAAGAAAAACATTACAGTCTGGACAACGAGAGGTCAAGAATCTTATTAATATCCTATAATGTCCTTTAATTAAACTCAGCTTGATTAGCCTCTGGCTGGTTTGCAAAAAGGTGCATTCTTCCTATATTCCCTGGTTGCAGGGATATATTCCCTATATTCTCTGTCTCCTGCAAGCACTGCAGGCTGTGGGATCTCTGTCTAAACGGAAAATTAGATTGCAGCTGGCCTGTCTGAAAAAAAAAAATAAAATTAAAGAAATAAAAGAGATCTAAATCCCACCCACAAGCAGAACTCCCTTTTATCATTTAAGTCAAATTCTTATGACACCCATCACTCAGGGGGGCCAATCCTGGTGGAAACATCTCTCAGAACTCAGATTTCCTCCACGTCAGAATGCAGGCAAACATCCTGCCAAATGGACTTAAATTTCAAAGATTTTGTGTTCACTTGATGAAAATAAGATGTTACAGCCTGTGTTTTCACTCCCTCTGTTCCCAAGGCTCCCTTTCTCTTCCATCACCCTCAGGCTCGAGCAAACAGGATTCATATTGATCTGTCTGAAAATTATTTTTAATGCTATTAATGTTGTAGGCTGCTGTAATGGACAAGCTTTTCACCCTACTTGTTCTGACTGATCTGCAACACACTAAACCCATCACTTGCCTTGCTGCTGGCCAAGACCCAGCCTCCAGCACAGAAAAAAAAAACCAACCAAAACATAAATTTGACAAACGTGATGAAATTTCTCGTGAAACAAAGACCTGATTTTGAAAAAAAAAAAAAGATTTTAAATTAAGTCTTTATATGGACATAATTTCCACCAGCTTCTAGAAAGTCTGTACAAACAAGAACTGAGAAAAACAGGGGACAGTAAACTTTGGGCTAGTAACACCAAAAATATTCTGCACTAACACAAAATCAAATTGCACAGACTTGTGGGATTTTAGCGTTTTCTTTCAGTTGTCTACAAACTACGCTAAGGCAGTGCTGTGCTAATGTTTGAGTTCGGGGGGGGAACTAATTAAAAACCATAATTAAATGGAATAAGCCGCTATTATTTATGTAACAGCGAAAAGGGTGTTAAAAGAACAAACAGAGACATGGAAAAAATAATTTTGATATTGCTCCTTCATTCTGTTTTGACTGCCTTTGGTACTGTTAGTAACACAGATGGAAGGGGAGCCAGTTTTGCAGGTAATAAGCATTGCTCAGTCCACAGTTTACCCTTATCCTTTGACAGACTGCAAGAACAAACACGGCAAGCTAAAATTAACTCACAGAATATTTTATGAATGAAAAAGGAGCCGCTGAGTCAATTTTCGCAAACGCTTTTGTGTTTTGCTGAAGTCTTCTCGTTTTAGTCGCTTGGTCTAAACTGAAATTCTCCAAAATACTTTCTTCTCTCCTAAGAATTTCTTCCCTATAGAATCCATCAGGATTCATGAAGAATTAGAAAAACACTCATAGGACAGCATGGAGCAAGGAGCTGTCTCAAGCCTCTGAGCATGACTCCACAAGCTACTTCCCACAACTTAAATTCCAAACAGATCTCTCACTTGCACGTCCTCTGTTTCACTCTTCTGTGTGCTGTCTTACCCTGCTATATTTCTAACCCAATTTGTTTTCACAAGGAGATTTTAAAAAAAAATAATAAATAAACATAAGCAATGAGGACTATGAAACCACCGGCCTATGGCAAACGCCATAAAATAAAATAAAATAATGAAGGGAAATTCTTTAATTTTAATTAGCTCCCCTTCTGCAATCATTCCCTTCATGAAAAGTTCAATTACCAAGAGCCAGTGCTGTTAGATTCTCCGCACTATATTATAGTTAGCTGGGCTGTTACACAGAAATGGGAACCGACAGTGGAGTCTCTGGTACAGTTTGCCAGATATGAAACTAATAGGGCTGAATTATGCCCAAAGTCTTCTGGAGCTGCCTGAAAGGATGAGATTTCCAGCCTGAAAGGGTAAGTTTGTCTCATCACGTAGGTGCTTTAGATCGTCAGAGAAGGCTGCAGGGGTTACACAGCCAGTCACATACTGAATGTGACTCAATGTCACGCTGCTGCAGAACAAAACAAACAAAAAAAAGAAAACACCAGGCCAGGATGTGTAAACAAACATAAGAGCCACAAGACTCAAGAAAAATTCCTTCTGCTCCACACAGCAGGGGTGGAAGCTTGGCTGAAATTCTGTGAATGAAAGGACAGACTGGGGACGATCCAAGAGAGATCGACAGGGATCTCCTGAAGTGTACAAAAATTACCTGAGAGGAAAAGCTGCCGCGGTGAGATCGTTCAGGACAGAGAAGGCAAATCAAGACAAGGCTCTAGACTGCTGCAGGGAGGTGGAGAGTAATTAATCTGCCTGCTTTCGCTTAGGATACAGCAGGAAGTAATGGCGCTACACTGGCATAAAGAGGGTTCAGGATGGCCCTTAAGGGAACCTCTCCTTGGGATGCCAGTATTGGTGAGAGACAGAGCCACACTGGCTGGGAAGTTGCAGACTTTAAATCCCTGGTGTTGGAATTCTGGAGACTTGGATTTCGAGATTTTGGTATATAGTAATATATGTGAAGCAATATGGAGGACTTTGGGCATTGTCTGGGTCCTTCTTCACCTTCTTCCTTCTTCATGGGTTTGGACGATTTTTTTTCTTATAGGGTGAAAGGGTCCACATTGCAGGCTTCAAGTGGTCAATTATTGGATTAAAAGTATAAATAATATAGGTGCCATCTCATTATTGGGAGATTATCACTTAAATAACCTTGGAAAGAGTTAGAAGTGGCCATTTCACTGCCATTTCCTACCTTGTTAGCTAGAACTCACAACTCATCTATCTGTAATATAGATAAGAATTAATAAACATCCGAGTCTGAACAGGAAAACTGCGCCCGTGCATTAATCCCGGCTCTAGCATGAAGAAAAGACAATAAGAATCCTCACACCCTATGGTTAAATTCTCCTGTGGGGTAGGATGACTAAATGGCCTACCAGGGTATCTTCCAGCCCTAACTTTTGTATTCCTGAGGCTCTAATAGATGTCCATGGACTCAAGGTCCAGCCAGATTTATCTCATCAGGGAGGCAGCTGTCTGTTGGGTTTGGACAGAACGGCTCCAGGAGACAATCCTTCTCTATTCACGGGTGAAAAGCCTTTCAAAACGTTTCTGACACCCATGCAGCTAAGGCAGATCGAGGCAAGAAATCTATTAGTCATTTGGGATTTCAAGGAATGCCTCCATGTGTCATCATTCGAAAAAAGAGCTCAGTATCTCTCTTGGGGGAGGAAGAATTCGGGCTTCTCCCCAGGGCTGAGCACTTTGGAAATGTCACAGCAACTGTGCTGGGATGGAGTGAGTTTTTTCTGTTCTTGTGCTGCAGTTTCAGGGTCCTCAAAGATTACGCTGCAGAGCCCAAGCTAAGAGGAAGGATTTTCCCCTCCCTGGAAGGAATCTAAAGCACCACCATTCTGACTGGTTCTCATCTAGGCTGGTGATATTTGTGACAGGAGTTTCTCCTCCTCACCGGGTCTGGTTCTGAAGGGCGTTCAGGAACACGACCTTGTGAATGTTTAGTCTTCTTTTGATCTCTTTTGCCTTGAGTCCACAGAGCCGCTGCAGCAGAAATCTGTGAGATTTGCTGAGCATATTTGTAATTAATCCTAGACTTAGAGAAACGTGGGGATTAGTGCACTGCTGAACTCCTTGTGTCTCTGGAGCAATGCTGGCATTCCCTTGTTACAGGCAGCAGAGAGAGAGTCAGAATTTGGCTGAGGCCACTGAATCTACTGATTTCCATAGATCACAGAAGGCTTCAAAGCAGCAATACTACCAGCTTCAATAAATAGAGTCCCCTTCATCCAAAGGCTGTAATAAGACTCCACAGACGGCAATGAATGAATTAAAATATAAATCACACCCCATGGGCAAAAGAGAAACCGTCTCTATTTCACAATTGGGAAAATTGAGAAATACATAGGATGAAGGTATTTGAAGGTTTGAGGTCTTCCAATTTGTAAGTACCCACTTTAGGACAATGACAGCCTAATTTTACTCTTTTTTTTCCAGAGACTCCAAGTGGTTTGTTGACTAATTGGAGTGATGATGCCTCTAGGGATAGGAGCTTGGCACGGTGACTTGACTGATTTAACCAGCTAACAAGCTAATAGCAATTTACACAAGACAAACCTCTGACAAGCATGAAAAGACCTTGTCTAAATGTTTGGAAATCTTTGATTAATTCCTGGTGGATGAAAACAGAGATGTTGCTGTCTCTGCCCCTCTTTGTTGCTTAGACTCCACCTCCTGCCTCATTTTTCTGTCATCTCTCTAACCTTTTGTCTCTTTTGTTGCTTCGTTTTGCACTCCACTTTCCTTTTTTATACACAGGGATTTCCAGAGTTTCAGCTGAAAGGGCTGACATCTGGATCTCCATCTCCGGAACAAAAGCTGTTCAAAACTGAGAGACAAGTTTGGAAATTGGACCTACCTGATGAGAGAATCAGGAGAGGGATGGATGGATGGATGGATGGATGGATGGATGGATGGATGGATGGATGGATGGATGGATGGATGGGTGGATGGGTGGATGGATGGGTGGGTGGACGGGTGGACGGGTGGATGGGTGGATGGGTGGAGGGATGGATGGACGGACAGATGGATGGAATCCTGCGGGAACACCTTGCTATTCCACACCAGACACGGTGTACGTATCAGGCAACATTCAGGAGGTGCCAAAGAAACTTCTTTATCCAGAAAGATGTTTTTTGGGCTCGCTTCTTGCACACTAATGCATAGTGCCCTAGGAAGAGACCTATTACCTGGTGGCATTTGCACTGAAACATCAAAATGATGGACCAGGACCTCACAAATGCAACTGCAGTGCCAACGGGGACCAGAAGCACCAAAATTCTCTTTTAGCAGGAAATTGTCTGAAGAACACATTATCAAAACCAGTTCAGCAGCCTTTTGTTGTGTCATGCTTACAGGGTAATGGTGAATTCACTGCATTGCAGCTGGTAGGAACTTTTATTTGCTAAAAGCTCAGTTTTAGCAAATTGCTGACTGCTGACTGGGGTGCAGAGGCTGCACTCACCAGAGAAGGAGCTGCAATATTTTTCTGCACAACACCATTCTCCTGCTCTCTATAAACCCTGACTTGGGGCAGTAGCCAGGGCCCAAGGAAGCTGAGTTACACCTTGTGTTACACCAACCTGCTGCTCCTCCTACCTGTTGCCATCCTTTCTTTTCCCTGCAGAGCCAAAACTTCCCTCACAAAGTTGTGATCCGGCTCAAGCAAAACAGTACCTGACAGGATGAACTCTCCAGGACTGTGCCAGAGTAATGCAGGAGAACTCTTCTCTTTAAAACACAGAACAAAAAACAATTGTCTAAAAAGATGGTGCACCTAGCGAGTGTGCACAGCTCTGGGTGTCTCTTGTAAAACAGGCACAGCTCACTGCAACAGCACCCCTCCTTTAAGGGCAATCAAGAGAATTCACACTGTGGGTAGACTGATAGAGATTCCTGATCAAACCCTGAACAGGTCATAAGTAAAAAAAGAGAATTTTGACTTTCTATTGACAGTGAGCATTCTTCACTCCTTCGAAGTCCCAACACTCCTTAGAAATCCTTTGGTGTTGCCCTAGAGCACTGCAGTGTAAGCAAGGAAACCCTTCCCAAGGAGGGAGATCAGGGCTCTAATGACCAGAAAGACTGGTGGAGCCCCAGCAGGAGGGATGTGGAGTGGTGGAACTCCAGCAGGAGGGATGTGGAGTGGTGGAGCCCTAGCAGGAGGGATGTGGACTGGTGGAACTCCAGCAGGAGGGATGTGGTGCTGTTCCAGCCCCAGCAGGAGGGATGCGGACTGGTGGAGCCCCAGGAGGAGGGATGTGGACTTGTGGAGCTCCAGCAGGAGGGATGTGGACTTGTGGAGCCCCAGCAGGAGGGATGTGGACTTGTGGAGCCCCAGCAGGAGGGATGTGGACTTGTGGAGCCCCAGCAGGAGGGATGTGGACTGGTGGAGCCCCAGGAGGAGGGATGTGGTGCTGTTCCAGCCCCAGCTGTGCCCACAGTACCCTTCCCTTCACCAGGACTCCTACTCTGCGCTCTCCCAAGAGGAGCTTTACAGCCCTCTAAAATAATTTTTATGGCTCTGCATTTTTACCAGGCAGTAATTTCTGAGAGAAACACTGCAGCTTTAGCAGTTATTCTTAACTGTTTAAGAATGTGCTGGTGTTTAGGTTAAAAAGAACCCAAGAATGACAGGTACAATTAATTTCTAATTTTCAGTCTTTGGAATTCAGGCCATTTAGGAGGAAAAAAAAGAAGTGCTGCCATGTATGCAACCTTATGAGCATCAATATATTTTAATGGATACATTTCTCTCTTGTATCTAGCCTCTGAGTTTCCCCACCTCTGAGCAAGACCTGAAAATGCACAGCATCATCTATATTGCTCTGTAACCCAAAATCCCAAATCTCCTTAGGAAACCTTCCTCTCAGAACAATTTAATATGATGTGATATTAACATCCCAACAGTTTTCCCCACACGAATTAGAAGTGTCACTCTCTGTTTTGACTAATTTCTGCTAGATAAATAAGGTCTACCTCTATTAGAGAAATTCCCATGTTCTGCACTTTTTGTTTGACTGGTGAGGCTTTCTCTGCTTTGAACCCTGAGCTGTTCTGCGACTTTGCCTCATTTAAAATCTGTATTTCTGCTCAGCATGCCTGCATTCCTGTGGAGAGTTGCTTAATCCTTCTGTATACTCCCAATCTGCCTGCAAGGAACACACAGAGCATTCCCAGATCTTTAAACGGAGGCAACACAAAAATCTCCTCTCGTTTATTAATGGAAAAGAATCCCTGTACTATTTTAAAAAAAAGAAGAAAACAAAAATCAACCAAGCCCTTTTTTTTTGTTTGTTTGGTTTGGGTTTTTTTTGGTTTTTTTTTTTTGTTTTTTGTTTTATCCCATTTTTCCTTCTTTACTCAATTAGAGCTGATTAACTGCCATGACATATGAGTCATACAGGATCTAGGACACAGGATGCATTCAGAGTTGCTTAATCACGTTCTAATATCTACCATGTACACTTGTTTACTAGGTAAGAGGCTTGTGCACGATATTTACATTGTGCTGTGTTAACTTGGGATGTCAGAACTCGAATGGACAGAGAACGATAAACAAAAATGATACAGGCAAATAAAGAGGGAGAAAGAAAAGATAAACCAAAGCACAATGAGAAACAGACTTCCAGGGCACAGGAAGAAAGAATTCACATTCCATTTTTTGTTGTTGTTGTTGCACCACTTGTAGGTCTTCTCTCAATTGTATCAATTTAAGCTCAAGGTACCTTTCCTTTCATAGGGAATGTTTTAACTTAAAAGCAGCCAACCTTTCCGTAACTCAGATTTTCCTCATAAATACCCAATTCCCAAATGCCCCTAAAACTCCTTCAGTATATGAGGAGAGCCATCTGTGCACCAAATAATTACTTCTGCTGCCTATTTTGAAGTGTTGACACCTGCCTCTAATCACTTAAGGTAAGGAAGAAGACATCCTATATCCAAAAAATGTAATTTTTTCCCTCTTCTCCATCTCTCACTACAGCATTTAGCTCTTAGTCAGCACATCAGAGAGCTTTCAAAAGAGCACACAGAAAGAAGCCAAGCTGTCTCTAGGTGAAGCAGAGGATCACAGCACTGTGTTCTGTTCAGAGGTGGGCCATGAATGGTGGTGGAAAAAATTTAGCCCGAGGATTCCCCTCTAGAGAGTGAGTATCCTTTTAAAATGGGTAAAAACGATAACTAAAAAAGATTACCTGGCTGTGAAGCTCACCCAGGAATAACAAAGCTGCATAGACAAGATGGAAGAAGGGAACAGAAATAAGACGTGCTCAATATGAGCAAGGAGATTTGAACTCAGAATGCTTAAGAAAGGTAAGGAATATGTTTAAAAAAAAAAAAAAAAAAAAAAATTGGCCAGCTTCTCCTGGAGGCACTTGACAGCTGAAGGTGGTTTTGAAAGGCCTGAAGGCAGTTCACCACAGGGACTGAGTCAAGGCAGCTTTGCAGGAGAGAGGACAATGGCATTCTGCAAGGCACACAGGACAGATGCCTATTTTAGGGAGATGGCTTGCTGTCCCCAGGGATCCTCACTGTGGATACAAGACAACATGGAGCACTGCAGCAAGCACAGAAATAGAGCTTCACTTGGAAACTGTTTTACAAATTAATTGCTTGTTACTTCGGCTCTCCTTTGTTTTTCTTCCTCGCTCTTGATGCCTTTTGTCTCTTGTCCTCCTACCTGTGACTTCTCCCATTTTCATCCCACTTTATCACCCCTATTTAGATACTTTTTTATTTTTTTACTTCTGTTGCACTCTGACAGAGTTCCCAAGCTCCTGATAAAACACTGCAAGCACCCTATAGTAATGATGTTTTTAATCCTTAAGCTAGTTTTTTATTGTTGTTGTTGTTTTAATGGAAGCTTACAAGAAAAATATGTTCCTTGGGGGTCAGCAGAAGCTGACAATGAGGCAGGAGAAGTCCAAACAAGACAGCACCAGAAGCTGCTTCTTGCTGGGTGCCCTGGGCAATTCTGATCAATTCTGCAGGGGATCCCTTTCCCCAGGCTTCATTCCTGGTTTTCCTCTTTTTTCACCCTCAGCCACTCAGCAGTTTTCTTGTTAAGCAACCTCTGAACAAAAATTCCCAACTATTGGTCCAGACTTTTGGAGGCACGAGCTGCTGAACTTCTAACCTGTGTTCTGGTCAGAATGACTCCCTAACAATTCCCAGAAAAGCCTCAAATCCCACAGCCACATTCTCCATGCTTTTGTTAGTCCTGCAAAGAACACAGCAGTGAATTAGAGCCAATATTTTAAAAGCCACACATCCAAATTCTGGGCTCCCTGTCTGTATCAAAGCAACTCCCAACGTTTCCTGAGCTAATTCAGCAGCTCTCGCTGTGTCTCATGGAAAAGATAAGGGTTGTCTTTTCCAACTAAGCAAGGAGCTTTGCGCTTGGTATACAAAATTTTACAATTAACTGTCTTTGTGGCAGGTATGCATCTCATTCTTTTCAATTCCCCTTCATGTCTAATAGCCAGGAGCTGTCCAAAATTGCTCTACGTGGTCTTCAGCCCTGTTGTTCACCTGCCTGCCCAGAAGATGCTTCTTGCTGGGTGCTCTGGGCAAGACTGATCAATTCTGCAGGGATCCCTCAGGTCTAGTCCCTCTCCCAAGGCTTAATTTCTGTTTTTCCTAGTTTTTCTACCCTTAGCCCACAGCAGTTTTCTTGTTAAGTGTCCTCTGAACAAAAATTCCCCTTCCAACAGCACGAACGTCTCAGTGACATGGCAGAAAAGCTCAAACATGGAGCAATTAAGATATCACTTCAATTTATTGCCCAGTTGAAGTTATCAAGGCCCCACCACTGCCCACAGCTCTCTCTGAAAACAGAATCTGAAGGGCACAAAACTCATAGCTCAGCTCTGCAATGCTTGCTCAGAGATGTTACCACTCTATCACATCGTAAAAACAGCATCTCCAACAGCAAAATACAAAACAGCCTTATAAAAATTGTTTAGGTACAAAGGAGGAAAGAAAACCGACAGATCTGCGTTGTCCACCAATCTGCTAAAGTAAAAAAGCTTTAAGCATACTGATTTACAACATTGGAAAAGAATTTATCTGACTCATACAATTACTAAAGGACATTTGTCTCCATAACCCAGTAGGCAACTTCATTTTTCATCCTGTTGAACAGTATTTCCAACTTTTTTTCCTTTCCCTCGTTAACTAAATAGCCTTTTTAATCTTGTTGCTTTTTAACCGCTACTCAACTAAAAGAAAAACTGACCAAAAAACCCTAAAGGCAAAAAATTAACCCAAACATTAAATAACCAGAATATCTACGTGGGATATTTGCCGATTATTGAGGGAAGACAATGAAATCCCCTCAGCCCCTCACAGAACAATTTTGTTTGGATACGTCACCGTTACCTGAATTAACTTGTCTATGTGAAATTACACGCCAGCAGGAGTTTGCTGCTTTGCATGGATGCTAGCAGCAGTGCCATTGAAAACTCAGCACTGACACCCAATCACCAAGGAGAGAGGAGTTCTTTTTAATCAAATTCTTACCAATTTGCAGAGGAGACATCAAACTCTAATCATTTAATTGGCCTCTCTGACCAAAACATTCTGGTCTTTGGTAACCCCTCAGATTTCTCAAGCTACAATAAGAAGGAGAGAGGGGAAATGTGGGAATTTCTTCTACCCTGAGCTACCATGAGCAAAGGTTGGTGAGACACAGTGGTGGCTTACTTGGGCCATCCAGCAGCACTGAATTAGGGCAACCCTTCCACACCTCGGATTTTCCTCATAAACACCCAACTCCCAAATGCCCCTAAAACTCCTTCAGTATACGAGGAAAGCCATCTGTGCACCAAATAATGACTTCTGCTGCCTGTTTTGAAGTGTTGACACCTGCCTCTAATCACTTAAGGTAAGGAAAAGGACATCCTATATCCAATTTTTTTTTCCTTTTCCTCCTCTTCCCTCTGTTCTTTTCAATAAGAACATCAGAAAATGGCAAAGTGCTGAGAAACAGGTGAGTGTCTCCCCACACGTGATCTTCTCCGGGCAAAACAAACACACCGGCTGGCCCCAACCTGCAGATATTGGCAAGTTAATTATTGCCAGCAACTTAATTATTGCTGCTGCTCCTATTATTTTCCACTCATCATCTCTCCTGTAACGATTCACTGGCTTGCTTGGAGAAAGAAATGTGTCTGCGGGTAATGACTTCACTGCTTTTCCTCCTCTGCCCGCCTCTCCGCCGCTCTTTTATATTGAATAATCATTTATGCGGTGGTTTAATTAGCTAATTATGAACGTGTTTGGGTATTTTGAGGAGGAAGAATCATTGTTTACTTGTTAGTAATTAAGTGGGTCCCATTTGATTTTGGTGTTGGGAAATTTACAAGTATTATTTTTCCGGGTGGTACCACCAAATATTAAAAAAGTAATTATCTGCTTATATCTTGGTACGCTGAAAGGGGAAGTAAATTTCCACGACTGTAGGCTTTGGGCTTCTGGTGGCTTATTATTAGTGTAACCAATCTGGATTTACTTATTAGGATGCAGAAAGAGCAGTCGAGAAAGGAGACCAGTCATGGATGGAAAGACTCGCTGCATTTTGGAGGCCTTGCACAATACCCAATTCACCTGTCTGCCATCAAAGCCAGCACAAACAGCTTCCAATTCCCAAACTGGCAGGCAAAGGGAATCATCTCGGTGGGTCACCTGTGGTCCATCAGATTTATATAATCCCGGGAACGTCTTGGAACGCACAGACCGTGAAGCAGGTCGAAAGAAACTCACGCAAGCCTGGTCATGGTGTACCTTGAATATTGGTAATAATTTCCCAGGGTCAGGTCCCCCTTGTGGCACTCATCCTTCCCTTCCAGTGGGGGACAGCATGGATTGAGATGAATAATGCAGAAATAACACAGCGTGAGGACACTGGCCTCCTCATTTCACTCAATTTGAGCGAAATACGTTACCCAGCCATTCCAGCTTAACTGAGCCCGGTTTTAAGACCGCCATCTGGCAGTTTCAGGGGCAGCTGAGAAGACTTTTTAGTCTCTGACAATGCAAAATGAGGAGCAAAATGTGCAGTGCGCTGTCTCAGGGTGAGAGAAACAACACGTTCCTGCCAGTCTACTTTATGTGACAGCGTCTGGAAAGGAGGAATGCCTGTAGGATATTCTACACTTCACTTCCCTCCCAAAAGCTGACTTTAGTTAAAAAAAAACAACCCAGCACAGCTCCTACAGCTTTCAGCAGCCCTGCATCCAGCATGATTAATGGAGAAGGAGGATAAACAAACCAACCTGCCTCGTAACGTGTCCCCTGTTTTGCTCCTTTTCAAGCAAATTTTAGGGTAAATCATAAATCAGCTCTTCCACGCTCCATTTTGCACTTTCTTGTATACTGCTGGTTGCTCTTTTCAAATGATTTTTTTTCCAACAACTCTGAACGTGTTCCAAACCAGGACATACTATAACAAACAGCACTTAAATACACAAATCCTGAATTTCCCTTAAAAGGGCCTAACAAGAACAGCAGAACGGTGTTTATGGACATTTTTCTTTGATTTATAATTTCTGAGGCATTACTACACATTTTCAGACTACAAAAACTATGCAGGCTAGAATGCTAATGTTTCTAAAACTAAAGCTGAAAGCAATGTAACTGCAGGAGACTGGGCTGTCACAAAATAATCAACTACAGTGAAACTCGAGGTAAAATCATGGGATTTAGCAAGGCATGCAGATTAGGCTAAGCGTGCAAGCAACATCCATTGCAGGACTCCAGAACCCATCCACACCCAACTGCTGCTTAGAAAGGTCCCAGAAATGAAATCCATCTTCCAATGTGAACTGAAGGTCATTGGGGATGGGTCCAGCAGCAGCAGCAGGGGAGGGAGTCCTGGAGCCAAGGACCTGGGCTAAATATAACCTGAAGGCATCAGCTTCATCCTGCCTGAACCTGGAGGCCATTGGCAGAGCATTCCAGGGAATTTCAAGTGCCCTGGTGTCATGGGAGAAGAAAGTTGCTCTCAGGTATTCATATCACTGCAATTCACAGCTTCACAGCTCATTAATGACATGTGTGCAGTGAAATTAGGTGGATGAGCCTTAAGCCTCTGTGCCCTCACACCATTTTTCCCCACAAGTACGATTTTTTTTTTTTTTTAATCTAAAGTGGAGTCACAAATTGAGAGCAGAGCCCAGTCCAGCATTTCACTGCTAATTAATATCTTGCCTAAATGAACGTTTTATTGCCTAAACACTTTAAAACTCTAGTTTATATCATTTTCATCATCTGTTTTTTAATTATCAATAATGGTTGTTCCCTCAGTCATTTGACCCATCTGAACTGAGTAATTAATATTAAAGGATAAGACTTTTTCAGACACCTTGGGGTCATAGATCACCAAGATCCACAGCACTGTGACAAGCATGTCAAACACGAGTGTGTATCCAATAATTTGGAGTTATGTTCACTCCAAGGCTGGCCAGACTGCAGAGCCACAGACAGCTCCTGCAAGCTTACAGCTGGAGCTGTGTTCACAGCTGGGGCAAAATCCTCCAAAATCTCAGATTCCTTGGAATCTCATAATGATGCTTGTCTCGTGCAGAGCCCCTGAGGCAGGCTCCTTGCATTTAAAGTCAGCATTGTTTTAAAAAGATCACTTTGGAGCCAGAGAAAACGTTGTAAACTCTCAGCAACATATGCATACGGATCAAGAGCCAAGAAGACTCTTATGCCTCATGATATAAATTCACAAAGCCCCACCTTTATTAGGACAATTTCTTAGCATGCCTAATCAATTTAGGCACAGTGTCCCTCACGTTTCAGCCCAGGTGTTACAGCCGTTATCACCCAACATCTGCAGAGTTCATTTAAGTTTGCTTTTTTGCAGATAATAACTGGCTGCCAAGGACAGGAAAAATGCCACAATACCCCATTAACAATCGCTTTCCAGCCCCAAACCCACAACAGAATGTGCTGCTGAGCACAGAGGCCCCACAAACGCTATATATAAAACTTAGATTTCTGCTCCTATTGTTGACAAAGAGTAGAAGAGAACAAGGCACAGCAAGAGGAGGCAAAATGCCTTCAGAGATGATCAGAGAAACAAAGATATTTACTCCTTTTTTCACCCCTGGCCTTGAAGGAGCCCCCTTTTTCTCATCTGATGGTTAATACCACACAGAGACACAGAGTAGACACATATTATAGCAGAAGCAAAGCTACCAATAGCCCAGACAGGAAAATCACAATAATTGTAACACTGGCAGCTGGAGAAACAGGGCTGGGCTCTACAGCTTATTCTCCCCTGCAGTATTTTTATTATGTTCACGTTGTAAGACGCAGCTTCCACTATTTGATTTCCAAGCCCCTTCTCTAAGGCAGGCAGCTTCACAATTATAATGTTTCCTAATACTTCAGCCACCATTTTATTCATTAAATGTTACTAGTTTGTACTCTACCTCCTTTCTCCAAATCAGCTTCCAAACCCAAGGAGTTCTCTTTTGAGTCTTTTGGGAACACGTTGCAGAAGTGTTGCACTTTTTTGCACTAGGAGATAAACCCTGTTTTATTCAGGGCTTAGGAAAAAAGTCTACTAAAACAGGATCAGAGAAGTTTTAAACCGAGTGGGAAGGGGAGTACAGGCTGATCCCCAGAGTATGCAGAGCAGAAATGAGATTGAAAAGCGAGCTGGGCTCAGGTAAAGTCACCTTGTTTCAAGTGACACAATTCCACGTTGCCAGGGAAGATCTCTGCGCTGCCCAAGCAGCCAGGCTGCAGATCGCATCTCTGCTCCAGGTTTATCGGCTGGCGCAAGGATGAAATCAGCAGCAGGAAAAGCCAGAGCAGAACAAACACAAGTGGCTTTGCTGCTGCAGCTGGAGGAAGCTGAGCACCCTCCAGCCACGGTGCTGCAATCAGGACAGGATGGAAGAGCAGCCTGGAGCCAGCTCAGTCACTGGGCTCCAAATCCCTGAGCACTGCTGAAACCCTGGAAACTTACAATTTAAGGTTTTAGTGTTTAGTAATATATATGGGGCAAGATGGAGGATTTAAGGCTTTGTCTAAGTCCCTCTTCTTCATGGGTTTGGGTGATTTTTTCTAATTGGGTGAAAAAGGTCTGCATTGTGGGCCTTGGGTGGTCAGCTAATGGGTTAAAAGTATAAATATAGATGTCATCTCATTATTGGGTAATTAGCACTTGAAAGACCAAAGAAAGAGTCAGAGGTACTCCATTTTCTACCTTGTAAGTGAGAGCTCATGGCTCGTGAGGCTGAGCTGTAGATAAGAATTAATAAACACCGAGTCCAAACACGAGACTGCGACTTCTGTGCATTAATCCTGGCTCTAACACGAAGAAAAGATAAAAACCCCACAGTGCACCACGCCTCAGCCTTCTGCTTCCCCCATTATCCCTGATTTCCTCCCCAGGAAAGCACTGCACACCTTCAGGCACAGCGTTTGGAAGCAGCCAGGAAACGCATTTAGACCCAAACAGTGCAAAGCACCCTTGGACCTCGCTGTTTGCTCGTGGCTGGAGTGAACTCAAGGATGGATGTGCATTAAGCAATGCCCTGAGGACTGGAATTCTGCCCAGTGCACTTCCCTTCTCCCTGCCATTCCCGAGAGAGCGACAGGGTCAAGGCTTGTTGTGCAGTCTGGAGAAATGGTTACACTAGAAAATATTTCTCTTCACTAACGCATGCTTAGAACTTGTTATTTGGGGTTATTCTAAATACACGAAGCTGCAGACGAAGCCTGTTATACGTACAAATTGTGTTAATATACAATTTTTTTCATGTACAGATGAAAACAGCAGTTTGCAGATAAGTGCATTGACCTTTTCCTTATGAAGCCTGCTCTCCAAAGACTGCAGGGATCTGGGTCCGGAGAAGACAAGTGAAATTCTCTGTGGTGGGCAGCAGGAGCATTTCAACATTTTAATCAGTCTCAGGTACCACGCACCTCACAGGTTGTACCAAAAGGACATCAGAACCATAAAAGATGCAGCTGACAGTCATAAGTTTATGGTAAATCCATGGTAAAATCAGCCTCGAGGCAGTGCAGACCCAGCAGCTGCTCCATCAGAGTCCGGAGCACTTTGGGAAGCATCAGCCGCTCCTCTTCCCCAAATCCTGTCGGACACGGTGGTACAGGGGCACAAGCACCCCGTGAGGCAGCACAGAAACAAAACCCAGATACCTTTTGCTTCGAGATCATCCTGTGGATCTGCTGCTTCTCTGCTCCCTCACTACAATATCCTTCCCTGTGGCTCCAGCCAGCTAGGAGAGCTCCCCAGTATCTCCCTGCTTCTCTGACTCTGCACAAGACACAGCTCAGTGAGATGTGTGCGTGGAGCAGGGAAGGTGAGGGACAGTGGGAAAAACAGGGTGTGTGATCAAACAACCGAGAAAATTCACTTGTCAGTGCACAAACAGCAGTGAGGACAATTTCTTTCTATCCTAGAGCTTAAGCAAATGGGGCAGCTGTCAGCCAAGTGAAACCCAGGGAAGCAGGGGCTCCTTCCATCAGTGGGAATTCAGCAGGGGTTAAAAGTTCAATGGGAGAGAACACTAATATGCTCTAGATAAATCTCTTAGGATTGCGGTAAGAGGAACAATGATATAAAATTAGAGAAAGCAGCGGGTGAAAAATTTACTCAGAAAAACACAGGCCAGCAAAAAATAAGACAAAGGTGTTCTGGTTCCTGGTCGAGGAGAGATAACTGGGTCAGAACCATCTAAAGATATTTTTAATGTGGCTCTCTTATCTACCTTCACTTATGAAAGAATTTGTGCAGTACTTGTAGTAATGGAAGACAGAGGTATGCTAACAAAGAGTTCTCTTTGCCCCAAAATTTATCATCGTGATATAAGATTTAGTTTTGCTTAACTAATTTATTTTTACAAGTCTTCCCAGGTCAGTAAGGTACTGATATTTGTCTTAAACAGAGATTTAAAGAACTAACATCAACGAAAAGCCTCACTCACAGTTTTGTGATTATGTTTGATGAAGAAAATTAAGGATTACAAAGTAAAAAAAATATTATTTTAGTCATTTGCAGGAGATAGACCTTGCAAAAAACCCTGTCCCACTTGGGGGAAATAGAATAAAAAGTTAAATGTAAGTATCAATATTAGAGGAGGAAAGAAAATAAAGTATATTTATGTTCTGCAATATGAGAATTCAAAGAGCAATTTTGGTCAAGATGATGAAGGTTTGAACACATTCTAAAAGTATAGGCCATGTAGAAAGTTATGAGAAAGTAAAACTTGCAGTATCTGAAATGACCCAGAGGCCAGGACAGTGGTCTGTGCTACAGTTTTCTTTATTCTCCTGATGCCTTAAGTTTTATCTTTCATGTTTTCCAGGCTCTTTGCTGCCCAGGGTGCAGCTCTGAGCTCACACTCAGCGTCACTCAGCTCTCTGCACACAGCAGCGACACGAAACAAATCCTGTTCCTGCTGCACACCAAGGACAACTTTCAGCCCAAAAGCACAAACAAGGGTGGCTGGAGGGAGGAACAAGAAGGATGGGATCTCACAGCCTGGAGCTGGAATTGGACAATTCAACCCCAATGCGTAAATGGACCAGAACTTATCAAAGTGTGAGACCTCGTGACCCTTTGTCCATTTTGGGACCATTTTGGGTCCACCTTGGGTGTAGCCCTGCTCAGGCTCTGTCCTGCCCAAGGTGTACCCTAAAGGCCTTTCAATCAATCCCTGCTTTATTCTCCAGCTCTGCCCAGTCTCTGCTCCAGCTCAGCCTTCCCAAGGCATCACTCCAGTACCCAAAGAAGAAGATGTAAGTCTGGAAACACACAGATGGCCAAGCTCCTTTATGCATAAAGAGACCTGCAGAGAATCCCAGCAATAGCAGAGGATATAAAGGGTGTGGAAATCCTTTGCAGCTCCCTGTGCACATCTTCAAAGGCCAAAGAGATGCTGAACTTTCTCACCAGAGTATATTCTGTTCTGGAGGGAGGTCAACTGCTTAATGCAAGCTAATTAAGACACAACACCCTTTCTTCATTCTATTACATACATTACTTTACTTTTACTCGTGCTCACAGTCCTGTGAGCAAATAGAACAGCAGCTTCTACACGTGACTAATATTAAATGTGCTTAATGTACTCTAAGTGCCTCTAATGAAATTTAGTGTCCAAGGGAAGAGGCTGCACTTTGTGACCAGACAGTTCCCTGCAGACCACATAAAACACAAAACTAGGGTCTGCAGACTACAGTCAGTCAGCTCTAATCTACAGAACAATGGAACAAATTTTCAGTTGCACTAGTTTCCAAAGAATAGAGACTGCCAGAAAAACCTGGGTATCTCTTACAGAATTGTAAAACTTGTGGCTGCAGGGAATATAGCACACATGATGTATCTGAAGCACAAGCATTTGACAAAGCATCTCAGGAAACATTACTCACAGAATTAGTTTGGATCTCGACAGCAACAAAATCAACCAAAGCCCAAGCAGGCTGAATGTCAGTAAACAAAATCTGGGTTTTGGCTCTACACCAAGTTTGCACACTTAGCTTACTGGAATATTATATGAAAGTGTGTTGGTCCACCTTTTACCTAGCACATTCATCACTGCTCCAGAAAAAGTGAAGGGTCTATTAACAAAGAGTGGCATGGTTATAAACTAAAAAGGAAAAAAAAGAATAGTTAGAAAAGTTAGATCAGAAATCACAGAAAGTTACGAGAAAGTGGATTTCAAGGCTGGAATGACAGCTGCAAACCCCAGGCACATGAGGACAGCACGTCTGACTGTGTTCACACAGCCAGTAGCAGGGCTCAGACAGGTCTCCCCACTAAATTCAACCCACTGGTTTTGCTCTATGTGCACAATTTATTTGCACAGGTACATCAGGAGGTTTTGCAAGCTGCGAGTGCTGGCTGCCCAGAAACAGAGAAGAAAAAAAAAAAAAATTCTGTTTTATGAGGAATTCTATTTACATGGAAAAATCTGTAATAAACAGAATATCTGGGAATTCCTGCATCGCTTCAGGGATCTTTTGACCTCCCCACAATGAATTAAAATGTCCCTCTTTCCAGAACACTCGGGTATATTTCATTCACTTTGAGACATCTCATTAACTTAAACAAAAATGGAGCTAAAGCAGTAGCAGAAGAAAAACAAGAACATCCGGGGGCTGATTTAAAAGAAGACGTTGAGAAGATGAAATATGCAGACCTTGGCTTGAAGACAACAAAGAAAAAGAATACAACCAGAAACGAGAAATACTTGAGGGCTATAAACACCAAGAAAGGAGAGGAATTTTGGGGTTGTGCAAGAAGTAGTAAATCTATGAGTAACGACATTAAATTATGGAAAGATAAACTTTCATTGAAACATCAATTTGTCTTTACAAGTAGTTCTAGCATGATAGCAAGCAGTATTCCAACAGCAAGTTCAAGAGATCCATTGCTAAGGGTATTTAGAAAGATTTTGGACAAATAATTGAAAGTTCTCTATAAGGAAAATATTCCATATTAGGAGCCAGACAAGTTTCATGATTTAGTAAGTTTTTTCCTCACTCTGACTTCTCTGAATATCTATTTTGAAACAAGCCATTAGCATAAGATCTTCTAGCTCACGAAGGCAGCAAAAGCCAATTTGTCTTCCCTTGCTCAAGAGGTCCCACAAATTACACAAGTATGACACATCACTTATTGAATACTGTTTGACATCACTGCCTCTAAACTCCGTGTAACCCGTTTAAAGGGAAGGACTAAGGAAAAGATAAATATGCAGACCTTGGCAAGGAGACAGAGAAGGAGAACTCAACGGATAGATCTCTTTTGTATCTGAAGGATACAAACCACAAGGAATCAGGCACAAAAGCACACTCGAGAAATGCTAGTTTAAATGACTTCCACAGAGCCCAGAACTGGTGAAGCCAAGAATT
This sequence comes from Hirundo rustica, assembly GCF_015227805.2. Classification (NCBI taxonomy): domain Eukaryota; kingdom Metazoa; phylum Chordata; class Aves; order Passeriformes; family Hirundinidae; genus Hirundo; species Hirundo rustica. Next base: position 74,698,817 of record NC_053453.1, read on the forward strand.
GATTCCGGGGGTATCTGGAAGACACCTGGAATTCTCTGCTTGAACCAATGGGACATGTACCTGCTCATGCCATGACTAAAACTTCATTCCCTCTAAAAAAAATGTACTTTTGGTAAATCTAAGCTCACCTAAGAGGTACGAAGAAGCCTGCCAGCCGTCACAGAAAATGAAAGGTGTTCAGCTCAAACCCGTCACGTGGTGGAATGGACACCTTTAGATGTACTAATGGAACGTGGCAACAGAAGCACTAACATTTTCATATTAAAGCTACTAACAGCACTTTCCACAGATCACAGAACATTCTGACTTGGAAGGGGCCCACAGGGATCTTTCAAATGAATGGGACTCAAAGCCTGAAGGGTCAAAAGTAAACAAATTGCGCCTGCGACACCTGGCCAGGTTTGAATCCACAAACCATGCTCTCCTTCAGGCATTGAAATATTTGGGTGACTTTCGTAGCTACTGGGGAAGTGAAGAGAGACCTTTCTGACCTTAAATGAGGTAATTACCTTGTAGTTCTGAAAACAGACTCGATGCAACTAAAAAAGCCCTTCCCAAACTTGAGTCTCATCGAGAAGAAACAGCAATACTTGTTTGTTTACGTAGCTGAACACCCTCCACGTCCCTTTCTGCTAAAGGCTGTCGTGTCAGTGTTGGCAATGGCTGCAGATAATCCAGGCAGCTAGGCTTGGAAATCTTCTTTAAAAGCCTAACGATTAATCAAGTCTGGGTTTGCAGTATTAGGCCTGTCAGGAGCCACAGGGAGCCTGATGAGAGGAGTCCAATCCCTTGGAAATTAATCCAAGCCCTTCTAAAGGGATGAAGCAATCACATCACCAGTGGAAAAGGAAGGCATCAGCCGCAGGTTCCTGCTCACTGCTGGAGCTGCAGGGCAGCAGCTGGATCCCACTGCATCACTTTGCAGTTGCCTGCAGCTCTCCTGCAGCAGCTTACACCTCTGCTGAGAGACTGAAGCTATGGCTATTCTCAGCCTGAGGGAGAAAGGATTTACTACAGGATCCTAAGAAAACAGGGGCAGGGCAGACAGGATCCAGCTGCAATCTGATTTAGGAAATAAAACTCAGTGGCTGTGCCTCTAAGAGCAAAGTGCTGCTGGGTTCATGCTGCAGGGGACACCCAGCACAGCCACTGCTGCTCACCAGCACTGCCACAAGATGAGGCTTTCTGAGATGTCCAAGCAGCAGTGAGGGGACAGTGCCACCCCTCCACACCTGGGGGATGTGACACTGCCATCTCAGGGGCACTCAGGGCTCCCCTGTGCTGGCACAAGGCTGAGGTTTCAGGGAATGAGTGGATGCTGGAGGGGTTTCTGGTCTCTGCAAAACCTGCCTTTTCCTTCAGTTTGGGGCTTACAGCGAAACTGAAAGGACGGGGAGTGCAGGGGGAAGTGTCACTTACAGCTATTGCACCAAACAAAGAGAAGAAAGAAGCACTGAGGTGCTGGAGCCACTAACACAGCAGAGCCCAGGGCTGGGGACGGCTGTGCCACACAGCCTGGCAGCTGCTCCTCTTCACCGTGCGCTCATCCTGTTTCCCCACCACACCATGGGCAGCCACTCAGATCCTCCACGAGGCCGTGGGACCTGACAGACATCACTGCTTTTATTCCATGCAGCCGCTCCCAGGTGAGCCTGCTGGAAAGGCACAGCCCCAGGAACGTGCTGGAAATGCACAGCCCCAGGAACGTGCTCCAAATGCACAGCCCCAGGAACGTGCTGGAAATGCACAGCCCCAGGTACATGCTCCAAATGCACAGCCCCAGGAACGTGCTGGAAATGTACAGCCACAGGAACATGCTGGAAATGCACAGCCCCAGGTACATGCTCCAAATGCACAGCCCCAGGAACGTGCTGGAAATGCACAGCCCCAGGTACATGCTCCAAATGCACAGCCCCAGGAACGTGCTGGAAATGCACAGCCCCAGGTACATGCTCCAAAGGCACAGCCCCAGGAACGTGCTGGAAATGCACAGCCCCAGGAACGTGCTGGAAATGCACAGCCCCAGGAACGTGCTGGAAACGCAAAGCCACAGGTATGTGCTCCAAATGCACAGCCCCAGGAACATGCTGGAAATGCACAGCCCCAGATACCACGCTCCAAATGCAGAGCCCCAGGAACATGTTGGAAATGCACAGCCCCAGATACCACACTCCAAATGCACAGCCCCAGGAACATGCTCCAAATGCACAGCCCCAGGAACCACACTCCAAATGCACAGCCCCAGGAGCCTCCCCTCCAGCGCAGACCTGACTGCCAGAGCCCCGCTCCAGTCCAGCTCGGATGCACCCCAGGCAGCAGGAGGGGAGCACACCCCTGACAGAAGGGCAGGGGTGGCTGTGGCTCTGGGATGAGCTCTGTGTGCAGGGCACAGCCTCTCTCACCCTGGCCACAGCACTGAGATGAAACAAGAAGCAGGAGGCTCTGCCTGGCAGGCAGGGAGGATGGATTTCACTGTGTTTGTCACTCTCTGGAAGGACACTGGGAAATTGTTATAAATACACATTATAAAGCTGTTTTTTGCAAATATTAAGATGAATGCTATATATATAATGTTAAAATAACTTTGCTTTTATTTCTGCTATTGACAAAAACTTAGACATAGTAGTAGTTGTAGCTGATATAATTATGAATGAACTGTTTGGTCAGGATAACACCCAGTGAACATATGATGAGGACCCTGCTATTGATATCCCAGCTATCAGCATCTGCCATCTGAAGAAAGAATGGACCAAGGCCCAAACTGAAGGTGATCATAAAACCACAGCCAAGAAACACGCATGCTCTAAAAAGGCAGACCCATGCTAAACAGTTCCTGGAAAAATATGATTATGCATAACGGGCTATGAATATGCAACAGTCTAATGTAATAAGTCTTTAAAAGATACCTCCAAAGGTGAAAAGTGTGCTCTTGGCTGGAAGCCAAGCACCCAGCCATTTTAACCCCTCACTTTAATTTCTGACTCCTATTGTCACTTTATTAAAGTTTTTGAATTCCACCAGGAATTTTTCACAGAAATGACAGGGCAGGGTTGTGGCCCTGACTGCACTCCCCAGCCACTCCTGGGTCCCAGCTTTTCCTTCTCTCCTCCCCACCAGTGCAACACGCAGCACTGCACAGCTCAAGGCAAAAACGCTCAGTATCACTAAGCACAACCGCCTTTTTCGTGAAAAAAGCTGAAAAAGACTCGAGCCTCGGCCAAAACGTGAATCACCAGAAAACGACACTTGCAGAGATCCCCATAAAAGGAAATGTAAATAATCAGACACCCTTGAGCTCATGTGCATGCCAGCTGTACTGGGCTCAGTGCGTGTGTGGGTATTGTTGTGCACAAACGCGCCCGTGCCTGGAAAGCAGGAAGAGAAAAAAAAAAACAAAATCAGAGAACACAGGAATAATTTTGGGCAGGAGAGCTGGAGCGGGAAATCTGTAATAGCACAATATTCCAACAGGGTCTACGAGTCTCAAAGAAAGGCTGGAAAAGTGAAGTTCATACCCAGCAGGTTTCTTTGTGAGCGCCCTGCACTGCTAAATGCAGTCGAGTTTGAGCTGTCCTGACCCCCACAGCTCCCGAGACGAGGGAGATGACAGCACCGTGCTCACACACAGCCTGAACGCAGGCCAAATCCTGACCACTTTCTTCAGGAAAAGATCCCCAAATAAGGAGATCTGAGGCTTTCCCTCTGGGGCTCGGGCTGTGCAGGCGTTACACACACTGCCACTCTCCTGGCTCAGCTTTCTAACCCATCCCTTGGTGACGTGGACTGGGAGCTGCTTTGCCTGTTTTGGTGGAGACAAGGCAGGGAAGGGAAGGGAAGGGGATGCCTCAGGAGAGGGATTGGGCTCCTGGTGGGGCTGACCTTTGCCACCAGCCTGGAACAGAGCCTTGGCTATAGCAGGAACTCGGAGCAGCCTTTGAGTCACTCCCAACAAAAGGCAGGCAGAAGGAAGAGGTCCAGAGATGCAGTTGATTCGATCCAAACAACTATTATTGGAAGATGATTTCATTAATGAATTATCCCAACTGCAGCTTAGCTAGTGGGCATGTGGGAAGGCCAAAAAACGGGCTGAAACCAATGTGATTTTCTTTTGTTCTGTAATTTAGCTCTTGGGGAGGCGTCAGTCTACAGCTTCTTAGCCACACACACGCACACAGAGCTCACTACACAATCCACAGGCAAATTTCAGCTCACAGAGTGAAGGCACCTCCTATCATACTCCAAAATGCCTTTCTGATGGAGAGCAACCACGTTAACAGGGTTGGAGAAGGGGGGAGGGCATGAAGGTGACATTGACAGGAAGTGGAAAGAAGAGAAATTCACAAAAAGAATGAAGGAAAAATGGGAAGGAGGGAAATGAAGAATTCAAAGCATACAGTCAAATGCAGATGCACTAAAAACTGCTAAAAAACCCCACGTGTTTTAAGGACAAGTTTCAGTTCTCTGAACAGAGACAGTTTGAAAAACCTGAAAAACTTTCTGAGGCAGCCATGCTGGGCTGGCAGATCTGCCTTGGACCCTAATGAGGAGCCAAGCTCTCTTGGAGACCAGGCAGGATACTCTGGCTACCCAAAAGGGCACGTGCCCAAGCTTAAGCAGCTGAACTGCACTCTAAATGTGGAACGCTGCAAGGCAGAGCCAGACAGACAAAAGAAAAGAACCAGGATCACGAGGAACAGTGGCAGAGTCAAATTTTCTCATTCTCCAGCAACATCATCAGATAAAAAAAATTCCCTGAACCGTTTGAAAATTTGTAGCCACTACCGTACAAAGCAGGGCACCCCATCATAGACTGATGAGAGTTCCTAAAACCAAGAGACACACTTGGATCAGGCCCTTCTTGAACTTCTGTGAACCCTTTACCATCCATGACACCCTGCATGAAGGAGCTCCCCAGATGTCTCCTAGGACACGTTAAAAGCCAAGTTCTTGTGACTGCTTTGAGCTCGCCCTGTCACTTGCTGGTTTCGTGTAATCCTTTGCCCGTCAGGATTCATGCACAGGAAAAGATGCAGAAGGCAGTTTTCCCTAGATTCCCACCTTGTGGCAGTTGTGAAAACAAAGCACAACCGCTCCATGCAGAAGCTCTGGTGTTTACCCTGCTTGTGGAGCCGGCTTTTATTTTTCTTCTGCGCAGTTGCTGCTGTGCACGGTTAACGAGACAGAGGGCAGTCAGATAATCACACTTGATGAAGCAAGCTGGGGGAAGGCAATCTAAATGCAATTTCTTACATCTTCCCCCTCCTCAGTGGGCTGATCCTGCCTTGTTAGCTGCAAACCTCATTGAGCAGCTTCACGCAGACTTTTACGTCCTTCAGTAACGCAGCCCAGTTGAAAATGGCTTTTTTCCAGGCTGGCTGTGATGCACCCTGTGTGGCACGAGTGCCCTCCTGTCCCCAGCAGCTATCCTGAACAGAGGATCAGGGAGCAGCTGCTCCTAACGCTGCCAGGAGCAGGAGAATTCACACAATTCCTGCCCCAGGATTCACACCTGCCTCTCCCCTGCTGGGGGAGAAAGGTCCTTCTACATTGCCTTGGGTGGGAAGGGAAAAGTGAGATTTATCATAAGATGATTCATTTGCTGCCTGGACATTCCTGGAGGAAACACAAGGGGCAACCCTCATATCCATCAGCACACCAACACGCACATTCCCTGCTCCCTAAATTAGCCTGGATTGCACGTAGGGGTGAAGCACAGCAGGCTGTTTTGTCTTTTCTGCACATCCCTTCTCGGAGAAGCACAGAGAAGGAATAAAGAGCCGCCTGTGGAAACACAGGAGCAGAGGCTACGGTGGGATATGCCAACATGAAGTGGGAAGAGCTGATAGATCAAGAAAGGAGGGGGAAAAATAATGGAGAAATGAAGAAAAGAAGATAAGTGGAGATAACTGTGAGGATGGCTGCTCCTGTGATGCAGCACAGTGAGCATTTTTAATTGGGTCAGCTGCAGGAGAAGGCAAATGACAGTCTGTTTTTACTGTGTATTTTTGAACTTATGTAACCTTAGCACGCTCCATTATTGCAATACATTTTATTGCTAATCATTTCCATCTGCAAAACCGTCTCTTTGTGAAACAAACTGTATGCAGCACGTTGGAGCCCAAGTTACAGTCGCTGATTTTGTAACTTAATCTGGATTTTGGGAGGATTGGGGAAGCTGATTGCTGGGCTTTTTGCACTACTAGGTAAGCAAAACCACGATTTTCAAGCTCTTTAGAAACATCCTTCAAGAATTCCATGCCTACACTCAAAGTTTGAAAAATTACAGTAGGAAATAATTTTTAATGCTTTCAAACCAGGGCTAGGTGTGAAGATGCAATGGCATAAATAGCCTAAGAATTATAAAATGAGAGAAAAGTACATTGTTATGCATGCACAAACACATATGTGCAGAAAGGACAAGCCTCCCTAGAAGACACTGATGTATCTTTAGTCAGCTACTACTACTAGTATAAACAAAACAATAATGCAGACATGAAACCCTCTGTGGGAGAGCTTTTTAACTCATTGCATATGCATGTAACTGCTTAAAACAGTCCATGTGGGCATAAAGTTTAGATTTTGTCTGCACAGAAGCCAAGAAACATGGTTGTGGCGAGATGTGGCTTATTGGCTTTTCGTAAAGCTGCTGACCTCGTGTAAATCAATACAAAAAACCCGAGGCATTTGTTGAAGATATGAGTGATGAAGAAAAGTACCTGAAGATATACTTTTACCACCAAAGCTCTTAACCTACAACTACTCATGTTTGAACCGCTTTTGTTTGGGCTAAAATAGCGTGTTCACTTCCACGGGCTTCATTTTTAGAGACCTGTACACTCCATCTGGACCTACAGCTGCTTGCTCTAAGCATTCCTCCTTTGAAAGAGCTGTGACAAGGAGAAAAAAAGAATCTACTGCATGTGGCATGGGTTCAAACGCCGAGCTATAGACACAAGAAGAGCGAGGATGTGAAGGATTCTCCCCGTTCTGAGCTCTTCCTACACAGCTCTTGGACAATGTTTATTCCTCTGTAAAGCACCAGCCCGACTTACATGAACCATGAGCATTATTTTGGGTGGGAAACCATGTCAGAGGTCTCCCTGGATCAGCCTGAGTGGCACCTCTTCCTTTCCTGATGGTGATAAACTGCTAGATGCTCTCTTTAAGAGAGAGCCAATGCACAGGGCCAAACTTCTCCAGGAGTACAGAGAACAGCACAAACACACACAATGTGTTTTCCACTCGGTCACTGCAGGATCTCTGAAATCTCACAGCAGCCTCTGCAGCACAACTACCAAAAGCACAGTTCAGCAGTGATTGAAGGCAGCTGCTTGCCCAAAGCACAGATTCCCTCCTTTTGCAGCAGTATAAAAAGCCAGGTGCTGGCTGCAAATGAGAAAAGCATTCCCTCGTGTGGAATATGCTGATTTCTGGTGCCTTGGGAAGGCTGAGCTGGAACAGAGACTGGACAGAGCTGGAGAATAAAGTAGGGATTTATTGGAAGGCCTTTAGGATCCACCTTGGGCAGGGCCTGGCCAGGGCTACACCCAAGGTGGACCCAAAATGGTCACAAAATGGACAAAGGGTCACGAGGTCTCACACTTTGATCAGTTTTGGTCCTTTTACACATTTTGGGGTTGAATTGTCCAGTTCCAGCTCCAGGCTGTGAGGTCCCATCCTTCTTGTTCCTCCCTCCAGCCACCCTTGTTTGTGCTTTTGGGCTGAAAGTTGTCCTTGGTGTGCAGCAGGAACAGGATTTGTTTTGTGTCGCTGCTGTGTGCAGAGAGCTGAGTGACCCTGAGTGTGAGCTCAGAGCTGCACCCTGGGCAGCGCAGAACCTGAAACACAGCAAAGATAAAACTTAAGGCATCAGTGACAGGGAGACAAGCAGCTCCTTGGATAGGCAAGGAGCATGCAACCTGCAGCTGTCCTAAAACTGAGCCTCAGGGCTGGAGGCTTTGCTGCTCAGACTGCTTCCAGCCATGGGAGGAAATTTGCCTAATTAACGACCAAAACAGACAAAGCCCATCCTAGTCTACCTACCAGATCAGGTAGAAAACAGAAAAGGAAATATCCCAGGCCTTGATTACAGTGTCCCCAAGCACTTAGAAAATGTCATTTGGCATTAACGAAGCTGTGGGTCATCGTGTCTTCTGCAGCTGGTTACAGAGAGGCTCACTCTGTACCTCAGGCTGGCTGGACGAGGAAACTACTGTGAAAAACAGCTGCCTGAAAGGCAAATGCACTAAAAATAATAATAAAAAATACCAGATGAGTCTGAATTAAATATTTTAGTCAAAATACAAGAGAGGCGGACATTTATTTGCGTTCCCCTGTACCGTAAGCACTAGCAATAAAACTGTTAATAAAAAGCGCAGTTGTGCCTCAGGACAATACATCAGCCTGAACCAAGAGCAGCCCAGCCTGGCTCCCAGACCACATTTACAGAAAAGCCTCACACATTTCTCCACTCACAAATCAGAAGATCTTGAGCAGGGCCAGTATAGGACCCACACAATGCAACATTTAATCATTTTTAGATGGAGATGCTACCCAAAGTAAATATTTTAACACTATCCAGTGGCAGGGAAAATGAGGTTCACGGGATTATCAGTTACTAATGGAGGGCTGAAGCCAAGAGTAAGAACTGGATTTGGCTCTTGGATCAGCCTTCTCATCAAGCAGCCAAGCCAAAGTTTCTGCTTTGTTCTTGCCTGCACATTCCTGCACCAGGACTTGCTTCTCCTCCAGAGCTGGGGAGATGCAGAGCCCCCTGCTCTGGCTGACACCAAGGATAACAGAGAAGGATTTTTCAATGCAGCCTCCTAAGCAGAACCATAAGGATCCAGAAGTCTGAAGTAAGATTTCACAGAGATGACAGAAGCTGTAAACTCAGCTTGGAGACGGTGCTGCCTTCAGGAGGTGTCCAAAGATGACATTTCCTACCAGCCTCCAGAAAATCCCATTTTCGCACCACCTATAATAAATGCTCTCGGTTCGTGTGTGCACAAATTGTCACTTGTTTTCACCTAGCCAGTATCTGCAGAGACAGCTGCAGCCTCTTCATGGGCTAATGCACACTTGGGTGCATCTGTGCACGGCTCTGCAGCGTCCATCCGCTGACATTCTGCACAGCTGGGGCAGCCACTGCAGACCTGACTTTAACAAAAGTGCCAAAAGCAGAAATGAACTTTGCATGGGAAGGTCCAGATTTATATTCTGTGTCCTGGCTTGTCTAAATTTGCCAGGGTGGTCATATGTGAAGGGGAAAGGAATTAACTGATAACAACAGATCCAAAACTACTCACGTGCACGTTTGCAAACATGAAATTGGTTTTGATTTATGCCCACTGTGAAATCAATATTTACAACTGTACCTAATTGTTCTCTTCACAAAGAGAAAATAGTCATAATGGAACAAGTAACGTGAAAAGGGTTAATAAGAAACCCTAAGATGAGCTCTGTAAGCAGCACACCCATCTCAACTCATTTGCTCTCATGTGGTAATTAAAACGTTTCAATTCCAGCCTCCTGAGATGTCGCCTGTGTAGTACCTCCTGGTAGCTCCACCAACACACCCACACTGTCCTCTCAAGCATGGATGTCTGAGTGTCTCCAACCACCACATACAGCACCAGCAGCAGAGAAGCACAGACCTCGAACAGGCAGACAGAAACCAGGACAAAAATGCATCCTTCAACCCACAGCTTCCTGAGAATTTGAATAAACATATGCTTAACCCACAGGGGCTAACATTTCTAAGCAGGAGAGCTGTGGCAGCTCTTAGAAAGGGCTACCAGGAACCACTGGAGGGCTTTTGGTTCCAGTGTCTAAGCTGAGGATCAGGGTGTGAGGCTCACCAATGCTTCCTGGAGCACACAGAGTTCCCCAGTGGAGTGTGTGCTGGAGGAAAAAGCACTCCTGGAGACAACAGGCAGAGCTCTGAGCCGAGGCACAGCCTCCCCTCAGCAGGGAGGGAGGGTTCTCTGCCTGGGCTGTTGAGTCAGGAGCTGCAGGAGCACTGCAGGGCATTGCTGGCACCAGGGAGCCTCATCCAGTCCCCGTGTGCCACAGGGAGGCCTCTGCATAAATCTTCCCAGGAAATCACCCACTCTTTCAGGGAGCTTTAGGCTGGAATTTGTGTTTTACAACCAAGAGATCTGCATGCAAAAATACCAAGTTCCAAAAAAAGGGGTAAGTTTCAACGCCATCCCTTGCATTTAAACTCTGGGAAAGCCAGGTACTAACAGCCACAGTATTTCATCTCTAACACCGTTATTGTATCCTGATATCTGTAATTTGGGTTGTTTATCTACCAATTCTACCTTTTCTCCATCAGGGAACTTTTTAGCTTGGCAGGTTTTTGTTCCTCCCCTTACCTTCAGTGAATCAGAGTTAAATCCCACAGTGAACTGTAAAATCCCCACCCCAGTGCAGACAAAGTACTTATTTCTCCATCAGCAGAATTTGCATGCATCCAATTAAGCAACCCCAGGGTGCACTGCCCTGTAACAAGATGAATTCTGCTGCCCAGTTCTATAGCTGCAAATTAAGTAAAGATTATTAACAAGACTTAACAGGAGAGAAATCAGGACAATCCAAACAAGGGTTAAAATATCATGCTACTCAGTCTGCCAGGGGGTCTTATATCAGAGCTATCTAGGAGGAAAAGAACACTTTTAAGAAAGAATTCGTCATTAGCAGGGATCTCAAGAAATTTCAGAGAAATTATTCTGATCCATGAATCAGCACAAATACACTGGAATCACAGAACCCTGGATCTTTGCATGACGGTTTGGGTGACCTTTGTAGACATCTGCGGGCAAACACGTACAGCCATCTGGGTGAGAGATGTCCTAGCCCTTTCATGATGTTTCAGTCCTCTATCCTTGCATATTTAACCCCCCTCCCTCAAAATTGCCTTTTTTTTGTTGTTGTTGGTAGTAGTCTGCCATCGACCTTTTATTTCTATTTGAGTCCTCGTTCAAACTTACACCCATTTATTACATTAAACAGAGAAACCTGCTTCTTTATCTCATCCTGAAAGGCTTGAGACAAATAAACCAGCAGAAGACTAATAGACCAACCAGCCTTTTTCAAAACCAAGGTAATTAGCATGACATGTAAAACAAAAGTGAGAGCAGGAAAATTACACTCCTGCAGAGTCTCCCATGAGGCAAGAGAAGACCCAAGAATTGTTCTTACAGAAAATGACAAAGTGAGAACGACACGCTGCTCCAATATTTGCCCCTGGAAACGCAAAACAAGTCAAAGGGCAGAGAAATCCCACGTTTGAGGGAGTTTTTTTCAGTAAGGACAAGGGGCAGGATCCGCTCAAAGTATTCCCAGGGAAGATGGCATGTTCTTAGGTAGGTGAACACGTTTTACCTTCAGCCTTGACAACCTCACGAGCTCCTAATTGCCATTATTTGTTCCGGGTTGGTAGTTTGGAGAGCTGCTTTCTGGAAGAAGCTGCTGGAAAGCACCCAGAGCTGCAGCTAACCTGTTATCAGGCACGAGGAGGTGACAACCCAGTGATTACGCTCTGCTGTGTGCACCTGCGACGCCTAACACCAAAGTGACTCCCTCGTCCTGCCTTCTCGGCTTTTGGTGGAACACATCCCTACCAACGCGTACCACTCCAGGGCCTGCACCCTTCAAATTGCTGTCCAGAGGAGGTGTCCAAAGGTGGATTTGTGAAGGTGAGGCCACATAACGTCAGGAATTTCCTCACTCATCCTTCAGCTTGTTCCTGTGGGTCTGTACAAAACTACACAGAGCAATCCAACTCGGTAAAACAACCACGTGGCTCAACAGCAGCAAGGAACCCCAGAGCTCTTGAATATTCCCCCAGAAGAATGAAACAAATCCTATTCTCTTCACGAGCGAGTAAAATTGTTCATCCGTCTTTTTGTTTCATAACATCAATGTGGCTGTTGAGAACAAAATGAACATTTCATGATGGAGAATCAAAGTATTCCATTCCAAAACTCTGGAAAGAAGATGGTAGGACGTTCTGCTTCTGTTCTTCCCATGCTTTATTTATTTTGTCTAATTTAACACACATCTTTCAAGTATTTCAAGTTTGCTGAAATTACTTTTGGAGAAGGAAAATACTTCCAGAAAATGACTAACCAACTCCAGCAGCTGTGTCAGTCACCAGCACTTGTCTGTCTCTGCACACCTGGGTTAAGATGCCCAGTGAGAGGCTGTAAACCTTGAGTTTGAGATGGAGATTAACTGCTGCTGATTAACCAGAACATGACATTTAATTATCAGCATGTTTGGTGTGAGATGGAAACACCGAAAGATTTGTTTGAACTCTAACCTTTATCTAGTTAGCTCAGGTTTTGCAGAAATACAGACCAAACTTCACAGGGATATTGGGTATTTTGGCTTTTGTGTTCAGGATTGCGTGGCAGCAGTCATCCTTGAAAAGTGCACCAAGTATTACACTGCCCAGCCAAACAAATAAAACATATTTCTGTAAATGAAAACAGCATGAACTTTGAATTTGGAGGAGGATCTGTTTAAATATCAAAATAAATCACCGCTCTCGTTTGTTATTTACTGTGCTTGTCCTAATCATATAATGCCAATGCATCTATAAATTGCCTTGTCACAAAGTGCCTACTGAAAGTGATGAAAGCTGTCATTTAATCAAAAAGCCTAAATTAATCAAAAGGAAAGGAAAGCAGGCCCAGCCCTGCCATTAAGGCTTTTTCCTGCTCCACCAGGAATGACAGACATGACAGACTCAACTGGGGGAGTGCGAAGTTAACGAAAAAAATGACAAAAACAGAGAAAAGAGAGAAGCTCCCGGGCCTCAGAGCCAAGGCAGGTACCCTGGCTGCCCCAGCATCTTCTCCAGCACACCTCAGGCTACTCTGCAGTTTTAAGCGAATTTCATCTTCACCTCCTCCGCTCTCAATAAAAAGTTCAGCTAAGGAACTGCTGCGCCCCACCACAGGCGCGAGGCTTCGCAGCAGGAGTGGACACAACCCCGCTGCCAAGCACACGGGTCCTTCCACAAACACAAGCTGCTTCTGGGCTGGGCCAGACGAGCAGCATGGCTGGAGTGATCTTACTCCTCTCCTCGGAGCTGCAGACAAGCCCCAGGCCTGGCTCTGCACAGCACAGTGACTCATCCCTTCCGATTAGAGGGGTGGAATAAACCTGGGCTGGATCAACACCCAAGGTTGTACCGCTGCAAATCCCTCCAACAGCTCCAGAACGCGGGGCTACGGCATTTTCTCTGGGAGGGGAAGGCATTCCCACTCATGCCAAGTGGGGTTGTGTGGGATCCTGTAGTAAAGGACATTTTCTCTGGGAGGGGAAGGCATTCCCACTCGTGCCAAGTGGGGTTGTGTGGGATCCTGTAGTAAAGGACATTTTCTCTGGGAGGGGAAGGCATTCCCACCCGTGCCAAGGCGGGTTCGTGTGGGATCCTGTAGTAAAGGACATTTTCTCTGGGAGGGGAAGGCATTCCCACCCGTGCCAAGGCGGATTGGTTTGTATGGGATCCTGTAGTAAAGGACATTTTCTCTGGGAGGGGAAGGCATTCCCACTCGTGCCAAGGCGGGTTTGTATGGGATCCTGTCGTAAAGGACATTTTCTCTGGGAGGGGAAGGCATTCCCACTCGTGCCAAGGCGGGTTTGTATGGGATCCTGTCGTAAAGGACATTTTCTCTGGGAGGGGAAGGCATTCCCACCCGTGCCAAGGCGGGGTTGTGTGGGATCCTGTAGTAAAGGACATTTTCTCTGGGAGGGGAAGGCATTCCCACTCGTGCCAAGGCGGGGTTGTGTGGGATCCTGTCGTAAAGGACATTTTCTCTGGGAGGGGAAGGCATTCCCACTCGTGCCAAGGCGGGTTTGTGTGGGATCCTGTCGTAAAGGACATTTTCCCTGGGAGGGGGAGGCGTTCCCGCCCGTGCCAAGGCGGGTTTGTGTGGGATCCTGTAGTAAAGCGCTTCCACACCCGAGCAGTTGTTTCTGTATGAGGAGAAGCGTTTCAGCTCACCTTCGAACACGTAAGGAATTTAAACCAGAATTTTCCGTAACCACTTCATTGTAACCGCCCCAGTGGCAGCAGAGGAGCACCGACTGGGCTTTGGAAATGTACCTCAAAAGCCTGTTGCCAATTTCATTGGGCAAGGTGCCAAATAGCCCACCTGGACCATCAAGTACTAGAAAGACTGCACAGAGGGGCTCAGTCGCTTTTTTGGACTGCCCTAGCAGTCATTTTTGTCGTTATTAAAACCTTTTGGTTCAGCATGTCCAGAGAAGTTGTCTGGCTGTTATTAGGCCACTCTAGGAAAGCTGCAGGTCAACCCTCAGGTCTGATAAACCTTCACATAGATTATTCCATTCTGGCCACGTGCAAGACCGGATCAGGATCCCTTCACACCTGAGGCTGGCCAGTAATAGCATCACACCAGGGGATGTCATTGCTGTCTCTACACAAATCAGGGTGTACACAAGGGAGAGAAAAGAATTGTTTAACCAAAAGGATGCCGTGACTCAAGAACCAGCTCACACCTCTAATCTCAAACAGGAATTAGGAAAAAAAGGTTTCTAACCAGAAAAGAAGGGAGAGCCTACAACAGCCTCTCATTGTAAAATGGGGTTTGAGCAGCCTGTAAAAGGGATTACTCTGTGCTTCGACTGCAGGACTGGGAGACGTGGCTCCAGTGATTATTCCAGAATTTTGCTTTAAGTTTTTTTTCCCCAGAATAGCGGCTAATACAGACAGAAACACTCCAGCAACAGGGTCAGCTACTCCCTATGCAAAAGCTGAAAAAGAGCCATAGAAAAATCTAAATCTAAGTGCCTGACCTCCACAAAGCCTTGAAGATCTTGGTACCATCACCAGCTACACGCATGCACGATTTTTTCCTGATGCCAGCCACAAGTTCCTTAAAACACAAGGAGCTGACATTGATGCTTTTATGCAAACCAGACTAATCACTACTTTTATTCAAATACGAGTCCAATCTTCCAAGCTGTTTGCCCATTGCAAGACAGGCTGAATTGCACGTTTCACAGAAAAGGATCTTACTTTAGCACGTTCCATCTCCTTCCTTTCACCTGAGCCAGGACATCCAGCTCGAGGCCTGACACCAAACCATGTATTGTTTCATTCAGACTGCCAGTGAGGATGCTGCCACATGATCCCACAAGCTCCAGGCAGCCTGCCTGTGTTCTGGGGCCCAGAGAATGGGTTAAGCTTAATCAAAGCAGAAAGGGTTCCAAAACAAACCCTCACTGCTCAGCCCTTCCAGGATACCCTGGAAAATTAGTCCCACACAAGCCAGGACACCTTTGGTGTGCCGTACAAATAATTAGGGATGCCCCAACATTTCTGGTTTTGACAGTGAACTTTTCAGCTTACATTTGATCTCCCAAAGTGCTTTCCCTCTTCTGATTCATTCTGAAACAGCTTTAAACAAGAAGTCCCCTTTCCTGCAATCACCTTACAATTCTTCCACTTGCTCCTCTCCAGAGCCCAGGCTCATGTTGATCTCCCCTCCATTTCTCCTCACTCACAGATTCCACCCTGCTCCTCCCAGCATTTCTCAGTGATGGCACTTGAGGAGCACTCCTTTCTCTTCTCACATCTGTCAAACATGCACTTTGCTCTGTGGGTCCCACTGGCACAGGGAAAATCTGTTTGCTCTTCTCTGCTTTCTGAAGGTGTCACCAGTAACAAACAACGTGGCATCTGCTCCGCGTTTGTTGCTAACCAAGGGGTTTAGAGCTCAGTGATCTCTCCACGCAGAATTCCAAATTAACAACATTCTTCCACTTCCATAAGTGATGGAAGGTCGAATTGCTTGGTTTATTTGCTCTTGGAGATGCCCTACTAATCTTGTTTACAGTGCCCATTTCACATCTACAGGCTGATGCTTGTGCACATCAGAAAACCTGGCAAAATAGAAATGCTCTGCCTGTAAAGACTGCTGCAAATTTCCAGCTTCAATTATGGCACAGCTCTGCCTCATCTTGTTGAGAAACTCGTATTGCTGAACAGAAAAAGGGCTTTTTCATTCCATTTTAGTTGTCACTTTAAGGTTTCTTGGTAGACCGGCCCCCTGACAACGCCCTGAAACTGCAGCACATAAAATAAACTTGGAGATCCTCCTAAAGAATCCCTGCAACTCCTACCATAACTCATAATGAGGCTAAAAGGATCCCCTCTTGATTACATGGAATATATGGTTAATTGTCATTAAATCCAGCAGAATGTCCTGCCACTGGATTGGTCCTGGCAGGAGAAGATCCTTTCTGATTGCCATGTTACACTCCTGAAGCACCCAACCCTCTCTGTGCAGGAGCAAGAACAAGTCATGACTCTTTTCTTAGGTATTCAAAGCCCCCTTCTCCCTTTATGAGAAAAAGGATGAAAAAAATAACCTGTAAAACCAATCTTCCACCCAACTAATGGGTAATCTGATTTACTGGATTCATTCCTCTCTCCCCAGAAAGATAAAGATGTTACTAATGACTCCACAGCCTCTGGTAATACTGACTTACTGCAAACTTTCCCCTTGGACAAGAAATAACTCACAGAAATAAAGGGATTTGAATTTATTTCTGCCAAACGTTTGTCAAAAAATAGCTGCAAACATTTTGGGGGGGGATCCTTTTTCTTTCCATTAGCAAGAAGCCAGCTCTACCAGACAACAAGAACTCAAATGTCTTTGATGAGCTCTCGTGCTCTGACAAGCAGCTGAGAGAGCCAGGGAGGGTAGAAGAGGAGATTATGCGTTATGGTCAGCTGAATTCAACCATCTAAATACTGAAAACAGCCGAGGACAGTCTGAGGAAATTCTCAGTGCAGCTCTGAAACAGGCAGAGTGGTAAAACAGGAGACCAAGGCCCCAGGTACAGGGACAGTTTCTGGCTGCAGGTCACCATTAATAAATTTTAATTTGTGTCAGCCAAAATGTCAGTGGGCACTTTTTCTGTCACCTGTGCCATCTGCATTCAAAGCAAACAGCACACTGAGTGTATGGGACACAAAAATCCCCCAAACAAGCAATCAGAACAGACTGCAAATCCTTTTCCAGACAGGACACCATTATGTACGGCTCTATCTTCTCCCAGATCTACCTCTCCATGGCACAAAATTAAAAAGATTATGGAACAAGAAGGACTCATCCACATTGAGCAGCCAAGGTAGGGCAGGTACAAAGATTCAAGCACCTGTTAAATAATTCACATTAATTTATTAAAGACAGCTGGGACTTCTACAGTTGATGCAATGCACAGACACACCTAACACTGAAAACATGCCCTGAGGTAGCTAAACTGGGTGACATACATGGAAATTGCTTTTCAGTCAAAGAGCAAATATATTTTTACTAATAATTGTTGACAGAAATCACAGTCTCTGCCAAAATATTTACATTCAATTTGATTACAATAATGATCAGAGAGCATTGTTTAATTTACTGTTCATTCAGTTTTGGCAACAACAACACAAATACAAAATAATTGTCTCTCTCCAGATCTTTTATATGTATTTAGTACGTGTTAAATTATGTATTTATGTGTGCCCGTAATTGTGTGTATTTTTATATATAAATGCATGCATATTTTGTTAAACATTTTCATTTAGCAAAACCAGAATCATCCCCAATGTTTCTGATGTAAAGCAGCAGGGGTAAGTTAGAGGCTCTGCACCCTAATTAAATTAGCACTAATCAGATCTTCACCCAGGCCACGTTTTTTCGCAACTGCCTTGAGAAATGACACGTTCTAACTGTGCATGAATTTTTAATTCCACAATGTTACTACGTAGATCCGTTCCAAGACAATACTGTGCAGAGTAACAGAGGTTGTTATAAACCAGCCTTTTGAGTCCAGCCCTCGTCCTCCTCAACCTGTCTGAAAAATCCCACGTCTCCCTCTGGAAAACACGGGCTGGGTGTTGTTGAGACAGGAGGCTCGTGGCCACACCAGAACACCTGGCTGGTGGCAGCCACCCCTCTAAAAGCATCACAGCCAGCTTTGTGAAGGAGCTGAACAAACCGAGAATCCAGGCTGAATTTGCTGCATTGCACTGAGCCTCTCTTTGTAAATAACCCAAATACCAGAAATAGACTTTGAGCGCAGCTTGAGAGCTCTGGGTGCGGTGATTGAGAGCGGCAGGATTCACCTGCCTGCCCAGAAGGCAGAGGAAGGACAGGGCTGTGCTGCTGCCCATGCTGCCTCTCAGAGCACCCCTGGTGAAGGGGAGGCCACACCTTAATCCCAAATGTTCCCTTGCGACGGTTCTGGATTCTTTGATCTGAGTCGCAGTTCACGTTTGGACTTGGATGTTTGTCGTTTTTTATCTATTTACAACTAGCAAAGTTCGAGAAACGAGGTAAAATGGAGCACTTCTCTATCTCTGCCAGGTCTTTTCGAGGACAATCTGCCCAATTATGAAATGCCACCTAAATGATTTTTACTTTAAACCCAGTAACTAACTACTTGAAGTCTGCAATGTGGACTCCATCACCCAATTACAGAAAACCACCCAAAGCCATGAAGGAGGAGGAAGAAGAGGCTGAAGAAGAAGGACTCAGACAATGCCCAAAGTCTTCCATCTTGACTCACGTGTATTGCTCTATACTAAAACCTTAAAATCCAAGTTTCCAGAATTCCAACATTCCCTGATACCAGAAGTGAGCCAGAGTTAACACTGATCTCTCTTCTGCCAAATGCTGTTAACCAACACATCCAACAACCATCAGTGTGCACTTCAGAGGGAAAAAGGAGCTGGAGGCTGCAAGAATTAAATAAACTGCCAGGAAACAGAAGATCCAGTAGTGGAGGAGCTTTACTTCGGCGCAGCACTGCTGCAGAAATATTCCAAAGTGCTGTGGGGTTTTCCTACTTTATCATTTGGTGGCTGCCAAAGCACCTCCAAATGATTTGGTCACTAACAGAAGCTCTGGCATTGCTCCAGCTCCACAGCAGAGTAATCTTTTAAAGAGAATTTCTCACCTTGGGGGGGCATTTTCTGCTCTGTTTACAGCAACAGCCTGTTGTGACATCCTTAGCTCGGGGCCTTCATTTCTCATTAAGATTCTCAGCTTCGTGGAGAAAGGTTTGAGCAGCAAAAGCTTCAGGCTCTGTGCATGTCAGAATGGTTTCATGGCACGTTAAATTCAAACACTGCCATAAACTGAAACTTCTCTTAGAGCAACTGGAGTTTCTATTAACTGCAGCAATTACCAAAAAGTGTCTGTAAACGTTTCAATGTCTGGCTCAGTTCTTTCTTTTCTGGCTGGAAGGCTGGTATAGGGTGATAGAATAAAGCACCTTGCAGCAAAGGGGGTTTTTTTTTACAGTTACAAATAAAATAGAAGGAAGGTATATGTAATATTAAGAAATAATAGCAGCACTTTACTGTGCCTCCTATCTGCATCATCCAGAACAGTTTTGAGACACTAATTCATTAAACATTTCGGCAGCCTGGAAGCTGTGTGGGAATTATTCTCATTTATGGATGGTTAAACATAGGCTCAGGGAAGTTAGGTGTCTTATCCCAGAACACAAAGCCAACTAATTGCAAACCCAGCACCTGATTTTTTTCAGTGCCAGACTCTTGCCACTGAAATCATCTCACGTCTCTCGGAAATAAAAACGTGATGAAATGATTTCTGGACATGCTCAGTTGTGTGATGCCCTCGGAAATGCAGGAATCTGTCACAAGTAGCACTGTTGATGGAGGTGCTGCTGCGCATGAAGATGTCTAACTGCAGCAGGTCCCCCTCTACCCATTTTCCTAAATTATTTGCAATATGGCTCAGAATGAGTTTCTTCCCCAATAATGTAATGCACTTCTACTGGATTATTTCATGTCCCCTCCTCTTTAAACACCTTTTGCTCTGCCTCCACCACCCAAAAGCATCCCAAAGACTTCCATAGCTCCTTTAATATTATCAAGGCTTCACCTGCTGTTGTGTCTGCCCCACCACAGAGATCCTCACTGTGTACAGCATCTCACAGGAAGTCGCAGGGAGACCTAAATGGAACATCTGCCAAGGATTAGACAGGAGAAAATACGTGACTTCATCTTCCTTATATAACAAGTATGTCAAGGTTATCAGTGAAGGCACGGTGCTGGAGAAATGAAGAGGAGCTGCTGGGACAGGAAGGACCTCAGTGACATCCACACACAAAAATGCAGAACAGCAAACACTGACTTAGAATCTTGGTGTGTCCTGTCGTTACCTGACATTGATTTTGTCCTTGTTTTGTAAGATCTGTGCTAATCTACTGCTGCTGATAAGAAAATGCCGGCTAAATTCCCTAAGTCAGGCTTGCCTGGCAAGGGTGAGAGAACAAGCAGCTAGAATCTCCAGCCATGAGTTCCAACTGTGCTACTGAAAGGGGGACTTCACAGCAGCTGCTTCCTCCTCTTCCTCTCCCCCCTTTTTTGACCTTTATTGTCACTCCTCAGCACCCCCATCCCTTCCTCCTACTCCCAGGATCCTCCAAAACACAGATCTAGACTCTTATCTGCAGGATTATCAATTTTAGCTTCAGGTTTACATGAAGTAGAATCTACCCACACAGAGATTGTTAATAATCCTGCAATTTGGGATCCATGGGGTGCTTCAGCGCACAAGAGTGATCCCTCACATCCTTGTGTCAAGGAAAATGAACAATCTTTAAACCTCGTTGCTTCTCTTGAAGGGAAGGCCAAAGAAACTTTCCACAGCCTGTGTGCAGAAGGCTGGGACGTGGATAGTGGTGAACATCCACACCAGGAAACAGAGAGGTCAGAAATTGGGCCTTTATCTCACATGCCACAGAGATTGAGAGAGATGCAAGAAACAAAAAGACTCAAAGACTCTTGAGCAGACCTGGACCTGAATTTAGTGCTCAGAGGCCTCATGGAGCTAAGGAACCTGCAGAGAAAAGGAAGAGTTTGGATAGTTTGTGCAGAACGAGACCAGATAAATACAGTGAAGAATCCACAGACGTTATGAGAATAATCTCTGTGCTTCAGTTGCGCGCCACTCAAAAATCCCCCTGTGAATTTCCACGCACATCGCAAGCAGAGCTAACAGAAAAGGACATAAATAAGCAAGAGGAAGAAAATATCAGGGTTGAAGGTAGGAAATAAGTAGTCAGCACTGATCCTGAAGAGAGAAGGCAAATGAGTTGCACGCTACAAAGACGATCAGCTGACAGTGAACTTCCACCCGCTAAGCATTGCGGAATTTACAACTTCAATTAGCGCTGTAGCAGGAAAGAGAGGCTCTAAGTGGTGGGAGCAACACGCAGCAGCCCTAAACAAAATGTGGATATCGTACCCTGGTAGAAAAATACAAGACCTGAATACCCACGGCCTGATGGACTGAAGAAGTTTTGTATTTTCTAGACAGGGTGCTTTGGAAAACTCAGGTCAGTCCTTGCCCTGGCAGATGTTCCTTCAGAAATAAAAGATTTTGGAGAGCCTAACAAAAATAGCTGTGGCATTTGCTGTTAGATAGCTGAGTTCATTTTGAGAAGCTCTTTCTGCAATAAACGCTTGCATGTCCTTCTGATACTCCCGTACTTTGCAGAATACATGATCCTTCTGGATCTCCCATAGGAATGGTTCAAAACATTAATATAATAGCACAGCACTTCAGTCCACTGCCGGGCGAACACTCACAAAACACACATGAAAATCTCATGAGAAGGGGGGGAAGAGGAGGAAAAAGGTTCTCGAATGCAGTTGCTGCAGTTATGGCAAGGATAATTCCCAATTTAGGGGTCGGGTTTGTTTCTGATATCAGTTTTAAAAGGGTGGCTGATCTACCACTGTAAATACAACAATAAAAAGGCTACAGCAATCATCTTATTTTGTAGCAACATGTTTGGGGTTTTTTTTCAGTTTATGTAATTGAATAGAAAAAGACTGGAAGTTTCTTACCATGAAACCCCCACTAAACCCTCTATTATGCTTCAATGCAGGCTTTCAGCTCCCATGCCAGTCAGGGGCAGGCAACATCTGTGGCCATGCAGAAATTTAATTTTCTGTCCCAGAAGAACAAAAAAAATAATCCATTCAGGTTACTTAAACTATTAAATATTAGACTTTTTCGCTTTGAAAAGTTTTTAATGATAATTAGCTTAGCTTTCTAAAGGAAAGGTCATCTTGAAATGAAAAAGAACTATTTTTAAATCTAAAAAAGGTCAAAATAGATGCATTGCAAATTTGGAAGGCTTCCTCTTCCCCAAAAATATTTGTCTTGAAAGATTAATCCAAACTAACTTGTGACATGGACTGGTTCGGTTTTGACAAATCCACTTATTTTTAAAATATCATTTTCATGGAAATATTAATGACTAGCTCCATTCTAGTTGTTCCTAGTGGTACAGAACGTGCTGTAGTGTCTCAGAGCTGGAGCCACCAATCTCACTGGGCTAGACCTTGTTGACATAGGAAAAATAATATATTGGGGGAAAAAAGTCTTTTCCTAATTGGCCTCTCCCAATAAACTGAGAGGGTTTCCATTGAAATGGCTGCAAAACCTCTTTAAAAGCTCTAGATATGCGAGATGTTCTACATTAATTTGATTACATGAAACTGATCTTGAAACAATCATGAAGTTGGATGAAGCAAATCCCTAAAGCAAGAAATAAGGGAATCCTGAAACACAAACAATCTCTACCATTAAACAAGGTCAAGAAAACTCTTGAATTGAGTTAAAACATCCATAAGGGAGCCTTACGTTTTGCAGTGAGAGATGAGAGATCATACTGAGAAAGGGAAAGCGTTTTACTACTACAAACATTCGGGAGGAGACAACCAACCTTTGGCCTCTGATTTGCCGTGGGACAATTCCTGCCCCTTCTGTCATCAGAAATCAGTCCCAGTCCCTCCAGAATGAGAGGCTACCCATTAACAGTTTTGGTGCAGATAATCGAACTCAAGTCATTAATAACGCAGGTTTAAGGCTGAAGAGCCAAGTTCATTCTGTTCAGTGCTTCTCTGCAAGGCAATTGTGCTGCCCCCCCTGTGATCCTGCCAGCCAGTTTTCCACCTGAAGGAAACCTTTGTTTGTGTGTTGGGGAGCTCAGAGAAGAGGGAACAGCCTGGAATCCTGCTCTGAGCGGTGTCCTGGCAGCAGGGTGCAGACAAAGCGTGAAAGGACAAGT
Source organism: Hirundo rustica (assembly GCF_015227805.2). Taxonomy (NCBI): domain Eukaryota; kingdom Metazoa; phylum Chordata; class Aves; order Passeriformes; family Hirundinidae; genus Hirundo; species Hirundo rustica. The sequence goes on from NC_053453.1 coordinate 74,721,965, forward strand.
GACGCTGATGCAGAAGGGCTGAGGGAAGCCCAGTGCAAGGCCAGAGGCGCTGCCTTTTGGTGGCAAAAAGGTCTCAAATGTGTGACAGGAAAGGCAGCTTTCCTTCTCTGAGCACTTTGACACGTTCCATTAACTGCTGTTTTCTTGAGATGCACGGGACAACCTGTCTCTGCAAATGGTGCTGATTATTTTTCTTTTCTCAAAGTGCCTCTTAAGGTGATCACCCTTGATGTGATCGCTCTCAAGGCTGAGAGCTTTCTCCATTTATGATAAAACATTAATAAAAACCGACAAAGAGATAAGAACTCTTTCTTAAGACTTCTGTAAAAGGCTGACAAGTCTAAATAAAGGCATCCTGATTATTAACTCTGGACAGCCTCCCATCACTGCAGCATGGACAAACTGCACTGCATGCCAGAGCACACCGAAGACACAACAATTTATCAGCCATAAAGCAGAAAATGGCACTTTGGTGACTTCCCAGATGACATTTCTCACCTTCAGGTCTTCCATTTCTGTCCTAAAGACACACTGAAACGCAGCGTAAAGCTGAAAGGGAACAAAGAAAGTGCCAAACTCTGGGCACCAAAATTAAAACCCTAAATTAGGTGTTCAGTGGAGGGGCACTGCCAGACCGTAGCTCAGACCAAGAGTTGAGGTGGCCTGCAAATCCACACTGCTAACGCAAACACACATCCCATGACTTCCCATCAACTGTTCCAAGGGCTGACAGGGACTGACCTCTGAACCTGGGCACCTGAGAGAGGCAGGGGATGTGAACAAATACCCCACCCTGCGTGCAAAATCCGGGGCAACACGAGGAAAACCTGGTGGCACTGCTTACAGGGGAAAAGGTAAAAGGATTCAGAGTTTTCCCTTTTCCCACTCTTAATAGGAGCGGGAAAAACTCCTCCTGGAATAGGAAGGCAGCACAACAGGAAAGTCAAATGGATCTCAGGGGAGGGAGTACACTTCAGCAATCCCAGAGGATTGTCAGGAAAGGTCTCCAGAGGGGAAAAAAAAGGCATTAAGGAGAGATGGAAGCCCTTTAATGAAATAATTCTTATGGCCTTAGGGCCAGCTCTTTCACGATGGAAGAAAGACAAGTGACACAGTAACCTTGGCTAAGACCGTGAGCTCTTCACAGACCTGAAACACGAGCAGGAAGCAAACCAGCAGTGAGAATCACAACAGATCACCACGAAAATGTACCAAAGCCCAACAAGATTACATTGAAACACAGAGTGCTGCTCACTAACCGTGCTCAGGGCACAAAGTTGGGTGCAAGCAGCAAGAAACCTTTAGAAATCATTCAGTAAAGACATGAACAATAAAGGAAGGCTCAAGAGTATTCTGCCCTCAAACTGAGCATGAAAAGTCATCCATGTAAGAGGTCAAAAAGGTCAAGTTGTAAATGCTTTTTTGTGAGTTGATCATCACTAAAGACGAGCTTTTTCATCAGAGGGACATCAGCTGATTACAGTCACAAAAGAGCAAGAGTTAAGGCTTTGAATGAAAAAAACTTCCCCCAATTAACAAGTATTAGTTAAGTTCAATTGCTTTCAAATTTCCTAGATCTAACGAGCTTCATTCCAGACCAAACCTAAAGGTTTGACTGATGAGATCTAGAGCTGTTAGCAGTTATTTTGATAACTCATCAAGACAGGCAGATGTGATGTCTAATACCATTCTCTAGTTTTTTTGGGTTTTTATATTTCTTAAAAGACATTAAAGGAAAATTAAGTGAATTAGAAACAGCCAGTTTAACTTTAACTTCTGGAACAAATTATTATAGTTACATTACTGTAACTATGTGGAAGGTACTTATCAACATCCAGCAGAGATTTGTTGGGGAAAAAAATCCTCTCACACCAATCTAATTTCTTTTTAGGATCTCGTAGCAGAGAGAGAAAAGCCTGGAGATGCACAACTCGACTTCAGTAATGTACATAAAGGGTTCTTATGTGCTGCAAATGTAGGAAAACAAGACTGAGATGAAAATGGCTTTAAACTCGTAGGAACACCGTTTTAGGGATTACTCCACTATATAATCATAACTGATATTGAAATATTGATTTGTGTGAGAAAAGTTATTGTGCAAAATCATCCTTCCATTCTATCGAAGGCTTCGGGTGCAGGTGCTCATTTCTGGATGCCACACAAGGACTGACTGAAGCAAGTCCAAAGTGAGCAACAGAAACTGTAGGAGGACTCAAAACCCCCCTCCAGAGAGGCACTGATGATAAATTATCCTAAGCATCTTCCACGTCAGAAATCCCCAAAGCAACTTTCAAAAAAGATACAGAAAGGGGCTGTCCTTATTTATTTCATATTTTAAGATTAGTTCCAGCTTATCTACTCTGGAAAATTATTTTTTTGTGTTACATGTGCTTCAATCAATCAGCCCAAAATGATTGGACACTGTCATGGCAGTGTACAATTTCACACTGAAGATGGGTAGAAGTGTGCATATATAAAATACATATATATATACACACACACAAAACAATGCACTCAGAACAAGCGTATATATTTATATTTCTTAGAAATGTCTTTCAATATTCAGTCTGTGAACTCAGAGCCTGGGGATGTCTCCTACAAGTTGCTACTCTTTACCCTGCTCTCCTCTCCAGCTTGGTCATTACCCATTCTCCACATCCCAATCACGTTTTCAATTAGCTACATCCAGCAGGATTTGCATTCTTAAATCCCCCATTAGCAGTTATTTTAAAAAATTGCCCCACACTTAAAGACTTACATTTCTTTATTAATTCCAGCTGGGTTGTACTGAAGAGTTTTAAGATCTGCTCAGGCTGAAAGCTGACAGTGCCTGCCCTTTCAACCAGGAGGATTTCTGCCCTGGACAATTCCACGGGAGCCACGGCTGCTCTGTGAAGGGTTCCCCTTGCACAGGGCAGAGGTAATTTTAAAGGATCACGACCGCACTTAAAGATGCCCAGGCCTCCCACCAGAGCTGCATTCTGGCAATCTTCACGTCAGACTGTGGCTGGACCACTCATGATGTCCTGTTCCTTCTCCTGTAACACAGCCAGACACTTGATGGGGCCATAGAATGCCCCAAATCAGAAGGGATCCAGCAGGATCATCAAGTCAGCCTCCTGGTCCTGGCTCAGCATCATCCCCGAGAGTCACACCGTGTGCCCCAGAGCCTTGTCCAAACGCTCCCGGAGCTCCGGCAGGCTGCTGCTGTGCCCGCTGCCCTGGGGAGCTGTTCCAGCGCATGAACAACCTCTGGGGAAAAACCTTTCCCTGACAGCCACCTAAACCTGCCCTGGCACAGCTTCGGGCCATCCCCTGGGGTCACAGGCCACCAGGGAGAAGAGGTCAGTGCCTCTCCCTGCTCTTCCCCTTGTGAGGATGTTTCAGGTCACCACGAGGACTCCCCTCCAGGCTGAACAGACCAAGTGCCCTCAGCCTCTCCTCACCCTGCTTCTCCTCCAGGCCCTTCACCACCTTTGGACACTCTCTCATGGCCCGATGTCTCTTTTCACACTGTGGCACCCCAAACTGCACCCAGCATTCCGGGTGAGGCTGCCCCAGCCCAGAGCAGAGCGGGACAATCCCTCCCTGGCCCGGCAATGCTGTGCCTGATGCCCCTGGACAGGGCTGTCCCTCCTGGCTGCCAGGGCACTGCTCACTCCTATTTAATTTGTCCCCCGCCAGCACCCCCAGATCTCTGCAGGGCTGCACTCCAGCCTCTCGTTCCCCAGACGGATAAACTTCCCCTTCATGCCCTGAGCTCAGGCTGGAGCCGATTCCCTGCAGCCCAGCCCCGTGCCCCTCTCTGCAGCTGCAGAGCTCTGCCACCCCTAATTATTCCCGGCAGCGCCAGGCTGGAGGCTCTGCTGTCACGGAGGATGGCAGCAGAGCCCAGAGCATGACAACAGCAGCAGCAGGTGGGCAGAGCAGAGAGGGCCAGATTACTGTCTGTGTGATTACTGTCATTTATCTCAAGTCAGGCAGAAGGCAGAACACGCTCTGCCTTCGCTCGCCCCTTCCCTCTGCTGCTGCAGAGCAATTCCTGAAAACACTGCACAGGGATGTTATGCACTTGTTAAGCTTTGTTTTAAGCGCTGAAAGCCGCCGCTGTCAGAGCAAGTAATTGCCCCTTAGAGCAGTCACAGGTTTTTCTCAAACACATCTGGCTACAGGAAAATAAACAAGGAGGCATCCAATGTTAGAACCAACTCGAAAAGCTGTTGGGTTTTCACAAATCAGCATGCCTGGTTTTCTGCCTTTCAGTGTGCTGTCCAGAGCATCACTGGAAACGTAAACAGGAGCTTCATCCTTCCAGCTCTGCCTTCCCCAGGCAGCAGGAGTGTGATGCTGCTAGGGCTGCTGCCTGCTGGGAGAGCTGCAGGAGAGCTGCAGGAGAGCTGCTGGGCTCCAGCGCAGAGCAGCCAGGGCGCAGGTGAGAGGAGGAGCATCCCCCCCTCTCATGCTGGGATCCATCTAAAACACGCTCCTGCACCTGGTTCCCACCTCTGCTGGTCCTCCTCCCTTTTCTCCCTGAGATTTAACAGGGGGTAACTCTGTGTCACAGCTAAGTGTTTTCGATTCTGGCTGTCAGATTTCTAAATGGAATCCGTATATTTAAAAGCGCACGGGCTCATGTATCGATACTTTATACAAAGAAATGCCATTTCTGTACCTTAAAACATACTTGCTAAATTTAACCAGAAAGCTTAACACCGTCACAAACACAGCCTTCATCGCAACACGTACTTTATTCCTCCAAAACTGGATCCAAACTTTGCTCCTTGGCCTCATCATTAAGTTAAGAACAGATGACAAAATAAGACTCAACCAAAGCCCATGTCCATATGAAACGTAAATCTATTTTGAGGCCTGAAAATATTCCATATGCCTTGATCGTCACTCCATTGGTGGTGAACTAGAAACAAAATGATTTGGTTTTGGAGGGAAAATGATTTAGTTTTGGAGGGAAAGTTTTTTCCTTTGCACATTAGGGGAGCAGAAAACTCTGTAGCCCAAATGAGATTTAACAAAAGCCTTCTGCATAAATCTGTGGGCCTCCTGAGGGTTTTTTCATCACCTGCTCAGACAGGGGAGAGAAAATATAACAAAAGGCTCATGGGTCGAGATAAGGACAGGGAGAAATCATTCAATTACCATCATGTGCAAAACAGACTCAACTTGGGGAAATTAGTTTAATTTACTACCAATCAAATTAGAGGAGGATAATGAGAAATAAATCCAGATCTCGAAAACACCTTACCCCCAACCCCTCCTTTCCTCCGGGCTCAGCATCACTCCTGACTTTCTGTACCTCCTCCCCACCAGCAGCACACGGGGATGGGGAGATGCAGTCAGTGGTTCCACTCCTTTTCCCTAGGGGATTGGATTCCTCCCTCTCTTCTGCTGCCCCACCACAGAAGACAATCCCCTCTGTCCTTCCCCACGAGGGGCTGCAGGTCTTCACAAACTGCTCCACCATGAGTTCCACGCTTCAGGAGCTCATTCTCCAGCAGGGTCACAATTCCTGTGAGCAAACCTGCTCCAGGTGGAGCGCCTCTCTCCCTGGATGGGATCACACATCCTCCCAGGCGCCTGCTCCCAGAGGGGTCACAGCCTCCTTCAGGCATCCCCTTGCTCTGCTGTGGGGTCCCCAATGGGCTGCAGGTGGGTTTCTGCCCCACCTCCAAGGGCTGCCTCCCCATGTCCTGCACCCTGGCACCTGCAGCATCCTCTTCCCCCTCCTTCAGCTTGATGTTGGCAGAACCATTCCTGCCACGTATTTTCCCTCCTTTTGCCAGCTACTATTGCTATTGCCCAGCAACACCTTTTCCCCCTTTTTAAGTTTTTTATCCTTGGGGTGCTCCCCCTGTTGCTGATGGGCTCAGCCTTGGAGAGCAGAGGGTCAGTCTTGGAGCTGGGCTGGGATTAGCTCTGTTGGGCACGGGGAAGCTTCTGGGAGCTTCTCATGGCAGCCACCCCTGAATTCCCTCTGCTACCACAACCTGTGAAGGTTCTGGCTTCCTTTATTTCTTGCCAAGGTGGGGAGACGAAGGTTTTGAGTTCAGACTTGGAATGTTTATTATTTCTTATCTATGTACAGACTCACGAACCGTGAGCTCTAACTAGCAAGTTAGAGAAACGAGGTAAAACAGAGTGCTTTTCGCTCTTTCTAATGTTATTTAAGCAATAATTATCCAATAACAAGGTGACACCTCTATTATTTATACTTTTGACCTAGTAATGACCCCCCCAAGGCCCGCAATGCAGACCTTTTTCACCCAATTACAGAAAACCACCCAAACCCAAGAAGAAGGAGGAGGGAGAAGGAGGACCCAGACAACGCCCAATGTCCTCCATCTTGTCTCACATGTATTGCTATATACTAAAACCTTACATCTAAGTTTTTCACCCTGTGAGATCACACAATTCTATCCAAACCACACACCCACAACCCCAGTGCCATCACTCAATTTTGAAAGCCTGTTCCAAGGCCTCAGGTCAAATGCAGTACTTGCCTTTTAGCACAGAAAGCCTGAAATTTTCAGCCTCCAGGGTTCCAACAACAACGTTTCCATGCAAACTTAACACAGGCACCAGTGCAAATGCAAGATCATACATGTGAAAACTGTAGGGGCATTTAAAATGTATTGTGACGCTCATTTGTCTCTCTGAGAAACTGAAGTTTTTTCAGGGCTGCCAGTTTCATGTGAATGCAGTCTACTCATCATTGAAAGCAAAACTTTTTTGCTCCTGCTATTTGCAGTATGTCCTGCTTTAAAAACAGGCAGTTGGGAAGATGTGTATTGGAATATTAAGGAGCCTCCTGGTAGACCAAATGTTCCAAAATCCCTGTGCACATGGGTTATGCATCGGCTGGCTTCAGTCAGCAGTGTAACTAGAGAGGCTTCACCTCACATACACCCACTGCTAAACAGCACTCTCCTGGTCAGACTCTGCCCTGAGAGCGCACAAAATCCCTGAAAAGATCAACAGAAAGGGTTCCCAAGCTGCCCTGGAATCAGAAAAAAGTGCCTTAATTCCTGCTTCCATTGCAATCTCCCTAACCAGCCTACTCTCTCCAGCCACTACAATTTCAAGGAAAACAAGTAGTGAGCATACAGAAGATCACTTCAGGCAGCTCTAAGCATTAGGTTGCCAGAGTTACAATTCCTGAGGGTTTTTTTTTCCATCTCCAGGAATTCTTGGGTGATTTCCAGCAACAAGGCCTGAACACCACCAGTGTGATTTCCTCAGACAAGCCCAGTGCATGAACAGAGGTGGGTCTCGACTGGGGTCTCTGACCCGACCCTACCTCCTGTAACAACAGCCCCCTGACCATGGCAACCCAGCAGGGACACAGCAAAGCTTGGGAAGCGTGGGTGGAGAGCCAGGGAGGTCAGGAGTGCTGACACTGCTTGCTCCTGCCCTCTCTGCAAGAAGGCAGAGGAGACAGCTCACCCCTCCAGCCCCAGGCGTCACAGCTGCAGGTTTTAGTGGCAACAACTGTGCCTAAAGGTGTAACCTCCATGGTTTCAGCAGGGATGAGCAAATATGAGCAAGAAAAATCCCACAAGAGCTGTGCCACAGCCTGCACAGGTGGAGCAGAAAGCTGAAGGAGACCACAAGCTGCCCAATGTTTACACGATGAGCAACTGGAGAAGGTGTGGACCTGAAGCATGATTTCCCAGTGCCCAGCTGGTGCCTTCTCTCTCCCCTTCATTCCTGAAGGCCATGAGAACCTTCCCTGAGAGCTGGGCTGCCCTGCATGCAGGCAGCAGGAGAGGACCTCTGTTGGAACCCTGGGCACTGGGAATTCCAGGCTTTCTGTGCTGCCAGGCTCTGACCCCCAAACAAACACTGCATTGACCTGAGGCTGTGGAACAGGCTCCAAAATGGAGTGACAGCACTGGGATTGTGGGTGTGGGGTTTGGATAGAAGTGTGTGATATCACAGGGTGCAAAACTCAGAGTTTAAGGGTTTAGAATACAGGAATAGAGATAAAGCAAGATGGAGGATTTAGGACAGAGGCTGAGTCCTTCTTTTTCACCTTCTCCATGGGTCTGGGTGGGATTTTGTAATTGGGTAGAAAAATCTGCATTGAGGACAACGGGTGGTTGGTTATTGGGTTAAAAGTCAAAATAATTTAGGTGTCATTTCGTAATTGGACAGTTTATCCTTAAAAGGCCTTGTAAAGAAAGAGGTAGAAGCCATTTTTTACTTTGTTAGCTAGAACTCACATCTTGTGCGACTGTAATGTAGGTAAGAATTAATAAACATCTGAGTCCAAACACAAAACAACATCTCTCGAGCATTTAATCCTGACTCTGGCAGAAAAGAAGATAAAAACCAACAGGCCTTGATGGCACTGTGTGGCAGACACTGCCAGAGCTGGTGCCACCAGCAAGAGGAGGGACTGATGGTCTGGAGATACAGCTTCTCACCAGGGCACCTCACAGCAGCGTCCAGGCCATGCACAACCCTGGCCAGAGCCAAAATCCCTGGAAAAGTTCAAGGCCAGGTTGGATGGGGCTTTGAGGAGCCTGGTCTAGTTCTGATTTTTCATCTTTTTTCCCCCATCTCTGCGCTTTGTGCAGAAGCATCAAGGAACCACAGTCAAGGCTGTTGGGCAGACCCGAGGGAGTGTGATAAACATCAGACATTGTAAATGCCCCTCTGAACCTCCCAGGGGTGTGAGCTTTGCCCATCTCTAATTTCTGCCTGGCTCTGGAGGGAGGGAAAGAACAGAGATTTCCCCCAGGGTCACCCTGCCCATCCAAGCACCCGCCAGGCAGTGCCACTTCCACCTGCCCCCGCCATTAGCCTGATTAGCGATAATTAACAGACTTACCGAGTCTAAAGCAGGGGGGGAAAAGAAACCCCCAAACTAACCCCCCACAACCCAGCACACCTCTCTGGAAATGGATCAGCCTCCTCCTGGACATATTACCTCCAGATAGCACACGCACGCCGCTGCTTTCGGGCTGCGTGAGATGAAAGGTGCGACAAGCCGACCTGGGGTTGCCATGGAGACAGAAATCTTTCCCAGTGCCATGGAAACTGACTCCGGGATGTGCTATGAAAAGCTGACTGCACACCCCAGTTGAGCGGGTTCGTATTTTTAAACCAATTAACTGAGAGTTCGGTTAAATTAGTTGCAGTTTAAGGAAAGGCAGTGTCAAAATGTAAGATGTATTAGTTGGTGTCTTTTTTTTTTTTTTTTTTTCCCCTAGTCAAATAGGAGAAAACAAAACCTTGGGGAGGTTACCAAGCTTCACTTGATTGTTCCTGAAAAATCAAAAGCCTTATCTTTCCACGTAAGAAATTCCATTTTTATACATATATATAAATAAATATAATATATGCTTATATTTATATATATATTAGAGATCCCATCTATATATTTTTATGTATTAGTTATATCTATTTATATTTCCAGTATTATATATTTATATAATTTAATAGATATATATAAATGCCACTACATATATATATAGAGAGAGGCATTTATATATTCCATCTTTAAATATATATAGGAAAGGATTGAGCAGCTCTAAGCCTGCCTCCTCCCTTCCATGCTTGCGTGTCCTTGCATGTCCAAGTCTCTGACATCACTGGAAGTTTTAAACGGACAAGAAATAAGCTACTAGAGGAGAATAAATAGGACTTCAGTAAAGTATTTGAGATAAATAAAATAAACTGTGATGGCGGCTGGGTATGGTACAGCGAGCATCAGCCACGTGCACACCCTGATCAGTGAGAGTGGGAACTCTCCATCAGCCCTGGCTTCTCTGTGCCTCTGCTTCCCCACTTCAGGGAGCCACGATTTTCCCCTCTCTGCACAGCACCCTGTGATACCAAGTGCACTCAAAACTCCCAGGTTTCATCAGCACGTATTTCAAATCTGGGGTTTTTTTTCTCCTGTTTTGGGCACGTGCATCACAAACCTGCTCCTTACTGTGAAACTGGACATCTAGAGCTTTCTGCACATGAGGCTGCTACTGATAAACCGTGAGTTTTTCCAAGATGCTGCTCCGTCCTCCGACGGCAAATGCGCAGCGTGTAGGTGCTGCTGCTCCAGGCCAGGAATATAGCATGGCTTAATCTTTATCACCTGAGCAGGAGAGAGGGGAAGCAGACAGGCGCAGGGGAGGTAATAAATCTAAAATAATCCCCTCTCCAGAGTACTGCTGAAAAGGCTGATCAACACCTGGGGAACACCTGCCAGTGCTGCACACCTTGCCTGCAGGGCTGTTATTTGTGAGCCGAGGCGCAGGGAGCTCACAAAGGCTCCTCCAGGGCCCCCCAGAAAAGTCTGCTTAAGTCAGAAATCTGGTTGGAATCCAACTCGTGTGTTTTGGGGGTCGGAAACCTGGCCCTGGAAAGCGAGGGGAGTTAAAAAGAAGTAAAGAAGGCGCTCGTTTCAGCGGTGTAGGTGGCAGAGCTCTCCCACTGGAATCGTGTAAAACCGTGTCCTCGTCTGACCCGGCGGTGAAAGGATAAAACTGTGCTGGGGACAGAGAGCTGGGCAGGTGCAGTGGCAGTCACAGCACTCCAGGTAAGGAGAGGTGAACCCAATATTGCCTCACCTTCAGGTCTGCCTGCGTTTCAATCTCGTTTTTATCCCAGCAAAAAAGGTCTCTGGGACACAGCAGTCAGCGCTGCACTGCCACTCCGGGCTCCCAGCACGTGTCCTGAGAGGGGCCGGGAAAAAGGAGACTGATGCTGAAAGCTTTGATGTGAAAACTGCCATTGCTAGTAATTAAGAACATCTTATTTGAGTTTAGAGCGAGCAAACTCATGTTTCTATATAAGGCAGCTGCATCAGGAGCTGTACTGGGTAGGTCCAAAAAAAAAAAAAAAAAAAAAGGAAAAAACCAACTCTACTCTACAATCTTTGTTCAGAAGACAATTCCTCTCTCATTTTTGTTATTCTTCAATTAAAAAAAAAAACCTATTGCATTAAATGCAAAGAAATGTTATTTTGACAGAACTCCTGCGAGACACTTTCCTGCAGAATCACAAAAAGCCACGCAAAGACAAAAAGGGATGGCTTACAGCAAAAAAATACACGGCAGATACTACAGTAAACACGCTGCCATCACCATGGAAATACACCCCTAAAGTTTTTGACAGGTATTTACTCAGCAAGTCAAGAGCCTCAGCAAAAGGCACACGGAGTAGCAGCAAGAATCCATATGTCTTCTTCCCTCTAAAGAGGGAACACTTGCTAGGAAATAAATACTACAGATATCAGATTAAAAAAAAAATAATAATAATAAAAAAAATAGGCAAGTAAAGAGTGCCAAGGAAGCAGGTCAGAGATATTTTGATGGCAACTACTGGAGAACACAGCGCTGGTTGATCAGCAGCAGGAATCCATCCCTGGGTTTTTCAAGAGGTGCTAAAAATACCCACGAGTATAAGATGCCAAACCAGGCAGCGAGTCGAGGAGAAGCAAGAACAAAAGAGGAAAAAATCCCAACGTGTTACAGAGATGATTTATAAAGAAGCCAGCAGAAAAAGCAGACTGAGGAGGTACTTCCAGCTCCTGCCCATATTCTGTTCTGCCTCATATTTGCTGCACAATTTATTTAGAAAAGCTTTTCTAAACACTTCCCTGCAAGTAAAATCATGGAATAGGCATTTGGTGCTGGAACAGATTCGTCAAAGCCGGTTCCACGTTGCAGAGACAAGCACTCCAAACACAGGATTTAACCACAATGCCTCAGTACACTTCAGTGCAGTCTCATCTCAACCTTGATTTGTGCTCTGCTGCTCCAGGGAAAACTTGGAGTGGTTTATCCTCTGGTATGTGTAGAAAGAAGAAAAGTAAATTGTCATCCTGGGTGGCTTTCCTTTTATCTGCCTAGGATGCCAGCGAAGTTTGCCTTAAACCAGACCATTAATGGGAGATTTAAGCACATGTCAGACTGAAGCACAGATTGAAACATTGGCTGGGAGGGCAGATCCGTGCTTCACTTATGAACCCACAGAAACCAGGCCCTATATTGTACTGGAGATGATATTTCTTGGGATTCAGAATTAAATAACAGACTGGGATGGACGAAGCACGCCCGTCTCTGAAAATAGCTACCCATTCCTCTTTATCACGCCGTAAAGTCAAACATTTGCTTTTGAAAATATTCTGCGCCCCGAACTGCTGTGGCTACGTGGGGAAATAGTTCTTTGTCTAATATGAATGTTCTAGAAGTGGACGCTTTCCAGATGCGAGAGACATGGCAAACAAGATTAATAACAATAAAGAATTCACAGCTCCATTTCCTCCTTTCCTGACTAAATGCAACGCTAATTGTTTGTAAGCCGGATGAAAACAGTACCCACTTGGAAGACACAAAAATTTCATTTTCAGGAGTTGCCATTTCAGCATAGGCGTATACTTCCACAACCAAAAAGAAGTTATCTGCACTTTTGTTCTCATCTAAAGCAAAACCCAAAACCTTCCAGCTAGTTTCTGATCAGTCAAACATTTTTTCTATGTTTATTCTAGGGTTAAGTGTTTATTCTACTTGCCAGTTTTTCTGCACTTCCACACCCATCTTCAAAATATCACGAAAAATCCTCCTGTCAAGACACACAGCACTCCTTGGAAGGAGGCAATTTCCCAGGTTATTCCTGGGAAGTTTTCTCCCTGGAGATTTTGAGCACGGTGCCAGTGGCAGAAGCCTGGAACTACAGTACAATGCACAACACCTGAAGATGCTATTTTTTCACCAAAGAAGCTTTTCAGAAAGTTTTCTTCCCTCTTCCAGGACATCAGTTTGCAAAGCATTCCTTTGATTTTTCCACCACAACGTGAAGGGGGAGAGGGGGAAATCAAAATCCCAGCCCAGAGCTCGGTCAGGCGTGGCTAAGGGCAGAGCTCTGCTCGTAGTGCTTCATCAAATTAACTGACTTCGCTGCTCTTTTCTTTCCAGCTACCCTGACATTTTACCTGTTTACTCTAAATGCGCGTAAAGAGCTGTATCAACAGCAAAAGGGCAGCTGGCAGACCCTGTGCTGTGCATCAGCAATCCCTAGCAGCTCTTGAAGCAAGCAGAAAAGCAGCACCAGCCAAAAGAGAAGAAATTACAGAGGTTGGAGGGGTGTTTTTCCTTCCCCCCTCTCCTTCACGCTGTGGTAGAAAAAAAAAAAAAAAAAAATCAAAGGAATGTTTTGCAAACTGATGTCCTGAAAGAGGGAAGAAAACTTCCTTAAAAGCCTCTTTGGTGAAAAAAAAAAAAAAAAAAAAAGGCATCTTCAGGTGCATTACCATGGGAAAATTGTCATCCCGAGCTGCTCCCTCCAGAGCCAGGCAGAAATTAGAGATGGGCAAAGCTCACACCCCTGGGAGGTTCAGAGGGGCATTTACAATGTCTGATGTTTATCACACTCCCTCGGGTCTGCCCAAGAGCCTTGACTGTGGTTTCTTGATGCTTCTGCACAAAGTGCAGAGATGGGAAAAAAACCATGAAAAATTAAGGGAAAAGAGTGGCCAAACATTTCTGAATTACAAAGAGAGCTCCATTTGAGGTTTGTGGGGGAGACTGCAGTTAGCTGCTATTTTATCTGAACTGGCTTATGTATCCCTAAACAGCTCTCATGGCGGGACTGCTTGGAATTCTTCTAATCCTTTTAGCTACAAACACTGCCTTAATCAGATTCTATCATCTCAAAACTCTTAGGTACCATTTTTTAATACAGCAAAACAAAGAAGGATTGCGTAGATTTTTGTGTGCTACCAGAGACTTCACTGATTTGGGAAAAAGACAGGGAAAATGGTCAAAAGCAATCATTAGTGAAATAAAGTCTGATAGCAGTGAACCAAGGGAAAGAAGCACTACAAATATCTGGGCATGAGGAAAACTAGAAATAGCCAGGAAAATAATTCTACAGCTCACTACAGGAAGACACAAGAGTGAACGCTAACCATACTCATTGCACCATTGATGTAATAAATCTCACTCACTGGACTTTATCCAAAACCTCGTGCAAGCGAAATAGGCTTCACAGAAGCACACAGCACGGGCACATCTCTCCACGGCTTATCAAAATTGTGCCGGTGCTCAGGGATCTGCAAAATGAACTGAAAGATCATGTGAAAGATGAGCAGATAACTGCTGGTTCAGGAAGATCCTTGAGTGATGTGGGAGAAAAATGTCTCCAACCGTGATAGATCAGTGCCTCAGACAGAAATATGGATGTTTATGTTCCATGGGGAATTCTGTGTTACGGAGAGAAATTTCAAACCACAGCACTGGAGCAATGAGGTGTATGAGCAGGGGAATAAAAGCAACAGGGAACTGAAGCAGAGGAGAGATAAAAGGGATCATACCAGGCCCAACTGCTTCCTACTAAGAAAGTTTTGATACAAAAACTTTTCGTGATCTATTTTTTTGCTCCAGCACTGCTGAAAATAAGAAATTATTCCATTACTGTGTTTCTAAAGACAAACCCTTTATGAATTCACAGGGAAAGAGGAACTCATTGTAGGCAGGGCCACAAAGAGTTGACATAAACAATATTTAATTCCTTTCACTAACTAGGCCCAGTATTAAATATACTTGCTCATCTATTTTGGTATCTTCTTTGCACTCTGCATTTATTTCTTCTGAAAGACCTGCTAAGTCTACCTGAATATAATCTGTCTTTGAAGTGTGTTGTACTGCTTTAAAAAATCCAAACCAAACAAAATCAAAAAAACCCTGAGACTTTAAACGATTCTTTATCTAAAACTGACAAAATTTTACATGGTAGAGTCAGAAGTCTGAAGAAAAAACCGTATGAAACACAGAAAATGTAATCCGCATGTTTCTGCTGGTGAGTCTGGCTGTGTAGAGTGAAGAGGTGCAGGTACATCCCAAATCCTTGCAGTTTGTCACCATTATGGAACAAAGTAGAAAAATTCCCCCTTGAGAATCTAAAACTTACTTTTTGAAACAACAGATCAAATAATGGCACAAAGTTAAAAAGAGAGAGACTGGGGAAAAAAAAAAAAAAAATTCCACAAAGTGAAATACTTTAAAACCTAAAAGTAACAAAGAGTGTTTTGCTTGTACCCTACTATGGTTGTACCATTTCTGATACTTAGAGAACCAAACAAGAAAACCCAAACCTCTGTGGTGATATTCTGCTGCTACTGGACATTTTCTCTCAAATGGTGACAGATCTCCTTCATCCAGAACACACTTTTTTTTAAAAAGTCATATAATAAATAAAAATATTACAACGAGGAGGGGAAAAAAATAACCAAAAAACGAACAAACAAACAAACAACACAAATAAACAAAAGCAGGCTACAACACTGCTGAAATGCTTTAAATAAAATGTTATGGGTTTTCCTCCCCAGATTTAACAACAGAAGCCCAAAGTTATTTCAAAATGGACAACAAACGTAGCTCTATTTCACAAGCAAAATGGAGATAAACATCTCGATAGTAAATGCCTTTACTGAGAAAAGAATGACCAGCCTTTATTTCCAAGCACCAGAAGTTTACGAAAAACAGCAGGGAAAAAAAAAAAAAAAATCAGAGAACCTGTGACACCAAGCCAGGGTGAGTTCATGTGTAACAAAAGTTTAAGAGCTTTTAGCTCCTCGGATATTTAATGGTCCAGTGACCCAACATCGTGGGTGTTTTTCATGTTACCAAAGCCGCTCGCAATTTGTTGAAGCGTTCAAAAACAAAAAAATTCAGGTTCCAGAAGAGGTATTAAAAAACATGCAAATCAAATATTTTGACACCAACAGAGACAGACTGAAAGAAAAACCCTGAGCCCAGGTTATTCTGGTTAAGGGTTGTTAATGAAGTGTTTCCTTAGAGGACACAGCTGCTCCACACAGAACAATTAAGAAGAGTTTTGTCTCTCCTCTACACCTGTAGAATTTAAGCTCCATGAGATTATCTAAGTAACTAAGGACAAAATTGGGTTCATGCAGCTTTTATTCCAGCTGTCTGTCCCCAAGAGGCATAACCAATTAGAAGTTTGCATCCATTCCTACTTTTGTTGTACAGGAAGTCCAAAAAACCCCAAAAAATACGAGCAAAAAAACCTCAAACCCAACGCACAACAAAAATCTTTATTGTATTTGAAGTATGTGAAAACAGATGCCCCAGACAGTTGAGAAACGGCCAACTCATGTATTGTTCAGGAAAACTTAATTACAAACAACCAAAGACCTATTTAAGCCACATGTTTTGATTTAAAAATGGGGTAAAAGAACAGATGCGTTCCTCCTGTTACCTTCTTGCTTCAGGCCTCTGCATCTATGGTAACACGATTACCGCCTCAGGGCTAGAATTGATCAGAATTTTTATAATTACATTCAGCCCTAACAAATCAAGTGCCTGGTTCTCTGGTGGGGAGGCTTTTTGGGGTTTTTTTTCATTTAAATTTTTTTAAGCGACTGCCGCAATAATCTCCACCCCACCATAAAAACGTTTTAAAAAGAATTGCAACTAAGTGGTTTCTTTTTCTGGTCCTCTTCACGACAAATCCAATCAGCGTGAAAATCCCGAATAAAGCAGGGTCAGCTATGGATTAGTTCCCGTGTCTTTGCCTGTGTCTCCTTTGATCAGTTACATTTTATTGAGAGGAACATCCCGGGCGTTAGAGAGCCAGAGCACAATGGAACAGCAAGGGGGGTTTGAAGCTTTGCCTTCTGAAGTTGCTACATTAATTTTGCTGACTTGCAAACTCGTGGAAAGGCCAAGAAAAAGTGATTTTGCGTTATCTTCCCCTTCTCATTCATTATTTTATGTTGAATGATTAAGCACCAGTATCGTCCATGTAATTCCTTTTTTATAAAGGGAATATCCCTGGCTGGTTCTGCCAGACCTGGAGCCCACAATGCCTGCCCTTATTAACGGGTAGAATGTAGAGAGGAACAAAATTAAATTAAAAAAATTAGAAAACAAGGTGGTCTCTTTCAGCTGCAAGGATATAGAGACCCGTGCTAAGGATGGAAGATGGGATTTATTCTGTAATATATAAATATATTTATATAAATTTAAATGTATACAAAATAACATTTTATATACAGAACACAATTTATTCTGTTATATGCAAAAGACAGAAGAAGAACGAATCTATACCAGGTAGCAACCTCAGAACTGGGGGAGGCAAACAAAGGAGCACGATTGCCTTTGCTGCCTGGAGTGAGTGGGAGCCAAGGCAGGAACAGCTTGGGAAGGTGCAGGTGTCAGACCCCCCGTGAATCGCTGGGGCGCAGATCAAGTGAAAGCAAACTCACATGTGTCACACCTGCTGAGCATTCCCCAGCAAAGAACATGCCTCATTTTCCTGTGCTGGCAAGATTGGTTCATACGGCAGCGCACGTGCCTCGGAAATAAGCTCGCCACGTTGAGCGGATCCTACAAAACCCCCAGGAAAGAAAGAGGAATTCTTGGCTGCGGTAACAGCCCGCGCTGTCTGGAACACGTTGCCCATAAAACCAAGAGGGCAGATAACAAAATCTGTCCACTGGAAATCACTGGAACCTCCCCAACACCCAGGGCACGCGGGACTCGCCAGGTTTCTAGAACAGAGAAAACAGATTTTCACTTCCCTTGGCCAAATTTTCAAAGCTATTGAGAGGACTAGAAGGGCTAATAGAGCCAAGTGAGATTTTCAGACACAACTAACCAAGTCAGGCATCCATCTCCCCAGCCCTAACCTGCTTATGCACTTCAGAAAATCTCATTAGGCACAGATCTGCATCTTCAGATACCTGTCTGCTTCCAGACTCTGGTTTCTTTCCCCTACAGCCCAACCTTTTTCATCTGCTGCCTTGCCTGTTCTTCCCCACATCTAGGTTTCTCACAAGATGCAGCAGGCTTCTGACCTTGGAAAAAGGATCCTGGAAAGATTTTTTACGGAGTGTTTTTTAAAGGAGGGACTAAGCACAGAATAAGACCTCTCAAAAGAACAGGCTGAGCAGCTTTTTTTTTTTTTTTTTTTCCCTGTTTAACCAGCACAGCCGT
Organism: Hirundo rustica; assembly: GCF_015227805.2. Lineage (NCBI taxonomy): Eukaryota > Metazoa > Chordata > Aves > Passeriformes > Hirundinidae > Hirundo > Hirundo rustica. The sequence continues at coordinate 74,739,943 of NC_053453.1, forward strand.
AGATTATAAGGAGTTTGGTTTCATTACATAACAACCCATCGTGGTTCCTTAATACATTATCTCATCAGGAGGCCCCATTTCAGAGAGGCTACGTAGACACACATTTCTTAATAGCAGAGCTAAGTGGCAGCATGATCTAGTGGATTAATTATACAACTGGCAACTAGGATTTCCTGGCCGTAATACAATTTTAAATTTACATCTTTAAATCAAATTTTTAGACAACTAACAGCGTTGGCTTTAAGAGATCTGTATGGAGCTTATTTGTTGAAAAAAAAAAAAATCATTTGCCTCCTCAGGAGCTTTTTTTAATCGTGCTTATCCTCGCTACAATCAGAAACTTTTGAGACAACTGATTAATTTCAAAAGCCTGCAAGCAAATACCTCACAAATTTTAGATGTTGAAGATAAGCCAAAATGGATGAATTAAAATTAGATGTTTTATACAATTATTCTCACTAGTAAGGAAAAACAAAGGAAGAGAAAACCAAGTGGAACCTTAAGAGTTCTTACCAATTTTTGCCTTCTAGTGAGTCTAAAAAAGGCCAAACGAATAACATCAGTCAAAGTGGTACCCCAGCTGGGGACTGGGGTAGAAGCATACCTCAATCTGTATATTGATATTCTAAGAGATCCCTGGGTAGCACTGCTCCTGCTCTACCTGGAAAAGCTTTACGTTTTTTTTATGAAATATCGTACGGGACTGTGCATATAACACACGCTTTTATATCTTCTCCATATGGCACCAATCCTTGTGCAAATGTAGACTGTGTGGCTATCAGGATTTATGAACAATGTGTGCAAGTCAGGCCACTCAAGCAGATTCTAAAATAAAGCATGGTAGGTACATCCCACGTGAATTCTTCCCCAGGCTCTTTCTTTTTTTTCTGAAATTCTTATTCAAGAGAAGCTAAGAATCGTAGCAGAGAACTTGTACTCTTCTGGAATCGGAGCACCCTTATCAAATTACACCCTAAGTGGTTTCGCTATACAATTATTTCAACGCTCTAGACATTGTTTCATGCTGGGATTTATGAAGGCTTACAACAAAATCTCACTTTTTAGACAGTGCTGTGATTTAGCTTTGTACAGTGGAAATGGAAGACAGGAGAGGATTGTTCCACTCTGATTTTCACATCAGCAGTGGCAGAGCCAACCTCAGCAACAAGAGTCAGTCCAGTTTTGAGGGGTGAAAGCTTTCATCCTGCTCCTTTCATCACATACCTCCCATGCATTTGTTATTTACTCCTTCTCTGTGAGGGCTGAATATGAACGTGGAATGTGCTTCTTCCATACCTCCTCATTGCCTGCAGCTTCCATCTGATTCTCTCCAGATTAGAGTCCGAACAATAATTGTACTGATTGGTACCCACTGTCCATCACACAGGAATCGTCCCCTTGGGTCAAATTTAGGAAACAGGCTGACAACAACTCTTCAGGATCGAGGTGGCTTCTGCCAGGCAACAACCAAGCCTCTGCTTGCCTTAACCCACACCCAAAGCCTGTGTGTTCATGAGGGAGATCACCTCAGACCCCAGCCCACTTGTAAATTAAGCCTGACCCAGGTTTTGAATCTGACAGGAAAAAGATCATTTCCACTCCACCTGATTCTAATCTCACTTGCATTGACTCGTCACTAGCACTGATCCTGCTAGCTTTATTAGGAGTGTTCCCAATCTTCATCATCCTAGATAAAAATAAGAGCCTTACATTCCAGGTTTGAAGCCTGAAGATCTTTTTCCATCCTGAAAAATTTTCAACTCTCTCTAATTCTATGTATGTTAGCGAAAATCTGGAGTAACTCCAGCTGGAGGCAGTAAATTTTTGGCAAGCAGATAGCGAGAGAAATTTAGCAACAGTTTCTTTTGCTCATGTAGCAGACTGCAGCGCCAGTAAAGAAAATAGTATTAATGGTCAAAACTGTAAATTTTAAAATCTTTCGTCTCTTTTAGCATGGGAAAGAAATGACATGGAAAAGAAATTGATTTTACCGTGATAAAACTTACAGAAAGGAGACGCTTTTGTAGTTAAAGACTAGCCCTGACATCAGTCGAGGGATAACAAAACTTCGAGAAGATGTTTTCGCCAAATCAGAATAGTTAACAAACTCTAAAGAAGAGCAGCACAGCATATTTAGGAGGAAAAGTATAAAAATTTTTAGCAATCATTTTTTATTATCACTGTTCATATCATTCTGTTAGAACCTGCTGCTAATTTTCGCACAATGGAGGGGAAAGAAATGCTAAAAGTGTTGGCTTAAATTGAAAGCCAGCCCTCCCACAGAACCATTTTAGATAGCTAAGATTATGCACAGTATGAGTTACAGGGTTAGTAATGTAATTGGAATAAAACTTAACAATTATCTCTGAGCTACAGATTGTCACAAAGTAACGCTTGATGGACAGAAGAGAAGAGATGGAAGCGATAATATTTAATAGCAAGGAATCCTCTGCTTGTCTAATATTTGAAAATAATCTATTAGGTCATCTTTTTCCTTAGCAGATGTATGGGTTCCTGCTATTATCACTATTCAAATTCCTCCCTTTGGGATGGAAAAGAGTTTTGTCCAGGAATGAATTCAGGCTGAAGGAGCAGGCAGCAGTCGTGCACTGGAGCTGACAAGACCAAAGGATCCAACTAATGGGGTCCCAAGGGAGGGGAAGTGAGCCCTAACCACAAATCCTCCCTCCCTTTCTTGAGTTGGGAGTTTCTGGTCTTATTTTTTGGTCTTATTTTTGTTTTTCCTTTTTTTTTTTTTTTTTTTTCCTCTCAGGTCTGGTTTGAACACGTTCATTCTCTTTTTTACCCCCTCCCGTATAGCCACCTTCCCTGGTTTTGTTTGTTTGCTTTGTGTTTTTGATTTTTCTTCTTTCATGCATGTGGCTCTGGAGGATTTTTTCCCCCCTGTGAGAACAAGGGGCCCACGTTGTTGCCTTCACCCAGGTGCAGTGCAGGACAGTGATGCTTCATTTCTCCACTCAAAGAGTACTATCGGTATTTCTCAATGAATTTACAAACAGGTGCAGTTTAGGGGAGAAACTGCACTAATCAGAATCAAATAGATCCCACAAAAGAACTTTCAAATATTATTTCTTGTCATTTTCCTAGCTTTGATGACTGTTTTTGCTTAAGCCTGGCTTTAATATGGGAATTGTTGTGATTTAAGTAGCTTTGGCTTGAGACTGAACTACAGATAAAAAGGAGAAGAGCAATCAGGAAAGTCACATGAATGCAATAATTTTGAAATTGTCCAAATAATTAAACGTTAAACAAAACAAGGACTGGCCTTAGTGTAAAAGCTGCAGGGAACTATTAGAATTTCCTTTATCCATCTCATTGGAATGCGAAGTCAGATGACATTTGTGGTAAGATGACAGATTGGTTGACCACTGACTCGAAGAAATGAGCCTTCAATTACACAAACTCGATTGCCTTCCATTAAACATTGCACGTCACATGTTGATCAGTCACCAAAAACTGGCACCCCGCTGCTCAAAGGCTCAAACAGCTGCCATTTTTTAATGCCACTTTTCACGAAACCAGTGTGTGCTACAATGCACAGAATTTCCGTTTTGGGGAGAGAATGCAAAAGTCCATCAGTAACTCCGCGCAGATTCCCTGTTACGCTCAGCACTCTCAGCAGCATCCCTGTGGAAATGCTGGCTCTGACCGCTCATCTCGACAAAGCCAATGCTTTCTAGAACTTTCTCTGAGGGAGGAGAGACAACTGAAATTCAGATGAGTGGCACCAGTGAAGCCTGGATGCCTACTCCCTATTGTTCTGTGGGAAAGCACTAAACTCGCGTGAATTTTTGTCATACATCTTAATACCTCCAGCAATGACAAAACTGATGCACTCGTTAGTGTTCACAAGACAATGTCCTTTTTCAGGCAGCCTTCCTGTTTGGGCACTCCTGCACTGCCAACTGCAGAGCTAAAAATGCTGCTGGAAGGAGCGCCCAAGTGGCCACGTGGCAGAAAAAGAGGTGGCTCTTGGAGACACGTTAAGAACAGACAGCTCCAAGAGCACAGGTGGCTCAGACAGGATTTTTGTGCTAGTAAGAGGTTTCAGCTTTTGGTCAGCCCTAAAGTGATCAGACAGTTGGATTAGGTGGTTATTGTAGGTCCCTTCTATTCTCCCCTAACCTCCCTGGCCACGTGGGAGATACCTGGCTCAAAGGAATCCACGTACCACTTTGAGTTCTAGGAGAGTTTAACAGATAATACAAATATTACAGACATCGAAATACAGGCTACATGAAAGACAAATTGCTTTCATGTTAAAAACAAACAAACCTGGAAATATTTTATTCCTGTTTCATTTACAGGCCACTACATCTAAAAAGCTCCATGAGTTAGCTGCCCAAATCACTTCCTGGGACCTCTTTGTCTTGAACCAAGTCTGAACCTAGGAGCCCATGGAGCCCTTTTGGACTTCTCCCTAAATATCCACATTAGAGAATTGATTTTACTTGCATCACATAGCAACTCATTCTGCAAACAAGTTTCTGGATTCCTAGAGATCCGTGTGCTTTCTTACCCCTGAGAGGAGATAAACCGAATCTTTATCCTATGTCTCCCTGCTGCAGGTGACCAAAATGCAGCCAGCCAAAACTGTTTGTGCACACATCTGTTCTAATTAGCCCTAAGATCACCAGTGCCTGTCCCTCCGAATTCTGCCCTGCGTTTTAGCCTCCCATAATTTAGCTTTTACACCAATGACCTTTGAGTAAAAATATCCCTGTTTCATTCCTGACCAGCTGAGCTGCCAAGGCACTGTTATTCCATTACTAAGCATTCCTGTCTGCATTTGTACCTTGCGTTCACTTGAGCCCCAGCTCAGAACCCATGAAATTTTATAGCTGGCTGGGACATTTCTGCCTTCCACAGGGAAATTCTGAGGAGGCTGAACATCAGTGTGTAACATTCATCCTTTTACAGTCGACTCTGACATACCTCGATTACGTGTTATGTGCAGTTCTATAGCTGCTAATAATCTGTCATGAGGAGACTCAGAAAGGCATCAGCACATGACAATAAAACCCAAAATATGCTGCAGAAAGAAACTCCAGGACTACATACACCCCCCTGTCTTTGCTATTTTAATGCATTTTGCCCTTTGAAGAGAAACCATTTCAGAAGATAAATTCAAATTATCATGGAATCCTCTTCCCTGACCCACACCCCCTTCTCTAAGTTTCTTACATATTACGTTTTTTACTGTGGGAATAGCTGTGTCACAGTGGGAGGACTGTCTGTCCTAGAAATGCATTAACTAACCAACAGACAGGGGATATGAAAAGAATAAAAAGGGTGACAAGCTACCCATTTTCATATTCAAATGGATCGTGTAGTAACTAACAGTTTTGGGACAAGGGTTTCCTGGGAAAATAATCTAACGTGAAGGGTAAAATGATTTCTATTTATATATTATGTTTCCATTTGTATCGTTCAGTAAGTATGAAACCTCTTTTAAAAAAATCTATGTCTCCTGGTGTCTTGAAGAAGAACAGACTATTCCTGCCTGTCTGACTCATGTATCTCTGGGCAGTCAGACCTTCTGACTCACTGGATAGTCAAAAATCTCAGATTAATAATAGTGCGTGGCTGCTGAAAATAGGAGCCCTCGACCCTGGCACCGAACGTGGGCAGAAATAAACACATTTCCTCTGCATACCTGCAGCCAGTAAAACATAAACACAAGTGTTTGCATTCTGCTCCCTCACAGAGTTCAATTTTGTTGGAAAACGGGGCCTGAAATTGCCTCTGCTGCCGTTTCCGAACATCAGCAGAAGAGATCTCAACAACCACCACGTGTGCTTCCAACCTGTCCACCTGCAAGTGCCCTGGCTGTGTTCAACAAGGAACGCCCAAACATCACTGCTCTGGGTTCATACGTTTCCACACCACCCCAACCACAGCACCTTCCACGGGTCTTTCACACATCCCAACTCCCAAACACATTACAAATACTTTTGCTTAATTTATTCTTTCCTTGCTTTTGGTTTGTGCTATCAAGTAGACATCCTTGAAACTCACCAGGACAGATTTCATGAGGACACACTGAAAAAGATGATCTGTCTGGAAAACTCTGAGTGCGTGGTTGCTTATTCTTTAAAGTGATCATTGTGACACAAAGTATAAAAACCTTATAAGGTATATGCACAAACACCGTAATCTGGTATTTAGGCCTACAAAATTTCCAGGAAAACTCATCTCAAGAGGCATGGAGGTTATTCACATTGCCTTTTGTCCTGGTGATGATGCTGTGACTGACAGTTCACTTGTCCATCAGCATGACGAATCTGTATTAGCGTTTAAAAAAATTGGCCTACATGTACCATAAAATATCACAGAATTGAAACTCTGCCTTCCAAGTCGATACGATGAAGGAATTCTGACCAAATACAGAACTGGGGCTTGTGACCAGCAGGAACTCCTGAAACCTAAACTTTTGACTTTCTGCATCAGCACATTTTCTTGCACAGCACCTTCAAATCCTTGACACCGAATGCTCTTGCCTTGTAAAATGGCCCCACACGGGTTACACCTAGAAACCAGGATTATCAACGCCAAACGGCATCTGACTGCTCAACTTAATGGTTGGGAAGGTTAGGGAATTGCTAACTTCAAAGAAAAATTAAGCATAAGAACTTCCAAGAAATCCTATCAAACAGCCAGCTTTGGAAAGTGAAATTTCAGGCTTGAAAAAGAGATTTAAAAAAAAACTGTCAGAATTGAACAGACAGCAGTGCTTTAATCAGGTTCTGGATGCAACTTAGGAAGAAAACAACCAAAGAAAATAAAGAATTAAAGCAATAAAACAACCCAAATACAACAAAAAATACCCAAAACAGCCCAACCCAACGCACAGAGAAGAAAACAGGTCCCTAAACACTTAAAAACCTTTTCTTACCCTAAGTACTTGCACTTGTGTTCACAACTGCTTCTACTGGGCAACCTTCTTTTAAAAATACTTATTCCACATCGTTTCAAGGCGTATTTTTTGGCTGTAATTAGAGATAATGCTTTATCTGGCAGCCCATTTGTGCTGGTCCCTGGAGCAGCATTCTAAAAGAGTCTAGGCCAGGGTGGAACAGAAAGGATGTGGTAATGCACAGCCAGCAAAGCTGCAAAAGAGGTATTGAAGGAAAGGTGGGAAAAAATACATAGAATTCTGAAAAATGAAATAAGATTAGGAAGGATTAAGGCGATTCGATGCCAGAAAACAATTCTGCAACCCACAATGTCCAGTGTTTGAGTTCTTTCTTAACTCCTGTCAAGCCTAGGCAACGTTGCTTTGTAAGAGGGTGGTAAAAACCCCGATGTGTCTGCCAAAAGTTGTCCAAGATTGACTAACAGACTGAAATGGCTTCTATTCAATGCACCACTGAACTGGCTCTGGAGAGATGTAAGTAGACAGCTACGTGGTCATGGAACCTTCGACAAGAGCAGAGCTTATTGTATTTATGTCACAAGTAACAAAACTGAGTCATTTTTAAACCTCTGATCATTCTTAAACCTCTGGTCTACACCAGGCAAGAATATCACAGACATTAAGAGCATTCACAGTTTATTAGAACCTCAGCTTTCCATCACCTTCAGACAGAATTTAGGTTGAAACTATAATCCTTCTGAATTAACTCACATTTTTCCCACAGAGCCATGGAATTAAATCTTGCTTATTTTGGCTCGGTCTTTGTTAACACTTGAGAGCACGTTCTCAACAGGTTTTGAAGCCTCCATGGCATGGTAATCAAATGACCTTGAAATATTTCTTTTTTTCTTCTCTTCCCTTCCTTTCCCTCCAGGTTTTGTTTTCTGAGTACACGCCGAAATTACAACCACAAAAAACACTTGTAGAAATTACCAGGTGCCGTCAAATTTATCGATTTGACACCGGTTGAAAGAAGCGTTCGGATGATACGAAAGAAGTGGATGCAGAGGGCCGAAGAAGATCCACGCTTGGTGAATGCACAGAAAAAGTGAATGCTGGGAGCGCCATCCTTCTCTACCAAGTAAGAAAATGTCCTGTCTTGTACTGGTTTCGAAAGAAGAAACTTGAGCTACTTCCTGTCATCCTCTACATCTGGATCACGTGCCAAGGAGCTCTAACCTGTTACAAAGGGTTTGCCTAAACAAGTATATTTTGGGGGGCTTTTACATCACTATAAACAAATAAACTGAATTCTGACTCTCCTTTCAGTTCCCACCACACCCTTTATCCACGTCACAGGCGCCACTGCTGCCAAATGACCTCCCTGGCAATCCTGGCAACAGAGACAGAATTATGAGGCCAGTAATGATAATTTCTTTGTGATTTACGCCAAGGCAGCTTTTATTATTGCATACTTCATCCTCTCGAAGGCACACATGGAGTGTGAAAAGCCCAAGCAGAGCAGTACTACCAAGCATACCCCAGAATACATAATTCAAGTGCATTTTAATCTTTCAGGCAACATTTTTTTTTAAAAAAGAGTCACTTTAGAATGAAGTCTTTGCTGTATTTGCCACTGTATTACAGGGCAATTCTAAGTATGACAGAATCGGACTGTTGAGCAGATTTTCCAGAAAACCTCCTTGAACAGAACCAAGCCAGACGTAATTACACCGAGCACGCTCTTGGCAGTAACGATTCAAATGCGTGTCTGTGAAATGATGAACCTCCTCCTGACAGGGTTCAAATGCAGCTCGAGGTGCTCCTGGCTTGGACAGCTGTAACTTGGTCCCAAATAAAATACAATCAGTTCACTCACACACCAGAGCTCCCACACACAACCATTAAGACTTTTCTACATCCCAAGCCAATTAAAACAACAGCCCTCTTTGCGGGGACCACAGTTCTACAGCGCTGAAGTGATAATCATTTCTTTGCCATCTCACATCATTAGCTCCTTTCTGCTTTGGAGGACAAACCCCTGGATTTTGCACGGAAAACAGCCCTGATCCCATCACCAGTACATGTCACACTTCAGCGAGTCCTTCCGCTGGGGACAAGCCCTGGGCAGCTTCCCCACCTGCTCCAGCTCCTTCCCAGCACATCTAGTACAAATTTTGACCCATAATTATCTTGGGCGAAGCCCCAGCTGCAATTAATTACTGGATTTTCCTGTATCCGTGTGCAACGCAGGAACACACACAGAGACCAAGCTGAGCCAGGCAGTGCAGCGATGTTTCTTCTGTTTCCCAGCCATCAGTGCAAGGGAACAGTGACAAAAACTTACTAAAAATCCACCTGTAGTAAGAAAAACCTCAACAAAAAGCATCCTGCAATAAAGCAGAGAGCTTCTTCTTAAGCTCTGATGAAACTAGGATTAAATGTTTTCATTCCTCTGCCTAGGGTAAGTTATAAAATAGGAATTACTAGGGTCTGAGTTTATTTAAATTTCTTGCACAGACGCTAAGCAAAAATACCTTATGATAGGTATGCATAAAAGGGAGGAAAAAACCCAAATCCATCATTTTTATCCACATCAGCTTTTTTAGAGAGCATTTTTTCCTCTAGAGAGGAAAACCTCATCCGCAGCTCTATACAAAATCTCTTCCGGTTTCTCTGGGATATTTTGTATATCAATACATATAAAACAAACCCCATGAATTCATTATACTGACTACAGCAATGTTCAACCAATGCATCAGAGATAAGAGACCACAGATTGCACGCACTTCTGTGGAAACACACGATAGGCTTAGGAAAAGGAAAAAGTTTAAAAAAAAAATCAAGAGACTTCGTAAACAGAGAAAAGAAAGAATGGAGGAAAAAAGGTAAAACATGATTTTAAACCTCTTTTGAATATAAAATATATAGGCCTAAAGAATAATGGTGCATCCAAACACTTCAAAGTGCTGAAAAAATCCTCAAAAATCTGGTCTTGGGCATAAAACTAGAAGTTTTGGATCTTAGTTGATGGATCTCAGCTGAGAGATACTGGGAGATAGTGAGCTTTACATTCAGAAGTATCTCTATGAACCAAAAGGAAAGAACAACTTCTGCGTTTTTGGGGGTGGTGATGTCGTTTTTCTTTTATGAAGGCACTTGTCCCTGCATCCTCCTAAACTCCAAATCTCTGCCAACACCAGAAGTAAAACCGTGCACCTCGTGGACAACGTGAGCTGTACCTGGTTAACCGTGAGATGAGAGCGAGGAGATTCTCAACATCAGTTCTTTTTGCTACGGTAAAGTTTCACAACTAGACACTGATGAAGAACAGGCAGCTCCACTAAGAATCCTGACCACCCCCCAGTTACCACGAGAACTTTACAGAGTTGTTAACGCATCACCTGGACACACACTGAAGCACAGCACACAATTAACCGGCAGTGTTAATTAGGGGGTGGAGGGGGCTGTCGTGGCTTTTGCTTTTCTACTCAGAGATTTCTATTCCTTCTGTTGTGCGTTTATTAGAAGCCAGTAACAGAGATCGGCCACTACTGCAAATCCCAAGTGCCAATGATGCCAATCTCTTCCCAAGGGATGGGAGAGAGATGTCTCCCCTTAGGCATTGTCCACTAAATAAACTGACCGCTCCACGGCTCACCCTTGCACTTCTACAGATGTTTTCATTTGTGTCCAAGTTTCAGAATTAGCAGCCTTCCTCTATTACTGAGCCTAAAAGGGAGATTTGTTCATAGTCGGCTTTCAAAACTTCCTGTGTTCTGCCATGCTCTGTCTTACACAAATGCCTTTTTAGCAAAATGTCTGCAGGGGAGAACATTTCGTAATTATGCTTTGTCCACAGGACTGAGCTAGTATTTCTGCCCTTTTTATAAATCACATTAAGAGAAAAATAGAATATTTTTGTGTGTCTTTCTGCAGGAACATATTGAGCAGCTATAAAAAAATTACTACAGCTTTAAACACCAATGGCCATTTAGCTTAATTTTTGACAGCAAAGTCCATCATGTTTGTTGATCCATTAAGAGTGAGTGATGGAGATTAACCTAAATTGAAATCTGAATTTCAGATCTGCTCTGCCCTCTTTGCTTTACATCGCTCCAGCAGCAGTCAGATCAGAGTCAGAAGGCCAGGGAGAACCTTCAGAAGCCATTTATTACAATGATTTTCATCTTCTGAAAAGCACAACTCCCTTTTGGGTTATATATCTTCATGCAACAATTATGTGAAGAGGGGCCAGAAACATCAAGGTCAAATGCTATTAGATATAACCACTGCTAACACTTCGAGGTTCTTTGAATTCAAGAGTAGCATGACCCAGAGTTTGAAAACCAGTTTATTTCGTGTCTTTAACCGTAATTTACTCTTTCTACATGGTCCAAGGGAGAATCAAGTATACTTACATCATTTCTAACAGATGTTTGCCTAGTCTTTTGGAACACTTCCAGTGAATAAGACTCCACAGCCTTCTTTGGCAATGTATTTCAAAGCCTCACCATCCTTATTGTTCGAATCTCTTTCCTAATATCTAGTCCGTACTTCCTGTCTCTAGACTAAACATTCCTAAGCTGCAAGTCGTGCTTTGATCCCTCTTCCCCTGCACACCTCCCTTCACGTGTCCTGCCCAGGACTGCCCCAGAGCTTCATCTACAGCCTCACCAATGCTCAGTAGGACTGAAGGGCTCTATCCTGTCCCCTGCGTCCTGTTTTCCTGCCTGCACGTCCAAAGATTGCATCTCCTCTCCTTAAAAAGAGCGTTTGGCTTTGTGCTGATTTCCTATTATCACTTCCTTGCTTTTCCTGTTTGCCTTGGCCTCAACAGCTCCTGGGTGCCAGAAGAGCCATTTGGAGCCCCAGCTCTCAGGAATGGAATTTATTCCTGCTGTGAGCTTCTTACCCTTGGGACTGGAGCAGTCCTACACCCTAACAGAGCCGTGTCCTCCAAGAGAGGAGCTAGTACCCAGTGGGTCCCACAAAGCCAGCAGGGCTCCGGACACGTTAACTCCTGTCCTGCTTTTGGCTGGGATAGTTCATTTTCACCCCAGAAGCTGGCCCAGTCCTGCAGTTTGGATTTAGGATGAGGAGAGCATCGATAACACCCAGAGTTTTTAATTGTTGCTAAGCAGTGCTTACCCCGAGTCAAGAGGTTTTCAGAATCTTGGTTCTGCCAGTGAGGAGAGGCACAAGAGGCTGGGAGGGAGCATGGCCAGGAGAGCGGACCCAAACTGGCCAAAAACATGAATATTCCAGACAAGAGTATTCCAGATATTCCAGACATGAACTGGGGGGAGCTGCCTGGCACCCACCAGAGGGTGGTGAGCAACTGCATCGTGCACTGCCTGTCTTGGGGTTTATTCCTCTCTCTCTTATTCCTATAATTATTATATTTAACTTTATTTCAATTATTAAACTATTTTTTATTTCAACCCACGGGTTTTACCTTTTTTTTTTTGGATTCTCTTCCCCGTCCCACCGGCTGGGGAGGGGGGAAGTGAGCAAACAGCTGTGTGGTACTTAGCTGGTGGCTGGGATTAAACCACAGCAATCCCTGACGTATTTCTATAGCTGCAAGGCAAATAAAATGGGAAATCACACAGCTGTGGGTTCACTGCATTCTTGTATCTACAGAAGGCAGGGTACACAGGCTACAGAGCTGCTAGAATAATGATTGTGTAACTCCCCAGGACTGCCACTGCAAACCTTGCTAAAGGGTTTTCTGCACTTGGCGCTTCTGCATTTTCTTTGGCAAAATTAAACTCAAAAACCTAGGGTGCTACAAACTTGCTTTTCAACGTGAAGCGTTATTGTGCTAGGAAATACAGACACTGATCTGTATTTCGAGGGAATTGGAGCTAAGCCATGTGGCTGTTTTTGGATAAGTGGTAAGCTAGCGAAAGAGGCGAGGTAATACCCGGGCTGTGCAGTGCAGGGAGCCCCAAGTTATAATTGAAAACTTCTACACTTCCTCACCTGCTGCATTCCAGTATGGAATCTTAACAGGAGCTTTGGCAAGATATTGATTTTTTTTTTTTTTCCTGCCCTTGTTCCCTAACATCTCTCTCTCCTCCATTCTTTCCTATTTTTTTTTTTTTGTTGTTGTTGTTTTGTTTTGGGTTGTTGGGGTTTTTTTGTTTGTTTTTGTTTTGGGTGGGTTTTTTTTTTTTTCCTCCCCCAGAAGGAGGAACAAATAGTGTTCTCCTGACTTGTTCTGAACCACACAGCCACTCGCCCAGCTGAGGCAGACAGCCTTCTCCTGGTGCCTATGAAAAGCTGCTTTGCTTATCACACCTTTCATTTAGAGTAATGAAGCACTTTGAATATGTGATTACAGATCTATAAAACCAGACCTTCCAAGGCTTTAAATACCTGCTGGAGCCCTCTTATATCCTTAATGTCTCTTTATCACATTAAGAGAGCTGCAGCTCCCATCAGGAGTGGAAATATTCCAGTAGCCCAGAGCAGGCCTTTAGGATGACTGCTGTCAGACCCCGGAATAATTTTCATACAGTTCATACAACCAGTGAAATGGCTGCACCATTATTTTTTGTTTCTGAAACGAAATCAGGAGTTGCATGGCAAGTGAACTTCCCCATGGGAAAAGTTTCAGTGTGTGAACATCCAGGGCATCCACACAGTGCAAGCACCAGCGGGAATCCAAGCTGTGCATTCCATGAGCGAGCACGACAACAGTTGTGCAGCTCCTCCCCGAGGTGTCCAGCCCCTGTCAGTGGATTCCACAGACACTAAAAGCAGATGCCTGCTCTCCGTGAGCTAATTCACAGGTGCCTGTGCACACACAAGGACTCTGAGATACCCAGTGAGTACAGCAATGAAGCACAAAAAGAAACTTTTCTCTAGTGAACATGCACTCTAGAGTAAATCCAGCAGTTACACACTTGATTCCTGTCTGCAGGAAGCGATATTCTGCATTTCTGTCCTCAAATATCTGATTTTTTTTTTTTTTTTAATTCCTGAGAAGAAGGAAGCCTCTTTCTTCTTCTCCTGTATAGTCCAAGAGGCTATGCTGGAACTGCTTCCATTGACTGAGTTTGGGGCAAAATACATTTTTTATCAAAAGCTTTAGACCTGTATGAATAATAAGTGCTACATGAAGGACCCAAAAATCAAAACATTAACCATTCTGGAGGAAAGGTTTGGGCCTCTCTCTAACACATTCACTGGCAGAGGAGAACCTGATGGCTTTAACCCTTCCATGACTTCAATAAAGAAATCAAAGCACTAAGTCTCACACTTACTCCATGACCTTTGCTGGGGAGAACGAGCAGTGATCAATAACAATAATTTTGCTTCACTCAAGCAGAAGTGGTCTGGGAAACTGCTCTTTCACTTCCAGAGCCCTGAAGAATCCAACCTTTCCTCCCTGTGAGCCACTGTCTGCAGCAGGAGAGGCAGTGAGAGCACAGACCCTGTGGTGCTGGCAGTCTGAGAGCCAACCCACAGCTCCAAGGCTCCTTTTATCACACATAAACAGCTCCAGCCCTCAGCTTTCCCAGAGCCTCTCTGAAAACAGCATGTGGAGGCACAGAACCTACCTACAGCTCAGCAGCCTACACACCACTGAGTAACAGCGGTGAGAAGCAGCTTTTTCCTCTCTCTTCTCACAGACGTTTGTCCTCAGATTTTCTAACTGAACTCAGATTTTCTATTTAGTCCCATCTGCATTCCTTGAGGCATCACCCAAAGAGCCTCTGTAGCAAGAGAACCCAATCCTGTGCGTGTCTAGAGAGAAACAGGACCAGAAAGGAGAATATCTCCTGAGCACCTGTAGATGCTGCCGTGGTTATCTTGGGGATTTATGTGGTTGGAGGCACAAATCACAGAGGGACTTCCCTGCAGTGCTCACCTTCCTGATAAAATCCTCTGCCTGACACAGAGCTGAAGGCTCCTGTTCAGAAAACCGAGCTTTTCCGGGATTATTTTTGGCCAAAGTAGATCTACCATTTCCCCTTGTCCAAGCCTTCCTACAACACCCAATTTTCACTGACACAGCTAATGATGTCACAACTTTCAGAGCAGCTAGGTCAAGATCACACTCACAAGAGCAGTAGCTGTTCATAGTTTCACTAGTTTCAGAACAAAATTCAGTGCTTTTTTCCTGCTGAGCTTGCCCTTGACAATTTTTTACCCACACACAAGCACAAAGAAAAATGAACAAGTAACAACAAAACCCTGCGACTAAAACAATTCCTTTGTCAAAACTGGAAAGGAATTGACCAAGACCACCAATTTTTAAGTATTTCTGAGCTATTCAGATAGAACAGCTATGTGGACCATACAATCACTTCAGTGGCTGGTATCCAAATTCCACAGCCACAGATGGGAGCACAAAAACCATTAAGCAATATGTGAGAGTCCCACTGCAGTAGTCCCAGAGGAAAGACAGACCCTTTGATTTCAGAAAAATCAGTTTATAGTAACTAGGTCAGATCATTGGCTAGGAAGGGATCACTTTTAGGAACCTTACAAAAAAACAAAGTTGTAAGCAGAGTCAGTGGTTGAGATTTCTGCCTCCCTCCTGGTAGGGATCAGCAGAGCCTCTGTGGTACCCTTCATCAGAGAGTGTAAGCTAGAGAAAGTGGACCCAGGAAGATCTGCTGCCATTAAAATATTTAGGGAACGTGCAACTCCATAGGATCAGGCTGCAGTTCACTTTGAGACTCAACCATGCTGCAGATGAACCGCCAGCTACTGAAGCTTCCAAATAATGACTCAACTCATTAAAAGAGAATCAGTCACTGTCAAAGCCTCTGAGTAAGAGCTCACAGAGTTGAAGACTTCCCTCTCTTCCTTGTGGCTGTACAAGTACTGAAGTTGGTTCATGGCAAACGAGGGTTTGCTTGCTTAAACACAGCTTAAACTCGGAGGTAGAAGTCAGTGTATACAATTTTGGCTTTTCCCGATGAGAACCAATCTGACTGAGGACAGCCTGGTGGGAAAAGTGTTTTATTGATGACCAGCCCATGGATATTACATAAAGCCTTCTCTGCTTTTCCAAATGGGTCTTGTGAAAGGATTTTAATAACAGTGACCCAGGAGGGATAGGTCACGGTGCTATTAATACCTCAGAACATAAACATCTTTCACATAGCAATGGATATTGTGGACTTCTTTCTCTGTAAAGTGCCAGCTGGGTAACAACTTTAAGAGACCAGAAAACACATCACTGTTTTCAGCACAAACTTCTGAAACACTCCCCCCGCCACTAATTTTCTCAGCTGTTTTTATCTTTCAGAGCTAAAACTATTTACAGATTAAAGTAATTTCACACAAATATTTGATGCTAGACTTCATTATGAATCTGGGTTTAGTAACAGCAACTAAGACTGAACATTTCACAGACAGCACTTTCCAATACAAAATCATTTAAGCATCTGCCGGCTGCAAGAATAAACGTCTCAACCAACTTGTCAGAGCCTGTCAGGCCTATAATTATGTTCTACAGCATTAAAAGAAACTACTTTTGATTGTGTGGGTATGAGTTGCAAAAATAACAATACCAAATTACGAAGGCTACCAGCAGAACAGCCTCAGTGGGGATGTGCACCGTGTTTACTGGCCCAGGGCTCCTTGTCTGTTGTCCCCTGTGATGTGTGCAGGGCCTGGCAAACCTCACATCTCCTGGGTCACCCAACTGCACAGGACTTTGGTTGGAACCCTGGAGGCGGAGAATTTCAGGCTTTCTGTGCTAAAAGGCACTGACCCTCAAGCAAGGACTGCACTCGGCCAAAATTGAGCGATGGCACTGCGGTTGTGGGTGTGTGGTTTGAATAGGATTGTGTGATCTCACAGGGTGAAAAACTTAGAATTTAAGGTTTTAGTATATAGTACTATATATGGGGCAAGATGGAGGATTTAAGGTGTTGTCTAAGTCCTTCTTCAGCTTCTTCTTGGTTTTGGGTGAAAGGGTCTGCATTGCAGACCTCAGGTGGTCAATTATTGGGTCAAAAGCATAAATAATATAGGTGTCATCTCATTAGTGGGTAATTAGAGCTTAAAAGACCAAAGAAAGAGTCAGAGGTACTCCATTTTCTACCTTGCTAGTGAGAGCTCACGGCTCATGAGGCTGAGCTGTAGATAAGAATTAAAAAACACTGAGTCCAAACACGAGACTGCGACTCCCATGCGTTAATCCCAGCTCTAACACGGAGAAAAGAAGATTAGAAACCCCTAGATTTTCATTGCAAAGCACCTCCCCTGCTGCAGATTCTGGTGTCTGAGCACACCCTGAGAGCCTCCAGCCTGCCCAGCTGGCACTGCCACACCCTCAGGGCTGACAGCTGAACGGGTCCTTCAAGGAGCACAGCTGGCCGTGGGGACGTGGCAGTAATTCCTGCCCACGGCACTGGGGATGTGGCAATAGTTCCTGTCCATGGCAGTGGGGACATGGCAATAGCTCCTGCCCATGGCAGTGGGAACAGGGCAATAGCTCCTGTCCATGGCAGTGGGGACATGGCAATAGCTCCTGTCCACGGCAGTGGGAATATGGCAATAGCTCCTGTCCATGGCAGTGAGGGATATGGCAATAGTTCCTGTCCATGACAGTGGGAACAGGGCAATAGTTCCTGTCCATGGCAGTGAGGGATATGGCAATAGCTCCTGTCCATGGCAGTGAGGGATATGGCAATAGCTCCTGTCCATGGCAGTGGGGACACGGCAATAGTTCCTGTCCATGGCAGTGGAGAATATGGCAATAGCTCCTGTCCGTGGCAGTGGGAACAGGGCAATAGCTCCTGTCCATGGCAGTGCAGAATATGGCAATAGCTCCTGTCCGTGGCAATAGTTCCTGCCCATGGCAGTGGGGACATGGCAATAGCTCCTATCCATGGCAGTGGGAATGTGGCAATAGTTCCCGTCCACAGCATCACAGCCACCACACCAGCCCAGGCGTTACAGGTTTTCCACAGGGGAAAAACTATTAAGGATCTTAAAGCTCAGGATAAAATAGCATCTAGTGAAAACAAATGCTGACCAAAACCAAGGCTTAATGCTCGTAACAAACGTGAGGAAACATAGGCTTCTGTGACTCCAAAACCAGCAGTTTTGGAGTCACACCCTCCAAAGGGTGAAGGAGGGAGCCACTTTTTGGGGAGATGCTGGGCCTGGAGCTGGCAGCACCTTGCTTTGGGTTGAGGCTGCGCAGTGATGCTCCTCTCCCCGGTGAGTTGAGTTGTTGGGCTGGGAAAAGGAACAGCTCCCTTCATGTGCCAGCCCTGCTGGGCCCTTCTCTGCTTCCTTTGCAAGCAGGAAACTGTTCTGCTCTGCAGATTCTTGGGAAAAGGGTGGATTGTGGATGGAGATTTTCATTATGAAACGCACATTTCATAATACGCATTTGAAACCTGGTTATTTGAAATCCTCAGTGCAGGTTCAGCCTCACCTCCCAGCCCAAGCTCTTTGGTAAGGTTGCTTTGGGGGCTCATGTGGAGCTCTCACCTGCGCCCCAGACAGCTGCAAATAGAACATTTAAACAGAACACCAGCATCTTCCTTACAGCCTGTTTCTAACCAGGGATAGGGGCACGAGTCTCAGGATTTGCTGACTGCAAAGAACAGGGCCTTCCAAGCAGTGTTCATTTTAAACTGAAATAGCACATTTTCAGCTCTCACATCCAAAACACCTCTTGGTGATCAAACTTTAAGATTATACCTATGCCCAGCCTGCATTTCTTACTTGCAGAAAGCTGAAAGAATTAATAGTTTTACTGCTTGTAATTAGCATGACCGTGATATTATAGATATTACCTATTATTGATACAGTAATGTGCTAATTATATGGATAACCAAACTACTTTAAAAACTAAATAACTCTAAATTGTAACTAACTGAAACAAATTCAACTTTAAATACTTAATCTTCTAGCATTAGAAAACTTCAGTTTCTGGTTAAAAGTTTTATCCAATCTCCAGAAATAACCGCCACCTTTAGTAACGAAATTATTGACAAGCCATGCTATCAAAATGTTTATTAACTTGTCTGATATTTAAGCCCCTTAGAAAAACTACCCTGCAGTTGGAAACAAACCCACCACGAAACCCAAAACTCATTAAAGGCTTGTGCTGTCACATTAGCATTAGGTGACATGGGAAAGTTAATTTCTGTGACACATTCTTTTTAAAAAAAAAATAATGCACAAAATCATGTTAGGCAGCAGACAGCGTGGAATTCTGCCAAAACCCCCACAATGCTGTAAAACAAGCAAAGAAAAACCCCAGGAAGTCACACTAGAGAAAACCCCTCTCCTCTTATCTTCATCTTCAGGCTGACATTCACCTGGAGCCTGGTTGCTCTTGCACAGAATTCAGGGGGAAAACTCGGCAACAGCCTTCAGTCAAAGTGGAATTGGGCTGATAACTCTGAGGGCTACAGTATTCTTTCAAGAGACAATTATCACTCAAACCTGGCCCACATGGTCTTGTTTTGTTACAATTCTGCACTTAAGGGAGTTGTCTGCTTGGTTACAGGGTGCTTATAAAGAGATTTTAAGAATGGTGTCACAGGTAATAGAACATGTAAGTCAGAACTGTAATCTTTATCTCGAACCAAGAGGAAAAAAATCTATAAAAGTAGCTGCAGAAAATACACAAAAGAAAGAGATTTTATTTTCTTGAGAGTTCTGTCATTCTTTGCTGTGCTGGCTGGATTTTAGTCTTGGCGCACAGTCAAAACACTGGTCACGGCTACATTACTCACAACTTCATTTCTCTTGTTGCATCACCAACACAAGCTTTTATAGCCTCGTGCAGAGCTGAATAATACCCCTTAACTGCTTCCAAAAAGCCCAAATAACTAACAAAAACCCAACTGTACAGCAGGAACTACGAGCCTATAACCAGATTGAGGAAAACGAGGCTCAGATGGGGAAGACAGCCTTTGTCCTCTCAGCAGCAGCTGAAGAGGATCATCCCATGCAGTGGTCTGGCTGTCGGATCGATCCGTACCTTGGGAAGTTAGGTCCTGGAAGGGAAGCAGCCCTGCTCTCCCAAATACGAGCATCACTCAGGAATGGGCAGAAGCAGCCTGCAGGGACCTGCCAATATTTCTTGTGCTTCACTCAATGGAAAGATAGCTCCTCCTTGATTTACCTACGCACACCCAGCCACCTCTCTTCCACAAAATACCGTGTTTCTCCTGCATGAGGAGGAAGCAGTGGCCACCACTTCCATTTGCAGCACAATGCAGGCTCCCCCAGCCAGACCTCGGGATCCTTCCTTCACCCTTAGCAACCACAGCCCCTCCCCATGGCACCTAATCCATCCTTCCCAAGGCACGCCCTCCCTGCCTCAAGCACACAAACCACTCACACAAACCCCTTCCCACAGCATCCGTCACTCCTGCCAGAGCTGGGGACATCGGGAGAGCTCTGTGACACCTTGAGATGCCCTTTGCCCTGGTGGCACCTCCAGAAAGGGCAGCAGGAGCATCAGGGAGCACACTCAGGCAGGCAGGAGTGCTCAGGTAACACGTTCTGCTCAAATAGCTGCTCCCCGCCTCCTCAGAGTAAGGTTTAATAGGTTGGATGGAAGCGTTGTCAGCCAGCAATCCGGCCTGCTGGCACGTGTGATCACAGATGTTCTATCCCAGGAAAAACTGTTCTTCCAGTTTGCCATCGGGAGTTATGTGAAATGCATCACGAGAACCCCAGCATTCAGGTGGAGAAGAGAAAGGATTCATCTTTATCAAAAGTCTGCATCTGAAACAGACGCTGGGATTTTTTAAAAAAATTTTTTTTTCCAAGTTGACAGCAAATAATACACATTTCTAAGCTAAGATTCCACCATTACTTGAGACATCTACTGTGAAGTAGAGGAATCTTATTTTAGACATAGACTGCTCAAATCCTACCCCTAAAGGAGCTGGCCAAGGAAGCAGAAATGGATGCATTGGATTGGAGGGGCATCCACGCTTAATTCTGTCATTTATTTAAACAAGGCTGCTAAAAGATTGAGATTTCAGGACATTATTCAGGAAAAAACCCGAAGTGGATCAGTAGAACAGTTGAATTTTTATTTTATTTGAATTTAACAGTCTTATCTTATTGGACAACTGTTCTATGCAAGACTAATTTTCTAGAGTATCAAGGAATAAAAACTTTTAGGGGTACCACCTTGGAACTCTGTTGGTTTCAGACTGGTCTCTTATTATATTACAGTTAGGCCAACTGAGTTGTGAACAGGCAGCCACAGACAGTTTAGATTTTCAAGAAAAAGTTACATTTCAATTAAAGCTCATAAAATGGCATGAAGACCACAGGGAAAAAAAAAAAAAAACCACCTCAATTTTCAACTGTGCTGCAGTCAAACTGACAGAGTATAAGGAGACATAGTAGAAACCAAGAATGCAGTGTGAACCTCTCATTTTTTTACTTGTGCAGCTGTGTCTCAAGGGTATTTTGCATGGGACCTAGAAGCTGAATGTTATTTTGCTACCAAAAGTCTCATTAGGAGGGTAGAAAATGTACTAGTCACACATACACACCAAAAAAGCACCATCTGGGCAGAACTCTTGTTCCTCAAAAAAAAGGGGTGGCAATTAACGTGGAGACGTGTGACCTTGGCTGAAATATTTGACAACAAGTAAATATATTCAGGAAAATGTATGAGTCCAGCAGAGAAATAACAAAGTCACAGACAGTGACGGGCAGAGAGGTTAAGAGAAATTGGGATGCTGTGGCCCTTGGGGAGATGGGGCGGGCGGTAGGAAAAAACAAGAAAGGGAAAGCAGCAGCAGTTTGGTTTGAGAGCTGAGGCTGTGCAGCTGGAGCTGATGGAACAGACATCCCTGAAATGTTCTGGTCTGATGAGAGAGATCACTCAAGGCTGCTCCTGCACACTGAGGATGCCATCATGCCACTGCTACCAGCACCTGCCATGTGCTACTCGCTGTTTACTATGAGCTGGGCAGCCCAGGCTTCCTTCTGCTCTGCTAGGAATACACAGAATTCACTACTGGCATGCTGAAGCCGTGATTGGAGTGAAATACGGGGGTTTGTAATGCTGCAGACCGAGTACACCGAGGCTGGAGTAGCATAAACAGACAAGAACAAGTCAAAAATGGGAAGTTCAGCGTGTCACTTGATATTTCAGCACTGGCTTCTTTATCCAAGCAGTGTGCCAGAACTCAGTCAAAAAGCCAAAACATCGTGCGTGCTCTGAAGAACATGAAGTACCAGAAAATTTCCAATGCAATTTTTTTTTGTTTTGTTATTAATGTCGAGTTGAAACGCAAAGCTTTATCTTGAATAAAGGGCAATTTGTTTTGCATGGAATTTATGAGTGTTTTCACATACTGCAATGGTCAAACAAAAGGATCACAACAGAAAAAGCCCAGAGGAAGGGTCTAGGGAAGGGAAGGGGGCATGCACCCTCTCAATAGGGACACTCCACAGGACTACAGAAATTCAGGAGAGCAAGTATTAACATCACAATGACACAAAACTTCTTGGTTCAGCAGCTTGTGCCTCTAAATAGAATGACATTTTCAATTCCAAACAGAAAAATCAAGAGGTATAGGCCAAACTGTCATTTCCTCCATGAGAAAACACGTCATGAGAAAATTGCTAATCCCTCGGGAAATAAAAATTGTGTTTTTATACACATATATGAATTTACATATTTAATATGCATTTTATAATAAAAATCTCCATCCATAGTCCATCCTTTTCCCAAGAATCTGCAGAGGCACAGAAGACCCAAGCAGGGCTGGCACGTGAAGGGAGCTGTTCCTTTTCCCAGCCCAACAACTCACCTCACCGGGGAGAGGAGCATCACTGTGCTGCCTCAACCCAAAGAAAGGTGCTGCCAGCTCCAGGCCCAGCATCTCCCCAAAAACTGGCTCCCTCCTTCACCCTTTGGAGGGTGTGACTCCAAATCTGCTGTTGCCAAGGTTGTCATCTTTCAAGCATTCCACTCCAGACACCAGCAGAACGGGTTTGGGATTGGCTTCCTCTGATGCATCCCGTGAGTCACCCAGAAGCCCACGTTTCCTCATGTTTCACGTGTTTGTTGTGAGCATTAAGCCTTGGTTTTGGTCAACATTTGTTTTCACTAGATGCTATTTTATCCTAGGCCTTAAGATTTTCAATCTTTTTTTTTTTCCCCCCTCTGGGAAGATTTTCCATTTTTTTTCCCCCGTGGAAAACCTGCAGCACACCCCTTGTTGGGATGGCACAGGTTCCAGAAGAGGAGGTTGTGAGCCCACTCTCTTTAATGTTAGAGTTAGCTTTAGTGCTTTTTTCCCCAGTCATGATCCCCTAAAATAATCTTAGATCATATCAGCCCAGCTTGACCAAGTCTTGAATGGGAGCAGGGATGAATATTTGGGAGATATTTACTTATTTGCAATGCTGGTTTTTAACTTCCCTTCTTGAAAAGAAAAAGTATTTAAAATTATTTAACTTGGCAGGGTTGGAAAGCATTTGTTCTGTTTTAAATCTCTCCAACACTCCCCCCTACCACCCTCATATTTATTCTGTGAACGCTTGGAACCACTTAGGCTGGCTCTTAATTCTGCATGGAGGAAGCAGAACGGGAGGCAAGTTGCACAGGATCTGAGATCTCCTCTCCTTTTTCTTACTGGAGACAGCAACGACTCTTACACAGTGCTGCAGATGAGTGGAATTCAATGCAGAGAGTGGCCAAATGGAAGGTGTGGGTGTCAGGGCACTCGTTTTATCCTCCTTTGGGGCTGTCACCAAACAAGCTACACAGGATTTTTTCCATCAACAAGAGGAAGCTAGGTCAAACTTCAGCAACTAAAGTTAGTTACTTCTAGTTTCCTGAACTAGAAGTTCAGAACTTAAACAGAAAAAAGGGCAGCAAAAGAGATTTCTTTAATCCAGCTAGACCAGGCTAACCCTAACTGCAGTGCAGCGTTTCAGGCTTCAAGTGCCATTGAGTGAAATCTACTGCCCCAACATCAGAACTCCTCAAATCCTCTGTGGCTCTCCTGGAGTTTGGTCTTCAACAACAGGCAAACTCACACTGAAGTTACACCTAAAATCAGTAGAAGCCAAGAAGTAGCAAACTGAATAAAAGACAATTTATACTTTTTAGCATTAGGTAATTTTCAGTGGGGAGGGGAGGGCAAAATGTTCCTTTTTATTTTTTGAAGCGGTAATTTTGCCTGCACTTTTGTAGTCAAAGGCACCCTTGAGATCTTGTATCAGAGAGATAACGTGGTTATCTCATGGCACCAGAGAACTCAGTCCCACACTTGAGAGCAGAGCTCCTCAACAGGTTTTAACCAGATTCTGGTTTTTCCTCTGCTGGCAGAGAAACTCAGGAGCATAAGGCTGGGCTCGAGTGCAACCTCTGGGCAGCAGCTGGCTCAGAGTCAGCTCTGCTCTGTGCAAAGTCTGGTCTCCAAGCACAGCCACGAGCAGAACTCAGACAGACCCTCGGTTAAATACAAGGATCCAAATCAGACAGACATACCCTCGGTTAAATACAAGGATCCAAATCAGACAGACCCTTGGTTAAATACAAGGATCCAAATCAGTATTACCCTTGGTCGTGGAGCAGCTCCAACCAAGCAGCAAAGCTCATCAACACAGCCCCAGCTTTGCAGTGTGGCAGACATGACAAAAAAGGTTTTGAGAAAAAAAAGAGTACCACATGCATTCATCAAGATACGGAGCTTATTTAAATACACACACCCCAAATTATCTTTCCCTTCCTGTCCAAATCCAAACTTCACCGCAACATTATTAATACGTGACGGGTGCTTGTGAATTTGTGCTAGAACTTCATGCAGCTATTGCAGAAGTGTATCTGAAATCCCACCACAGCCTGTTTTCAAATGTGGAAGACTCAAACAAAATGGTTGAAAATCCGAGTTTGCACATTTGGGAATATTTACCGAACAGTTTGTATATTCTGAATGGATCTTATGTAAGAGTCAACAGCCAAAAATAGGTCTGAAAAACTTAGTGAGCAAATTCACAACATCTCTGAGTTTTATTTTAATCCCATTAAAGGCTCTGTGTTTTCCCTACTTCCTGTAGGTTTTGTTTCCTTCCAGCAGTCCATAAAACCCCAATAACTCTAAGGATTTAAGCAGAATCATAGGCTGGAGATCTCCACCTCAGTGCCTGTGGTGTCACCCAACAGAAATGGATTTATTTCCATTTATTTTAAACAAAACCAAGCCCACCAGAAAACCCTACCAAAGCACACCTCAAATTAAGTGAAACAGGTTCCACGAGGAGGCATTTTACACTTGGAGTGGGAGATACACAAAATTCCCTGCTTATCGTCTCATCACCGCGTTTCTTGAGCAAACCAACAAAAAGAGTAAGAGACAAAGTCTGGCCAGCCAAGATCCTTCACTCCCTCCTCCTTTATACACCATTGCTACCTGTGCTATCCAAACATTCCCACAAGGGAGAAACTCCCCAAGAGGAGATCCAAACTAGAGAAGGTTGGCCCAGAAAGCGAGCAATTAACGAGAGGGGTGGGATTGAGGAGGATGGGGCCAGCACACTCATTAAGGAAATAACAAAAGCTCTCCCTGCCTGCAAATCCCTGCAGCCTCCAAAGAGCTTTTAGATATGCAGCCTCACCTAGAGCTCATCAAAGCAGGCTGCTCCCAAAGTGACAAAGGCATTAGCAGACCACACTCCCCCCATCCTCTCGTTTCTATTTCCAGCCCCACCAGCAATGCTGGGAAGAGGAGGATTTATGGATATTCTCAGAAGATCTCGCATGTTTTCAGGTAAGCAGCGCTCATACGGAATTGATCCGCAGCGTACTCAAAAGTAAAGGGAAAAAAAAAAAGCCCCAAAAAACATAGTATGAGGAATTTATATCCCACTAGAAAAGAGTAATTGCATTGGTTACAAATTGATGTGATGTAATGCCTAGATGGAAAAGTTATCAGCAGATTATGAAAGGAAGGAAAAAATATTTCCAGTAGCTTACATTAGTAACACTTGCTGCAGAGTAAACAGCAGCTTTTGCTTCAGGAGTTTTTAAATTACTTTATTTTAAAAAATCCTTGCTTTTTTCCTTAAAATCCATCCCCTCTGAGGAGCAAAGTGACCATAGTAAAGGAGTAACTGTAGGTAAGTGAGGAATTGGCTCAAGGCAGACTGAGCTGGTACAGGTAACAAGGAAGTCAACAACATTCTCTCCAAAAATACCTGATAAAATCCCATGTCGTGTCTAACCATGAGTGGAGCTAACCTGTATGCCCTGCTCAGCTACCAAGAGAAGCAGAAAGAGCCAACACCAAAATCTTCATCGTGGCAGACAGCATTTTCCAGCACAATTTCCCATGGAACAGGCTGATGTCCCAGACATTTCACCAGAATTCTTGGGAAACACGCCCTTCCTTTGGGAAAAGGGGATTTAACAGCCTTGAAAAGTTCAATGTGTGCACCTCAGTTTATCAAAAAACATCTTCCTCTTACACGATACTTCAATTTTTTCATGAAAGCCTTCATTTTAGAAGCATATTCTGAGCAGGGGTATTAGAAAGGTTGTGAATTTGGGGAATGGAGCAAAACCAGCTGTATTATGCTGAGCCTGGGCAGAGGGGAACTGTGAGGTTCCACACGAGGTTCTGACCCACAAACCAGCCCCAGGAACAAGCGCTGCAGAGAATTTTGGGACTAGAACTGAATACAGATATAACTTCCCACAGAATGGAGCAGGGAAACTTTCCTGAATTAGAATGAGATTGGCACAGATGCGTGTGTGTGTGTGTTCAGGATTCCTACCCTTGCAAACTGCTCAGAGGCATCAATGACAGCCTGAAAATTGATCCCGTGTTCTGTTAGGTCTCCAGCAACTCAGGAAGTCCAAAGAGACGTTAATTTGATATTAACTTGCACCTAAGAAAGCCGTCACTGACACATCTGCACTCAACGCACTGAGAGGTGAACAGCAAAGTGTTTTATTTTGCCATCCCTAGTGAAAAATTTGGAATCAAGTTCTTGTGAATTTTCTTATTCTGCTGAAGAGGGGTGATTGGCAGCCTGCATTCCCCTCCATGGCATACCTCAAGTAGCCATTACAATTTCTGAATGCTCTGGACATTTATTTCACATGTTATGATGGCAGTCTGGGGACAATTTGTAAACCAAAGGGCAGTTTCTGCTTGTATTTAAAATATTTATAAAAAGCAATTATTTTAGTCCATTAAGGATGTCACCTTGGGCAATTTATTCTGTTCAGCTTTAGCCATGTAAGAAGGGAATTCCCTCAAAGAGCTGAGCACAACAGGAATAAGGAATGCTTTATGGTTAGGAGTTTCTTAAAACCAAAAAAGAAAATTGTACCTATTCTGGCTTATGCTAACTTGCACTATTTCTCCTTTTATATAATGCAATTTTGTACTTGACCCAAATTGTGCCCTAAGTAGTTTTGTCAGCAGGTTCCTATGAAGCTTCCATTGCCACCTTTTGTGAAGTATTTTCTTGCAATTTCTGTCAAGGAAACGGGTTTGTACGTTCACGTTGGTGGGACTCCTGAGGAAAAAAAAAATAACTGTATCACCCAGATTCAAGCCCTGATTCAAAAGGCACTGCCTTCAGAGTAGTGGAATGAGTGGAAGGCAGAGAAACATCTTGTCCTTGTTGCCTGGGCTGCAGATTGTCTGACCCAATTTCTTCATTCCTGCTAATGCTCTTCAAATCCTCCTTGACACCGGGATGAGCCCTTTCACTTGCCACTCGAGCAAACTATAATCTTGTGCCACCCCCGCAAGCTCGCTCAGGCTTCTGCTTTTTCCACTTGTCCAAGCAGCTCCAGACTAATAACTAATATACAAACACATGCAAAATGCACATGGATCGCACACACACGCAGCTGGCCAAATTCAGGCGTGCTCCCAGGTTAAATCCTGGGGGTATGGACAGAATGTTGTCTGTCTGATCCATGACACCCGAGCCCACAGGACATCTCCCACTGAATGCTGACAAAATTGGGAGCACTGATGTCATGTGCCACTGCAGTCCACCTTCTGGGAACCAGGGGAAGCTGACCCCACAGCCCTGGAGGAGCCCTCTGCATGGTTTCTCTCCTTTCTTCTTGCTTTCTTCCCAAGTATAAATTACCCTCATGATGCCTTGGGAAGGCTGAGCTGGAACAGGGACTGGGCAGAGCTGGAGAATAAAGCAGGGATTGATTGAAAGGCCTTTAGGATCCACCTTGGGCAGGACAGAGCCTGAGCAGGGCTACACCCAAGGTGGACCCAAAATGGACACAAAATGGACAAAGGGTCACGAGGTCTCACACTTTGATCAGTTTTGGTCCATTTGCACATTGGGGTTGAATTGTCCAGTTCCAGCTCCAGGCTGTGAGGTCCCACCCTTCTTGTTCCTCCCTCCAGCCACCCTTGTTTGTGCTTTTGGGCTGAAAGTTGTCCTTGGTGTGCAGCAGGAACAGGATTTGTTTTGTGTCGCTGCTGTGTGCAGAGAGCTGAGTGACCCTGAGTGTGAGCTCAGAGCTGCACCCTGGGCAGCACAGAACATGAAACACAGCAAAGATAAAACTTAAGGCACCACTCGAATTTCTGGCATGGATCAAACTCATGGTCTCAGTGGTAACACCCAACAGCTCAGCTGGAATTGTTGTGCTGAGGTTTAAATTAAGCCTCACACTAAACAGTCTGGGAACTTTTGAAAATATCACAGCCCAGCAAACCTTCTGCACATGTGCAATTAGAAAGCCACATTCATATCTTCCCTTGCAGCTAATTGTAGGAGATGTTGGAGTACAGGACAGAGGGTACTGTGGGTTTAATTAACATAGCTGGTTTGATAGCAAAATGCCTTGGCAAGAACAAACAGAGCTTGGAAGATTACAAGGTCAAGACTGGTGACAGGAAAAGATTGAATCAACTTCTGCAAGCAAGAGATGTTGTAAAATGTAGAAGCTTAACCGTGTGATGTCTAACTTAATCATTGCAGTAAAAAAATTGTAAAAACTAGTAAAAACTAGCCTTTCTAGAATAGTATATAAGCATTTGGAAATCACATAAAAAACAAATTCTGATCACAAATCTGTCTTCCCACCTCTCTCTCAATCGTAGATAGCTAATCATAAAAGCCAAACTTGTATCTTGTACCAGAAAGGGTCTCCTGAAACTTGAGGGTAATGTACACTTAGGAAGAAAGCAGAAAGCCAAGGAGAGAAGGCTCCCACAGGGCTGGGGGGTCAGCTTCCCCCGGCTCCAGGAGATGGACTGAAGTGGTCCATGGCACCAGCGCTGCTCCTCAGCCAAAGCCCAGCTCCTGAGGCTGGCTCTGCTCAGCCCTTCAGGCGGCACAGCCCGGATCCCTAGGGCTCTCCAAAGAGCTGACAGCATCACGAGAAAACCCTGCTACCGACGTGGAACCCGAGAGCGGCGTTTCCGCCAAAGGCCTCGCGTTCGTCGGGCTGAGCTGGCGCGAACCGTTCGCGTGTCTCCTTTAGGACACGGCCAGAGCTGGCTGCCGGAGGACACAGCCTTTAGACACAGCTCTTTGTCAAGAGTGCAGCTCTCGGTGATGACAGCACAGGGGGGAATTCACCCTTCTCCCTCGCTGCGGGTAATTGGCGTTAGGAATTTAAACACCAAGTAAGACAGTTCCGAAAATCCGCAGATCGAATTCAACTTGCCTACTCTACATTATCAGCGTTTTTTTTTCTCCCAGCAAGGACCATGTCACTTTCCATTCCCCTTCCTTTCCTACTTGTGAGGCCACAGGGTCATTCACAAGTCGTTCCTGAGAAGCACTGACACAGATTTTTGGGCACCCTACTCGACAAATGCTCCTTCCTCGAAGTTCAGAGCGGCCAAGCTGCATGAGCTTCGTTCATACATCTCAAAAACCCTCAGAGAGCAAAAAAATCTGACATCTCTCTTCCCAGCAAAAATATTGGCCTCCCTAGCTATTTAGGGGTGCAAAGTCATGGGTTTCTTAAATACCTGTCCCCCTCGGGATGGTTTATTAATCTTCTTTAAGCCAATTATTAATAAAGCTAAAATTTGTTTCTCCTCTCTGTCCATCCTTTTCTTCCCACATCCCCCGGTTTCCAAGCACAGAGACCACCTTGCCAGTCTCAGGGCATAAAGATTGTTGAATATCAGACCTGCAGACCACTTGTATATTTCTACCAACTCAAGAGCAAACCCCTCTTTGACTGAGCGAATGAGGATTACCCAACGAAAAGTGTTCGCAGGTGTACAAGTTCCTGGAATAAGGGATATTATCCCCACCTGGAATGGAAAGTGTTGACAATGACAACAGAAATAAACGCATAAGCCTTCAAATTCATCCTTTTAAGCGCACTTTCACTCCCGACAACGCTACTCCCAGCCTTTTAACGCCGGAGTGATTTCTTCACCTGTTTGCCAAGAAACTACGGCTATTTTCCGGATGCCACAGGCACTCAGCTGCTTTTAGCACCTGGGTCATACAAGAGCTATTAGCAGGTTTTTCACGCCAAGCCCTTTCCCCCAACACGGCCATTACCCCGTTATCCCACCGGGATTGTCTCCGCCTTAAATTCCAGCTGTTGTCCTCTGCAGGGTCTCCAGCTCACCGCTCTGGGTTTGGGGCGCTTGGCACTTCTGGAATCCGCCCTGGATAGAGTTTCACCTGGTGACCAGTCATTTTTATGTATTTTATACAGATTACTCCCGTTATTAGCTCATTTTTGCTCTTGCAAAACACAAAGCCAGGGCTGCTTCCAGCAGCAGTGATTTGGGGAGATCCTTGCAAGGGAATCCACAGGGCACACCCAAGGAGGTGAGCTCCCACCTCAGAGCCCAGACTAAAGCATCTTCACTTCCCTGCCCTTGTTCGTTACTACTAAAGGAAGGAAGACACTGAATTTTAGCAGAGTTAATTTTTAACTAGCCATCGTTGTGCCCCTTATTGCCAGAAAATTCGGGATCAATGAAGCTGGAATTTTTCATAGAAAAGGGAGCTCCTTCCCAATGGAGGGTTTTAACGACCTGGATGTAACTTCTAGGTCCCTGCATTTCTTTGGGAAGCCATTTAGTAACATTTCAATAGGTGAAAGAGAAAGGCCTCCAGGATGCAAATTGATTTTATTCAGCCGTAGAGGTTAAAGAGGTTTTCTCTTTGACACTGAAACCAATTACTTCAAGTGGCCTTGTGTCAAAGTCAAGGTAGAGATTTGCAGGGATTAATATTACCCCATCCCGAATAGCTAAACCAGTTTTTCAGCAGCTGTGAGGAGCCCTATGCAGAATAAATCACACCCTCTATTTCTCAAAAAATTATATATAAACATGTCTGATCAGCCTCCTTCAAAGGAGAATATAATTGATATTAAAAGTGGTAACACTTCAGGCTCAGATGGGTTCTGATTACACATTATCAAATATTTAAAACAAAAGGCTGTAGGCTCCTGAGCAAAAGTAAAGCTGGGGGAAAAAAAGATGACAGCCTTTCCTTTTAACTTTACACACAAACATATATTTGGGTGAGACATTACCGTACTAAAAATCTGAGCAGTTGTAGATATTACAATAGGATTAAAAGAGAGAAACTTCTGCGAAATTCAGGCTCAACTAAGCTCCTGCCATTAATTTCAGTGACAGGGCTCCTGTCACACCTGGGGTCAATGAACAGGAAAAAAAAAACCAAAAAAAACCTGAACACATTCAGGAATGACAATAAAAAATAGTCACAGACAAAATCCAAATAACATTTAAGCAGCAGGAGGCTAAACAAACCGCAGTAGCTGGCATATCATAGACACAATTCATGGGATGTGTTACCAAGGAGATGGTGTTAATGGGGAAGAAACAGGAGAGTAGGAGTGGAATTAGGTAACTATTCTCTCTGCCTGTCGAGTCAGTTGTGTTCGTGTACATGGGAGGATAAATAATCTATTTTTAAAAAGCGGTGCTCTGCTTTAAATATAGTCACTGCAGAGCTTGAGCTCAGCGCAAGGGTTTGGCAAAGAAAACAGCTCAGGCAGGAGGATTGTCTTGTTTGTGCCGCCCCTCCCTCCCCGAACACCTTTTATTTATGAGAAAATGACTACAAACGGCTTCACAAAAAGCAATTTCTGATAAAAAAGAATGGATGCCTGGAGCTGCCAGCAGTTCCTCCTGTCCCCGGAGTGACAGCTGTAATATTATCTATTATTATGTGCTCAGCCCCCGAACAATCGGCAGCTCTAGGTGCACCCCCAGCCTACGAAAGCTCTGATGCTGCAGCAGCCAAACACTGGAATTTCTCAGTCCCCGCAACTAATTATTAAATTACTGTATTTATTGAAAGGCTGACAAAACAAAATGCCCTTCTGAAAGCTGACTGCTTGCAGATATTTCAGCTTCAAATGGATACACGGTGCTTTTTTT
Organism: Hirundo rustica; assembly: GCF_015227805.2. NCBI lineage: Eukaryota > Metazoa > Chordata > Aves > Passeriformes > Hirundinidae > Hirundo > Hirundo rustica. The sequence goes on from NC_053453.1 coordinate 74,772,181, forward strand.
ATTATTATTATTTATTTTTTCTTTTTAACAGAAATTACCGGGAGCTATTTAGGTTTAAGGGAAATTTCTCATCCAATAGGTGGTGCTAGCAAGTTCTCCGGTTACCTACATAGCTGAGAGAAGTGTTGTTGAAAAAAAGGAAAAAGACAGGGAAAAGCCCTCAAGTCCACTAAGAAGAACCAAACACAATATTCTGTTAAAGTACACTTATTATATTTACTGTCTTAGAATTGTTGCTTTCCTCTGAAACAGACGAGTTTCTTTCATTTAAATTTTTCCCCAGTGTTCTCATCAAAATTGCATCTGATAACACCAGCTTGTGTGTAATACTGTATGGTACCAGAGACCAAATATTCTACTTTCAAATTTCTGCTCTATTTCATGTGTCCATCACTCCTTAGAATGAAAAGAGATTTAATACTAATGCAAAATTTCAGAGCGAGATTATATTTTCTCTTCCAAGGCAGCAGATTTCTCCCCAATCTTCCAATTGTAACATTTTATTGAACACAGGAACTGGCTTTCTTGAGGAATGCACTAAGCATGAAAACCAGGTCCAAATCACCTATTTTTAGATGGCCTTTCACTATGTTCATCTTCCCTTCAAGAGATGAAAGGTTCACGTTTATTCAGCTACAAGGCCAAGAGACTGAGGCACATTTTCGTGGGAGCTCTGTACCACAAGTGGGAAAACCAACTCTGGATTTCATGAGTTGAAAAAGAGAAGATAGAACATCAAACCAGAGCCAGTTTGTGGCAAAATAATCCATGAATGATTGGATTAGAACACCAAGCCACCCCAAACATCCATGGCAGAAAGAACAAAAAAAAAAAGATTATGTTGAAATACTTGCATTCAGAATATTTCAGCTTGCCATTAATTTTTTTTTTTTAAAAGCATTTAATCTAAAAAAATTATTAGGTCTACAATACATACAATGCAATATTTTAGATTTTTAAAAACAATTCGGGTCCCAAAACATTTTTTTCATCTAGTTATTATTTACATTGCACAAAACCTTCTTCATGTTTTTGCCCATTTTTATGATTTTCTCAGCATCAACTGGACACTAAGTACAACTTCACAGAAGTCACTGAACTTCCTTGTCTGTGTGACTAAACGATAGCCCTCAGATATTAAATTTATAAATTAAATCGCCATTTCTCATCTCTCTCATCATAAAATGGGGAAAATTCCTGAGTTTTCTCATGTATTAAGTAACCAATGGCACTAGCACAAAAGCAAGCACAATGCCCATCACACAAAGTACTTTGATAGTTCATTTCCCAAATGTCACTTCTAGTGCTGCTTATTTATGATAATATTTCTTACGGTAATAGTAAATGCCCTTGGGCATATTTTTATTACTTAAGACTCCTTTGCTTTTAAAAGACCTCACTGCAGCACTCCACTGTTGCATTTTTGCTAAGTGGCAGGGAAAACACCATTTTTTCCACTGGGCAAATAAACAAAAAATTGATTGCTAAGGTTTCTTGCAGCTTTTAAGAGCACTCTGGGCTTCCTGCACTGCTTTAGGTTCAACTGCTCCTAAATACCTTTGAATCATTGGCATCACAACACCTTCTGAGGAGCAGGGAAGGAATAAAGAATAAAAAAATAATAAATAAAATGTACATTTCCACCCATTGCTGAAGTCTTCCCCACCTCAGTTCAGTGAGAAGAGAATATTTGTAGCAACAACTCCTGGAGCGTCTCCTGTGCAGCCAAAAGAGTGATTTAGGAGAGAGGAATGCATTTCCCGGAGCTCGGGGGGTTGACATCCCAAACCCTGCAGAGAAGCACAGCTCATGACCATAAATAGGTTCAGCCCTGCAGTTCTCAAGCCCCTGCCCGTGGGGCTCAGTGCCAACGTTTGAGCACATGCTGGGGTCCAAAGGGGCAGGCAGCTCAGCCAGCTCCTCATCCCTGGGCATTTCCCACCCAGCCCAGCCCTGCTGCAGGTTCATCCTTCACCCTCATCTGCCTCACCACACAAATCCATCATCAACAGCAAGAAAAGGGCAAACGCACCTCTCCCAGGCAAGGCCCACAAACGATAACTGAGCCACAGCTTCGCTTTTATCTGCCCGTTATCTCCAAAGAAAACAAAAGCCCTGCAATATTCAGCCTCTCCACGGCCCCAACATCCTGGATGTTAGTTTTTGTTCAGCATTTCTTCAGGATTGCAGCACACTCTGCTATAAGAGCACCTGCCCACCTCTGCTGCACTCCCCAGCTGCTGAGCACCTACATGTTCACTTCTGGGAGATGGTACCGAGCCTCCAACACCTTGGAGAGCAAAGGAACTGCCTTAGAGCCAGGAATAATTCCTGCAAGGATCACAGCTCATACGAGAATCCGACTGAGCATGAAGACACAGGAAACGTGACCCAACGGTATGATGCAAGCCAGGTGTATATTGGTGAAAACGCTGCAGTTACCAAATTGAGACAGCTTCATTGCCTTAAGCGCTTAGAGTTTTGATTTATTTTTTTTTTAAGATACCAGCAGATTTTTTTTTTTTTTTTTAATGGTAAAACCCATAACCCGCCCCTACTCGCCACAAGTAGGAAATACATGGATCCAAGAAATGCCAAGGCAAATTCAACACATGCTGCTCCTGGTTTGTTCCATCCTTCGTTATTTGAGAGCTGTGATGGCTCTACCTTTCATATGCTCTACCTTTCATATGCAAAGTGGACTCACACCTTTAAGACATTCTTCACAGCCTGGAGCTATTTGAGCAGCACTTCCCAAAAACCAAAGCCCCCAAACGTGGCTGGTGTCGGTGCTGTCGAACACAAAGGTTCATTGTTTATGGTGCCAGCCAGGAATCAAGGACACCAAAGGCATTTGTCTACTACAGCAGGACCTTCCTCTTTTGCTTTCCCTTCTGTCCGTTACATCAACAGTAGGATCACCCAAACCTGAGAACATCCTTTACACAAAACACCAGCAGCAAAAGTTGCTTTCAAAATACAACAGACACTTTCCTCTTTTATTTCTGAGTTATTGGTACCAAGAGTACTCCAGAGCCCATTCCTTTTGAGATTGTCAATATTTTTCTTCCTCAGGTGAGGATAAAATACATCAAAACGTTTAGAATTCGGAATACCGCTCTTAACATGGAGCCTGTGAATGACCCTGACCTTGGAAAAGCAAGACAGAAAGAATGTGCTCGCAGTTACTCATGGGTTAAATAAGTTCAGAAATTGTGCTGAATTCCTTTTCTGTAGAAGAGTTTGAATAGTATTTTGCACAGAGATCAATTAGCAAACTTAAAATCATTGTCAATAGACTCAACTTCCCGTTTCACACCACAATTAAAATGCATCTACAGCTGGAGACACCTGCACCACGTTACCTTAAATGTGCACAGATTTAACCAAGTCAGCGACTTAGCAAGAAACATTAGGTAGCCATGACCTCAAAGGGCCTAAAATCCCTGATTCCTATGACAAATCACAAAACTGAGAGGCTGAAAAGGCTTCCTTAAGCCAGCAGAAACCCTCACAGTGATGGTCCCGCAGCCAGGGCACTGTGCATCCCCTCAGCACACCTAAAAGCACGAACTGTGCCCCTCTGGCAGCTCTTTATTGCTCAGGAAGCCCCCGTGTGCCAGGCACAGCTCCATCCATTGTGGTGCTGCTCTGCAGGGCAGACACACTGAGCGCACAATTACTCAAAGACGCCGAATTTTAACAAACCCTATTTTACAAACCAGCCCGCCCTGCTAGATGGAAACCCCTTTTAGCTTGACTGGCAAGTTGACAATTTGGCATCCCGTCATTTTTAACGAGCCACCTAGCTTCTGGACAGGGTTTAATTAAAATCGGCTGTACTACATCCCCTGCCCTGCAGTTTACAGCAGGATTTTCAGGTCAGCTGCACCTATCAATGCCACCTTTTGGCAGCCACAGCTCTCCCAACCCAGCACAGGAAATATTTCTCGACACAGGCTGCAAGAGACACTAGGCAGCAGCAAATGGAGCTATGGGTTCAGCAGCACTTGTAGTGCCTTCTCCTCCACCTATTCCCTGCTCACACAAGCAGCTGTGCTCCCACTGTGCAGAGGAACACTCAGAGAGGGAACATAACACAGGAAAAAACACCAGCTTCCCACAAACCGCGCACACAGACACGATAAAATAATTCCTAGCAGGTATCAGCAGTCTCAGAAAAGGAACAAGGCAAGTCAGGGGCTGTACTCACATAAAGCAGCAGTGGCTGGGTGAAGAGAAGCAGGCTGAGCCTCGAGGAGAACCTTCCTCCTCCAGAGAACCCGCCTTTATGTCCCACCCTGCCCCAGCAAGGAGTGAATTTCTACCACACCCCTGATGGGGGTAATGAAGAGCACCTGGGCAGCCTCTGATCCTCACCACAACAGCCTGGGATCGTGACCTGCACGGCAGCACCCTCTGAGAGGTGAAATGAAGAGCACCTGGGCAGCCTCTGATCCTCACCACAACAGCCTGGGATCGTGTCCTGCACGGCAGCACCCTCTGAGAGGTGAAATGAAGAGCACCTGGGCAGCCTCTGATCCTCACCACAACAGCCTGGGATCCTGTCCTGCACAGCAGCACCCTCTTAGAGGTGAAATGAAGAGCACCTGGGCAGCCTCTGATCCTGTCCTGCACAGCAGCACCCTCTGAGAGGTGAAATGAAGAGCACCTGGGCAGCCTCTGATCCTGTCCTGCACACCACCACTCTCTTAGAGGTGATTTGCTCCAAGGAGAGAATCCTGTGCTGGCCAAACCAACACCTGTGCCTTTCCAGCTTAGCAAGGAGCCAGGTTTTGCAGGTAACACACCCCTCTCACGGTGCCTCCAGTGCTCTTCTGTGACTCCCAGAACCAGAGAACTGAAGACAGAGGTTTCCTCACCCTGGTTTTCAGTTCTTTTGCTGCTTTCCACGCTGTGCCACAGAAGGCAGCAAGTGGACTTGCACTTTCGTGTTCTCCTGGATACCAAAGCTGGTGATGAAGAAGAAACCCTGTGGAACAAAGATACCCTCAAAGGCTTCAGTGACAGGCATTTCCTAGCACGTGTGAGTGCAAGAAAAAACCGTACCTAGAGGAGAGAGCTGGGCAGAAATTTACTGCGGCTTTGACAGCAAAGGCAGAGCAAGAGGAAAGGGGGGATTTCACTGGCTCCCAGAAGGGAAGATCAGATGAAAGGAGCAAAGCTGGCAGGGTGGTGTTGATGTTGCACAGCTCCTGTCACCTTCCCCGGGGCAGGGCTGTCCCTGCAAGCTCTCAAGCAGTGTTTTGTTCCTCTTTGTGACAACAGCTGAGGAGAGAAGAGACGCTCAGGCCTGAACTCCCCACGCTGGAGAGGCTCCACGAAGCCTCAGGAAAGTCAGGACTGGTTTGAAGTGGTTTGAACTGGTTTGAAATGGCCAGCTCCGTGGCAGGAAAACACAAAGGTGCACTGCTCCGCTCCGCTGGAAGAAGGGAGCAAGCTGCCAGGAGAGATCAATGAGGAATGAAAAGTTTCCTGTCGGGGATGTTTACATCTGAAGCACTCTGACCATAATGGAAGTGACTGAGATTAAGAGTGACGTGCACTTTGGGAAGCAGCAATTCCCCACACCGCAGACTCACCCCGAGCCTCTGTGTTGACGACCACATGAAACTGCAAATTTTCAGATCAGAAACAGAGTTCTTGCAGCTCCAGGGTGTTCAGGGCCGGGCTCTGAACGTGAGGCACCTCTTTAGAATACATCTTGGGAAATGATGGTGCGCTGTTACGTGGAATGACTGACATAAAAAAGGATAAGGAAGATTTTCTGGCACTCCCATCCTCCACAAAAAGAATGGTGTGTGCTCTTGCAGGTGCAATTGCTGTATGCAGGTGGGTGTAAAAATGCACAGTGACTGTGGGTATATGCAAGCAGGGAAGAAGCAGATAAGAAAAAAATAATATTGCTAGAAAAAAACCAATTTACAGGTTTTTTTTTTCCCCACAATGTATCATTATTAAAGAACAAAATACTCATGGAAAAAAATGAAAAGCAAGTAGAAGTGTTAAAAGTGCTGGATATGGAGGAATCATGAGAGAAATCAAACGAGCAGTGAGGGATCTCTTCCGTCTCCTATTGCAACTCCAAGTTCTTTTATGATCCTACATAAGAAAAAGTTCACTGCCATTGCGGTGACCACAGACCATATAATTAGAGCTAAATTTCAGGTTATGGATCAGCAGCAATCAGGCCACAAAATGCAGATGCTCCCTACTGGAGCTACTGGAAGAAACAACTGGTAAGATTATTTTAAGTCACATTCATACCATCAGGAATCCACCCTCAGCCTTTGGGAGACTGAAACAACTTCTAAGCTGAAATAAATCAGTAAATTGAGGGTACAAAATGCATCCCTTCATGAACTCATATCCCAAATTCCAAGTGACTGATCATGGAAGGAGACACACACGCTGGGTAAGGCTTTTTTGATATTCTGACAGCAAAAGTCCATCTGAGTCAGTCAACTAAAAATACAGCTGAAAAAATGGAAGAGGTGTGACTTACTGACAAGTCTTCTCACCCACTCTTTTATAGACTCAGAACATGATAGATGGAAAATGGAAAAACATTTGGGTAAATTGTAATTAGAACTCTGCACACAAATTAGCAGTGGAAGAGCGAGGGATGCAACGCACTGCAGCAGCTCAGGTCCCAGCTAGGAAACACAGCAGGGAGAGGATGAGCCAGAGGAACCCCCACCCAGGGATTCTCCCTCTCCTCAAGTCAAACTATCCTGCTGCAGAGCTGGTCTGGACAGGAAATCTGTTAAGAATGTCAGGAATAGAAAGGTGAAGCCTGAAGGACTAGATCTGCTCAGATTCTCACACAATTATTTTTCCTTTCCCTTCTTCTTTTTTTTTTTTTTTTGGCAACTTTTAAGATGGGTTTTCCAAGGCCACCTGTTCTGGGACTCCAGATCTTTCAGACAACTTGAAAAATCTCTCTCTTGCTGTCTGCTTTTCCTGGTTTAACAGGAATTTCAATTGCCTCAGGAGGTGAGCTAATAATTCAACTTCTTTTGCTCAAAGTAACCAGAAAGCTGCCATCCACCTAAAAAGCAATCTCAGGTGTTCCTGCTCAATTTGAACATTTGGAGAGCTGTAATACCAAAAAGGACATTGTTTGTAAGCAATTCTGAAAGATGATGTTCTCATTCCAAATACCTAAATTAAATCTGATCTTTACATAACATATACAAGAATTATATAAAGAATTTCTTGTCTGCAGATTGAAGAGGTTGTTTGTTTGTTTGTTAGGCTTTTCTTAAGGTTTTTTTTTATGGAGGCAGAAAAAGGTATTCTTTCCCAAATAACCTCTTAGGAAAATAATACAGTCCCGGGCCCCAAAGTCTAGTTTTGCAAAGAAATCTAGTTCACTGAGGGTGGAATCAGGTCACCACAGTAGTGAAAACTGTTCAGGAAGAGCTCACGCAAGAGAACTGGAAAATTAGAATTCTATGCACAGGATCACATTGCTCTAGAGCTGTGTTAAAACAAGTGCACAGGACACACAGGAATCAGGACAACCAACACAGCCAGCACAAATTTAAAGCAGCAGTGAAATGCATACCAGACCAAAGGAAGATAAGGAAAATTGATAAATACATACGCAAATACATAACTGACAAATATCTAACCAACTCAGGAATACTGTAGTGTGCAAAAGTAGTTTAAAATGGTTCATCCTTTGGTGTTTTAACATGAAGGTTGTGCATGTCTCCACCTGGGCTGGCTCGTGTTGGGATCAGCTGGGAGCTGTCACATATTCTCCTCACATCTGTCTCCTCGAGCCCAAAGAAGGCTGCAGACTGATCCCACCTGCCCCTGCAGCAGGTGGCCTGGCCTTTTCAGAAGGGACTCTTTTATTATGAGGAGCACAGCGGTGCTGCAGCACGACAACAAGGGGCAGGAAGCACGGGTTTACCTGAGGTGTGGACTCTGAGTGAGGGGCAGTGGGCTTTCCGCAGCTACTGATGCACACAGCAGGAAAATGCAGCGTGGCAAGCTCAGCGTTCCCCCCTCGAATGCCAAGTGTGCTCAACCCCGAGCAAACCTGGAGTGCATTTCCCGGTGTTGGGTCAGCATTTTTCATTTTGAGCCGGAACTAATGAACAGCTGTTCAAACGCAGAGGAAAATGCATTCTCGGGAATCACAGAATCACTCAGGTTGGAAAAGACCTTTGAGGTCGGGTCCAATATTCAAGCACCACCTTGTCAGCAAGACCTTGGCACTGCGTGCCACATCCAGCTGATCCGTGAACACCCCCAGGGATGGTGGCTGCATCACCTCCCTGGGAAGCCCATTCCAAGATTTAACGAGCCTTTCCCGTGAAGTTATTCCTCCTGAGGAGGAACGGTCATGAACTCCCCCTGGCACAGCTGGAGGCTCTGTCCTGTCGCTGTTCCCCGGGAGAAGAGCCTGACCCCAGCTGGCTGCAGCTCCTTTCAGGGAGCTGTAGGGAGCAAACGAGGAGTTTCCATCGGATTTCTTTTTTCGCTGCCTCGTGGAAAAGCTTTAGAACCAGCAACACAGCCAAAGGCTCAAACAAATGGGAGAACCCAATTAATACACAACAAAAATAACGTGGGCAAGTATCTGAGGAAAGGGAAAAGACCCACGAGTAGCTAGGCAGTGAACCAACCCCAAAGAGCAATACGCTGACAGCAATTGTGTGCTCCAGAAATTGCAGACCACCTGCCAGGGAGGGGTGGTCAAAGGAATTTGAATTATTTTTATAGTCTTCTAATAAGAATTCTATTCCACGTTGCAAGATTTCGTACCAGTAAATGCAATTCCTTTTGCATTTTTTTTTTTCCATACCTGTCCACTCTGGATGACAAACAAGAACCACCACTGCTGTACCTAAAACATGCTGAAGGTCAAGGCTTTAATAACTAAATATTTCCAGCCACTGTTTGAAGATGTTAAAACACGCTCAGAACTGTCGCACTATTTATGTTTGATGCTGTCTGTCGAAAAGAAAACCCTTCCAGCTTGATATGGCATTGGTGGGAACTCTCTGCAACCTGAGATGTTGCTTCTTAGATGTGTTTGTGGTGTTCCAAGCCACATTCCAGGGATCAGATCTCCCGTGATGGATGCTCAGTGTACAACCAGAGAACAGGCTGTGGGTGTGCTGCAGACCAAGGCTAATCCCTACAGAGGAGAGAGGCAGCAGACACTTCAACTGTTTCTCCTGTGAGGCAATAAATCAGCTCAGGAAATCAACAGCAAAAAGGAAGATGTTCCTGCACAGTTCAACGCAACAACAACAACAAAAATTGTTTCAGATTAACCAGACTCAAAATTAAATATTTTGTTTTCTCTTCCAAAGAAAACAAAACACTGGTAACAGGGTTTGTTTTTTTCTTTTTGAAGGAAAATTCAAGTTTTTGAAAAGACAAGTTTTATTTCAAGTAATGTTTCTAGAAAATGTTGCAATAAATAATAACACAGACCAGAGAAATCCTCTTTCATTTGCAAACTACACGAAACTGTTGCAAAACCTAATCCTCTCAAGAGATCTCCTGTTCCTAAACCATAAAAACTAATCAGTTGTGTGATTCTCTCTAACAAAGAGAGTTTCTGAAGTGGAAGCTGCAAGAGCAAGCATAATCAAAATTTTAGTTACGTATCTCAGATTTTACTGTAAGCTGGATCAAACATATTTATTTGCTGTCAGAAAAGTTCAGATGTGTGTCTCATAGCATCCCAGCAGCCTTAGTATGTGCTCTCAAAGCATGATGTGAGAACCAAATTTGAAAGAGAGGGATGTGTGGGATGCCAACTGCTGTATTAATGGATGAAAATATAGATACATATCTATATTAATAGATGAGTATCAAAGCAAGTGTCCACGATGAAATGTTGCTGCTGAGACATGATAACACAAAACCAACCAGGAAGATATCACATATAGAAACAGGACTTAGCAACCAAACCTGAGTGGAAAAAATAGTCAAGGGATTTTGCAGAGGGCCAAAAGCCGTTTCCACTGCCGCGGCAATAGCTGTAATAAATATTCAAATATCCTTAAAGCTGCAGATACCAAGTGCTCTTTCATTTGCCATTCCTTATGTATCCCACTGGGAAAACATCCATCCAATTTTGGCTTCGCAACTCTCACCTCCAAACAAAAACCCAACAGAAGAATGTATTTTCCTGTATATATCTCTGCTACATCTGCCTTCTAGTTGTGCACCCACAATTTCCAGTACCAGAGGGGAAAAGCCTTCTATCGCTTCAGGAACAGATTCCTCTGAAAGACGCTCCTCAGAGCCATGAGAATATTTATGGGTGATTCAAGCATGCTTAGAGAATTGTTTTTCTTGGTTTTAGTTCAACTTGGATTCCAGCTCAGTTCCCATTCTGAGGAAAGGACACTTGAACCAAAGAAAACCCCAAATAAAGCTTGCTAGGAGCAGCTGTCTCTTTAGTTCAGACATTTTGACTTCGGCATACGCACAAAAACAAGTTGTGCCAGACACTCTGGGTTATAAACATTTCAAAATCAATCAATTCAGAGTTTGCGATAGGAGTTAGAACAATTTTTAGGTAACAGCATTGTGACCAGCCTAAAGGCTGACTGCTCATTTCATTTTAAATTTAGCAGGTCCCTTAGCTCGTCTCACTTTTAGTGCTGAGGTAACAGGATCTTTTTTGCTAATTAAATCTTAATATGCAGCAAAGGAGAAGCACAGGGAAACAATTCCATTTCGGGGCTTCGTGTAAACAGCTCTGTTCAAAGAGAATGAAAGTGTGAGAAATCTGCAGCCAGCCCCAACGTTCTGATGAGAAGGGGGATAAGATAGAGCCACTGCAACCTGAGGGTGGTAAACTGGCTTAGCTCCATGTCCAGCTGCAGAACACCAGTTTTATAACCAGAGTGCTTCCTATTTCTAAAAATACCTGGAATATTTTTTAGCTAATTTCATAGAAATGCCACATCAGTGATGTAGCAAGGGCCGAATGCTGGTACAGAACTAAACAAACATTTGGTAAAACGTGGTGTTGCTGATTATATTAACAGCACAAAAAGTTCTCACCTGGATTCAGCTTCAGGAGTCACTTCATGACACACCACAGAATAAAGAACCTTCACAAAGAATCGGTTCATAAAAATATGGAAACAAGGGAATACTGAAGGGAATGAAAATAGAACTGGGCAAGCAATAGAGAGTTTTTCACCCAGTAAAGGAGGCATGAGCAGCCAGACTCGCCAAGAGAATGCCTTGGGAAAATGGGATAAGTGAAGGCTCACCATGGCTGTAAGACTTTAGTGTCACTCTCCTCAAGGCAAATACAAAAGACATGGAGACACGTTTTTGAGATATGCACTTAAGCATTAAGGATAATGCTTCACATCTACTTCATCCAAAACTGTTCAGATATTTAAAGATGACAAATTGAGCCATCACACCTTTGAGACATAAGAGATCATTATTGGTTTTAGAGCTGTTAATGAATATAAAATTAATGCTTTCAGGTGAGGAAGCCATGACTGTGTTGAACTCAGTACATCTGCCACCAATTTCAGTCAAAGCCAGGGTTTCACTCAGTACTGGAAGGCTGGAAGAGACTTCTAAAATTAAAAATAGGGAAAAAAACCCAAACAACAACAACAACAAAAAAGGCTGGGCTTGATGTGTTCATTTGTGAAAATATTAAATGAGGCAATGAGGCAACAACCACAGCATGGTGTAGGGATGAGAAGATTCCTTGGGCAACAAAACCTTCTGGAGGCACAAGCCATTCACACTGCCGACGTGCCACGAAATACTGTCTCAGAATGTGCGAGGTGACCTCACAAATACATGCAGTAAAATATTTGTATTAAGTTGTTTAGGATTCTGTTTGGAGAGCAGCAATTTTCCCAGTATGGGGTCAGCTTTTGACAAGTTTTTCCACGCAAACACATGTTGCCAGCAACATAAACACGCTAAGCTCCTTCAGTTAGAAATTACACATTTCCTTTTTACTGTAGTGACTAACACTCCTAGCCTATAAAAAATAAAATCAAATGAAGAAGTAACTCACTCCAATTGCAATAGGTAGTGTGGAATTTCATTAGATACATTACATTTCAGAAATAAATCAAAATAGGAGGCTGCATGTGCCCTTTACTATTTGAGGCTTGCTTTCTTAAAGAAATCTTGAAGCCTTGTGCAGCCTTTCAGATTTATGCACTAAGAGCTGTGAAGGCTCCAGTGTTCTCTGGAGGAATGACAAAATGTCAGTTGATCAGTCGTCTAACAATTTTTAAATCTGAAATAATATTTTACGATATCTCCCATTTTCTAACCTTATTAAAAAGAGGAACCCCTACCTGTTAAATTCTGAGATTATCTGCAAACAATCCACTTTATTTTACTATGTTAATTTAGTGACCTTGTCCCTATTCTGAATTGCAGTTTTCAATTATTGAGACTTCACAGACCAGGGATGAGCTGACAGCAGCTGTGACTACATAATAAACCAAGCCACTGCAAACACATCTTTATCCTAAAAATGTCAAAGAGGAGAAACTGAAAATGCTGTAAAGTCTCATAGTCCAATGATGAGTGTTGAACAATGACACAAATTCTACTTATAGAACATGTGGCAATAACTAATTCATGGGCAGATTAAAAAAATAAATAAAAATCAAGCCAGAAGATATATTAAAAACAATGCTATCAGCAAATGTATTAAAATAAAACTATATAATATTCTCTCTCATTTCTCTTTCGAGAGCTTCTCTTCTCTGCCTAGACAGCCACTGATAGACTCACATGACAAGGCAAGTGTATGCCACAATGAGAAATTCAGACAAATTCAGAATTCGTAATTTCAAAACCAAAGGCGTCCAGGGCAGTGCTTAATTACACCTCCCCTCTCACCCACCACCAAGACATCCTATATCCCCAACAACTAATATTTTTTCAGTGTCCTAAATCATCAGATTGCAGTATCTCCATGGTCAAGCCAAGTTTAAACAACATGGCAGGGGGTGGGGGAGAAGGAGGCATGGGGCAGAACTGGAAAAGCACAAGCACATAAGGAAAAAGTCAGCTTCTAATCAGAGGAGCAGAGCTCAAAGGGTATACAATCTCCCTGTCTGAGCTGTCATGAATAGGGCTCTAAAATCTCCGTGATAAGATTATGTTTTCTGACAAAAAGAAAAAAAAATCCTTTGGATACACTCTGCAGATGAAAGCGGAGCAATTCTTCTGTAAGTATTGATAATATTTTAAAAATACTCCGCAACGAGAGGCATTCAATGTTCTTTTCAAATGAATCTTCATCCCTTCACAGAAGAAACTGAAATAAAAGATTGGCAGGATAGGAAAAAAAAAAAAAATAGGATGGAAAGAAGAAAATCTGCAAGCCGCCGCTGCACAAGTGACTCACAGATTATCCTTCCATCTTTTGACTCTCTTCCATAAAATGTGGCAGAAGAAACATTGCAAAGCAAAGGAGCAGAGGGCTGAGCGTGTCAGACAGCTGAAATTAAATGAGGGGTCAGCAGTATATTCCAGGCTGATGTGCCAAAGTGCAATTCCCTTTTCCAAACTGGAGGTTCAGTGGGCCAGAAGAAACCCCAGAGTCAGTGGAAGACGCGAAGGAAGGGATGGGAAAGAGAGCGGAGGGGAAAACTCCCTTAGGAATGATGCAGCCAAGCAAAAAGGCGCAGGGGGGCAAAGAGGACGGGAGATTTGGCTGCAAAGAAACTTCCCGAGGCCTTGATGAGGGCAGTCGGTGCAGGAGGGACAAAAGGAGGCGGACAGAGGTGGGTTGGACACCCGGCCAGGCGGGAGGAGGAGGGAACACCCGCTGGGTATTCACTCCTCAGGTAAGGCACAGGAAGGGACAAGGTGGGAAGGGGAGGGACAGCCGGAGTCACAGAGAAGTTGTTTGATTAGAGGAAGGGCAGAAGAGGTGGGACGAGGCAGTGTGAAGGCGAGGTGGATGGTCAGCATCCTTCTCCCTGAGCTGCGACTGGTGCGCACACGGGCGTCTGGCTGATTTCCTTCGGGCCGCATCACGAAACAAGCAGCAGTCCCTGCTGCTCTCTCTCTGAATTAGTACTGCCCCAGAATGCTAAATTTAAAGAAAGTGAAATTTCTTCTGCATATCGACGTAATTTTGCTCATTGCTTGCTCTCTAACGAGTCACTGGCTGGAGCCTTTCGTCACCGTCGGTGTTTTGACAGTGCCCGAGTTTTTAATTCCGTGCTGTCCTTACTCTGAAAGGTGATTTTCCTTCAGGATTTAACTCACTTAGCTTTTTGGTCAGTAACAATGGGGAAAACAATGAAGGCTGTGTGCCTTTGCAGGATTAAATCTATGTTTATATACCGTGTGAGAGAAGTGAAGACAGCGAACGCATGAATTCCGTTCTTCGGAAAGGGAATGAAAGGATGCTCGGATCTCAGAGAATGGAACCTCGAGAGTCCTTGCTCGTGGCTTAGCAGAGTGAATCCACCTTGGCTCCGCAAGGGATTTAGAAGTGGATTCCAGCAGGGTAGGACTAAGGCGGGCAGAAAGGGAAATTACACGCGTATCCTGGCAAGAAGGAGGTGATGCGCATCACAAAGGCGCTTTTTTAGCACCGACATTCACAGGTCGTTTGTGCCTGGTGCCCCTTACCCGCGTAGTAAACCAGCAGCGATTTGGGGCGATAGGTGCTCATCCACCCTACTCGTTTTAGGCGGCAGAGCTGGATTAGAAATCGGCATTTCTTCACATTCCTCCTGCACAGGAAACTTGATGCACGTTTAGGAGAGAGTTTTCAAACGGCGGATTCAAAAGGCTTTCCTTAGAGAACAAGAGCACACAACAACTTATTGTACTGAAAGCAGCAAATTCTCCCTAATAGAGAGGATTCCCCACAAGCTCTCAAGCAGAAAAATGTTCCCTGTGTTTGCAGGGCTCTGGCCACTCTTCGTTTCTTTCAAGGAAAGCTTCAGTATTGCAATGACCTAATTTCAAGCAGTTTTGCTTGAAAATGCTGGAAAGCATGACTTACGTGAACTCATGGAGCAATTAGATTACCAATTCCTACGTTTCTCGTACTCTTTGCCCTGGAATTCAGAATTCCTCCCTGCAGAGTAAAATGCATTTTCCCCATCCGTTCCTTTATCTCCCCGATGGAAGCTATCCCCGCTACTGACAACCAGCACATCAAAACTGCCACAGAAAAGGATTCTGCCATTTTGTTTTGTAGGCTGGAATCAATGTAACAGTACAAGCCACTTATCCTTTAATCTTCTTTTCATAGTAGCAGAACGCTCGGGAAGATATTATCCCGAATTTCCTCTGGCAGGCCCGGCAGCAGCAGGCTCCCATCAAAGCAGGCTGCTTTTTCTTCCCTCTGTGACTGCATTCAGAGCGAGGACGAGATGGGAGCATCTGTGTTTCCATCCAGAGCGACCTTCCAGAGCAGGAGTAGGAGCAATTACCTGTTGCCACTACAGGCGCTCCCGCCAGGAAAGCGTGTTAGCGTTTTGTGTGGCATTCATTTCTGTTTCACAGCAGCAGCTAATATCTGTCCTTTGCCTGCAGAGCTGGAAGAATGGAAAACTATTGTCCTGTGATAATATTTCCCTTTTTTATTCTCTTATTTTCCTCCATCAAGTGCAGCTCTAGAACGCACTACGCCGTGCCATCATTTGGAGGTAGAAAGCAGAACGAGAAAAAGAAGGGCTGGTGGTAGCTTTATAACAACACTGAGAACCCATGGGCTCAAAACCCACTTTTTTTTCCACTGTGTCTGCAGGAGACATTTCTCTAACACAACAGAAGAGGATCAGTGGGTCAGAGCACTTGATGTTCAGGCCCCTACCTCTCCCCTGTATGAAGTTCTGCTGGAAATTCAGATGAAATTTAATCTGTTTTCCTGGATCAAAGCATCCCCGCTCCGTACACAATGTAAAGTGCTCCAGCAGACTGAGCCCTGGTTCAGACCCCCACGCTCCCTTTGGGATTTGAAATCCTCTGGACACGCAGGCAGATCAGAGCTGCTGCTGTGAGAGGAATCTATTTAACAGGAACCAAAACCACACGTGAGAAATGGGGCAAGAGGGGAAAAGCGTGGGCAATCAGAGTATCCATTTCAAACCTGCACTGCTCCTCTGGACCAAAAGGCCAAGGCAAAGCCACCTTTCACATGGGGTGCAATGGGGTAATTAAAAATAAAGAAATGATGCTGAAATAAATGCTTAAACAATGGGAGTGGGACTGGAATGGATGTGGAACAGAAAGGCAAAGAGCCAGGAAAAGAGGGGCTAGGTCTGAGCACTGCACGGATGTATTTCCATCACGTGGCATATACATCACTTAATTCTAAGGTATGGCTCACTGATTTTGTCTGTCACAGTGCAGACAGCGAACTCAGACTCTCTTTTTTTCGGTCACATTTTTTCATCTGAGAAATTGCTACCTGAGGAGATGCATACAAAGTTTCACAAATATTTATTCCTGCATCATTTTATGATCAGCAAAGAGAAACTTCTACAGCCTGACAGTCTACCCAGCTGTTATAATCCTCAGAATATGATAATGGGAATATTATTGTCCCAGTCTGGTATGCAGCAATTTTCAATCCTGTTATATTTCCAACTTGTTCTTTTCCTGTCCAACAAAGCCATAATATTTACTAAGGGCATTCAACCCTGATGGGCTAAGATACTGTGGTATGTAAGAGCTAAATTATTTGGCTTAGTAATTCCCAGGACCACAAATCACTCCCAAAACTAGCTGGTGAAATATTTTCAAGAGATATCTGTACAGAAAAAAAAAAAAAAAATCTATCAAAAATGTTCTTATTTGAAAAATATTCTTGTTTGAAAAAAAAAAAAAAATTCTTGTTTGAAAAAAAGTCTTTTTACCCTTAGAGACATTCAATTACTACTTTTTATAAATAACTACAGCAACAAAGTGAACAAGCGAGTGTTAATAAATGAGGTCAAGTTGGCCCTTTATTTGTATATTAAAATGTTAGTCAAGACTCCTGTTATCAGATTTTTCTGAATGGACAAAAGCTTATGTAAATGGGATTTTTATACTCTCCAAAGATTGGCAGTGATTCTGCAGGATGGGGAAAACGTAATTCAGTTGATACAGTGCTTAACACAGCCCTTCATAGACTCAAGCAACTCAACAGAAAATTCGACCATTTAAAAAATCTTTTAAAATCAACTCACACACAGTAATGTCATTAACGAGGCCACTGGAGGTGTCGGTGCAAGCTCCCTCTAAAGCAGGAGGATGAGATGAATTCTGTGTGTGAAAGCTCAGCATAAAGATGAGCCCCAAATACATTAATATTTATTAATATATCTAATTAACGCTATTAGCATTTAGCTCTAATGAGAGGCTTGGGAGGGGCAGGCTGTGATGCACAGGCCTCGGGCTGGCTGTGAGCGCTGAGGTTCTCTAAGTCAGAGCTCCACTTGTGTTCGACTCATCAAATAACCTGCGAGAGCCTGAGAACGGTGTTTTCAGAAAGCTGAGCCCAGCTCCCCAGCTCTGCCATCGAGCCCGTGCTCAACACAACACGTGTGAGTCACTCTGTTTACAGAGCACAGCCAAGCCACTGAGCAAAGGACAACATGGAAACCAGAACAGCCGGAGAACCCCCGTCAAAGCATCACCGAATGGAAACCTGCACTTAGCGCTGTGACCTCACAAAGAGGGAGAGAAGAGAGGGGAACAGCAGAGGACCAGCTGTGAAAGAACACGCTCTGTTTCCACTCCAGGTGAGGTTTTCTTATCTGAGTTGTCTGGTCTACACCCAATGCACCGAGAGCTTAAAAAATCTGCTTGCCAAAATTAAACCTTTAAAGCAAAAGATGAGATTTAATACTAATTAAAGGCAGAAAAGCCCATCCAAATGTGCAGCCAGGAAGGGCACAGTGAAAAGGGAAGCATGCAACAATGCACGCAAGTAAACAAGGGAGGAATCTTTCTAATCCAAATCCATGATCCTGACCCAAATGGAGTCAGATCCGTAGCTCAATTTACTGCACTTGGAAGCAGAGGATGCACAAGGAATTACTTACTGCAGACATGACTGGAAATAAAAGGAACTATACAACTCCTAACACAATTTCAAAATTAAAATTCAGTACATTTAACAGACACTGAATTTCTGACGTATTATTTTTTTCTTACTCTTTCTGTACCAAACTTGAGGAATTAATTCATCACATGGAGAAGCCAAAGGTCAAAATGAGTTGCATAACTCTATCAACAACATCTGGAACAACACAAGCTATGATTGGTGTCCAAAATGCACTTCTGTGGGAACAAGTCTCTTTCCTCTCCCCAAAAGATCCCTCCAGGCCGTGAATGCTGGTGGAGTTTTGGGGTTTTGTTATGTTCTTCTGATGCCACAAATTCTCAGCATTCCTAGGTAAAAACTTAAGGAACCAACCACACGATTCAAGGTAGCAAATCCAACCATACCCTCCTTACGTTCTTTGGAAATTGTTCCTAACTCCTACAAAGTAACTGAAAATTAAAACATGAAGGATATAGGAGAAACAGGTCCCTGGCACTGAATTCAGTCGTTGTTTGTTCATCTAAAAACAGTTAACCCTACTCTTCTTTACATTTCCCAGTGCTGCAAGAGGATTTTTCTTCTTCCCTTTTTTCCCAAATGTCTAAGATGACATTCAAAGCAGTATGACCCACAGACAACACATCCCAGATGTGGGGAACACGCAGCGTAGTGAGAATGCTCATCATGTCAAAGATCATTTGTGCTATTTTCAGATATGCACTGGGCATATTTTTCATTCTGGTCCCTGCTTGGGGTGTTTATTTGAGAGTGCACCAGGTGCATGTTAACCATGGATAGAGGACTTCCAGGCCATTATGCCAAAGCAGCAGCTCGTTTCAGCTTTCATTTCACTGCATTTATTGTTACTGGTGGCGGTAGGAGTAAAAGTCAGTGAAATGGCACAAGCCATTGCTTAGGAGGCTCCTGTACATTTTAAATTCTGCAGGGGTTAGGAGGACAGACGTGGAAGGACAAAGGCTGTTTACAAGTTGCTGGGAGCACAAATTGCCACCGAGGTTCCAATTTCCAACACAGTTAAGAGACAAACCCCGCTTTTCAGAAAGGAGCTTGAATTGTAACGTCAAACAGGTGCCAGAGCAGAAGCTGGGCCAAAAAATATCAACTTGCCACAAAAATGTCCTCATGTCCTCACTCTCCCAGAGGAGTGCTTGTTAGTTAGTGTGAGCACATTCCTTCTGAGAGCAGAGCGAACAGAAATGTTCATTTTTGGACTCTGGAAAGGGCTCCATCTCCCTTCCTATTTCTCAGTGTCCTGACCAAACATTTTCCTTTCTCCTAAGAGAATCAGTGGCCCTTTCTTACTGAACTAAAAATGTGTTTGAAAATTCTTAGATGTTTTCCCGCTTTCGAGAAACAAAACCAGCTACAGAGCCCGTGATGTTGACGGAGGGAATTGTTCATCCTCCCTGCACATCACTTCTGCATCGTGTTTAAACACAAGTGAGCTTTCCTAACATCATAAGACGCTTTCTTCCATCTTCTAACCAGGAGAGGTAGGAAGAATAAATTCCATTTAATGGAAGCTTCTCCTATTTCTTCCTGGAGCTGGATTAACCTTAATTTTCTACTTCATTTTCTGCTTCTTACTCAAAAAGAAAGTTTGGTGGCCAATGAGGAAAAGGTGAAAACCCATAAATAGTCCTGGGTTTTAGACATATAAATGCAATTAGAATTTCAATTTAAAACAAAGGAATGGAATCGTTTTAGTTTCTGCAAATAAAACAAATTACAGTTCATCCAAAAAAAATCTACCTTCAAAATATCCTGAGGGCAGAAGAGGCCAAAGACTTGAAAAAATGGCTGGGTGTGAAGCTGTTCCTCTGCTTCAGTGCCCTGAAGTTTCCAGTTCTTGGAAATGACTGGCAGCTCATTTTCATTAATTGTGATTGGAAGTTTTTGTTAGAGCTGGCAAAGTGCTCAGAGCACCCAGCCCAAGGACCTATTTCATCACTTACTGTTAGGGCTGTGCTTTTGATGCTGGAACAGTCCAAAGATGCAGAACCCTAAAAGTCTAAAGAGAAGAGGCAGCCAGGCACTGGCACTTGAGACATAAGATAAAACAGACTGACTTCCAGAACATTTTCATCCTTTGGCAGCAGAATAATCAGGTTTCCAACATTACAGGACAGGACAGAGTCAGAGAGCTGCATTAGCTACCCAACGAGAAAATTGCTTTTAATGACGTTGTCTTTAATTGCCTCTTAATGTGCATTTTACACCACTGCTCTCTGCTGAATAGAACCCAATTTTTTTATGGGTGTGCAACAGCCCTTCCAAATCCATCGATATGAGGCGGTGTCTCATTTAATTCCTGTGGTTTTGTGCTCTGGGAACAGCTTTTACTGCAGGATGTTCTCTGACTTCACCCAAAAGTTCTGACTGGCCACAACAGGCAACAAAATGAAGATGGGGATCTGATAAGGTGAAAACCTTAAAATGGAAAATATTTACCAAATTCAGCACCAATATATTTTCCAGTAGTTCAAATCTAGATTGTTTTGGGTTGCTGTTGCCCCAGATCTCAATAATTCATTTCATTTCCACTCTCCTCTGGTGAGATTAGATTTGGAAAGCCCAATAGTACAGCTGATGTGCGTAGCAGGGACATGTGTGTGGACATAGGGTAAAGGTTCTTCACTTTTGGAAAGAGGGAATTTAAATGTCTTTTCATTATTTTTCAGCAATTAACTTCCATGTAAGGAAAAACCAATTTTAATATAAGGGAAAACAAAAGAAGAAACTTTCAAACTTGCCTCATCAGAAGGATGAAAACTGAGTAAGAGAAAGTAATTAATTTTCCCAGCTTTAAAATTTCCCCCCAGATATTTTTCATTGTCCAAGTCTGGGCAGTTACCCTTCCCTGCTGCCAAATCCTTAATTTTCTACTCCATTTTCTGCTTCTTACCCAAAAAGAGTGTTTGGTAGCCAACGAGGAAAAGGTGAAAACCCATAAATAGTCCTGGGTTTTAGACTTGTAAATGCAATTAGAATTTCAATTTAAAACAAAGGAATCATTTTAGTTTCTGCGAATAAAATAAATGATAGTTCATCCAAAAAATTCTACCTTCAAAATGTCCTGAAGGCAGAAGAGGCCAAAGACTTTAAAAAAATTTAAATTGATTGCCAAGATTTCTTCTCCTTTGAAGCACTACCACCGACTTTCTTAGCAGGTAGGACCAATCATTTTAATCCTTCTGCTCCTCATTCTCAAAATAGAAGTAATTATATTAATTTGCCAAAAAAGGATGGGATATGGCTCTTTGCATTGAAGACAGTGCAGTACTTGAGGAAGCAATTTTTGAAGTCAAGCTGCTGGACATTAATAGATAATTTGAAGAGCTGCAAATCAGTGTCATCTTCATTAAAAGGAGGACTAAGAAAAATATTTGTATTACTCTGCTATGTGTTTCCATAACCAGATTTCTGAAAATGAGCTTCTGAGTCATGTTTAAATATTTAGAAAGGCAGCGTGGTTTTAAAAAGCACTGAGCTCAGTAAGCTACCCACCTGGGATGATGAAAGATGCAGAAGCCTAATTTTCATCACACCTTTAAACTTTACTTAAGGCCTGGTCCTAGATATTCTTCTAATTATATCACTTGAATTTCCCATCATCTGAGCACCTCAAATATTTGACTTTGCAGAGAAGCACAGATGAACCAGCCAGCCTTTTCACCCTCTGTGGCCATGGCAGCGGATGAGAAGAACCATCTGCCATTACCCCTTGCCTGACTCCACATCCCATAAATGTTCCATAAATAAAGGTTCCATAAGTGCTCTGGGATCAGAGGCACAACCTGAGCACGGAGGGGCCCGAGCAGAGGAAGGGCTCCAGCTTTGCTGCAAGGTAAAGGAAAACGTTCTTGCTTGGGAAAACGTTCCTGCTGGTTGGCCATGCCATGGGGAAACGCTCCCTGGAAACACATCAGAGAGATTCCAAGCATTCCTGCACCTGTCACCGAGACACACAGAGCAGTCACACGCAGACAAGAGATTTCTCAAGGCAGAGGTCCTTCCGATCCCAGCTCACAGCTGAGAGAGCCGAGAGAAGAAGAGACCCCTTTGTTTATTTTTTTACTTTTTATACATTTCTGGGTCTAGCAGAAGATTGGCTTTTTGGGGTTTCCACCCCTCAGCCTCAGTGGCCAGACCAATTGTCAGTTACAATTGTTTTCAGGTTAGAAATATGCAAACAAAGGCCAGAGAGTGAAAAACAAAGGATTTGTTTATGTTACATCTGTGGGAAAGGTAGAAAACTGCTCTAATATTCTACAGTAATTAAAAGATCTGACTCCATTTATGAAAATCAAAAGGCTAATAAAGAAACTCAGAAAAACCAGGGTAACATGCACCATCACTGGAGCTGGGTCTGCTCACTCAGCACGGGCCCTGGCCCCAAGGTGGGTGGCAGAGGGGAGAACACCACGAGCCTGAATTCTTGTTTTGTACGAGGAGAACGGCACTACAGTGAGTGAGATTAGAGAAGGCTCAGCATAAACAATCCGAGGAGGGATGCAGAGTGCGGGGATGATCATCCCCACACGGAGACTCTGCCTGAGCCATTTTAGGTGCTCTTAGGTTTCAAAATAGCTCAGGAGTGCTAAAGTCTAAGTCTGAATTTTTCAGAGAGGATTGTAGGAATGAAGCCTCAGTGAGTGAGGGATGCCCCAGTAAAATCTGAGAAGGGGAAAAACCCAGGGCCTTGTTCAAAGCTGAATATTAAAGAAGATTTCCATATTTCTCTGTTCCTTATTTCTGCACTGCATTTCAGTAGCAAATGCCTTTCTGAAAAATCAAAGGGAGATGGGGATAGATGGATCCAAAATAAACAGAGAACTCTTATTTGTTTGTGAAAAGAACACAGATAGCTGAAGGCAGAATCTGTACCTAAATTATTGGGACCTCTAAGTTTTAATTAATCCCGTCACAGCATCCACGGTCATGCAAAGCAAAAGCTATTGGAGGGTTTGAGGGCTGTGACCGATATCCAGCCCCACGTCAGCTCAGCAACAAAGACAGCAAAGGCAGCTCTGCATAATGAAGCATCTCCACATCAATGAGATGCACTGTCATAGCATCCTGCACAAAAGCAAAAGCCAATCAATTCACAGTGGGTTTGGAAAGCTCACAGGAAACGCTTTGAGACAGATCCTCCATCACCAGGCTGCTCTTCTGCTCAGGACAGGGTTTGGACAAGGAAAGCACCAGCAGGGCAGAAGTGCCCTGGCCGGCATCCAGCCGAGGTGCAGCAAGCAGAGGGGAAGGAAATGATCGTGTTGGCCCCCAGTGTGTGAGCCCTTACAAATCCCAGCTAAGCCCTGTTAGAGCAGCCAGAGCTGCTGCTAAAAGAGCCACCAGAGCTGCTGTTCTCTCTGCCAAGATTGCCACCGGGGCAGGGGCACGCAGGGCACCACAGCATCATCGGCTCCGAGGAAGCAGGGTGGGGAGAGGGAGCCTCCAGGGGCTCACAGAGGACACAGGAGTTCCCTCCTCACCTGAGCCCTTGGGCAGGGGCCAGCAGCAGCAGAAGGGAGGGCACTCGGCAAACAGCTCACAAACCAGCTGCTTTTTCAACTCTTGGTCTGACTAAAGCAACTTGAACCGCTTTGGATATGTCAAATTATCTGCCCTCAGCCTGTTCTCCTTTTTCCTTATCCTGAGCTGCTCCAGGCATCTCTGGAGGCGAAGGAAGAGTCCTGCATATTGTCAGAGCCACCACAAGAATGACATAGGTGATGCTTTTTCCCCTTTGACTTCCAAAGCCTGGGAAGTTGGGTGCAGAACAGGGAGGAATTGTCACCTCCTCGTGCTGTAATGCAGCTCATCTGGGAAGGGACAAAAGCTGCACAGATCACACACAGGCTACAGGACAGAGTGGGATGGCCATGGGAGACAAATGGGGAGCCAGTGCTTCCTACTGTCTTTCCATAAAGAGTGAAGCTGAGGTAAATATTTCACATCAGGTCCAGTTCAGTAGATCTGCTTTTCACTCACAATCCATTCCAAACCTTCCCTTCAAATATCACCAGCGAGTGCCAGAGCCCTGGTCCAAAGGGCACCTTCCAGACAGATCTCACTGTGCTTTTCTTACCACCATCAGACCCCAGCACTGCCAATTGCTGGCCCCACACTGGGCAGGAAGTCTGGTGCTGCAGCTGATCCCAGTCAACAACTTCTTTAAGAGCAGGAGAACGTTTGCAGGGAAGGTCAACGTGCAAAACCACCTGGAACTGCAGGCCAGGAGCTGTCCACCCAAATGAAAACGGTGAGCAAATCCAACAGCTATTTTCAGGCTACCTAGAAACTAGGTTTGAATTCATGTGAGATTTGATTTGCATGGCCTAGATGATCTGCTGGCAGTCTAAGAGGTTCCGAGAATCCGGCACTGAAAAATTTAATCATCTGTTTTCTCTGAGAATTTCCTTAGTATTTACTATAGGGAGCTAACGTTACTTGCTGGAACAAGCCTTTAAAATCAAAGCATCTCAGGAACTGAAGAAACAACCAGATTTATTTTTGGAGGAGAACCAAGGGACAGAGTGTAAAATCAGGAAAGCGAGGTAAAAACAAAAACCAGAGGAATGAGTGGCATTTTTCTGCTCTGAGCATCTCTTAGATTCCCAAGTCCTCTGCTAGCCACCGTGCAGCTCTGTGCCAAAGCCAGCTCTCAGGGACTGCACACCTCCAGAGGCAGGAAGAAGCAGATGATGTATCCTGGAACAGAAGCCTGGCAGCACAGAGAATGGAAGAGAATTGAGTTCACAAAGTTACACTTCCTTAGGAGGCAAGACCATCTCTAACCGTACCTGAGGACTGGATCTCTCCAGCAGCCGTGTCGTGAGTGACATTAGGAACGTGACCTAAGTGCCACCTTCGAAATATGAGCACGGAGAAACATTCTGAAGGTGCAGACTGAAAGCAGCATTTAGCTTCTCAGTTCTTGGTAAGCACAGCTGATTTCTCAGCCCTGATATTCAAACAGGGAGCACTGCAGGAGGGGAAAATAACCCTCTTAAAATCAACTGGTAAATATACTTATTTTGGCAAGAGAAATTAATAAGCTTTAGAGCCTGTACTTGCAAAAGGAACTTTGGATTTGAGATCACAATCACAGGTGATGGAAAAGGTTGTGTTGATTCCTGCATCCTTAGTTGTAGATGTTGTTCTTGGTATTTTTAGAGTATTCAGCAGTAAAACCTCCTTTCCATTTTATCCTTGGCCTCATTTTTCCCTGTGTTAGAGCTTTTTTACCTTTAACTATTCTGAAAGAGATCTTAGAATCCTTCCTTTTCCTTTCAAATATTTTGTCCACTCTTTATATATATATATATATATATCTCAAATCCCGTTCTCACTGAAAATATGGAATGAATCTCAATGTCATCAGTAGGATTAGCCACAGACCCCATGAATTAAACTACAGAAGTCTGAAGAAATTGCTGACAGGCCTTAACTGGAAATGCAGAAAAAGGAATGCACAAGGCAGCTGAGCTCGTAAATCACTGTTAAATCCCCTGAATGGCAGAGAATCTTCTGATTCAGCCACATTGTTGCCACTGCTGTAGTCGGAGGAACCTGTAGTGAACGAGCCGGGAATTGGTCATTTCCATATGAAGACTATCCAAAGAAAAAGAATAACAATATTGCAAGGATCGTTGGTGTTTAGTTCTGGAACCTGGCTACATTTGAAGCATTTTGTGGTTGTAGGCAGGCACCACTTTTCAGAGGCAGGAGGAAGCTTCGAATCAGATCCGTGTCCCTCCTCAGAAGCCCCACATATCCACAGAGTGCATTTGTTAGCCTCGTACCCCAGCTAAATTTCCACCTAGGAATTATTCCTTAACTTCCTGGTATGCCCAGAAATGTCTCCTCTAAAATCATGCTGTAACTGTGGATGTTTTGACACAAGTGCTGTGCTTCACTATGGAGGGATCTTCTCGTGGATTTGTTTGTTTGCCAAACAGGAAAACCCAACTTTTACTGTTAAGATAAGAACTTAATTGGGTGAGAGGTGAATGTGCTGCATTGCCTTGGATTACACAGGCTGGGAACTGGACTGGCAGAGGAGGAGAAATAAAAAAATTCCTTGGAGATATTTTGACTTGAATGAAAAGGGTTTCATGATGTTTTGCTGCCTCTCCACTGCATCTTGCTCTGTGCTACACACCAGCCTGGGATGATGAGGCTCTGCAGCCCTGAGATTACAAAACTTGGCGACTGCTTGCTTGGGGCACCAACGAGGAGCACAAAAGTGGAAAGGGTGAAGAAAGAAGAAAGTACTTTTTAAATTTCCCAGCTGCTCTGTTGGATTGGCTGGCAAACCACCTGGAAAGAGCCACTGGCATGAATACAAAACAGAATGTTTAATTTAATAGAAGAGAAAAAAGCAAACCCCAACCAGAAAAGAAGTTATGCACCTATATTGTTCTACCCATTAAACTACATTAACACAAATTCAAAAGGTGAACTCCAGACCTTTGCTGGCACCAAGACCTTTTATTCACTAATCTTCTTAATGCAGCCAAAGTACTTTAGAATTAAAGAATTGGTTGTTGTTTCTGTGGTTCTTTGACTTATTTTTCCCAGCTCCAGCTAGTTAGCTGATCACTATATGTAAACAATACTCAAAACCTTTGATGAGAATGTAAAGTGTCAATTTGCAGGATTATATTCCTTAACTAGAAAAAAATGATAGATCAAGAGGCTGGAAACACTCTGTTTTCTTTGACAGACGATCTGCAGGTTTTCCTCTTGGGAGGAGATGGAAAAAAAAAGCATAACCCATACATCAAAATCCTGCAATGACTGCAAGCACGTATGTTAAACACAAAGTTGTTTCTTCATGGGGGGGGGAAGAGGGAGTAGGAAGATCAAAACAACAACACCATCTCAAACCTACATATTCACACGTTTTCTCACTTTTTTCTCCCATCTACCCCAGCAAGGCTCCATCTACCTGCCTAAATACGACGCTCATCACCGCTGCTGGCACACAGGCACCAGCACTCACACAAACTCCCTTTCCCACCCACGTACACGTCACTAGTCCATGGGCTGCTGGTCTGTCACCACACTGTAGCCATGACACAGCCAGAAGACAGAGAAGTGTCCCTTCAGTCTCTCTGGAGCAAAGTCTAGCAAACTGACTGCAGTTATTTGGTGCTGGGGGGTTCGTGCAGTTCTCAGAGGGTTCCACATCATCCTCGTTCATCCAGTGTGTGCCCAGAGCTTGACAAATCCAAGGATAATGACAGCACCCACAGCCTTCCCCTCGTGCAGTAACAGCCAGATTTCTGGCTGTCGGTGAGGACTGAACCAGGGCAAAACACTCAGAGGATTCCACATCATCCTTGTTCCTCTGATGCAGCCAGAGCCCAACAAATCCAAGCACCCACAATATAATAACAGCACCCACAGCCTTCCCCTCGTGCAGTAACAGCCAGATTTCTGGCTGTCAGTGAGGACTGAACCAGGGCAAAGCACACACGTAGAGGACACACAAGGCACAGAGTTCCCTTAATCCATATAAGCTTTGCTAGGCATCATTAAAGGTTTCCATCAGACCCAACCTTGCTTCGACCAACATAGTGAGAGCAGCGCTGACAAGGCTCTTCAAAAATGCAAAAATGGGTCAAGCTAAAAGTGCCCCCAGCTCTGAACTTCACTGCAGTCAAGAGGAGTCTGGCTGAAGGGAGTTTGGCCTTTGAACTGCAGAGAAAATGTGCACTGCATTAATCTAAAGTCACTTTTTTTTTTTCATTTACTAGTGGGAGACTTACAAGCAAAAGGACATCAAGAGAGAAAAATACTGCATTGAGAAAATACAGTGCTTAGGAGAACATTCAAGCATTACAGTTGTTGGTATTATGTCTTCTTTGTAGACCATAGATCAAGCAGAGCAAAGAGTTATCATCCTGAGGTATTTGTGTTTCGTGTAACAATGCCTTAATGATTCAATTAGCATTGATTCTTTAGCTGCAACAATATTTTCTGACTGATTCAGTAATTTAGCTCTCACTGCTGATTGATACAATTCCTATGAGTAATAAAGCAGGTTGAAAGAAATTTATTTAATAATTCACAAAAGATTTTTAAAGAAGATTTTTATTGCTTCTGCCACTGGTAATCCCTAAGATTTCAGAAAGTGAGTTATTTCTTTTAACAGTCTGGCATTCTTAATAGTGAGTCTTTCTACTAGGAAGCCTTTTTTCCCACCTGACATGGTTGGGATAATTCCATATAAGAATATTTATTAGCCTTTAGGTGGGGAAGATTAAGACAAGTGTGGGTGATCTGAAGATGAATTTATATCGTATGCAATGTGCACAGATCACTTAGAAACAACACAGGCAGCCTGTACAAGGACACTGGAGCAAATCTGGGTTTGAAACCCAGCCAGAAATCTCACTTGCTATAAGGAAATAATATTAAGTGTAATTGGTATTACAGCAGGTCTCCACAGAGAGAGTTAAAATGGTTACTGAAGGTTGTCAGAGAGAGAGACTCAGGCTGGATGACAGGGAAATTTCTTCTGGCATGAAAATGGTAGTAAATAGATGAATTATAACAGCCTCCTAAATGTTTTGGGGAAAAACATCTGTTTAAGAACTTCTGCAGCAGAGGCTTAACCGAGAACAGCTTCATGGTCTTCACGATGATTCCTGCTGCAGTAGCAAAAAAAGGAAACACAAGGGGAATTTCACTAGCCTTTCAAAATAGCATCCTCCCTGTGATTTCTGCTTGTCCACGTTCTACAGTGCCTCATAAATCTCCACGCTGATAAGTAGGTCCTGTCCAAATGAAATGCTCTTTTAATGTGTTTGTATGCATCTCTTTGTGCACGTATTTATATACGCTTCTTATTTCATGACGGTTCCCCAGGCAAAATCCCTCATTCTCCTCTATTAATTGGCTAGTGTTTCCTGGGGAAAGCAGCTCTGGAACACACGGATTTTCCCTTAAGTCGTATTGTTTGACATTTATTTTTAACTCAGTGGGGACAAACCTGACTGAAAAGACAACGTGAGGAAAAAAAAATTAAAATAAAAATCTACATAAGAGAAAATCACGTGAAGTTTTGGGGAGGATTAATCCTCACTGGGATATATCAACTTTCCTGTTAATTTCAGTCCTTCAAGGAGGATAAATAGCTCTGGGTTTAAACACAGACCAAGGAGACTAAAGACATCAGTTCTCTTCCTCGCTCTGGCTAAACTTGCCACACGACCTTGAAGATAAAAGGTTTCAGTTTGAAGCTGCACTCAAGTTACCTGCATTTGCCCATATCAGCCTTTTGCAAATATACTGGTTCAACAGGTGTTTGCTTTGCTGTGAGATAGTGCTTTCACAATTTGGGGATGAAATTCAGAGCCTAATCTCCCCAAGCTTTAGCATCCTATCTTGCTCCTGCATAGAACAGCGATAATGGCTCTTACCCGGTTGTACTTCACTGTTGCAAGGCTCCATTCATTCATACAATATTCATGAAGCTTTCTGAGATCCCCAATAAAAGATTACACAGAGCTACAAATTATCGTTCAATGGTGGAAAACCCAAACGTGGCGTGGGGAATGCAAATGAGAGGGAGAGGTGGTGGCTTTGCCCTGGCAGGCTGGGGTTGTCTCCTTCCACTGAGTGTCCGCCAGCCTGCAAACGGGAATGCAACAGAGCCGTGCCTAACCACTGTGCTGCAAAAATCCTGTCAGCACGGGGTTCTCAAGAGCAGCAGAGGCTCTTCCAAACAGCGTTGTACAAATGGCAGCCGGTACAACAAGGAAAACAAAACTGAGTATCCACTGTAGGTCTGTTGGTCCCTCTCATCCCGCCAGCTGAGGAGTTCACACACACAGTAATGTTCCCCCTTCTTTACTTTTGATTGATATTAATATATCTGGGTCATTTAATAAAAGCATTTCTAGGGCAGGTGAAGAGGAGGTGACACAAGGAACTGGCTGGTTGCAAGGGCTGTACCCCAAGGGAAGTGGCCAGCAGAAGGAAAGGGAGAAGCAGGAAGAACGTGCTGAGGAGTGAAATGTCAGCAGGAGCATTAACAAGAAGGATATCCTCAAGCTGAAATCATTTCAGTAAAAGCTGAAGCACATATAGCAGAGAGAAATATTTTCTCACTAGGGTTTCACTAACCCTAGGAGCGGTTGACCTCATTTTGGTGTCTCCCTTGCTGCACCCTGTGTATTATTAGCAAGAAAGCCCCCTGGACAATGACTGGCTGTTCCTGTACCTATGGAATGGCGAGGACGTTTTGTGTGCCAACAATTTATAAACAACAAATTCCCATTAGTGAGAAAGGAAGACCTTACCACAAGTGTGGTAGCTTTTAAATAGCTGGACCTCCTCCAGGATGAAAATCAGTAGCAAATGTAAATTATCTTTATATGTCACTGGAAAGACACTTTTTCCCAGATTTGTAAGTTCTTACACTTGACCTAGAACTTTTATGTCGAGGACCATTAATTATCTTTCAACACGTTATACTAAAGCAAACACCATTTTCTGAAGATTTGCTTGAGTTTAAAAGGATGAACTAAATTAACACAACTCAATCATATAAAAGACATATTCATTTGACTGTATCTTTTCCTTGGCTGGCAGCTCCACCACTCCTGTGTCTTGCCTGCAAATTAAAAATCACCTTTTTGATAGCGCTGATTGTTTTCGGCAGTTTAGTGTTGGTGATTCAGGAGGCACAGAAAACAACCAAGAGCAATATCTAACAGATCCTGTGACTGCTTCCTCCCTTCCACAGTTCCAGTGGGTTTCCAGATTCACGGGATCACATCTGACCACCATTCCCTTCTCTGGGATGATTTACTAGAATTGGTTAGCACCTTTAATGTTCAAAGAGATAAATTACCACTGCCGATGCACTGACTAGGTGTGCATACACCCTACAAGACAACCAAGGACAGGGAGCTGAATGTAAAAGTACAGTATTTGAAGAGGGAGAAAAAAAAATAAGAGATTAAAACTTCCTTTACTAAATAGGAGAAATATTGTTGTATTTATATTAATTATAAACACATTGAAAGTGAAATAAAGTTCACAATGAAGCATACTGAGAACTTGACAGTTCTTTCTAACAGAGTCATTACTGCATCCTTTCCATCTCCTTGAGTACAATGTCAAATTGTTCCCTATTGTACATTTATTAACGTTTTGACCAGTCTATATTTAAATGTGTCAACAATAGGGTTCCCACCATTTCTCTGTTCCATAATCTATTCTCCTCAGATCTAAAATTACCCTGTTACAATTTCCTGTCATTAGATCTGTTTAACCCCCTAGATACATCCTAAAAAAAAGGATGTTTTTCTCTTTTTTCTCATCAGTGTTTGATTTACACCCTTCTACCATGTCCCTACTTGCTCTCTACTATTGGGCAAAAAAGCTACCACAGGTGGCAAAACTCTTGTCAGCATATCGAGTTCAAGGCTGTTAACTGTTCCATATTGAAACAGTTTATTCCACTACTTATTACTGACACGCTAGAAACCTTGGGAGAAATTTTTCGTCCTACTTCAAGCTGAGTTTGGGGGATTTTTTTAGATTATTTTGTAAAGATAATTGTGCTACCAGCCAACAGGAAAACGTTCTTTCCTCTATGTCCTGTCTAAGAACTCCAGTGACATTTCCTTTGAGCAGGCCTAGCACTAAGCAGAGAAACCTGAAACATGAATAATCTTTCCTGCTCCTTTTCTTTTTTTTGGTGCTACGCACTTAATTTGAGCAAAACCTTTTTTTTTTTTTTTAACCTCTCAAGACAAACTCAACAGGAAAAGCTGTGTTTCACAGACAGCCGCCCATCGCTTTCATTAGCACTGCGATTGCCCTTGTGAGCTCCCAATTTCTGGAGCATTTCTGGCGGCCTGTCCTGCCGGGCACTGATTATCCTCAATAATCAATGGAAGCTGAGCACACTACCCACGGCACGGGAGGCCCTCAGCCACTCAAGATTAGTAGGATATCAAAAACATCACAGGAGCAGCCACTTGCTGACATTAAAACTGCTCTTTCAGCCAAAAAAAAAAAAAAAAAAAACAAAGCCAAACCCCAAAAGGAAGTTTTATTCTTGATGCAAGCAGGGCCTGCTGCATTGAAAACGTGTTATTAACTGTAGGGAAATGTGGTCAAAAGAGCAGAAGGAACTTGAGGGGGGGAATATGGAAGAGAATTGTGATCTCTAGCATGTGCTTTGCACACTGTTCAGGCACATCCATCATGGGACACAAAGTCTTCCCTGTTCATGCCCCAATAACTACTGTGGAAATCAGGGGTGAGAGGAGCATGACACAAGGGGAAATTTGACAAAAGCACGTGTTTCAGCAGATGTTGTAAAGCAACAGCAACAATTTCAAGTACCTTGGGACAAAGATCTGTCTCTATGGTCCATCAAGTCCAATTTAAGGCTTATTTGAGCTAATTTGTTCCTTCCTACAGCTGAGTACGTCCTTCAGAACAAAGTGGTATCATGTGGCTGTCCAAATATTATCTGATCATTGACTTGGGTAACTTTTCTACAGCTCCAAAGCTCAGATGACCTGTTCAGTGGGACAGACTGGATGGACTGACTAGTCCCTCAAAACAAGAAGAGATGAAAACCGCAAATATCAGACTTGTAGCCAAGCCTTGACAGCTCATATGAGGAATACAGGTGAGGTTGGACAGTAAATGATGATTCCCACCAACATAACGAATAATAAATTCTGCATAAAGAATATCAGAAACGGGAGCCACTGTCATTGCAAATGAAATACTCAAGGCAAACCACTCTCTGTTTGCCAAATGTTAACATGGATTCAAATAGACCAAATACCAAACCCACACTTCAATAAAAACCACCTTGACACAGCTCTGCCTTTACCTGGGTTTGCTCTGGGGGTAAAATAGATATTCCTTCACCTGCAGAACTTTCTGGTCAGTAATGTCTTGCAAAGTGCAGCAGTGTGAACTCAGTAGCGGAATTTTTGGGCAGGATACCAAAAAGACAAAAACCAGGGAAAATATGGGTTGTGATGTCTCCCAATGCTGCAGAACAGTAACTATTCTAAATCAAAAACTGGGATATCCCTTTGGAGTGTTTTGATATTCTGTGGGCTCCTTAAAAATTCTGGGGACCACATAATTCACGAGTGTTAGAAACCGTTACATTTTTTTAATATTTTACCTTTTAAGAAATTATGCAGAACTGAATGAGGAATGGGAATTACAACAGTAAAATCCAATTAAAAAAAAAAAAAAAAACAAAAACACAAAAAACCAAACCCAACAACAACAACCCCCACCAAAACCTGGAAACATTGCCGCAATGTAACATTCATATATTTAAAATGTAATATATATTAAAGAGAGCCCTTAAAATCTCATATAGTTGTTTACATTCCCAATACCTAATTATGGAAGACAATTAAGAATTCTCAAAAGACATCGAATGGCAAATTGGCTATTAGTCTTATAAGTGAAATGGAGATCCTCTTTAATGCATTTCCATTTCGTAGGTACAATAAAAGTCAGTTAGATGTAAAAGGTCTATAAAAAATGGATGTTCTGGATTCACACCATCTCTGAGCAAAAAGGCTCTTCATTATCAGGTATTGCCTATTTGATGCCAGGAATACCACCAGCACATTCATTTAGAGGAACTTTGATTTCCCAAACCCAAATACTACAACTGAGCTCACGGTAACTGCAGAATATTCCGACTTATATGTCACAGGAGGAGAACTGAATGATCCAAACTCCTTTGGATTTGCTGAAGGGATGATTGAATGCATGGAGATCCCACTCACAAGTGGTGCAAAGTCTATGAGCAGCCACGTTCCCACAGTCATGCCCGAACTCAGCTTCCAGATGTTCTGCTCCCAGCACGGCTGGGAATCCCAGCGTGCCAAACAAACTGCAAAACTTCCATGGGAAGCTCAGAAAACACTGGGGCATTTAGCTCAGGCTGAACTCTGTGCTGCTGAGATTAAAGAGCTCCTGCTAGCCAACATATTCCGTTTCAAAGCTAGCTCTGCTACTTTTGCACAAGCTGCTGTTATAGATGCCATTGTTCTGATCGATCTGCCAGCCATTTCA
The DNA here is from genome assembly GCF_015227805.2 of Hirundo rustica. Taxonomy (NCBI): domain Eukaryota; kingdom Metazoa; phylum Chordata; class Aves; order Passeriformes; family Hirundinidae; genus Hirundo; species Hirundo rustica. Next base: position 74,806,358 of record NC_053453.1, read on the forward strand.
ATTGAATAACAAGCAGCTTCTGAGCCTTGTAATTCCCAAAAGATTCCCACTCCACTACCTTCAGCATGTGTAAGAAGAGGTATTATTTTCTTCAAAGCTTCTGACGATTTGAGCATACGAGGCATAGTTTGGAACTAGACTATTTACCACTTCCCTTCCTGGCTCCCTCTTTTGTGGCCCAACCTTCCACAGAAGCTGAAAGCAAGCGAGCTCAATCCTGCCATCAATTTTGACTCTCCTGGGAAAGAGATGCGAATGTATGACTGGAAATGGTTTTTCCCCTCGCACAGTTTACATTAGTGGTGCCCTTACTTGTTGCAATCTCACAGCAGCAACACGTGCCCCGGTCACCACGTGGCCGGAAGGGTTGTGATTCTGCAGCTCCCAGGCTCGCAGCTTGCTCAGGATGGATTAGCCCATCTGCTCCTCTGTTCTACAAAGAGCCAGCAGATTTAGTCTGCCCCGAGTGCTTTCTGGGGGCTGCTCAGCCTGGTATTTTGACTGGAAGGTTTAAAACCCCAGCTGGAAAGACCCTTTATAGCACAGAAACCTCTGCGCCGACCTGGCAGCATCCTCATCCCAGGGATTCTGCTGCTGCCTGTTGAAATGTACTTCATTGTGGCTGATTTCCTCATAGTGGAATTCATTTCATCTTATATTCCTAGCCATTTCTTATTAAACAAAAAGCCTTCAGCGTTTTTTAAATATCAAGGGGATTTTAAAAATTATATTTATTTAATGATTACTTCTGGCTTTATGTTTATTAATGTGGTGTCTTTCCCAGCTTCCCTTCTGAGCCTGTAGATGTGTAAGAGAGAGAGGGATAGTAGGATGCTGCCTTTGTCTTTAATCTGTTTGCATTTTAAAACTGCGTTATTTATTTAGTATTACTGAATTTTAATGCTTAAATGAGCGATTCCTCATTTAAACCAACAGAATAAAAGAAGAAATGGAGAGTGCTTTATACGTAAGAGCAGTGTTCCAATTCTGCTGGCAACAGAACAATTGTCTAGGCAGGACAGGGTTGCTGTTCTTAGGCATTGCCATATATAAATAACCACAGCTAACACCGGTAGTGGACCAGGATTCTGACTTTTTCCCATCAAGAGATGAATAGCACCTGCACAGAGCAGAGCTACAAGGTGGTCCCTGAAAAAGAAGGGGAGCTGTTACCGAACCCAGGGGCTCTAAAGGCTGTTCTCTTCAAGGAATGGAACAATAAGCAAATCCCCCTGGAAGCTGAAGGTGAAAGGAAGTAAATAAATCAAAAAAATTCAGAGACTTAAGGGAGGGCATGGAGAAAAATATGCCTGATGGAAGACCAGTATCACCAGGATCAAGTGGAAATTCAAGCACAACCAGGACTGAAAAAGAGACAGTTTTTTCTTCTGATAGACCTCACATTTTTTTATGGGATCACCCAGACCTGTAGAAGTCATGGGTGGTGCAGCTTCCACCTCAGTGCTGATTTTCAGTGTTGCAGGGAATTGAGGGGTTTCCAGGGGTCAGATATTTTGCCTGAAAACTGTTTTTTTGAGAAGGTTTCTCCATCTTCTACCCTAAAAAAAGCTGGAGCTACAAACATAAAGTATTTTTGACCGAAGACCTCTCAATCTCACAAATATCTTTTCATCAGGAGAAAATTTACAACATATTGGGATGTTTTCCACAACTATATTTAAGCTTAAAAGCCCATCAGAACTTCAGTGTAAAGCGAAAATGAAGGCAGATGAATGACTGTACAAGCTAATTCACTTGCACTGATAGGATCCATTTGATGTAACCATGATTTACCATGCTCCATCTCACCCACAGTTGCTACAGCACTAATGCATACATCCAGCTCCTGTCTGGAATCATCATTACAAACGTTCTGTCACACAGCAGAGCACACGGAGGAAAAGGGAGCAGCAGAGAGGACAGTCTCCCACGATGCTCAGTGCTGGTGAAATGCCTCTGCCACAGCGAAACTGAAAAATGCAAACGTGCCGCTGCACCCACCGCTCTCCAGCCCTGCAGGATGAGCAGGTGCCCTGGGCACACAGGCCGGAGCTGCAGAGCAGCGCAGAGGAGCAGCCCCCTGAGCTGGGCCAGGCACCCCAAAAGGGTTAAACCTGGCTGCCAGGGCTGGGGATAGCACACACACATCTGCTCAGCACACCCTGACTAAGAGCAGCGTTGGCGAGGCTGGAGCGCTGCCGAGTCATGCGCGATGCGCCGGGTGAGGCATTGATCTGCTTGGCTCGTGTGGGCTTTAAACACCCAGACAAGCCTGCAAAGCTGCAAGAAGATCACATCGATGTGTTTACCCCACAGGCTTCCCTCTCCACTCCTGTCACTCCGTTCTGTGTCTGCCAAAGGTCTGCTGTGGAACAACCTCCTGAGCCCTGTCGTGTTGTAGCGCTCTCTAATGCGGACCGAATTTCCCCTGGTAACAGAGACACAGCACCTCAGCAGTGTTCCCACTCCCCCCTCTGAATAGCTTATCATTTGATAGTGGAGCTATTCAAAATGGCATCTAGTGTTTTCCTCATAAGGCGTCAGTGCTGAATTATTGATGAATTAGAGTGTAATTTTAAAGGAGCTGTAATTTAGCAGAACAGCTGGGTTAGTGATAAATAGAGGGTTGGCACATTTTCTCGGTGATAAGTTTTGCCTGTAACAGTACTACATCCAGTTTCAAGGTCAGGACTCTCATTCTCAGGCAGCATTTAGCTCTAGGAAGAAAACCAGCAAGGCACAAACATAAATTCCCTCACCCCCACAACTTCTATATGAGGCAGGTAGGTGTTATGATGTCCATTACACAGAAAAGTGCATCTTCTGAGACACAGAGTCCTGTCCAAAGCCTGCCGCCAGTCACCAGAGATATTTCAACTACAGAGTCTCTGAAAGCTGGCTAAAGATTTTTCAATTGTGTATCTACTGTCTTTTTCCTGAGAGATGTGGATAAACTGATGTCAAGATTTCAGATTATGCCTGTATCAATGAAGACAGATACCCAAAAAAGGAGAATGGCTTAACCAAGCTCAGTTTGGCAGTGAGAGAATCTAAATAAGTCAAAGAGAACTTATATTCTAATCAGAGTGGGAGGTTTAAAACTGCTTCAGTAAGCACAGACTTTATAATGGAAAATGAGCACCCATCCTACTGCCCTAGGAGGAGCATCCTTCCTTTCTTTGAAACAGATATCCATCTACAGATTGAGTCAATATTTTAAATGTTGCAACATCTCATGGGACAGGAGACAGCCTTTCTACCCTTTCCTACTAATTGCTTCTGAAGTCCAGCTCAGAAAACATCCAGAAAGATAAATGAAGTTGTCATGACTGGGGACAAGTTGTCTTGGTCTTATAGATAAATCAAAACCAAAATAAAATTGGCTTACTCCTTCCAGCAAGCATTCTGGTACCTGATGAGAAGTAGAGAAAATTCCTCCTCGTTGTGAAGTGGGGTAGAACTTGTACAACAGAGAGGAAAACATTATGAGACAAGTTGCTCCTGACTAAGAGAATCTTGTTGTAGAGAATACAGAATAAATACAGGCAGGAAAAAGGCAGTTCAATTTCATGGTAATTTGAGCACACAGTACTGGAAAGTGCAGGTTTAAATTTATCAGCATCTATTTTTAAACTATCAAGAAACAAATATATTGTTAAGATTATTCCTCTTGATCTGTTCACCCCTAAAATCTAATTGCTTAGGGAATCCCTTATAGCAAAACTTTGTTTTATTTAATCCCTCAGTTTTATCAGCTTTCAGAGAGCACCTATATACATATTTATTATCTCCAAATGAGGAGATGCTAGCACAACTGCTTTTAAACTTATTGAGTTAATAAAGGTCAGTCCAAATCAATCCTGTAAGCTGCCATTTGGAGCTTGAGCCATACAGACCCTACTGGCAGCCTTGTGATCTGCAAATTTGATTCTTAGTGTCATCTTTTCACTGGAGACCTTTGGGGGGACCCTGTTTGAACTGTTTTCCAATAATGTCACAACAACACATCACTGGAGGTGTGCAGTGACCATTTCCGTCTCTCACCTTCCTCCATCTGGACTAATTTATTCAGCTGTTTCTTGGCCTAGTTTATTCTCACTTAAAAAAAAAAACAAACCCAAACCAACAACAACAAAACCAACCAACCAACCAACCAAACACCAACCAAAACAAAAACAACTGAAACAAAACAAAACAAAACAAACACCAAACCAAACCAACAAATAAAAAAACCCACCCAAAAAAGAAACCCAAACCCACCACAAAATAAATTAATTCTTTTTACTTATTTGTTAATAGAATTCTGGAATATGACCCTGATAAAAGTACGGAGAAGAATAGCAAAGGCAAAGTGAAATCTTTAAAAAAAAAATTGCGCTGGCTTTTGATCCAAAGTTACCATAGCAGCCACTTCAACACCACCTGAAGACTGGAGAGAAACAGATAAATAAAACCTGGCAGAGATCCTGTTAAAACCTAGAGGTCTGTTTAGCAGTTTCTCTATTTGCATGCATGAAAACAAGCAGAGATGCGTGTTGTTTTGATTCCTGGCATCCCTAACTTGACAGAACCATGCAGAAGGTCTCCTTGGTCCTCATTTCCTGTGGCAGTATTCTGCAGGCATCCTTTGTGAATTAATTTCTCGTAGGCTTATATAATAATACAGGTCCACAGAAGCCATACTGTCTGATGATGAATGTGCTTCTTTTCAGTTTTCTACAAATGAAAAAGAATGCCTAATCCCAGATGCTATCAACTCCCCAAGAATAACCTAATCTGATGTGAAATCTCTCAATTGAATGCAGACTTCTAATGCTCATCTAATGACAAAGTGATTTGTGTTTGCAAGTCTTGGAGGATGTCTCATGCATATTTTACATTCATGCATACTCAGAATCAAAATCCACGTGGTAAACTGTATATCCAGTTGATATCCAGATGTGTCATTGATCTCTCACATGCTGATCTATTTTGTTCTAACATTTCAAGCCACTGCATCCTCGTTTACATGACTGAATGGCAAAATTATTCTGTCATGTGAATTATGTCATCCATCAGACAAGCTCAACCACATCAGTTAACCACGGTCACACATCAAGATGCTGGAGCCTGCAGCCTGCCTAGAGCCAATACAATTAGTTTCTAAAGTTCATAAATCTGACAGCAAAAGTAACACCAAAGAGCCATTACTGGCGTGCAGGTCCAGCACAGCTCAGTTTGGCTTTGGAACAAAGTTTGTCCTCAGCTTCAAAAACCTCCACAGGGATGAAGAGGGATTCTTGCTTGAAGTTTATTGTTTTTAAGAAGGGATTTCCTCGCTGTTCCTTTGCTGGGTACAAGCGAACAATAGAGAGCACAAACAAGACCTTCTCAAAGGTTAATCAAGAAAATACTTGAGCTGCATAGCTGGGATTCTTCTCTGCTACTAATGCACATGACAGCTATCTCTCCATGCTAGATGGAAATCAGGGAAGAGATTACCCAGTGCAGTCCTACAACAACGCTAATGAGATTTCGTCTCAGCGGGGCTCTCGGTGTTTGTCAATTATGCCATTTTACCTGTCCCTTCGGCTTTTATTTCTCCAGTGACTTCTCTGTGCAGCTTGCCAAATAACAGCGGATAACAGTAACGAAAACTTGCATTTTAATGCAGTTTTATTTGAAAAAATAAACACACAGCAACAGAACATTATTCAGGGGCTGGCACAGTAGAGTGCTTAAGAAAATTATTAGCTTTAGACCTATCCAGCAGTCTTACAAATGCTTAAGTACTTTCTGAATAGGTTTTGGAGAAGTTTTGGTAATATATTTCCATATCACCCAAGATGCAGGAATTATTATTTTCCCTGAAGCTTTATCTTTTTGCTACTGAGAATGCTTATGGAAGTTCAATTCCCATCCCTTCGAGGATCATATTTCTGCATCAGTTGAGACAGTCCATATCTCAAAGATATTGTGATGTTACACGGACAAGGAAGACAAATGTGAGAGAACTGAGGGCAATAAAACAGTAAGAAACCACCAAAAAAATGAGAGCTGGGAGAATATGAACCCAAAATATATAATATGGTTTTCAGAAGAAAGAGTGGAGCTAAAGGATGCTGATAGTGGGAAGGCCAATCTGTTCTCAGGCATTCCCATAGACTTCAAATACACAGTATTGTCGAGTTCGGACTTAAATTTTGAATCCTAATTTATGCTGGTTTGGGAAGTTAGAGCACCTGTCTTTAATACTGAACTACAAACTTGAAAGTCCAAGTGTCCATTTAACTCCAGTGCTGTGCAATTGCTTAGAAGGAGAGTGGAAGTAAGCAACAAGAATTTAGCTTTTCTGATAGATTTAGATTCAGCTATTCTTAAGCATAATTTATGCAATTTTTCCTGTGTGGAAATTAGCGACTGAAATATTTGACTAAATTAAATTGTGTGTGAAGAGATGAAACTCATAAAATATGTATCAAAAGACTCGTGAGTAAACCTAAAAAAAAAAAAAAAAAATCAGCTCACACAGAGAGGTCAAGCTAACAGCCAAGTGTGAATCTGTTCAGTCAGCCGAAAGCATTGATGATCGCCCTGTCATCAATGAAAAGATATAATTACCAACTAGACCTAAATCTCAGTTTGTGCAAGGATTGCAAATTTGCTTAATTAAGACCAGCTACCCATAAAGCCCAAATGGTTGTCAGTTTAGAGAAATCTCACTGCAATCTGCTGAAGTTTGCATGCTAAAAAGAAGTGTCACAAGGATTGGCGCGATGGCCTTGTGGTTTAAAAAGCAAGTTTACTTATGAACTTGGACATACCTGCTTCCTTTGAGACCTTCAGCCTGCTCTTCAAACACTATTTAATTCAATTTCTTATCTGCAAGGTGAGGTTAATAATATGTGGCCTTTTCTTAAAGCATTTCATGATTCCTGGCTGAAAGGACCAATAGAAGTGTAAACTACTTATTGTTATGCAAATTGTTATTGAGAATGACTCTGTGGCAGCTAACTGTACTTTCTCCACTTCAAAAACACATCATCTCTTCCAATGGAATTCTCTCCTAATCCCAAAATATTCTTTCGTTGTATTAAATTACCACGAAAATGCCTCGAGGGACAAGTTCCCACATTTTCATTCATTCTTTCTTCAGTCAATGTGAAGTTAGTAAAAAGCGTCTGTTTAAATAATGACCGAGTGAAAGCTGATTAAGGAATTCAGGATTGAGTCAGGAAAGTATCATTTTCCTATGCATGTGGAGGAGGAAGCAATTGACCTTCCCTAGACATTATCTTTGTTATAATGCAGTGAAATAGATTTGGTACATTGTTACTATTCTTAGTTAAGAAAAACACCCCTCGGCGTCACAATGTGCATTCCAGCTCTCATTTGTCATGCTAAATTTATTCAGATAAGTTTTAAAATAGCTGAAATTATTTATTCAAAAAATTAGGCTTATCAAAGAAGTGAAGCACATTGTTTTAATCCCAAAATCTTCAGGAGCATCTCTAGACATATTGATTAAAAAAAAAAAAAAAAAAAAAAAAAAAAAAAAAAAAAAAAAAGAATCCTGAGTTCAAAATGCATTTGGAAAAAGCACATGCATAACAATGTTTTTATTTTCAATTCAGCACTCCTGTCTGAAAAATCACATATGTGAACAATGGCCCCCTAAAACTGATAAATGTCTTTATTTTGACTGAACTACATCTGGCAGGCAGTTCCCAAAGCCTTTCATAGTCCACTTAAATTCACAGTTTTATTTTCAATATACAATCATTACTCCACTTCAACGCAGAGGTACTGCTAAACAGATGAAAAACACCAACAATTTCATGGTACATAAAATTCTGCCAAACGGATAATGCCTCTCTCTTTATGTCCAGGTTAAAATACTCTAGAAGTCGTTCAGAAATTGAATTCAATCTTTGATCTTCATGCATTTGGATTCAAAAGAAAATAAGCAAACTACACATCACCATGAAGCCTCTTTGAAGATACTCAACACCACAGCTATCGAACAGGAAAATGGTCTTTCCAAGAAAGAGCAGGTCTCTGCAGAAGATTTTCTTTTCTACGAACACAGTTTATTTCAGTTCCTGGAGAACAGGTAAAAATCAAACTTTCCTTGGAAATATTCCCCGTTTTTTTGTTTCACAGAGAAAAGCAGCAAGAACATTCTCATCACGAAACTCAGAGGGCTCAGCAGAACATCTCCAACAACACTTTGCACGTTTGCCAGCACAACACCCAGAGAACAGCCCCATTACAACTTGTCTGGAAGAAAACACATTTCCCCCAGTCCAGAGTGCTCTCAAGTTTGCCTGATGTGATCAGCAGAGCAAGTTGTTTCTACAAAATTCTCCCACTTTGCTTAAGTTTCTCATCTCCACAGAGGCTGAATGGTCTAAATGCTCCCTCCATCGATTGCTTGAACCCAGGTCGTTGCTGTCTCCTGCTCTTTGCTTCCCTGCACTGACTGCTCAGCCACTGCTACCATCTATCCCTTCACCCACAAGAAACTGGGAGAGAAAAATCAGACACTTTTTAATAGGAGGCTGGAAGTGAACGGGGTCTTTGATTAGTCTTGCACAGATCTATTTCCACAGGTTGGAAAACACCGTGGAAATTGCAGAGACCTACAGTTTGAGTATCACCTCCTGGGGATTAGCAGAATCCATGTTTTTTCCTGCCATGCCCTGCCCATCACTTGTAATTTTCTCCCAGATTCTGTCTTTCATCTCTCCATCTTCAGACACCTGATGGCTCTGAATTTTCCAGGCATCTTTCCATCACTGACCTTCAACTCAACCCTCATTCTGGGACACCAGTTACAGTATTAAGCATATCTTTGCTTTGACATTCCATTAGACAGACATCAAAATGTGTGCAATAAACACATTTCAAGATACTTCACTGTAGTGAAAACATTTTCCTCCAATATCCCTGTGAATACTGTTATCCCTTTGTGTAACATTTCACTGTAGCATTAATTCCTCGGTGTCACGACCTGTTGTTTTATTTGTCTGTAGAGTGCCACAAACATCTGTGGCTCTGTAAAAAATTAAAAAAAAAAAAAACAAAAAACCTCATGAAAATATCATGTTCTTATTTCTCCTTAACAGTTTCTTGTCTCTCTCACCTATTAATGCAAAGTCAGCCTGGAAGTTTATCACAAGTAGAGTGACCTTTGCTTTAGGTTTTGTCTTAAAATAGACACGCAGCGCTTTAGAACAAGTCAAGAGCCTTGCCCATCTTCTGCTGTTTTGCTACATGGCAATGGCTCAGATGTCTCACTCTGCTATTTCAAGTGGTTAACTGCATTATCTAAAGTAAGCCTTGATTGTCAAAGCTTGAGCCCATATCCTTCCCTGTTTTCTCTGAAGGTAATGCAATTTCAGATAAACGATTATTTCATCTGATGAGAAAATAGAATGACAATGCTCTCTCTAATGCACTGAAAGGATCCGAGCACTAATGTCTTAATACACTGTAATGAACATTAAGAAAATATCTTTTCATCTTGTGAAAGGGAAAAATTTTGATTGCAGAAATGCATCTGTGATAGCAACACTACACAGCATTGCATATTCAGCCCGGGCTGATGATGCTTACAGAGCACACAACACAAAGCACTTCTTTTTTTTTAATATGCTTTTGTTCCTGGATTTTAAGTAAGATTTTCGAGGAAAGCATGAGGGCAATATTTTGAAGTTACATAACACACTGTCAACCCTTCACGGTTAAAAATAAAAGCATTCAGACTCTGCTCCATAATTTAATTTACAATGAAGAGTTGCATAGATGTATTCTCCTAAAGAATTTCTGTATTTATTCCTCTTTTTAGCACTGTGAATCATCCCACTTCTCTCTTCATGCAAGTAACACACACACAGTAACTTTATTGGATTAGCAACAGAAAAGATCAGCTCCAAAGTGCCCTTGTTTCTCTGCTTTTGTTGTTTACAGGCAATTGACAGAAAGTTAAAGCAAACTGTCAGCACACCCCTCAAAGCTGCTGTTAGAATGCACCTCAGGTTTTGCTTCTCCCCAAAACTCTCCCATACCCTTCTCTTCTCCTAAGATATATTTACACCACAGCTGGGGCAAGGAACCTCAGGGTAAGAGAGGCAGGGCAGGACAGAGAGGAATTTGGGAAGAACTGGTAGGAAGCTGCGTGTGGCTGGCAGGAGAAACACCTGACACACAGGTGCTGCCAGACCTACAGAAAGAAGAGAGAAGCAGCATTTCTATTTTTTAATCATGCAGTTTGAGCAACTGAGGTGCCAAGAGACAACAAACTGTGGCTCAACTAACAATTGCAATCCTGAATATATTTCTAAAAGCCTACCAGGAGAACAGAGTTCTTCCCCTCCATGACAGCCCAATTTGTGAAAGCTGTATTTTTCTATAATTTTTAAGGCTTTTATTTCCAAAGGAATGATGAACTACAAGCAACCACCTGCAACAATGCAATAAATGCAAAAAGAGATGTAGCTTGGATATATTCGACAGCATTTTCCATCCTGCCAACAGCTTGTTGGACAGATTATGTTATTGAGAGAATAAAGTGTTTATTGTGTCAGCAGGGTAATTATATCTGGGAAAAAACCCCCACATGAATGCTCAGAGTCTCTCCCCCAAAACAGAGCTCTGTGCTAAAATAACGATACCTGTACAGATATTCTCAGCCTCAAAAGAATTTCCTCTTGCAAAGCTCGCAGCACCCCATCCTTTCCTCCCTGTCTTCCAAAGGTGTCCATCATCCTCTATCTTATCACTGCGAGCACAGAGCAGCCCAGCTCTGCTGACTCCTTGTCCTGGAAGAGCAGTTGAGGGACTGGAGGATTCTCTTTTGTTTATGCATTCTTTCCAACACCTCCCTCACCATTAACAGTAAAAGAGACATATTTTTTCCCCACTACAAAGTTTGTCTAGGGCTTCCACTAACAACTTCTCAGATTGTTCCCAAGCCTTGTGTTAAGAGCTTAAGGTGAATTATAAAGGCCTGAATCTGAAGCAGAGGCAACAAAGATCATAACCTCGGCTTTAAAGTGCTAAAATAAGACTCTTGGAGGTCTTGAGTAAAATAAGTCTTTAACTTAAGATACACTTAACTTCTCCAGAGGCCTGAATAGGATTGACAAGCTGTAAAATTACTACCAAAGATTTCAAAGCTCCAAATCGTACCGTAGCTTGTGGATGAAAATGAAAAATAATCTCTTTATAAGTATTAGATTGAGCCCTTTTAAGTATTTTGTACTAATTAAACTCTTTTAAAATTCATATTTATTAGGATTTCCACCAATCCTTGCATGAGAACCTCAGCAATCAAACAGTGGTATTCTCAAAGAGAAGACCAACTACTGGTGGAATGAGACTGTACTGATTGTCATCTCACATAGCTAAGGAATTTACAATAACTCCTTTTAAAATTACAAAATTTAAAAGTAACCTCCCATAAGTAGGTCACTATCCTGACAACAAAATCATTTGAGTCATGGGGTTCAACACTGCTGAGTCCTAGACCAAGAAACTGGTTTAAGTCCCAATGATAATAAACAGAATACTCTCAATCAGCAAATATCAATCAGAATTTTGTCTGTAGCTTTATAGCAATTTTTTTTTTAAACTCAATCCAAATCACTATGTGCAGCTGCTTGAAATCAACATAATTTCACATGCCACATAATACAGCATTTTATCCACGAATGAGGAATGGTGTAGAAGGCAAAATAAATGGTAAAAAAAATACATGTCAGCATTCCTTGTAATTATACCTGCCCATCCAAGTTCTCCCTCCAATATCTTCTAAATCAAGACACGTATTCTACAAATTCATTACTCTTGTCGGTTGCAGTAACACAGGAGCTTCAGTCAAGTTTGAAAGTATGGAACTGAGCATCAGCATTTGGTATTTTACTACTGCTAACAGAGATTATGAGATGAGAGCTACCAAAATATCAGACCAGTCCCAGAGTATTCTACTCCTCTGAAAGATAAGGGAAATGAGTATATCAATTTAGTGCTTTTATGGGCAACTACAGGCCCCCAAAGAGAAGCATATCTGGGGTTTAAGAGTGTGTATTTGAGTATTGTTGGGTAAAAATGAGAAACATTTCACTTCTACTTCACCAAAACCCTCAAACCTTTACTAATACATAGTAACAACGTAGAAAACATAAGATATTAAAATCAATCAAATAAACAACTAAAAGAAGTCCCAAACCTATGAATTCACCTTCAAGATGAGAAATTCCAAGGCAAACGTCTGTGATCTACCCACCAAGTACAATGTACCAAATCTCAAGCTCCTTTCCCAGCTAAGACAGGGAATATTTAAATGTGCTGGTGGAAACCCATCAGGACCCAAGAGATGTCGGTGTCAGTCACTTCAGGAGTACAAGGCAGAGACTCCCACTCAGTTCTGAAAGCAGGCCCTGAGAGGAATTTGTCCTTGCAAATGTTTTTGAGGGAGCCTGATGTCCCAGATCTCCGTTTGTGCTGGATCTGCTGCTCTCTGCCACTTCATCTCTTCTGTGTGACCATCAGCACACACGCCAAGGCTGCTCCTTTTCTCTAAGGAATTTTGTTCAGAGCTGCCTTCCACATTCAAAAAGGCAGTGACAACATCAAAGACCTTCACAACACGCTGTTTATTGGCCACTTTCGTTACACTGACATCAATCCAAAAATAATGACAAACCAGCAGGTATCATGTCCAAACAAGAATGATTCAGAGCAGCATTTTTATCCCCACAGAAACTTCTGTGAGCAAAACTAAATCTTGAAACTAACAAACCTTCCAGGAAAAAGAAGCCTGCTTTTCTGTAGATAACACTGTTTTAGTTCTAACATAAAATGTTTAGTGGGTTCTGATTTTTTGAAACCCAAGCAAAATTCAGCTCCTGTTTACCAGTCTGAGGGCGTACTTGAATTTACTTTTTCTTCCATATTATGATTAGGGCATCACTTCATTTACACACTACAAAGAAAAAAAAACAAACCACAGCACTCTCCAGTGTGCAGGAAACTCTCTATTGCCATACCTCTGTCCTGGTTTTGGCTGGGGCAGGGCTCGTTATTTCTTAGTATCTGTACAGTGTTGTTGTTTCAGGTACAGAATTATGTTGATAACACACTGATGCTTTCTGTCAAAACCAATTAAAAAAATAATCAAAGTGGTCTCATGATGACTGGGACAGGTCCCTCAGCTCTCACAAGTGCACTCCATCAGGTCCCATGGACTTGTGTACGTCCATTTTGTTTGAATTCACCCTACAGCCCTACCCTGTAAGTGCTCATTTGGCTCGTCAGGGGGAGAGCTCCAGCTCTGTGCACTCCCCACCTCACTCACATGAAAATTAACTCTTCCTATCCTGTCCTGGCCCAAACTTCCTAACGAGCTTGTGCACACCCATTACTGTGCTGCCGTTGTGTGAGCTATCCTGCCACGTCTGCAGTTCAGATGATTCTGTAGCTCTGAAAGCGCACACAGACCCAAACTGCTCCTTTTTTACCCCTACACCACCTGTATGAGCAGACAGACCCTTCAGACCTGGTCATGTTCATTTCCCAGAAAAGGCACGAAAGCTTTCCCTGCAATGCAAACCAAAGCTGCTAGCAAACCAAGCAACGTGTCCCAACATCCAGGGGAGAGAACGGTCTTTGTACAACAACTTTCTCTACCAGACTTCCATGATTCCAGAAACTCAAAAACTCTAAATTTTATGTATTGAGTGAAAGTAGAATAAGCACAAAATTTAATAAAAAACCCTTACATCTGAACTAGTATTACATATTGCATTCATTTATGAAAGGACATACAGCTTCCTTCTGTTGTATTATTTTCACCTCAATGTATTAAATGGCCAAAATTCTGCTCTGTTTTACAACTTCAGCACTAAAGTTTCAGGTAAAACTGTAGCATCAGCAACAAAACTACCCCTGCTATCTTGCAGAAGGTGCAATTCCAGGCATGAACCATCAGAATGTAACCAGGAAATATTGCATCAGCATGGGCTGGGTGCCTCTGGCTGTGAGCAAAATTCACAGAGAGTTAAAGGAAAAGCTTGGTCAGCAAACAGAGGAGCAAAACCAGGTACCAATGCAACCGCAGCAGTGACCTGAACAAAACCAACGAGTCCATCAAGAGTCTGGGTAATGACTCTAAATAGACGAGATGAATTCGACAGGAATAGATCTCCTGGCAAAAAACTGAACCCCAGGCAATGAGTTCCATCCCTCCCTCTCTCTCAGCCCACAGGAGGCCCTGGCACAGGGCAGCACCAGGAGCGAGCCAGGGGCCGTGGCCCTCGGTGGCCATCACAGGCCGGGATCCTTAGCCCTCCATGGCCATCACAGGCCTGGGGCCATGGCCCTTGGTGGCCATCACAGACCTGGGGCTGTGGCCCTCCATGGCCATCACAGGCCTGCGGCTATGGTCCTCCATGGCCATCACAGCCTGGGGGCCGTGGCCATCACAGGCCTGGGGCTGTGGCCCTCCATGGCCATCACAGGCCCGGGGCCGTGGCCCTTGGTGGCCATCACAGGCCAGGAGCTGTGGCCCTTGGTGGCCATCACAGGCCAGGAGCTGTGGCCCTTGGTGGCCATCACAGGCCTGGGGCTGTGGCCCTCCATGGCCATCACAGCCTGGGGGCAGTGGCCCTCAGTGGCCATCACAGGCCAGGGTCCGTAGCCCTCACTGGCCATCACAACCCAGGGGCCGTGGCCCTCCATGGCCATCACAGCCCGGGGGCTGTGGCCCTTGGTGGCCATCACGGGCCAGGAGCTGTGGCCCTCAGTGCCCAACACAGGCCAGGGTCCGTAGCCCTCCATGGCCATCACAGGCCTGGGGCCGTGGCCCTCAGTGGCCATCACAGCCCAGGGGCCGTGGCCCTCCATGGCCATCACAGCCTGGGGGCTGTGGCCCTCCATGGCCATCACAGGCCTGGAGCCGTGGCCCTCCATGGCCATCACAGGCCTGGGGCTGTGGCCCTCCATGGCCATCACAGCCCGGGGGCTGTGGCCCTTGGTGGCCATCACAGGCCAGGAGCTGTGGCCCTCAGTGGCCAACACAGGCCAGGGTCCGTAGCCCTCCATGGCCATCACAGCCTGGGGGCTGTGGCCCTTGGTGGCCATCACAGACCTGGAGCCGTGGCCCTCCATGGCCATCACAGGCCTGGGGCTGTGGCCCTCCATGGCCATCACAGCCCAGGGGCCGTGGCCCTCCACGGCCATCACAGGCCTGGGGCTGTGGCCCTCCACGGCCATCACAGGCCTGGGGCTGTGGCCCTCCATGGCCATCACAGGCCGGGGGCCGTGGCTCTTGGTGGCCATCACAGGCCTGGGGCCGTGGCTCTTGGTGGCCATCACAGCCCAGGGGCCATGGCCATCACAGGCCTGGGGCCGTGGCCCTCCATGGCCATCACAAGCCTGCGGCTCGGCCTGGCCGTGCCTGGAGCAGCAGCACTGTTGCCATGGCAATCTGCTGTTGCCAGGTAGCCGGCAACCAAGAGAAGACTAAGAATTAGCAAGGCCTAAAAATAAAGTCGTCGGGGTTTGTGGGTTTTTTGCTTTGGTTTTTGTTTTGGTTTTCCACCCCCCCCCCCCCGATGTTCATATGTAACAGGCAAAATAATAATAAAACTCCCTCAAGATCTCGGCAGTTATGGGGTGTTTCTACTCCACAGGCTTTGATCACTTTTTAAAATTAGTACATTTTTCCAAGCAATGAAAACAACCACAACATGACAGTGGGAAGATATTTCAAATCAATGAAAACATGAGACTAAAATGCAGGAAAGGAGATAAACTGTTCTGAATATTCAAAGAAACTGACAGATAAAAGACTAAATCCTTTCTAAATCTCTGCATCAGCAGAGTCAGAAAGCGTGGCAGCTCTGCTGGTTTACATCACCCATGCAGGAACTGTCCTGTGCTTAAGGTACAGGGGGAAAATGGATTTAATTTCCATCCCTAAACATTCCATATGCGTATGGACCCTATGAAATAGGAGAAAACGCAACTCTGGAGATTATGCAGCCACAGACATCAAGGGCTTTGGCATCCTGAGACTGAAGAGATGATGGGAATACAGGATGTGCAGTGTCTCACTGCAACAGGCTCTGTGAAAGCAAATGGTGCAAAGGCTCACGCTCAAGCGAGGAAAGGCTGTTGCAGTGAAAAATTTTTCAGAAGTTATGGAGAAGAGAAAAGGTAGCCTTTCCTGATTCTTCCCAGTCTCTACATGGATGCATTATAAAACAAACAAAAGCCACGAAAGCACAAAAAAACCCACCACAACCTAGACAAACAAACAAAAAACCAACCAAACCAACAAAACACTAATCCAAACACAGGTCACTCCAGACTATGTAGAAAGACAGATCTGCACCATCTCACTTCTCAGGAGCAAGCATTTTAAAGGAGAGAAAGCTGTAAGAATCCCTGCAAACTAAAATATCAGAAATCAAGTCTAATTGTAACCACTTGTGTTTTTTCAGTTATTGACTCCAAGATCTGTGTGTGTTTGTGCTACTGGATTCCCCAGAACCATTCCTAAGAGGTTTCAAGGGCTAAGCCCATGGCAGAAATACTGCAGGGTTGGGCCAAACTGCTTGTCAGACTGATTCCTTTCACAGGAAAAATTAGACAACGAATGAAATATTGTCTCTGAATCCATTTCAATGTACAAAAAAACCAATTCCTTTAGATTAACTAAAAAAAAGGAATTTTACTTTTTTTCTCCCCTTCATTTAAAATAAGGAAAAATCTGATAGAATACTAATTCTTTCTATTAGGAAATAGTGTTTTCTTCCTTTTTTTTTTTTTTTGTAAGCCGAAAACAAAATGTAATGACGTAAGCCAAAAAAGGAATTATGAAATTGGTAGTAACTTCAGATTTGAACAGTGTAAACTTTCAATGCTTAATTTAATGTTAAAATGAAACATTTGGTAGTTATTGAACACTGTTGCTTCAAATGAGTAACTTGGCAATAACAAAAAAAAGAAATTTCTTAAACATCTTGGATGTTGCAAAACCCATGTTTCAGTAGCAGTATAATCTGATGAAATGTTCAGTCTTCTTCTATCTCAAGCACCCAGCCCGGAAAAATATTCCCCCCTAAATTCTGTGCTGTATGTGACCCTGTGTTTAGAAAGACAGAGCACTAAATTGCACTATAAGGACAGTGATTCCCTCACTTTTACTTTTTTCTTTTCCATGTTTCAATGAATAACGGATATTCTTCAGTGTATATTAGGAAACAATGGGAAGTGGAAAATGTCACCATAAACCCTTAACAGCAGCATTATGTATTTAGAAACTAGAATGCCATCCCTCTGCACAAAGACCTTTGAAATAAATAACTATAATAAAGCAGTGGGTTTATTGAGAATATCCTACAAACATATTTTTAGACAACATACAAAGGCATGAAATTAAAAAAACACACCAAATTTGAGTGGAAAATTACTCCCAAAAATGAGCAAGAACAATACAAAGGAAGCTAAAACAATGAGAGCTGTGTTTCTTACTTGTGACTGTTTGTTTAAGAAAGGACTGATAATTAAAATGCCTCTTCAAGTTATAAGATTCATTCTTATCCTCTTCCTTTTGTTCTGGCATCCATGACTGAATTTTATATATTTTGACCTGCTGAGTATCAGATAAGATCAATTTATACAAACACAGGCAGACACACACAACTCTTAAAGTGACTGTGTGCTAACTTTGCTGATTTCAGAACTCCGCTAGAATTTGATTTTTGTCCAGATGGGCTTCAGCTCCCCCAAGAACACTAAGCAGTTGCAAGTGTGGTGATAATATTTAAGGAAGCCACAAGCTTGAATACCAAAAAAAAATCTGGCTTGATTATTCCCTCTTGTTCCACCCCTTGGGGAAAGACAAATACCCATCCCAGGGACGGTTTCCAGAGATCCAATGCTCTCTGAAGTTCAAAGGAGTTTATTTGGAACTCTCTGACTTTCTGAGCTTTGTTTCTAAAGCACAACTGGAGATTGCTCAGTCCAAGCCAAGTCCTGGCATATATGGAGGTGTCCGTTCTCAGCTCCCCTGAAGAAGGGCACGAGTGGGATGACTTTATAAAGACATTTTGTTCCCTGTGCCATGCTCCAGACTCCCTTTGTCTCCACACTGCTTAACTAAGCCAGGGACAGACTGCTGCCCCCAGGAGCCTCTTACCTGTACTATCTCTTTCTTTTGGCATCTTTTAATGCTTTAAAAACCCCACACCAACCCTCCTCCTTCCCCCCTAAAAAAAAAACCCCACCATGGCAAAGAATTTGCACAAAAATAACTTTGACAAAATTGCTTTTTTTTCCTTTTTTTTTTTTTTTTTGCAGCATGTTGATGTCAACTAAGTTTTTGACAGAACATTGTCAAAGCTTTCCACTTCAGGTGTTGAACACAGCAATTAATCTGCTCTCACACTAAACTATTAATTGTGATTGTAAATGTAAAAATAATGTATATTATTCTCAGAGAGGTAGTACAATAAAAAAGTGGAAGTAAAATTAATCAAAATGTTTTGATACCACTGAAGTGATTGCTGTGTTTTGAATTTTAATCTAAAAAAAATATTCCAACTTGATATTATTTTCTGCTTGAATTTTGAAATTTCCCATAGAAGAGGAAAATTGATATTTTAGACACAAATAACTGTCATACATTCACATGAATCTTCTGGGGAAGAGAGTTAAAGCCTCAGAGCATCAGCTAAATAGAACACACTCAAGAAAAAGTGATTATTAATTTATCTCCAGAATATTGGCATTGACATAAAATTTAAATAAAAAACCACCATAATGTCTCTTGTTCTAGCCTCCAGAATAATTTTATACTTATTCCCTTTTTCCTTTTTTTTTCTTTCATATCCACACTATATTTTACAGAACAGTATATTTTATAGAACTGTTAGAATAACAGTTTTCCCATGAAATACAATGAAAAAGCTCTCACAACATTAACTCATTTCCTTGCAACATAGAAATAAAAGCTTTGTGTTCAAATAACAAATGAGGGGAGCGGGGAAATGCATCTGGTTGGAGCCCCACAGCAGGAAGCGTGTAAGACACAACAAACCTCCCCATTAATCCAAAATTTAGAGATTGCACAGCGAAGGAAAAACTGCTGATAAGACCTGCGGCCAAAAAGAACACAGATCTCATTCTAGTGCAGCATTAGATCTCATCTCCCCAATTCCACTAGGCCATTGTTCAGTTTGAGAAAATTTCACCCTAATTGCAAGGTAAAAGCATAAATATCCCTGTAAAAGTGGTTTGCCATCTGGGAACGTCTTTTTTCTTCCAAATGTTTAGCAGCAAAAATATATTAATCCTTTTCTTTCACTAGACTCTTCTGTGGTTTTGCTCAGTTGTAGTTATTTCAGTAGTTACAGGATTCTCGACTCTTGTCCCTTGACTGGGTAAGAATTGCAAAATCTCTGGCTCAAAAATACACACCTAAAATTAACATATACCCATTTTGGTGGGAACGCTTCTCTCTCTTTTTTTTTTTTTTTTTTGCCAGCTTTACTCTACTTAAGCTTAAAATGTAGAATAAATTTTGCCCTAAAATCATTGAGTTGCAGCTAATTTTCACTAAGAACTTATAATTGACTCAAATATACTTGCAAGTTTCATGAATCTCTTTATGGTTTCTCTTCTACAAAGCAAACCATGAAAATAATTCTATCGACATGAGCAGGAGCTACACAACTTTTTTTATACCTAATTTCATTAGGAGCTGCTTTAAGTTCCTTTTCTTCTTCCTATCATTGAGGAAAAAACATGCTGATCAAAGTCAGGCTCATTTTTGACTTATATATTGATTTATAAGTTTCCATTGAAGAGCCAGATTTGGAAGTTTATGGCACCTGTAAAACCACGGGCTTGCATAAGTTTCACTGAGAGTCAAGTTATGCTGCAGAATATTATCAGTGATTATGCACAAAGTATGTCTTTCTTTGCTAAGTCTGCAAGGCTGACAGCAAAAAATATCTGTAATCTAAATATATTTGATCTGAAGTGATAGAGAAAGAAACATGACAACCTATCACACCTTTTTTTCTTTTGAAACAAAATCACATTTTGAGAAGAACTGCAATTTCAGGAGCCTTTCAAGGTTTGAGGTCTGAGTCAGTCATGAAAGCTGAAAGTGGGCATAATGATCATGCAAAGCTCCAGCAGGTACCTTTAGATCCACATCAGTCATTCCACATGGCCCATGGAAGGGTGGCTCTCCCTCAGAGATGCCCAGAACTGACCAGAACTTTGTCCTTCAGGAGCGATCACCACATCCCATCTCGGGGAAGCTCTGGAAAGCAGGCTGGGAAATCCTCCTGTGCTCCTCTGCAGCGGTTCTTTCCTGAGAATTGCTTCCTGAGAGAGGCCAGAGACCTGCCAGCCTCCAGCCAGCCTCACCCCTGTCTCTCTACCCTGCTGCTCCACCCTCGTTTCTTCACAGCACCCACAGCGATCCGCCACTGATGGGTTTTTTCCTCAAAACAGCTCAGAGAGGGATGAAGGCATTTTGGAAACCAGATGCACCCCCTGAAAGGCTCAGATCAGAAAGCCCATTCTAGCCCATCTCGTTGAAACAGACTCATCACCTTCAAACAATAAACTTATCCATACGGAATATTGGTAAGACTGGCAGGAAAACAGCAAATTTACATAGCGAGTGCTTTTGAAGTTTTGATCTCTTTTGTTTTTTGATGAGATGAAGGACTTGATCACTTATCTCCCATGCCTCGTGCATGCACTAATTTACACTAATCCATACCTGTTTTGCTGAAATTCTGACAGAGATTTTATGTAATTGCCATCAAAACTGAAGCATCTTACTTCTTGGGAAGAAAAGGAAAGATTTAATCAACTTTAGTTACGACTTTAAGTGAGAAGAAAACTAACATGAAACGACAAATTAAACACTGACTTCCAAACAGCCCCAATGACTAGAAAAAAAAGGAAAGGAAAGATAGCATGACACATCCTTTTTGCTTCAACTAGTAAAAGACACAAAGGAAAAACAGAGATGTTGATCAGCATCCAAAGAACATGAGGTTCTTGAATATGGATATTTCTGACTCTTTTGAAAGGTCTCTGACATAGCACAAATCTCTAATTTACAATTTTCAAAGAAAACCTGAATGTGACAACCAAGACAGAGTCAAATTAAACCTAACAATTATCTTCTTTCTCAATAATGGAGTCTTCAAATACACACAATATTTAAAGAAAATTTTTAGAATTCCAATCTATCTTCGGGGTGAGGATCCCTATGCAGAGATGCAAGCACTAAACCTCAACTAAAGCTCTACCTAAAAGGAAGAACAGTGCACAAACACACACATGCAAAATAAAAGGAGAAAAAATGGCTCCTTAGGCTGTTCCAGCAGATTTACACCGCATCTCCCTCCTGTATTTTGGGCTGAGAAGCTCAGCTCACCTCACGTTTCCTGTTGTACTTCCATTTAGATTCCCAGGCTTCCCCAGATACCTGAAATAACAGCTACCTGCAAAAGACTTCCTGCTTATCCCCAGAATTGCAAATACTGTTCTCTATGCTCCTTTACCCCATCTCCTGGCAGCAATATTCCTCATTTGCCCCCAAACCCACGGACCTGCCTTGTCTGGGCGAGGCAGAGCACGAGTTTGCAGAGCTGTGCACGCTCTTTGCTGGTGATGTGTCTCCTCACGTGCCGTCTGCCTGACCAGCTCCTGCCAAACTCCACGGGTAACGGCCAGGTTCTCTCTGCCACTCCGTCAGCGGGGCCATTAACAGGATTGCCCTGCCTTAATTAGCCACGCTTTTTGATAATTGTTTCAGGAACTCAAGAGCCCCTATCCGTCTATACGCTAATTTTGATTAAAGTTTGCCAGCAAACTCAAAACTTATTAGCAGGAGAGTGACAGAAAGTGCCGTCACATACTTTTTTCTTCAAGACCCTGTGCAAAAGCGCAGTTCAAAGAGCTGTCATATGTGGTGTAATATTCTTTCTTTTGTCACAAAGCTCATCTCAGATTGCTGTAACTCATGTGATCTCAATATAACTTTGCTTGTTATATTACACTTTTCTCCTCGGCCAGCTCAGCTAGAGCTTCCACGCAGAGTCTGGAGAAATTGCAAGTCGTTTTGCACACAGTCATACAATGTGTCACTCCCACTCCAGGTTATTAAGCCTCAAGAACAGAGCTGAGGAAGGACCTCCCTGCTCTCTAGAAGGACCTGAAAGGAGGTGGTGGTCAGGTGGGGGTCAGTCTCTTCTCCCAGGTAACAAGTGACAGAATGAGACCAAGCAGCCTGAAGTTGTGCCATGAGAGGTTTAGATTGGATATTAGGAAACATTTCTTATCCAAAATGTTGTCAAGCCCTGGAAGAGGCTGCCCAGGGCACTGTTTGCATCACCATCCCTGGAAGTATTTTAAAGGCGTGTAGAGGTGGCGCTTGGGGACTTGGTTTAGCGGTGGCCTTGTCAGAGCTGCATTAGTGGTTGGACTTATTTATCTTAAAGTTCTTTTCCAACCTAAATTCTTTGATGATTCTAGTTTCTATTTCCCTATTTAGTCTCCCTCCCGCTTCCCTCCTGTACCAAAAATCTTCTATTTGCCTTTATTTTTTTTCAACACTGGAAAAAAAAATTGTGGCCTTGTATCGCTCCTTCTAACAGGACGTGAATTTCACCTTTATAGAAGAAGGGTATCTAAGAA
Organism: Hirundo rustica; assembly: GCF_015227805.2. Classification (NCBI taxonomy): domain Eukaryota; kingdom Metazoa; phylum Chordata; class Aves; order Passeriformes; family Hirundinidae; genus Hirundo; species Hirundo rustica. The sequence continues at coordinate 74,829,074 of NC_053453.1, forward strand.
TACATAGGATAAATCAGGGCAAACTTGCCTGAAAAATATTCCATTCTAGTCATTAAGGCAGTTCATAAAGGGGTGGGCAGAAGGAAAGCTTTTAAAAATACTGAAATGCTGCTGCAACATCTTTGACGGGATTCCCCCCCGCCCCCAAAAAATGATGGACCATTTTGTTTTTATGAGATTCTGCCTTTAAACGCAGTAATTAATAATTCATTATAAAATTAATAAATAATCAAGAGTACTGTCAGTTTTCTATCAAAACCTTAGGCAAAATGTTAAAAATAAATACAATGCTCCCTCTCCCAAATAAACTACTCCTATTTCAATAGATTGAGCATGCAGCACTAACCCTTTTGAATGAATACAGTGCACCTCAGGTATTGAATGAAACCACACAGGAAAGTCATAACATTTTATGCCCTTTCTTGCAAAACACTCCACAACCTCATTCTTAAATTTCTGTTGTATATACATCAAATGCAAAAGAGGTGAATTGCAACAGATGAAAATACTCTCTTATTTTCATCATTCCAGAGATGTATTTTCTGTGGAAAATAGTCATTAGTTTAAATACGTACGTGGTTTCTGGAAAATGGGTTATTTTAACAGCCCCTGACACAGTATTACATGGTTCAATTCCTGTTATTTCAGGTACACAACTGCTTTCTGACTAGTTCTGCTCTCCACCCTTGCTACATTCTCCAGCTGTAAGAGGTCTACAATGACCAGTACTGAAATCTACTTGCAAACTCTAAGAACCACTTATTGTCCCTACACAGACTCCATGCAGAGCAGTTCCTGACTCAAGAGGGAAATATTCCTTCCTCAGGAAGCAACACTTCATCTATAAGGAACGACAGAAATCTTATTAAATCTCTTTCCTCCCACAGAAGGTTTTTAAGAGTTGGAAAACTGCCTCAAGAATGATTTTTTTTTTTTTTTTTTTTTTTTTTTTTTTTTTTTTTTTTTAATTTAAAAGGAATCCTAGTGCTGTATTGTAAAGATCCACCTAGGTGCATGGCAGAGAATGCCTCTGATATGTAGAGCATGGAATCTTAAAACCCCTTCCCACAGCCAGGACAACAAAGCTTTTAATCCTAGGCAGCCTAAACTCAAATGAGGACTCAGCCACAGCTGTTCTCTTCCACTTCCTCCTGATGTAATTATCCTATTTTGTATGAATAAGCAGTAACAGGGACAGAAAAATGTATTCCTCGCTGTTTAACAGCCTCTTGTGGGATGAGGAAAACCAGCTCTCACCTGCTCACTGCACTGAACACAGCCACACTTTCCCAGCAGTCAAACCATTCCCTCTGAAGTGCAGTCCCAGATTCCCAGAAGGAACCAGAAGAGAACTCCAACCCCTGCTTCCTGTGTCCCCAGTCAGTGCTTCATCAGCCACAATACTGGCCATGCTGGAAGTGCTGTCAGCCAGGAATCCCATCCAAGATTTCAGAACCCCCTCTGATGCAAGTTCTGTCAAAAACACTAGATTCCTACAAAAGCTTTCTTTTCAGTGAACTCGCTTTCAGATGGAATCATTTAGATAAAAAAAAAAAAAAAAAAAAAAAAAAGAGAAGTCCTTACCAGCCCTATTCACAGTTGTTATGCAATCATTTTTTAGGGATTTGCAAAATCCCTTATGAAAAAACAGACCCCTAAAAGCAAGCATTTGTCAGTATTTTACTAAGTTTAGACTTCCTTTGTTGCTCCTGATATTAAACTGTGGCCATGTTTGTCCGCAAAGAAACAGGAAAGGACCAGGAAAGCCTCAAACTTTCAGAGTGACCTTGGAATGTTAGCACCTCAGGAATGCTTTCATTGCCCACAGGGAAGGAGATACCAGAGGACACATTCAAACTGGTTTTGTGGAAACACATAAATCGCCAGCATCTATTAGACCATGAGCTTATTTCAGTTGTGACCAATATTCCATTTACTCCAATCCCTAAGAAACCAGCCAACCCTACTTAAGTCACAGCTGCAGATGCAATGGATTTTGGACTATATCAGGGTAAAAAAAAAAAACCAAAGCAGTGGTGCTGTCTGTGATATTTGAATGGGACACTCCAGGTGTTATGATGTTACACTATCAGTATCCTTCTGCTGCTCTAAAGAGAAACATGGACAGCAATTTAACACGGATAGGCTGTGGAAATCATGTAGATAACATTTGATTGTACATAATGTTCCTCAGTACTCACACCTGAGCTCCTTTTCACCGACAGGCTCAACCTTTACTCAGCTCAACCTCCACCATTCCCTCAGCACCAAACCTTGCAGCAAGGAACTTGCCCAATAGCATAACTTGAACTTGCACCTGTGGACAATGTTATTCATGCCTCTGAATGGTTATTACCTTCTCTGCTTCAAAATATGCAAGGGTTGTTTGGGTTGTAGTAAGGAATGAAAAAAAAAAAAAAAAAGCTCAATATTTTCTATATAAAATCAATGCAAATTAAAAAATGAAGCTAAACTATTTCCCTAGTGCTATAAACCACTAAATTATCCTTTAAACATGGTATTTTTCTATGTAATACTTAGTCCCTGAGAAATTGTAGGCAGCAACTGTACCACCTCTTCAGCTTTGTTTTCGAAGCAGGACTAGTGAAACTACTGCAATCAACTCGATAGATAGCAGTTTTCGTTCTCTTAATCCTTCTGCTATGACTTTCCTCACCCGTGGAGTTCACTCACATCTAACATTAAAGATCATGTGGAGTACAATGTACAACAGGGTTATTACCTCTTTCAATCTGTCGGGCTTCTCTGGACACAAGGAACACGTTAACCTCCTTTCTCAGCTAAATTACACTGGAAATTCACACTCACCCTCCAGCCAAACTATAACCACCTCAGCTTTTTTCCAAAGTGCTCTTCCAGATGATACCAACATTTCTTCTTGTTAGTTCCTTAAGGCACTGTTTTGCTACATGACTACATTTGATTTTTACTATGGTATAATCATCAAGTTGTTCTCGTGTACCAAATATTCTTCAGCACTATAATGCTTCATGACTTAAGTGACCAGCAAATTCCATCAGCACAATATTAATGTTTTTATTTTAATTTTATTACTAACAAAACCTGTTAGTATTCAGGGAATTCCCATCATGGAAAGCAAAACCCCCCCAAACCTGCATCTAGTTACGCCAAAATAAGACTGCTCCCTAACAAAATGTCAGTCCTAAAAGAAAGATAAAATTTCCAAACCAGATTTTTGAAATCTCTTCATGTTCTCTTCATTGCCTACTCAAAAAAAACCCCAACAACAACAACAACAACCTCAAAAGCAATAAAAAAGACTTTGTTGGGTCTCTTTCACACATCCATCTGTACTGGCCACAGACTCCTGCTAAATCTTTGATTGATGATGGACTGGCAACTACAAACATTTTAAAACATTCTAATCATGATTCCTATTTCATCATATCTAGATATGATATACATGCTCCCTAATTTTCCAGGACACATCCATACCAGCCTCTAATGAGATTTAAGAAGCTGACAGGAATGATAAAAGATCTAGGAATACTCAAGCTGTGAATGTATTTATGCTGAAGATTATGAGCCAGTTCCTAGCTATGAAATAGCTTTCCTCACGTGACTGAAATGCCATCATCTCAGATATTCCATTTCACACTATTTGTTTCATCTTCATCCCTAAAGCAATGATACTTAGCCTCGTAACGTTCTCCCTTTCGGGATTACTTGAACGACAAGCTTCGATTCCATTCCAAGGGAACAAACACTGTTGCTGCTCAGAAGGTTTACAGAAAGGAGACCAGCACGGTCTGGATGTGGACACAGTCCAAGAAGAGTGGTGGGTCTGAACTAAAATAAAACTGAGAAGAAATTAATTTATTTCCCTAACGGAAGGGCAAGGGGTGCAGGTACATCTAAGCAAAATTAGATCAGGTTAAGAAGCAGAACAGGTGAACCAAGGTAAAATCAAGGAGCTGGTACAAAAGATGGAAAGGAAAGTGTTTGGTTGGAAGAGCCTCATGGAAGAAAGCAAAGCCACAGAAGAAATATCTACATATATATAATGATATTTACACCATAAAAAATGCCAGACACACTGCTATGTTGTTAGAAGACCACTAAAAAAATAAAATTCTATCATTTCTTTTACCTACATGTGATTGCAACTGAAAATTACACATTCCTCTCAAAGCTTCAGTATAAACCCAATAAATAGGTGTATAAATAAAATAAAATAAATAAATACTTGATTCCTAGTTCTTCACTGCCTATATAAAAAAGTTAAACACTCAGATACCTAATTCCTGGAGCATTAAGAAGATTTTTAGATCACAATTTTCTCTCTATATAGACCTTGCTGCTGCAGAAAGCAGTATGGTTTTCACAAGCGTATGTTCGCATAGAAATATTACATCAAAGTGTTCTGGGTTTTGCTCATCTTCTTAGTGCAATTTTGGAATCACATGACCTTATATGTTCATAAAAGACTCATGCTAATTAAAAAGAACTTCAAGAAATAATACCTTCCATTTTAGTATCCCAAAGAAACAGGCAAATATTGAAGACTCAGTATGAAAGAAAAAGTTATCTAGTTCCTAAGAGTTCAGAGTCCCCATTTATTTTGTCTCCCAATGTATTATGCCTCAAAACTATTTAGAATGGAAGCATTTCCTTTGCTTTTGCAAATTCAGTTTGCCACCAAAAAAAAAAAAAAAGTTAGAATGGAATTTAAAAAAATAATATTGAAGTGATCTGAATTATTAAAATAAATTGCACTTCCCAACTGCATATATATCTGCTTTCTGTGATGGCAGGATATAACTCAGACCAGACTTTATTTATAAACATATAGAAAACCTTACCACAGCATTTCTGGTAGGATATTAGCAAAAAACACTTCATCACAGACGTGGTCAAACTGACAGTCTGTGGAATCTCCATCCTTAAATCTCCATCTGGAGATTAAATCTCCATCCAGTGCCTCACCTGGACAGGGCACTGAGCAATGAGTTCAATGTAACCTCAAAGCTAGCTCTAATTTGAGTGGTGGCTTAGAGCAGATGACCCTGAGAAGTCCCCAGTAACCCAGTTTATTGTGACTTTTTCTCCAAGGTCAGCTTTTCCCGGTTAAGGACAGAAGCATCCTACAACTCTCATGAGTACAGGCTGAAGTTATCCTAGTGCAGTGATGATCCTTCACCTGCTGTTCTCTGGCCAGGTCTGTTTTCAAAGCACATCTTCCATGGTGTGACCACCTCCCCCTGGCCAGTCATCACCCAGGCCTGCACATATTCCCAGCCCCTCTACGGTTTTCTGTGAGCATCCATCCTCTCACACACCTCAGAGTCCTGAAGGAGGAGGGACCCTGGTGCAGCTCTGCAGGGAACTTCTGTCTCATTCAGGCATTTGTATCTGCACCAGAAAGGGGAGCAGAACATTCATCTCCACGTTGTGGTTCAGATGGGAGATATTCAAGGGCAGCAGCTCATGAGTCTGAATCTAGCTGAGGCATCCACAAGCAAGTATGTGAGATAAGCGACACCGTCAACAAAAGATAGATTTACATTCATAGGACCAACAACAAAAGATAGATTTACATTCATAGGACCAAAGATCTCTTCAGCTCTGCTAGAATTTTTACTTTCTTTTTAGTGTTGAAGGTGTTGTATGCAATAAGACATCTCATTCTTGATTTTGGAAACAACCAACAAACATGACGTTGACAGCTACCTTTCTACAGAGAATGTATTTTATCATCAGTGTTCTAGAAATTCCATTCATTTCCACAGATGAACCTCATTAGGAAGCAGCTTTAATTTCTGAAGAAATGTATTTGCCAGTACGTTTGATGGGGAGGAAGAAGAGCTTCCAACAGGGCCAGGCGCTGGATCCCGCACTTGGGTCAAAACAACCCAAGCTGATCTTCTGTTTTTTAACCAGTCAATGGGCACACAGGTGCTGACCCACCTGCAGCCTGAGGAGCTCCACATGTGATTTCCTCTGCTCCACTGATGTCTCTGTACAGTTGGAGCACAATCCATGCCCAGTTCTCTGCACCTCCCACGCTTCATTTTCCAACAGTGCAGGAGACTCCCGTGGTAACTCACAACCAGATTATAGGCTGCAGTACAACCCAGTAGACATGGCTGAGTGAGATTGCTGTGGTTACTTCAATTTGGACTTCTCATCTGTAGTGCTGAGTAAGAAAGAGCCTTCCAAACTCCAACTGTGGAAGAAGTGCCTTTGGGCCATCCATTTATTTCTGCTTGTTCTGATTTTTTACCCAGCTGCCCCAATTAGACTAAATATGTTTGTAGAGTAAATACTGAAATAACCTAATCAAAGTAACATGCCCAGCATCATCTGTCACTCCACTCCAGTGTCTTACTGATTACCTTCAATAGAATATGAAAATAAAGTAGGATGAGGTAAAACAAAAAGTACCATGATTTTATCCTTCCTAATGAATTAGCCTTCAGCTATCTCCAATGATTCTATTATTTTAATCTGTCATGAGCAAAAAAGATACAAATGCAACAGGCATGGGCCACAGTTTACTAGCCATAGCATCTGGCTTATTAATTAGCATTTCAAAACAACAACAACAAAAAAGATCATCTCATTAAAGAGCCAATATAATGTTTCTCTGTGGAACTCACTCCTTATGAAGTTATTGTGGCAATGTAAAAGAATGCAGAACCCATCTTTCTGATTCTGGTGCCTGTTGCATGCATGCACACAAAACCAGCCTGCATTTTCCCTGTCGCTGCTGAAGTGTCAGCTTTGGCTTTATTTTATTATCACCGAGGAATACGCTTCTCTGACTTCATCTGACCTTTAAGAGAACTGCCTGCTCATGCTAATAGCACACTGCTGTGTCTGGAGCACACCACGAAAGAGACTGGCTGCTGTTAGCTATGCAGGGTACCCTCAGTCAAGGAAAACCTCTTGAACTCCGAGCAGTGACAGGCAAACCATTGGAGACTTGAGGTTCTGTTAAGCACACCAAATGATTTCCCAAACCTTTACCAAACCTCTTTGGTCCTTTTTAACACAGAAATCTGGCAAGAACAGACGTGGGAATTTCTGTTTCTTGTGTTGCTGTATTTGGTTGATTCAATTTTTTTTTTTTTTTTTTCCCCATGAGAAGCTTCTGGTCCATCCAAGCCTGGCCTGGCTGGAGCAGCTGCCCTTCCACAGTGCAGATCATGAATAAAAAGCCTTCACTAGATCAAGGAAGTGTAGAGTTCATAAAAGTGAACAAAAGTGGATTAACTTTAATAATATGGAAATACTAGAGTCCTGACTGAGCAATTTCAATTAAAAATATGTGAGAGACTTCACAGTTACTTCAAAAGTAATCTGATCTAGGTTTAGTTCAAGGACTTGGTAAAGACAGAGCCAGTTCTAATTTTATCTGAGCTGATTCACCTATTTGTAATGGCTGTCCTACGTGCTCTAATAACACACAGTCCTGTGGATCTTAAACCAATGCTGTGACACAGGTTTTGGGTTTTTAAGACTCTGCAGAGGTTTTTTATGCTGACAAGCTGGCAGCTTGACCAAGATATTTTACTGGCTCCCATTAAGGGGCACATATTGTGGAGATTCCCTAGGACAAGCACTGGGACAGCAGGCAAGACAGTATGGCCCATAAGGAAAACAAATCAGCAGCCAACGCAGAAGAGAACTTGCAGGATAAAACAGCTTTATGTATTAAAGGTAAAGAAAATACCAGCGAGTGTTAGAACCAAGTAAAGAATGGCAGAATATGTTTTCTGTGAACACCCAAAAATAGAATTACAACTGATATTATTGTCCATGCCACTGGAAAGGCAGCAGCATAAGAATAACTGATGTGTCAGTCATAAGAACAGAAGAAAGTCAGGACTGTACAGTTCAACACCGTTCTTTATGCTCCTCCTCTTTATTTTCATTGAATTTTAGTTTGGACAAAAAGGAAACTTTCACAGAATTAGAAATCCAGGGGGTTTACCCAAAGAACATCTGCACCAACATCAAACTTTCTCTCCCCTCTCCCTCCCCATTCCTTGCCAGTGCTTTTTAGCATTGGCAAAGCAGAACTCCTTTGAAAGGCATTGAGGACGATCCTGCAGGAGGAAGATCACTCAGCCAATTATGGTCAAATACCAGTGGTGAATCTTCTGATGTGGGCACTACTGATGATTTATAGAGAGACTATTACTGTAGCAGAGAAACATTTACTAGACACTGGACTGGGGCCACCAATTCATTTCACACAAGCTACTGAAGCAAGCAAAATGTTCTCTCGTGTCATTTCTAACTTGAGCCAAAGTTATTTGGTTCCTTTAAATTAGTGTTTCTCAATAGCCTGCTTTGGGTTCAAAAAGGCTGCTAACAAATTTTGTGACAGTTTATAAGTCTTTTAAGCACTTTGTTTAGTATAGTTCCCTGAAAAAGGGTTAAAGTAACAGAAACATCACGGTGAAACATGCACAGGCCTCTTTCCAAATTTCTTCCTGTTGTTCTTGAGACGTTGCAAAACAACAAAGGCAGTTTAATAACACAAATGGTATTGCTTTATTACTGGCTTTCATAATTCTTTCTGACCCTTTATATGGGGAACTGCAAAGAAGTCAGCTACGAGTAATTTGGTACATAGATGGACATCCTCTGTCCACAGAGAGTCCTAATGAAACAGCAGCAAAAGAATGCACATGTAAAATGGAAGCCACCTATCTTATTCAACACTGAGGCACTGTGTAACACCCCATCTAGACCCAGACAACTGAATCTAGGCATGAAACAAGTCTTAGGTCCCTATTGCAAGAGCTGAAAACCAGTATTTTTTACGGATGAGGGTATTCTGGAGCCTAGAAGGAAAAACAGAGCCCTTACCCACTGCATTAAGTAGCACCTTTGCAGCTGAGTATGGCATCCATCTTGGGGTTTGGGGATCTTTATTCCACTTATTTAAGGAGGTGAAGCTTAATTTTTGAAAATAATGTCTTAGCAAACAGAGAATTATTGCCTCCCAAAGTTTCCTGTTGGAGAGATCTCATTACCTATAAATGCTTGACTCACTGCAGACCAGGCTAGAATCTCCTCTGTACATCTCTACTGATTGTCCTAACTGTGCAAGTGGATTCAGCCCCCCTCACTCCTTCCACACTGTCATTAAGCTCACCAAGAATTTATCTGGCAGGAAAAAAGCCAGGAATGACTCTGTAGCCCAGTGGTCAGGGCATTGGCTGGGTGGAGAAGGCACTGCTTTAAGCTGCTGAGCTCTTTGGGGTCTTGGATCTGAATCACTGCATCGAGTGAGGGCCCTGGACACAGAGCTGCCAGGGGCTGGTTCAGGTCCTGTGTTTTCTCATCTTGCCTATAAATTCCTCTCTGAGACTAACTAGCTCTTCCTGCAGGAGCTGGTAGTGAACACTGCTATAAAAAGTGGCTATTGTGACACACACACATGTTCCACAGTCTGATTTATGCAATTACACGACTGGAAACGAATTAGAGGACATAATTGCTGGATTCTCTGTCTTTAAAAATGAGGCTTCCATCAAAAAAAAATATCCCCCACTGCCTTGCTTCCTCCATCTCTGTGTAAACAGGCTACCACAGGAATCTGGATGACTCAAGTGCAGATCTGGCATAAATGAGCAATATGATGGTAAATATGCTAATGCCATCTCGGACAAATTTAAGCACCTTCCTTCCACACATTTTAACGAGCACACACTCTGGTGGATCCTGTTCCTCATCTTCCTTCTCCTCACGCACTGAGGAGCCCAAAGATGACAGAGCCAGGAAAACAAAGGAATAACCAATCCCTCTATTGTTAAATTCTTTCTCCCCTCCAGCCAAATCCAGGACGGTAGGACATTCCAAAACTAAGGTTTACAACCAAATAAGGGAACATCACTAGCTATGTTATATAACTTGCAGCACAGAGCTATGTTTTCTTAATATCTGAAGGTGCTTCTCAAACAGAACTGCTCCTTCAAAGGAAATAAATAAACCTGCAAAACGAGATGTTTTAAAAATTCACCTGGAACGTGACTGTGAACTTGAGAAAATGAATTACAAATACATCCTGGCAGTACAGTGCCTGTGCATCAGAGACAGGACAACCCTTGGCTCGGCAAGAGATGAGACACGTATTTCTCATTGGATGAGACAGCCAGACTTTAATCCAGAACATTTGATTTCACAGCTGTAAGCATTAAATTTGCTTAAAAGAAATCCTGGACCCCGGTTTGGAGTGCAACGTTTCAGCAAAGTGAGGTAACCAGACAGGACAACCCAAACCTCCATTAGGCAAAGGTCAGTCACCATCTGCAAGAATGTTTGCAGGTCATCTTCTCTCACTCCAACAGCCAAGTTCGTGTGACTCAAGTAACACACCCTTAGCTCGTGTTTGTGCTACAGCAACCAGCGCCTGAGGACAGTTTCCCAAAATGAATTGTAACTGCACAAATAGATTTTATTCCTTGGTGTGACAGTCAAAGAAGAAAGACGACGATGTAGGTGGAAAGACTGCAGGAAAGCAGTAAAAGAAGGAAATGCACAGGGAGGAAGAGTTGGTTATTCCCCACCCTCAGCACAGTTTGGCTTGTTTTTAATAGGAAAATTCTGTTTTCAAGCAGTTAAAAGCCAGTGTCATTGAAATCTGTGTGGTTACACCAGTTTACCCAGTCTGAGGCTCTAAGTCTGCTGTTTGTTTGGGATATTTCATTGTAAACTGTTTCATCTTCACAAATAACTCATCACCATAGGAGCCTCATATGGGCAGAAATGATCTCATCTCACTGGCCAACCATGAGCTGTAATTAAATAACTTATAGTAGGAGTCCTGAGGCTCCTGCCTGGTTTTAATTGTGTTTTCATTAGAGCAAGTATTGTTATTGTGCAAGTGAACCACGAGTTCTGCAGCGTGGCCTGAGCTGCCTCTGCAGAACCTCTGGCTGAGCCATTTCACCGTAAAGAAACGAGATGCTGCGGCTCACAACACACACAGGCCTCTTTAAAGCTACTTGATTTAAAAGAAAGCAACATCCTTATTTCCTTCTTTTACTTTGCTGCCAGGAGAAATAATCACACTAAGCCAGGACAAGGGAAAGCAGCCTTATGCAACAACAGACAAATGGCACTTGCAAATACATTTACAAGCCTCATGATGCTGTTGGAGTAATGCAGGCACAATATCCTTCCTCACAGAGTAAAACAACAAAGAAAGGATGGTACCAGAACAATTTACCTTTCATCAGAAACCTGGCAAAGAAAGCAAGCAGTCTGCACATAAGGCCCAGGCAATGCAGTTTTGGTTTAACATCTGCGGCAAGAGTAGCTTTTTCCCCAAAGCCACTGCAGTTATTAATATTGAGAAAATAGGATTATTGTCTGAACAGCACAAAGATGAAAAACTATTTGTATCTGCAAGCTGTCTGCTTATTTAGAAAGCATTCATTTCCTCTTGATAACACACACATGAAGAGCAACTTTGGGAGAGCGATTCTTTTGGGGTAGTTTTTTCATTTCTTTTCCTCCCTGCAGATGACCTGTGGTGTTTTGGTTTTTTTTTTTTAAGTGACAGAGAGCACACAAATTCTTGCACCTCCCCACCACGTGCATGGGAAAGCTTTCCAAGCTATTAAATCCAAGGAGTCCAAATCATAATATCAGAATAATAAAGAACGATCTGGAGAGCTGCCTGCCACAGGAAGCTTGCCCTGAAGTACACAAAATCAGCTATTGCCATTACACACAGAGGTAAGTGTCTCTCAGGCTGTTTTTATTTCATATCCTAGCTACAAGGAACTGGAAAACACTTCAGAGGCGAAGTGGATGGAAATACTGGCCCTGATGATGGTTGCTAGGCACCAAGCGATGCAGAGAGGACTACCACTGGCCAAGCTTCAAGCAGATTTAGATATTGTTCTAATGAAGATAAGAGTGTCATTAAAAATCAAGGTCTGGTTTAAACAATTTTGACCAGAAGACTGGAAAAAGGAAAATAATTTCATCTTAGCCACATCCTCAAAAACAGATACAATACCCAGGTAGGTGAACTCAGCGACAGCTCATCATACTGAATTCCCAAGGAAAGGAAAATTAAACTGCGTTCAAGACTCCTCCTGTGCTTAAATTCAGTGGTTCACTCGCAAAGCACCTGTGGCAGGGTGAGAATCCAAATCCTCACTCATCCTTGCCAGTCAGCACGGCCCCAGCAGGGAGATTCCTGAGTGCCAAGCTGTGCCACAGCACGAGGCACAGGGAGCTGCCGCCCCTGCCAGTCCCCCTGGCACGAGCCCAGGGTAACCTGGACCTCTCTGTGCCTACTGCTAAACAGAACAGAGGGACAAGGAACTGGAAAATAACCCAGCTTGGAAGGGACCTCTGCAGGTAATCCAGGCTCTGGGCTCAACGCAGGCTTCAGGTCTTCAAACAATTCCGTCCTTAAATAGATTCGGTTGCTGAGTCTTCACTGTTTGGGGATAATTTTTTTTCCTTTCTGCAAGTTCAGGTCTTTGATCAAAGTTGGTTTTGTGGATACATGATGCTTCCTCACCCTTATCTGCCGTTTCTCTTCATGCTTTAGGATCTAGAAACTGACTGGGAATAACATAATATCCTTAGTCATCCCAGATTTTGAAACATAGATCTGCTCAGTTTCTGTCTATCTGTTCAAAATGCTTAGTTTGGACTCAGCTTGATTCTGCCACTCATTTTCTTCTTATATTCTGATTATTACTACAGGTACTTAAAAATAAAAGCAATTTTTTTAAAAAAAGTCTGCAAATTGCCATCACACCAACCCAAAAAACTCTAAACAATCCTGTGCAAGTAAAGGAGAACATGAAACCACATCAAACTACAGATACACACAGAGACATAACTCTGTTCCCAAAGTTTTGTTTTCATGAGGCCATACTAAATTTCTCTATTAAAAAAATGGTTTTGATGAACAATTTCCTCAACATTTTCTGGAAAAAAAAAATAGAATTCCTTAAGTCATCTGATATTAGAAGCAGAAGCCTCTGTTTAAATATTCAGTTATCATACATCACATCTTCAGGGCATTTTATCTTTTTATACTTATATTACCATCTTTTAAAAAATATTATTTTGAGATTGTGTCATAAATTGTGCTCCAATCTACTAATGGTGTTTGGACAGAATTTCCATTTTACAGAAGTTCATTAGGCCCTAATGAATTAGTTCTTTTTCATGATTTATTGTGTCAAACCTAATATCTTTATTTTGTTATTCAATTTACTCTTGTAGAAAAACGCACATAAATGGCCTTCTCCAGTGTAATTTCATCGTTTAAGTTTTCTCTCGTTTTTTCCATCTAACTTTCAACCATATTTGAATTATTTTTCTTCAAGCCTCGTAAATGAAACCACGTAAACCAGTCTCAAAACACCTCTGCTAATAAACTAGCGTCCCCCCACTTAAAAACTGAATTACTTCCAGCCTTCTATGGAGAGGATGGGGCTATGAATTTCAGCCATTATAAACTGCTAAAAAACACCATCATTCCATGAAACAGTTATCTCCTTCCTATCTTCAGCCAATTCTTTGATCCAGACCGCAGCAGAAGGAGCCCAGGAACCAGAAATTTCAATAGATTTTAACCTGTTCTCATATAGGAATTTTCATTTTTTTAGCTTCTAGCACGTTGTGCCATACTGCTTTGGTATTACCTGTAGTAGGTAATAAAGGCAGGAGTTTGTCAAGCAAATGCCTGGAGCTGGCATCCTATTCCTGTTCCTCAGCATCTAAAGCAGCGGTTTAATTCTCAAAAGTGCTGAGCACGCTGCTTCTGCTTGAATTTTCAGAACAAAGAATCAAAGCCACCGAAATTCTTTTTTTTCCTTAAGAAAGTGTGGTTCTCCAAGTTTATTTGACATGCCTTCTTTTCTTTTTCATGATACACAGCTAGAAAATTTAACAGGTGACGCAGAAAAGCCTGACTAAACAAACAAATAAAAGCTTTTATACCAATACTGGAATTCATTCCCACTTTCTCCATACATAGACACAAAAATAGCTTTAGTCTTCCTTTTTGGTCTTAATAACAATGCACTGCCAGGAGTTTATCAAGAAGACAAATTTTGACATTCCAGACAAGAGAATTCAAAGACAGCAATATCCAGCCAACCACAGGATCAAAGTTTTGCCACCCTGATACATGAAAAAGAAAATCAGAAAGGAGAATGATCAGAGTTATCCTACAAACTCGTATCCAACACAGCCAGATCCCTGACCCGGTCAGTTAAGCTCTACTGGGTAGTGGCCAGTTTCCCACATTTCACAGAAAAGCAAAAAGTCTCCATCATACCTCTGGGCAGAGTCAGGAATTTGTGACCACATGGAAAGTAGAGAGACGTGAGGAACTTCACTGATTCCCACTGATTCCCACAGAACACCCATGTCAAAATCTGTTGCATAATTAGACTTTGCTAATCAATAATTTCCTTCACTGGAGTCCAGCTATCACACTGTTTTATCACAAGTCCTACAAATCAACACCTTTATAAGCATTTCACTAATTTTTGCAAACATTTACGTTTGAATAAAACAAAATCGCTTGTGTTACCAGTGAATATATTTACCCTTGATGCAACCACATGCTATAAAAGTTTATGAAAAACACAATGAAGGCAAATCATGTTCAAGGTCTTCTTCCCTGTCCTGGCACAAACCAGGAGCGGCCCCCAGTCAATAAGTTAATTTTACCTAATGTAGCTGGAAGAGTGTCAGACCTGTCAAGGAGATAGACATGGTCACACCTCTCCTCTGCCAGCTGCACAGCTCTTCCAAATCACTTGTCATGCACAAAGAAAAGATGCAAGAGTCTGTCTTAATCCACAAAGTCTTCAGGACAGTGACTCACTGCAATGACTGAAGCTGAATTGTTACACTGTTTGATTTGAATCCTTCTGGATCTAGAAGAAAACTCTCCTTCTCCACCCTATAAAACAATGTTTTACATCGTGCAAACCTGTAATGACAAATCCCCCTCCAAGATTTATACTTGAGGAATGGGATGAAAAATTTAGCATCTATATCTCATCTTGCTTTAAGAGGTCAAGGAAAGCAGGAGAAAGCAGAGCTGCAAAGGCCACAAAATAAGGGTGCAACTTATCATGATGATCCTGTTCCTAATTGCCAGTCAAAAAGCTTCTTTTTTTTTTTAAACAAAGTGATCATAACCCATAGTTCTTTAAAAACCGTGCTTTGTTCCATCTAGAAGCGTTATCCACCTGCAGAGTCTTTAAAGGCAACGAGAGAACAGAGTCCTTGAACCTATTGTTCCATCTCTCAACCTAGTCCAGTTCCCTGTTTTACTTTTAATTCCTACACCACAAAATTGGAAATTTTTTCTAAATTAACAAACATTACCCTTTGGCCACAGTTCTCAAACCAACCACTCAAGAATTCCCTTCAAAACACTGTGGCTACATCCATGATCCTTGGTGCTTAATCAGTTTAAGGTATGACAGTTCTCAAACATTAAATCACAAAAACTAAGGAGGTGTGGGCACAAAGAGAACCTAAACCCAGAAGGAAACCAGAAATGTTACAGAAAGTGGATTGGTTAGTTACAGGGGCAATTTTCTTCCCTTCCAATCCTCAGTGAGCCAAAACGGGCCTAAATACCCAGGTTCTGAACACTTGCCAGCAGTTTAACAGGCATGATATTTATTCCAGGCAGAGGGAAAAGGTCTGTAAGAATGGCAAAAAAACCCCAAACAAACAAACAAACAACAACAACAAAAAAACACACCACCACCAAAAACACCTTCCCCCCCAAACAACAACAACAACAAACAACAACAACAAAAACCCAAAACAAACAAAAAACCCAAAACAAACAAACAAACAAACAAACAAACAAAAAACCCAAAAACAAAACGACAAAAAACCCCCCAACAACAACAACACCACCACCCAAAAAACCCAAACCCACTTTACAGGATTTTTTTTGTTGTTGTTGGTTGGTTTAGTTTGTTTTAAATTTACTTTGTCCTCTTCTGCTTTTTTGGTCTTATATTCATTAGATACAGGTGAAAACACTGCTATCATAGTTCAGAGCTACTTTTATACAGCACAAAAAAAATCCAGTGATAATTTTATGTTCTCAAATGCTTTGTTTAGAGGCAGTGGAACTTTATTGTACTTATAGACAAGATGACTTATGCAAGTAATCTTATTATGCAAGAAGCAACAAGACACCTCTTCTTCCAGTTGCACCCTATCAGAAAAGGTACCTTAAAAAAATAATATATTAACTTCAGTTTTACACTGACACATACAGTGCTATGACAGTAATCCTAAACCCTCTCCTTCTGTTTTGGTAAATTCACACAGCTTAAACTGAAAGTGTTCTGTAACCTCACGCACTCTTAAAAATAGGCTTGTAAAGCAGTAATTGCTGTGATATCTGCCACTTGCTTTGATACACGTCTCTGGCTTCTAGATAGCTCCTGATAGCCAGATAAGCTCGTACTGGCAGATAAATTCTCCGCTCACATTTGTGCAAAGGAGCCCAGCACCGGGAGCAAAGTGCCCAAAAGTCACACGGGACTGCTCCTTCCAAGCACTGCACCGGGAGGTTTGGGGCAGGGATCAGCTTTTGTTCTCTGCACAGCAGGGTTGGGCCTGGCTCTGAGGCTTGGAGCAGCTTCGGTTCTTTAAATAATTTCTGTGCAGCCTGCTGGCAGGGATGGAGCGCACACTCATCAATCTGTGCACGCTGCTGAGGCAAACCTCCCCTGCTGCCCCGGTGTTACCGCTCTCAGGAGAGCAAAGCCGAGGTGACGAGCCTCACTTCAAGTCTCTAGTGAAGATATGCTCAGCAGGACACACAGAACGCTTCTGGAATCTGCTCCAGCCCACCGAAATTCAAGCTGCTCCTTCAGTTCTCAAAGAATTTCAATCCTCTCGCAGGCAAACGCTGATCCACGGGCAGAACTCATCTTGCCAACCACAAAGTGTTCCTATCAGTAGTGAAGGGACATAGAACCTCCCAGAGCATCAACACCATGTAAAAACAATGAATGGATTCACAATTGTTAACAACTCCAAAACCCGTATTTACACGTTGTCTTGTTCGTGTTAGTTGGTATAGTTCAATGCTGCTTAAAAAAAAGAAAATCAGATAAATATTAATAAACGCAGCTTCCTTCTCCTGTCCAAAAAAGTTCTTTCAAGAAACAAGTGCATAATTTTACTGCTAATCACTATTTTTCTGATAATGACATGATTTAATTTGTACAGAAATTACAGAAATGTTTACTTCTCCAGTTTTAAATGAGCCTTTTAAAAAGTGTCTACCAGTGATAACACACAGAGCCTTCTCGGAGCCCACGGTGCTATTCACACAATTTAGGTCACATATATTTTTACTGGATTTATTTGTGCTGGCTGAATTAGGCCTATCAGCCTGAGTCACTTACCGGAAAGTTTCAACTCAAGGATTTTCATAACCATTTTATAACTCCTTTGTCCTATGTACTATCCAGAGTCTTTTCAAAAGTGTATAATTAGTGTTCCTAATAGAACTGAACTGCTTTTCATAGAATCGCTATATTAACTATTACTAAAATGACAAAGGCATTGTCATGATACACGCATTTATAATTTACAAGTGCAGAATGTTATAACCCCTTGCAGATGATACTTATGTGGGTTCCGCGACCTTCTCCTGACATTGCCAAAACTGTTCTCTTTAAGAAGTGTCAGACAGGAACTGATGCCTGTCCTAACCCCAAGTACCTGATTGGAGTGAAAACAAATGTAGAGAAACAAAGATATCGCTCATCTCCTTATTAGTTGTGAATGGATGATGGTTTTCACATGACAGTTCTATCCTTAGACAAGTTGTGAAAATAGGAATGACACAAGAAAGGTTCTGGTCAGACTTCTAGGCCATCAAAAAAAAAAAAAAAAAGAAAAGAAGAAGCAGCTCCATCAACATTTTCACAGGGACTGAACTTAGGTAAAGTGCAAGAAGTGAATGTGGTGACCTGAAGAACCATTATAGGATCCTCTTGGTCCTGTGGGATAGGTTCCCACAGTGCTGTCCTGTTTTGAGTGTGAGCTTTCCCAGAAGTTCAGCGACCCAGAAAGTGGCCTGTGCCAATCATCTGCTGACACAGAGGGCACAGTGGCCAACTGAAAACCAAGGAGATCCACACAGCAGATTTGCTTACCCATCTTAAGAAATTCACAACTGCAATTCCAAGCTGCACTCGAGTATTTTAACAGCCTCAGGAAACGAGCAGCAACCAATAGCAGTCTATAAAAAGAAACCTTATCAACAAAAGATAAACGTAACAGCAAAATTTTACAGAAGCATGTGTACAGGGAAAAGTATCTCCATTTGCAAATTACTCCAAATGCATCAGTGTCTGGATCCTAATGGCATCCTGGTGATACATTAGCCAGCTAAAAAAAAAAAAAAAAAATTCAGGTTATTTTTACCGGCTTTCAGGCTAGTTTTGCTGAACCGTCTTCCTAGAAAATCTGAGAATTGCCAAAAACTAATGGAAAACCAACAGGACATTTTCCAACATAAAGAGTCAGCACCCAGACAACACCAGAGACCAACCTAGAGCTCATCCCAGGTTAGTTCCTGGGCCCAGAGAAATTCCCTTTCATTGCTGACACAGAGAGTGAATGCAGCCCCCTCAAAGTTCTGCCACACCCAGATTTGAATGTGTTGGAACCCTGGGCACTGGGAATTCCAGAGTTCCTGTGCTGCCAGGCTCTGACCCCCCAGCAAACACTGCATTGACCTGAGGCCGTGGAACAGCTCCCAAAATGGAGTGACAGCACTGGGATTGTGGGTGTGGAGTTTGGATAGAAGTGTGTGATAGCACAGGGTGCAAAACTCAGAGTTTAAGGGTTTAGAATATAGTAATGTGTATCAAGCAAGATGGAGGATTTTGGGCATTGGCTACATTCTTCTTTCATCTTCTTTATGAGTTTGGGTGTCTTTTTGTAATTGGGTGAAAAGGTCCACGTTTCAGACCTCAGGTGGTCAGTTATTGGGTTAAAAGTATAAATAATATAGGCGTCATCTCATTATTGGGTAATTAGCACTTAAAAGATCACGGAAAGAGTTAAAGCATCTCTGTTTTCTACCTTGTTGGCAGGAACTCACAGCTTGTGAGACTGTGCTTTAGGTAAGAATTAATGAACAACTGAGTCTGAACACAAAACTGTGTCTCCCGTGCTCCAATGCCAGCTCTAACACAAGAAAAGAAGATAAAGCACCAGAATGGGTTCCAGTACGACCCCTGCACTGCTGGCACGCCGGCTGGGCCACCTCGCAAAAACGCCAAACCGGCGCTGTGCCCCCCTCCACAGAAGCGGCGGGGCTGAGAGGGGAGCAGGCACCTTGTTAAAGCAGGGCAGGATTTGTCACCAGACGCCGTGTGGCCACAGCTGGCACTTGTTGATGCTGCCTGTGAGCACAACTCGCTCCCCTAAGCTGCCTTCTAAGGAAGTTCCCCAGCCAGGAACTTTATTAGAAAGGCTGAGAGGGTTCTGCTTCAGCAAGGTTTCTGAGGCCTTAGAGGGATCCATTTTTGCAGCTATCTGGGACACTTATATCTGGATTCCAAGTGGCTGGGGAATTGATGAAAATAGGGACAGTATCTAGACCATGCCGCTAGGTCTGTTTTCCTTGGAGAAAGGCTGAAATGTCTTGGGTCCTGCCATCTCCTTTATCGTCCTTGTGTGTGACTCTCCACTAAAAGCTCCTTGAAATAAAGCTGCTGAAGGGCATCGTGAATATAACAAAGTGTCACAAGCCTGGTGCTGAATTGTCAGCTTCTTTGTGAACCCACATTGCCAAGACTAAAGCAGGGCTCGCAGTGCCACTTCACAGATTTCCAGTTTCTCTTGCTTAACTGCAGCGTGAAAACAGAATTAGATTTAAAGACACAAAAGTTTTGAACAGAGGGCTATGCCACAAGTGAACAAACCAACGCTGAAATTATCTGCCTCCCTTCCCCTTCATTTCTGGCTGAGATTGCTACCTCAGCTTAATATCACTCCTAAATCTTTGGACCTCTCTGAGATAAAGAATTTTTGCTGAATATTCTTTCACAGTTACTGTACTCCCAAAACAAATACTTCCCTATTTAACAAGAATGACTTTTACAACACATGGCAGCATCCTGAAAGATTCAGGAAAGCACAGAATTTAGTTTTGCTCTTGGAAACGCCAAGTCAATACACACATGATCAGCGTTATCACAGGGATAATGCACTAATTGATTGGCAGGAATCTCTGGGGCATTTGATTGACAAGATGTGGCTTTGATGACCAACCTAATTAAAACCTTACTGGGAGGGAATTAAAGGCCTATTCTTGGGAAGAATTCTTCCATGTGAAGGGATGCGAAAGCAGAAAATTCCCTGTAAACTCTTTTACCAGTCACAATCAGATTTTGTTTCCCAAATTCATTCAGATCTAAGTTCACAATACATATGAAGCCAAACGTTCTTACCAACCAAACCAGCAATTTGAGATAAAAGAGCATTTTCAGCTGTCTGTCTGAGTTTGGTGGTTCCTACATTACTGTCTCAGGGATAACATCTCAGCCAACAACCCTGAACCTTCCTCCGATTTAATTACAAAAACAAGCCACTAATCTTCAGCTTCACTTACAATTACATTCTCCCAAACCAAGCTAAAGGCCAGGCTGGACAGGCGTGTGAGCAACCAGGTCTGGTGGAAAGTGTTCCTGTCCACCACGGGGGCACTGCAACTAGAGGAGCCTTAAAGTCCCTTCCAACCCAAACCATTTTTCACTCTAAGGAAAGTCAAGGACTGCTGACCTTAAAAGACAGATAATTCAAAGAAAGATAATTCACTGGTTCCTTTCCTTTCCCTCCCCTCCATGCCAGCTGAAGGCTGGCCACAAAGCAAAAAGAACTGAAATTTCTGTATTTTGAACACCGAAGTTCTGGCTTTGAGGCTCCCCCACCCCTCCAAAAAAAGACTTAATCTAACTCAGAACTGTGTCTCCAGGAGTGACCAAAGTCAAAAACCAAAGAGATCAATGACATGACAGGCTTGTACCTCTCCTTCATCCTTCTCCCAGTCTCCAATTATTTTCAGCTCAGGGGATTTCCCCAGCTGGATGCAGTTTACCTAATTATTAATCCACAATGGACCTGTCTTCCAAATCCTCATTCCACTCTCGCCTGGAGTTAATGTAAACTTTCTGTGGTTTTATATGACAGTAACACTTCAGACTAAACCTCCTGCCTGTTCTCGAAGTAATGTCAGAGGGGAAGAGAAGGGAGAATGAGTCATTCCTGTCTCCTGACTCAACTTCAGGCCCGGAATGCTATTTTCCTGTGAGGCTACAGGGAGTAGGGGGGAACCACTGCTCCTTGCATAAGTCAGTCATTCAGCTCCCCAGTGCAAAACTTCATTTTAATAAGCTAGCAAAACAAAAGGTCTTCCTGAAAGTCATAAAAGGCTGCTTAAGGATGGAAGCTGACCAACACACAAAGCTTATGGACTTCTCCAATCCACTGAAAGCAGACTGGAAGATGAACTTTTGCTCAATGAAATAAAACAGCATCAAACAGCAGGAAAAAAACCCTACTAAGAACTCATTTATCAGCAGTTCAGGGTAAGATTATTTAACAAACTAATTCTGTTGTCACAGGATTATGAGTATTTCAACAAAAAAAGAAAAAAATACTTAAGTTGAGAAAGACTCAACAACCATCATATCTGTAAAATACCACACTCTACAATCTAAAACAAAGCTAGGAGTATTTTTTTTTTTAACAGAAAACAATGAGGCAATGAGCAGATTTTAATTCCTAAGTAAATAACATCCATGTGAGAATCCAGTGTTTTGCTTTCCTCCTGCCTCTCCCTGTTCTAGCACTCGGTGATGGAAGCAAAGACAAGTATAAATCACTATGAGCCATCAAGGCAAAACCATCCCTGAGAGTCTGGCACGGTGCCCAGGATTTTACTCACTCCATGACAAGCAGAGCTCTCTTCAGCTCAGATTTATCCAGCCTCATCAATAACTACCTCAAGCATGGTCATCTGATGGACATGACGAGATTAGATTCCAAAACATTTAGGGCTGTATACAGTATTTCACTACTGTAAAGAAAATGAAGCAGGAACAGTTCATTTTCCTTACATTAAATGCCTGCACAAATTGTTGCTCAATCCTTGATTGAGCATAACATGAGGGCTTTTTAAAATTTACTCAGTGCTTTTCCTGTGCATTATTCTAGGAGCCATTTTCTGCTCAGTGTTTGCTTTATAATCATCAGCCCTTTACTCACTTGCGTATGACGTGGCAGAATCTGCTCTTATCTGTGTCTTACCA
The DNA here is from genome assembly GCF_015227805.2 of Hirundo rustica. Taxonomy (NCBI): domain Eukaryota; kingdom Metazoa; phylum Chordata; class Aves; order Passeriformes; family Hirundinidae; genus Hirundo; species Hirundo rustica. Next base: position 74,851,432 of record NC_053453.1, read on the forward strand.
AGCAAGATCTGGATTTCCTTACAAGCTTTCAGACCCTTGCTTTTCTCAATCAGACCAGGGGATCTAAAATAACAGGTTTTAACAGGGCAAGTAAACAAAACAGACTCAAAGCTCACAATCAGCCTCTCGCCCTGCAGTCCAATTAAAGTGCATTTACTGACAGCAGAAGAGAATAACCACATAATCACTTGTGTGCAGTGCAGGGCTCCGGCAGGTAGGACGGAGAGGAGATGGAGGAGCACGTCAGGAGCAGCCAAACAGCAGAGGAAACACAACATTTCGCCTGCAAGCTGCTCAAGCCACGCTCACTCCCCCACCGAGATCAACCTGCACGTTTCCAATTTTGCTGAAGCAGGGCGGGCTTAAGTGCATTTATCAGAGGATTGGGAGCTGTTGAACGATCAGTCTCGGCACAGCCAAAAGCAAAGGCGTGAGCTTGGGCTCAAGGAATGCAGGTCAAGCTTATCAAGCTGTTACTGCACACCGGAGAGCAACAGTTCCTCAGGGTGGCTTCCAGATCACGTCCAAGGTCACCTGAACACAAGCTTCAGGGCACAGCTTTTGGATAACGTGGTTATTAAGGTTCCAGGGTGCCCAACTGAGTTATTAACTTCTTTGCTGTCCTAGTGACAGCAAAATTGAAAGCTTTATCTACCTCCAATGGCGATCCCTTCAAACATGATGCTGATGAGTGTTTTCAGGAGAGGGAACAAAAACAATTATCATCATCAGGAAAGAGTGAGAACACAGAAAACGTCACAGCCCTTTTAACACAAGCATAACCCGTCAGAATTTACACAGAGGTAGGAAATACATTTTTATTCTCAGTGTAAATCTGTAGATCAGTAGAGGAATGTATGGAGGAAAAAGCTCCCTACATTTTTACATCATCCTTTAACAGCTTTCACATAGAAGTGAGGTTGTTCTTACCAGCCCATCATAAACATCTTCCTTTCTCTTGATAAAGCAGTTCTAGCATGAATTTATATGACCGGCAGAAAGCAGCACCAGGGGCCTGAAATCACCACCTCCCACTTTAAAATATAGTCTGATCTATGGAATTTGCCTGCAACTTGGAATCTGTGTTCACCTCTGGCTCCTGCTATGGTCTAGTTCACTTTGGTCCCTTCCTACTCCCACAGGGTCAGACACACTTTCGAGAGGTCATAGGCCACTTTATTTTAAGCAGCTCAATGAAAAAGGAATAATTTTCAGCTCCCTATGGATTTTCATGCTTTCCAAAGGTCAAAGGCTCTGCAGAGCCCAGTTTGCCCTCTGGGCTGGAACAGTAAAGGCACATCAGTGCCAGAGCCAGAGGCAGCAGAGGCTGTCACCGAGCCGAGCCGTGCCCAGATCTGCCCACACAGGCATCGACTGGAGGGGGTTTGAGCCCCCTCCAGATCACAGCTGAGATGTGCCCAAGGGAGAGCAGTGCAGGGCCTCACCTGCTCTGCTCCAGAGGCACAACAGCCTCCTCCCCTGCACAGACTGCTGTGTCTGCGCGCCAGGCAAGGGAGCAGCTCCTGTGCCCTCAACTCCTGCCTCAGCACCACTGGGTGCTTTTGGAAAAGACTGGGAATGACCGGGAAAGTGAGAGGAACGAGATTTGTCTTTACAAAGAAGCCCTGGGTCTGCTAGTAGATAAAACCAGCACTGAGAGATAAGAGAAACAATGGGAAGGATTCCACTGATTGATGAATGGAAAAAGAAGAAATTTGCGTTTGCAAACAAACCATAAGTTTGAAAGGTGAAAGCAACAATAGGGAAAACCCATAAATCCCATAAAAATTAAAAATTAGCGGGTGGTTATACATTAAAAGGGGAATCTAGGTCTTAGGCATTTTGGGAAGTCTGTACCTCTCAAGTACCTCAGCCAAAGGGGGAAGAGAGAGGGAAATGCAGCCGGGAAATTGGGATAAAAAGGAGGCTGCATCCTTCGAAAAACTGAGAGACCCCAGGGGAAATGCCCAATGGCCTCTCCCTTTATTCCAATAAAGTAAAAGGACTCCTCTGTCTCCTTTTTGGACATAAACCTCTGGTGTTCGTGGATTAATTTTCCTAACAAAAGGACCTGGCTCTGGCAATCACACAGCCTCTCAGTGAGAGATGTGATGTGCTATGAGCATCACGCAGAAGCATCCACAGCCCTCACCCACGGGAAGAGCTCAGAAGTGGAGCCCAGCAAAGGCAGAGCCGTGCTCTCCATGAATTCTGCTTCAATGAATTGGAACAATAGAGGCATTAAAAAAAAAAAAAAGTCCAAGACATACTGAAGAACCAGTGATACGAAAATCCCACTTGGGAAATTGCTGTTCATTTAAGAGTGGTTTGCATCCAGTGAAACTTTTCTTTGTACATTATCAAAGAGCAGCAGTGGACACAAACAGACTGGCAGATGTGTCTGGTTCAGGTCTGGGGGATGGAAGGGAGGAATGAACCACAGAAAACTCTGTTTTAAAGACATTCCTCTAATTCACATCAGAGCCTAACACTGCTAGCTGAGTGCCACAGAAAAGAACTTGAGTAACCAAGAGGAACTGAGGGAAACCCAGGAGCAGCAGCCTGAACACAAGCTGAGATCTGTCTCGGTCTCCTCTTTCAATACATATTGAAATGTGAGAGCAAAGGTTCCCATTTCCAAAGGGAACTCTCAGCCAGGACTGAATTTATTTCAAGGGCTATTTACCAGAGGTATTTCCAGGGTTGTATCAGCAGTTACTTCTCTCAAATACCACACTGCATTCTCCCCAGATGAGCCCCTGCTCTGTCCCTCATACTGCCATATCCTCTGGACAAGGACTGCTAAGTGCAAGCTCAAAATTTAGCAGAATTAGACCTTCTGAAAGTTACAAACGCATTTCTGCATTTATTTTGTCCTCCTCTTTTTCTTCTGCTCAGTAAGACTTCAGTACAGAAGAAAAAAAAACCATTAAAACCACTCAAACATTATCACATTCATGGCCTCTGAAGGGTTAAAACACTCAACTTTGCTTCAGCGGCTTCTCCCTTTTTCCCCTATGAGCTGTCAAACACTTGCATGCAACAGCCTGATGTGTCAAAAGGAAAACAAAAGAGCAGCAGTGCTGGTTTTATCCTAGGGACAATGAAACTGGAGAGCGAGTTGATCTGGACATTAATATTTATAGCCAATATTTAAAAAAAAAAAGCTAAAAGTGGAATGTAATTTTAAGCATGTAAAATGTAGTAAACACTTAATTTAAGTAAGTAAAGGGCAATGCTAGAGAATGGACTGCTATAAACAAGAATTTATTCTATAAACCAGAATTTATTTATGTCAGGAGGAAAGCATCACACCCCTGAGATGGATAAAAATCGTCTAATTGTCAAATGAGAAGTAGGATACAATGAAAATATTTAATAACGTCTATAAAAAAGTGACTTGATTCACAGCTAAAACTTGGTTCAGGTTGAATAAGGGAAGAATGTATCACAGTTTATGACCTATAACAATCAGCATACAAGTTGTTTGGGTGAAAAGAGATTTATCAGGCTTTTGCTGGTCCCTGTGAATTCAATCTAAGTTGTGAACCACAGCTGCACATCCAGCCCAGACATCTCCACGTAGGTGCCAGCTTTTACCTCCTGCTCTCCCTGCTTGGACACACAGCCCTGGATTTTACAGAGAACCCCAGAATCGCCAGAGAGCTGCACATGACTATTCAGTATTCACACAAGCAAACACCCAGCTGGGTTCTTGGCCTCCGGAGGCACCTGGGGCATCTCACAGCACTGGGAATCCGGAATTCCTGCATTCCCTTCCTCCTGCTGCAAGGACAGCAGGGATTTTGAAGAGCAGAAGCAGCAGATTTCCTTGTTCTACAGCAAAACAACCCTTGACAATTAGATGCCCCAATAGCTGCCACAGTGACACCAATCCTGTGTGTTTGAGACCTTCCTTTGTCGTTGCCATGATTCAGCCTCCGCTATAGGAGCTGTAACATCCCTCTGTTGTTATTTCAATTCACATTTCTCATCTCAGCCAACTGCTCCTGAAGGGCACTGATGGGTCTTTTACACAGATTCAGGCATTATCTTGATGACCATAATGAGGAGAAGCAGTTTGGTTTTTTTAAACAAAAGTTTAGGTTGTGAAACGAAATCGTTGCAACTATGCAATGAGATCTTTAAAAACAAAATCTATTGTGACCACGTTTGCCTGCATAATCTCATCTAAACAGGGATTCTTGTTTAAAAGTGACTCAGACAATGAGGCCACACAAGGACAACAGCACTGTAAGTGGTTTTCAATGGATAAAAAAAAATAATAATAATAAAATTACATGCAAGTTCCGCTTTTGTGTGAGGTTTTATATTTGAGGGCATGTAATAGGACTGAAACATTTTAAAACAGCCACATAAAAAGCATTCACCATGCTCCAGATCAAAGAGTCACAGCGAAAGATTAAGCACATTTATTGCTAAGTAGAAAAACATTTCAACACAGCAGATGAAGATAACCATATGCAAAAGACGCTCGCCTCAGCTCCTAATATAAGCTACCTAAATATAAATTTTACAAGCAACGGACAAAGGCAAACCAGCAGAAGACGACGAATTCCCAAACCCCACGCTCTCCACCAGAGCAAGTTTGTCAGGACAGCCTGAGGAACAGCTGCACAGCTGGCCTGGGAAGCACACACGTCCCATTTCCACCCTGGGAAGCTGCTGCTGCAGGAGCTGGGCATCTCACACGTGCCATCCCCAATTCAGCACGCAGGGCTGAAGGTGCTGACACCCCTGCTGGAGAGGCTGGAAAGGAGCTGGAGCAGCAGCAGCCCCAGGAAGGCAACAGCTCTCGAAGGTGCTCCTTTGCTCAGCTCCGCATGGGTGAGCTCACTGTGAGCACCAAGACATCAGCCTGCACTGTGTGTCTATCAAACCTCGCAGCTGCACACCATTAAAGTGTCTCCACCGAGCAAAATGTGCGATCCCTGGTGTCCCAGAGGTCATCACAGGCTGCCAAGGTGGCAGCAAAAAGTCAGGAAAACACTGCTGTCCAAAGATGGTCCAGATCCCCTGCCTAGGCTTGGGGGAGACAGAACCTGCTGAGGGTGTCCTCAGGAGATCACCTGCTGAGCCAGCCGTCCAGCACCTGCCAGAAATGCAACACACTGCAAAGACATCTCAGGAGATCACCTGCTGAGCCAGCCTTCCAGCACCTGCCAGAAATGCAACACACTGCAAAGACATCTCCTCAGGAGATCACCTGCTGAGCCAGCCTTCCAGCATCTGCCAGAAATGCAACACACTGCAAAGACATCTCCTCAGGAGATCACCTGCTGAGCCAGCCTTCCAGCACCTGCCAGAAATGCAACACACTGCAAAGACACCTCCTCAGGAGATCACCTGCTGAGCCAGCCTTCCAGCACCTGCCAGAAATGCAACACACTGCAAAGACATCTCCTCAGGAGATCACTTGCTGAGCCAACCGTCCAGCATCTGCCAGAAATGCAACACACTGCAAAGACATCTCCTCAGGAGATCACCTGCTGAGCCAGCCTTCCAGCACCTGCCAGAAATGCAACACAGTGCAAAGACATCTCAGGAGATCACCTGCTGAGCCAACCTTCCAGCACCTGCCAGAAATGCAACACACTGCAAAGACATCTCCTCAGGAGATCACCTGCTGAGCCAGCCGTCCAGCATCTGCCAGAAATGCAACACACTGCAAAGACATCTCCTCAGGAGATCACCTGCTGAGCCAGCCTTCCAGCATCTGCCTGAAATGCAACACACTGCAAAGACACTGAAGAATATTTCCTCCTGCTTGCTGGAAGCCTTTCCCTGGCCAGTGGTCTCTCAACATCATATTCCTGATCAAGAAGTCTCTTTGCAAAGTACAGGCTCTTTGTGGGAATTGTACAAGCAAAAAGATTTCATTCCATGAGGTGACAGACAACATCAATTATATATTGTCCAGCATTTCTTGCAGGTGAAGTCCAGGAATGGTCTGACCTTGCTCTGAGTCTGTCATTCAGCCAGGAGCACCGAGGAGCTGCTATGACACACAGACCCTCATGTTCCAGGAGTTAGAAAGCACAGGAGAAAATAGGAATTGTCCTCGAGAGGAGCAGCCAGTCAAAACTCTGACAAACACACAAAGCATTCCTCCCTTTTGGCAATTCTGGCCCTTGGCAAGCGGCACGTCCATTATTTTACTTCTAAGGGAGCTGCGAAAAGTTCTTGGGGTTTTTTTTTTCTAGTTTGAACAAGTACATGGAGCATTGCCTCCAGAGTCAATGATTTTGTGCACGTCAGCAAAGCCCGATGTTCCAGCAATTGTTTGTCAGTGGCATGCACTGAATTAGGGGATGGTTTTTGGTGAGTCAAACTCTGGGGAAATCAATGGCAAGCTTGCCTCACTGAAAACCCAAGAATGTGGTGCAGCACAAAAGGAATAAAGGAATCTAAAGGTGATATGTAACATTCTCGATTGAATTTGTAGATCTTCTAGATGCTTATCTCCTTCCTAATGTCATAAAAAGGTTCTGAAGTGCACACAAACACAAGTCCAGCATCCCAAAGACTTAGAGAAGAACAAGGATGCTTGTATCAAAGGACAAGAAAAAAGTGACCTGCCACTTTGAAAACTCCCACTGCTTTGACAAGAGTGTTACTTTTCTGGTGGCAGGAATCAGACTGCAGTGAAAACATCACTACTTAAATACTCTTATTTAGCCTGCCTCCACAGTTTTTCAATCTTTCCTGAACAGGTAAAATAAGTGGTAAAAAAAAAAAATCCAAACAAAACACGCATACAAAAATCCTACACTGAACCTGAGGTTTGATAAACACGAGTAATTACCACCTGAAAAAAAACCCCAACTAACACACTGGTTAAGATTTAGAAAGCCTACACACAAAGAAAGGGAAAACTGTAATCAGAGCTGTCTACAAAAACGGATAAATAGTTTAATGTTTGGACTAACTCGATAAATTTGCCTTCAATCAGAACCAAAACACAGCTAAAATTTCAAAATCACACACAAACACACAACCTACAAATTTTAAGCTACTCTTTCTGTGGCATTAGATAATTTAGTGTAGCAGTTTATCATCCTTAGCATTTTACACAACTTACAGACCCACTGCAAGTGCATGTGAGTATCCATGTCTACTGCTGGTGTTCAGGCATTGGGAAGAACACTGGTTTCAAAAGCAAAAGGCTCAGACTAGGAGACCAATGTGTAGAGAATGAAGCTAAAAACAAGGAGATGGAATGTGCAATGGGATTAATTGCTCGGTTACAGAGCCCAGGTTTAGGAAAAGAAAGGGAATTCAAGAGTAAAATTAACAAGAGAAGTGGTCAGGAAGCTGAGTAAGGAGAGCACTGAGATCAAATGAGAAAACATGTGGGAAACATGAAACCACCAGGAGGAAAATGGATAAGGGACAGGTCTGTTAGAACGTGTACTGGAACAAGGAGAATCACTTGGCAAGGATTCTGAATTTAAAATCAAAAAAAGGAATGGGGACGGACACAGCCATGAGACATCACAGATCCCATAAAGAGATGGCAAACAGCAACAAGCACAGACTGGATGAGGACACTGAGGCCACTGGTGCCAAGAGAAGCTGGGATTTGGTTGGGACTCTGAACCCAGTGATTTTGTTCCTGCTAATAATACATAGTCTCTGCATTACCAGTTTCATCTTCACAAAGTCTGGGAAATGACACAACTATGTTAAAAAAAACCAAAAAAACCACACTGCTTTTTGCATTTATTTTTTAGTTAGTGACTGCTATCCTGGAATTGATTGCTAGGGATTTTCATCTTTCCTTACAGTCTTTTCTACAGCATTTCTTGTCACGGTGTGATGGAAAGATTGAGATGGCAAATTATCCAAGGCCACACAGCTTGCCAACACCAGGACCAGCACACAAGCTGAGTGCCTCCCTCTCAAACCCAACGCTTGTTCTCCCACCCCGCGCTTTTCTGCAGCTGGGGGTGCTGAGCACCACGCCCTGCCAGAAGCAGGGTTTCTGAGAACTCGGGGAAACGCTGAGCTTGAATTCCATCATACTCAGCTTCCTCAAAAATCACACAGTGACTCACAATCTTTCTGGAAGGAACCCTCAAGGATTCTTCTTTGGCACAGTTTCCTTTCTTCTCATCCTGACCCCGGTCCCTTTCCAGCCGCCCCAGCGTGGTTCTTGTGGCTCTGTCAGGCACTGCTCGCTCCTCACACTCCCCCAGCTGCAGCAGGGGCATCAGGCCCGAGCTAATAAACCTATCAGGGCTCATCAGCTCGGTGTGCACCCTGCCCCTCACCCCTGCGGTCGGCATCTCCCCTTCCTCTGCTCCCTCGCCAGCTGGGGACTGGCACACAGGAGGGGCAGAGCGCTGAGGCGACAGAACCAAAACGCTTTTGTGCTGTGCTCTTCCTCACCCTCACCCAGAAAATCCCATCCTTGCTTCTTCCCCACCCTCACTTTGCTCTCTAACTCTTTCTGATTTCACACAGGAAAATTTGAGCCTGTTCTGTGTGGTGACTCTAGAATTCTGATACAAAAATTGCTGAAGTTTGTTATGCCAATAGAGAAAAATGTAATAGTCACATCCCCACCTCTTGTGTCAATCTCCTAAAAATGCCAGGGGGGAAAACCCCTTTAAAACAACTTTCTCCTTTTTTAATACAGGAATCCCCTGCTCCACGGGATACTCCCATAATTACCAGGTACGAAAGCAGCCACACCTCCTCCCTTTCCATGGGCAGCCACAAACACTGACGGGCACAAGAGCTGGCAGGCAAACAAATCCCACCTTCCTCGTCACAGGGTCCTGTCTGAGGTTCCACAAGTCACTCCCGAGGTGACATCCCACTGTAAACTCACACACAAACACGAGAGCTCTCTCCTTACATTCACTAGTGCACAACAGGACTTGCCCCCTGTGAGAAGGACAAGGAAGGGAAAGCAGAACTATCAAAACAGAAGGAAGATTTCCCCTGCTCTTTATCCAAAGCATAAACGACCAACAGAGTTGCCATCCCTGGAAGGTGCTGCAAACCTTGCTCCAGCTCATTATGTTATCACCCTGCTGTGACACTGGCCAGGCTGCTGCCCTTTGCACTTGCCAGTAAAGTGACAGAAGCATTTTCCTCTCGGCTTCCTATCTCAGGCAGCCTACAGTTTTATTCCTAAATGTCTGTTATCTCTGTCCTAACGCATAATTGCAGGGATAACAAGCAGAAAGCCCTGCTATCAGTCACAGCCTCTGAGGCAGGCTGACTTTAATCCCCTTCAAACCAGCTCCAATTTTCCTGATTGCATTAACACACAACCATTCTTTGTGCAGGGTTATACGTGAGCTTACTTTATTTGTAAATTTAAATTAGGGCTCAGCAAGTTCATTAGCACAAAAAAAACAAAACAAAACCCTGCATCTAATACAACTGCCCTCCATTTGTGTTAAGTTCAATAGTTTTCCAGTACTTTCATGTAATAGTTTTCCAGTTACTTTCGCAGTAACACCTAAAAACTGCTGAAGCCAATTTCAAGCATTTTTTTACGAGTACATTGCACTATTCTGGCATATTTCCTAAAGCCAGAGACAAAGACACTGCAGCGAGGATAAAAGTAAGAAATTTGGGGTTTAGGATAAATGTTCATTTGAAAACTGAAATGGCTTCACAGTCCAAGCTACCACCCCTAGACTCGATAAAAAAGGCCTGAAGATTAATAAGAATTATTATTACAGGAAGACAGATTGCAGAGAAGCAGGCAGAACATCTTTGTGGTGTTAAACCTAAACCTGTACTACACATACAGCTATTCACAATTGCTGGCTAAAGCAAAAGGGAAGGAATTATTTACTGGACTCTTCTCTGCCTAAGTTCAGTGCTCACCACTGAGGCATCACATCAAACAGCTCTTGCAGCTAAAGACAAATGGAGACGTGGGAGAGGTTTTGTTCAGGTACAGGGGGAAGGCACAGAGCTCTGCGTGTGTGACCAGCTGCTGGTCACATGTGGAATCCACACAGCAGTTATTCATCAAAGCTTTGTTCAGGTATTGTTTTTCTGCCTTTACAGAGAGAAGGAAAGAAGGCGCTCACATAATCCAGGATTCCTTTTTCTTCCCTCACCACCCTCTACTCCATCAGCTTGTTGAAGGCAGTTGATTGAATTTTAACCTCAGTCACCAAGGAAAATGTTATTTGAAAAGGTAAGATGAAGCTTTGGAGAAGGAATACGCAGAGCCTAAGGCAAATCTGGCAGCTTATTGGAAAAGGGTTCAGAGTTGTAAAACAGTTGCTGTCCATGATGTTTTCTGTAGTTTCTCGTATCTCCAGAAGTTAGAGGTGTCTCAGGAAGCCAGGGTTGTGAGAGTTTCTATGGGAGCTTTAAGCCTAAAACAGCTAAACTGCAACATGAAAATGAATCAATAGTTCTGGGCAGCCAGAACAATTCTGCCCGCATTCAATCACGTTTCTGCACAGTACACACACCTGTGCATGACCCATGTGCACACAAAAACTCCTTGCCTGTGCCACATCACAGCCTCTGCAGCCCTCAGATTCATGGCTACAAAATAAACCTGACTGGAAATAGATGCCCACAGGTAAAAAAAATAAATTCAAAGATGAAGTGAGTGCATGAGCTTTTACAGGAACACATTAATAACCCCAGCTCCTTTCCAGTCTCTTCCACACTAAGGTCCCACTCTTGTAAGGTTCCTGCCTGATGGAATAACTTTTAACTCTCATCTATTCCTCCATTCCATTCCAAAACACAACTCACATTTTTTTTTTCCTCCCTTATCCCACCCATTTGCTCAGGACTTTACTCACAGAACACAGCCCATGCTGAACACTCAGCTACGTGCTCCTCAGTAGCAGTGTACACACGACGAGGGGCGAGCGTGGAAACTGAGGAAGCAGCAACAACACACAACAGCAGCAAACACAGACCAACAGGAGAGCACAGCCTGCTGAGCAGCCAGAGCTCCAGGCCCTGATCTATAATGCAGAAGAGCCTTGACCTCACAAGTCCACACTAAGTATCTCATTTTCCAGTTTTAATTATTTTTTCCATTACGACACAAAGAACAAAGTGGAGTCAAGCAGATCACTCATTTAACTTTCTTCTTCCCCTACTTCTGTGGAACAGCTATTTAGCTAAATTAACAATTCCTCCTCATCCTCAAAGCTGTAACATTTCCAAGTTCCCTGAGATGACACCTCTCGCTTGGCTAGGGGTTTTTTAAACTCTACCAACAAATAACACAAGTGTTTGTGTCAACGCTCTAAATGATGCAAAAGATCTCTTGGAAAACAGATGCAGAATGGAAACTCCAATCACAAGGAGCACATAGTGCTTGACAGCAGAACAGTTTGGATAAGTCTCATTCAATCACAAACACACTTTCAGCCTGGTTTTAGCCAGCAGTCCCCTCACTGAATTGAGGCAAATACCCAAAACCCAATTAAACTCAAAACAAACTGAGTCCTCCATCCTTCAAATCCGCTTCATTTTCCTCTTTGAACCCTGCAAGTCAGAACACACAACAAACATACCTGTGTTCCTCACCAGGGGATCAACTGAGTCTGGTTTTATTGAATAAAACACAGTAATTTTTGAATACACACGCCACAGCTCATGGTTGTGAAACACCGACTCACACTAACATAGAAACACAAGACCAACTCGTGTACTGTAGGTGTAGAGAGTAGTTAACAATCACTTACCACCTCCTTCTTCTCCTTTTGTACTTCTTTAAGGAGTTACAGTGCAAATGCACCACTCTACAACATTTTTACCACTTTTTTTTTTAAGCATAGGGGTATTGTTTCGGCAGTTCCTGAAGTTTGCAATGTGTTTGCTAAAACTTCAAGAGAGATTTAATCAGATGACTGACTTCCAAGAGCAGCATGAATCTCTTTAATTACAATGTCTGCCAGCCATCCCGGTTGTCACTATTTTAGAAGTATGGTTTTTGTTTTCCTCCACTGTCGCTCCAAAATTTCTTAAGTCCCAATAAATTTTATCCAGGAAACATCATCCCTGCTCCTAAAACTCGGGGAATGAGTTATCATCCTGATGCAACCTGACAAGTAGGAGATTTATTCACATATTTGAGAGGGAAATAAAATGTTTTCTGCTAATTCAGTGAACTGCATTCCAGGGCTGGTTTGTGTTCTGCCCTTACTGAGCAGAATTCTTTGCTATGGCTTCACGCTAAGCCAAAAGTAAACACTCTTCCTTTTCATACAGACAGCTCAATCCCAAAGTACCAACACTGGCATCAGCGGTGACAGAAGAAAAAGCTATACTCCCAATAATTCCCAAGAGGAAATTATTTTTAAAAAGTCCAAAAATTAAAAATAAACACCAAACCAAACAAAAAAAACCCAACCCCACAAATATTGTTCATCCAAATCAACGCACGTGTCTGAAATGCAAGCATTAATTAATCACCAATCACTTGAGAGGAGGACAGTACCAGCTTCACAATGGCACACAGTAAGGCAAAAACCACCAGATAATCTCTGAGTAGAAGATATCTCCCACAAATACCTGCAGGTTAAAATCTACCAATTCAGCATGTTGCAGAAGCACTTAAGTTAACCTAAACAACACATACAGCACCTTCTTGGAATATTCTCCTCTAAAACCAGCTCCCCTGAAACAGGCAGGAAAATGAATTGACAAGGCATAGCAGTCAAAACCCAGTATTTATGACATTCTAATCTTTGCTGGATATATTTACATTCCCTACGATCACTCTTCAAAAGGACTTTCAAAATAGCAAGGACTAAACACCACTGAGGACTTACCAGATTGGAATTGGTGGCATTGGAATCATCTTCTGGAAAGGGGATATAGATAGCTAAGGCCACACAATTGGCAAAAATAGTCAGTAAAATAATTATTTCAAATGGTCTGAGGAATGGAGTTAAGGAAATTGTTCCAAAATGAGCACACAAAAATAAAAAGAAATAATAATAGTAATAATTAAAAAAAAAAAAAAAAAAGATTTATAAGAATTCTGTTTAAAGAAAGCATTCCAAGCCCCTTATATTCTGAAGAGAAACATATGCCTTTTTAAGTGCTTTTAGGAGCTCCCAGCCAAAAATCTTCCTAATATGTCAAAGCAGTGTGGGCCAGTCGCGTGCCAGAGTAAACACAGATTTCTTAAAAGTTTTTTCTTCTTTTACTTATTTAGATCGCATTTTCCCAGTTTTCCTTCGAGTGTGGCTGCACTAGTTTTAATGAGAGAAACCTGTTCTATAACGACTGCCCTTGTTCTTCTCAGGATTATTCTTTCTTGGTTGCTCTCCTCTGCATTTATAAATTCTCAGATAACTTTAACATTTTGAGGTGGGGTTTTTTTTGTTGTTGTCTGTTTGTTTTTGTTGTTGTGCGGTTTTTTTCCTTTTGTTGTTTTTGCTGTATTTTTGCCTCCCTTTCTCAGTTTATCATATTTTGGAGTTAAATGCGAGGGCTCAAGCAATACACACATACATGGTTAGATGATCTTTAAAAAAAGGACAAATTTCATTAAGGCAAAAAAAAGTCTTTGTCCAAAACGTGCTTACGCTGCACATTGCCATGTATACTTGTTTTGCTTAAAAATTATTTGAGGGAGTGTTTCTTTTCCTTTTCTTTGCATTTCCCTTGGCACCAGAGGGAACACAAACATCCCTGCACAGTATTTTAGGGACAGCATGAGGCTGAGAGCCCCCTGTGACAGAGAAACTCTTTCAGGGGCATTTCAACCTCGCATCAGCTTTGCTGGGGAAGAGAGAAACCCGAGGTTTGGAGTGTCCCACAAAGAAATCCTGCACGAGCCCAATGCCCCCTGGAACCAAAGGGCATCCTTCTTCTGCCCAGGCTCCTGGCACTGCACTTCATCCGCTCCAGGGCTCTCAGCTGCTGGGAAGCGTCTCCAAACTCAGACTAGAGACCAGATTTAAGGCCTGCAGGAATATCCCAGAGGCTTCTTCTGGGATAACTCACCAGCACTGAGAGGGGGAAGGAGGAGCAGGGAGAATGCCAAGCACTACCTGTGCCACGGAGCTCATTAGAGCGTGCCTCTATCTGCCAAATGTCAGCGCAGCTCGCGTGATTTCGGTCAGCAGGCTCGAGCAGAGAGAACGGGAGATCTCTGAAAGCTAAGCTGAGCTGCAAGATAAACACAAATTCCAGGCACCTGACCGCTGTTTATACCCACGCACATTCTGCATTTCACACGTGGAGCAGTCAGAGGGTTCCAGACCCACCAGACCACTGTGCTTAAGCCTCTGAATAATAGGAGATAAATGAGGCAAGAAGAGCAGGTCAGGACAGGAGGACTTTAAGAAATCAGTGAGATTTCTCAGTTATGTACTACCCCAGGCTGTTTGTGTAATGTTTACTGCTTAAAGACCTGGATTTCCACAGGCTTTCGTTTTTCTTAATCAGTTTCCCCTCCCCCCCTCAATTTTTTTTGTTTGCTTTGGCAGGATTATTATCCATTAATTTATCACTGTTTACACATATTTGCTTTTATTTGCATTTGCTTTTCACGCTGTAAATATTATATTCTATAAAATCTACAAATACACGGCACAAAAGGCAGAAAATTAAACACACAGCTAAACCTTTGCAAAATAAGGTAATTACTCGCATTTCTCAAATGCAATTGCTCATTCAGGCTCTTAACACTGTAACATTTGGCTAAGAAACCTCACTGAAGTACTGGCTGATATTTGTTTAATATCTATTGTGCTTAAACTTTAGTGGTACAACAAATTAGGCTAAGCCTTCCTACTTGCTAAAAAGTACTGACAGAAAGTCAGAATACAGAATTAAACTTTGATATTGCTTGTTGTCATTGAAGTGCTTCATGTTTACAAACTCTAGGCGTCCAATGAGACGTTCTGATGGAAAAAAAAAATACTCCCATCGACTCCCCTAAAACCGAACTGCAAGCTCCAGCATCTTTGTACTGCTTTAACGGCACTGTTTGGTCATCTCTGGATGTCAGCAGCGCTGTACCCTGGTCTTCACCACCTCATTCCCATCTTTCATTGCTGATCTCCCTTCTCTATCAAACATCACTCTGTGCTTTCTCTGAAGAGATGTAGTGACTGGGGTGCTGCTAAGCAAACCAAAATTCAGTTTTATCCTGTTAGTCATCACCCATCATCTGATGCTTAAAGTATCAGACTTATGTCAGAAGCAATAAAAAGTAGCAAACTTAATCAGGGGATTAAAAATTAGCATCTGAAGAAGGAGGAACAGGCAGGCAGGTAGTTTAAGGACATGGAAGGATTGACAGGAGCATTTTTAACAAGTTCTTCATCTGAAAAGCATGTCCATGTCAGCAATACCTAATATACTCATTTTCTGTTTCCACCCAACATCCCACCAGACACCCAGAGGAATAATATTATCACATTGTCTTAAATGCCTTCATTCACTTTTTTATCATATTAACTACTGCCAAGTTTTGTGCTGCCTTTCCTTGACATGCTTATCTATCCCTAAAAACATTCTTTTTCTTTTGTATTGCCCCAAGGACCCCATTAGCTGGTGCTTCCTGTTCAGGGTTAATCCTGGTTTCTCTTTGAGGAGGTAAAGGAGGCAAACTCCATCTCAGTTTTGAGTTTCACACCGAAGACTGGAATTCCAGCTTGTGCTGATCAGACTTGGGTGACTAAAAAGGCTTTGCTCTTTGCACACAATAAAACCAGGATCAGACTCTCCCTGACTTTCCAGGGAGCAGCACCGACCCCTTCACTCCGCAGTTCTGTGTCAGTGGTGATCATCCATCATCTGTGACACCATCTGTCTCCTGTTCAGACTGTTGGATCTGGCTCTGCACTGCTTTTGGACAGGTTATTTAACTGCTTTTCTTCTGCCTCTCTTCTAGAGAGCCATCATCCTTCACCATACATTGCTGAGCCTTATTATTTTAGCTGGAAATCCAAAATAACTAACAGTTCTCAGCCCAGTCTCGGGGTCTTACTGCATACCTTCGGGGGTTTTTTTACCTTGTCCTTTTGCCCCATTCTTTTCTGCATACTATAGAAAGCGTGATGTCACATTTAACAAAAAAGTGTATGATTCAAAGTACCAGAGCTTAGGACTAGGGACACCTCTAAAAAAACCAATAAAAATTTAAACAGGGAAAGCCAGCAGCTTGGAGTCAGTTCAGTTCTGACCTCAGACACCCTGAATATCTCCCACACATTTCTGCCTGGGGCATACCCTTCCAAAGAGCAGAACTGAACGACTAAAATTCATCATTCGAGCTCCTAGTTGTGTATTTAAGGTTTCTGTTCTAACCCTCTTTTCTGACACATCCCCCCACTTCAGCATAAACCACCTCAGTTAAGACATCAAAAATCCTTTGGGCACTTCAAGTTCCCAGTGGTGCCTTACAAACTGAGGTGTTGGAACTGAGGTGTTGGCTGCTGAGAATTTTAGGTTTTTTTGTTCTGACAGGCACTGACCCCCGAGCAAACACTGCGTTTGACCTGAGGCCTTGGAAGAGGCTTCCAAATTTGGCATAGCACTGGGATTGTGGGCGTGGAGTTTGGATAGAAGTGTATGATATCACAGGGTGGAAAACTTAGGGTTTAAGGTCTTGGAGTACAGTATTAATGTAATATATATGTAAATATACGTAAAGCAGCATGGAAGTTTTAGGGTGTAGGCCAATTTTCCACCTTCCTCATGGTTTGGGGTGGTTTCTTGTAGTTGGGTAGAAGCATCCAAATTGCGGACCACGGGTGCTTAGTTATGGGGTTAAAAGCAAAAATAATTTAGCTGTCAGCTCTTAATTGGACAATTTGTCCTTGAGAAGACCTGGTAGAGAAGCATCCATTTCACACCTTTCAGTTAGAGCGCTGTGGCACAGATAAGAATTAACAAACATCTGAGCCCCAACACAAGAACACCGTCTCGTGCCTTCAACCCCAACTCCGACAGAGGCCGGAAAGAAGCGGGAACCTCGGCACCGATCCCCCCACCCCGAGCCGGGAATCAGGGGCCGGCGGCCGTGCCAAAGGATATTTCCATTCGACGATGCTGATGCACGCCCTGCGGATGGGGTTCTTGAGCGTGAGGCACAGCAGCGCGCGCGGAGGGCGCGTGGCCGTGGCGGTGCCCTGCTTCTTCTGCTTGCCGTACTGCTGCCGCTTCCTCTGCGTGGAGCTGGCCGTGGAGATGGTGGCGTTGCCGGCGCTGCCCATCAGCTTGGCCTGCCTGGCGGCGTCGATGGCGGCCTGCCAGGACAGAGCCGCGCCCGGCGTGGGGATGTGCTCCGGGGCCAGCCCCGCCGCCGCGTTGGCGTTCATGTTGGCGTGAGCCGGACGGGGACTCCCATAGTTGGAACCTGCGGAGGAAGGGGAAAAAAAAAATATATTAAATTAACTTGTGAAGAGTTTTTTTTAACTGCTGCAGTGGTTTTTTTTTTTTTTTTTAAAGCCCTTCAATGTCACCGAGACACACAAAGCAGCCACACTCAGACAAGCGGTTTTGCGGAGCAGAGGTTTCTCCGTCCAGCCCAAAAGCTGAAATCCCGGCGGAGAGAGACCCCTTTGTTTATTTTTTACTTTTTATACATTTGTGGGTCTAGCAGAAGATTGGCTTTTTGGGGTTTCCACCCCTCAGCCTCAGTGGCCAGATGAATTGTCAGTTACAATTGTTTTCAGGTTAGAAATACGCAAACAAAGGACAGAGAATGAAAAACAAAGGATTTGTTCATGTTACATCTGTGGAAAAAGGTAGAAAACTGCTCTTAATATTGTACAATAACTAAAAAGATCTGACTGCATTTAAGAAAATCAAAAGGCTCAGAAAAACCAGGGTAAAACTTCAAGTGGAGGGTATTGTAGGTAATTCAAATGCTTCACTCTAAAGTAATGCCATCTCCTGTCTTGCAAGGCTCCCAACAAGACTGAACTGTTGGACGTGCCTCCAATCAATGCAGTCCCCAGAGAGAGAGAGAAGCGGAGCTATCCTTTCTTTTTCACCTATATAATTTGCAAGTTGGACTGTCTGACAGCTCAAAAGGTGAGGCTAGTCCTCATCACCTCCTCACTCAGACACGCAGCACTGCTATCTGGTACGTGACAAAGGACACAAGTGAAATTGCAAAGTCTATCATAAAAATCTTCACACTTCTTTGAGATTACCTCAAAGTAAGGTGAAATTTCACCAAAAAGCTTAATTGTCCCTGCAACCAGCACGCATGGATAGGTCTAAGAACAGGCTGAGCAGAAGGCGGAGTGGAGCAGAAACCAGCACACAAAGGCACAGCTCGTGGCTTTTGTGCTCTGCACGTTCCTGTGCAGAGAGTTTAGACCAGCTAGATGTCCAGGAATTGGAACCAATTCCATATCCTGAAAAACTGATGGATCTGTTCTGAATCAATGAAGAAAATAATTTCAAAAGCATAAATTAGAATACTAAAACCTAGCAGCCACAAGTTTTGCAGCTTCTTTAGCCTAAAGTGAGGAAGTATATGCATTTGCCCAATCATGAAATGGAATGTACACATCAGGTGACATGTGGCTGATATTGAGAAGATCTTAGCAGTACAAAAAAATAAAGTCACTCTTTCCAGCTAGTGCAGCTGTGCCAGTAAAGACAGCTAAGTCACCTCTGCAGCAAGGCTTTTCCAGTGATCCAAATTAAAACACCAGTCACTCAAAGAGGAGAGAAATTTGAAATTTCAGAAGAGGTTGCTTTACTCTTTGGACTATGCTTCAGTTGAGTTCTGCAGGAACTTCTGAGAGATTAACTGAATTTTAGCCCAGATACTTTACAGAAGAAAATGTAAGCCCTGTTAAAAAGGAGCAACACAGAACCCACACAGAGTCACAATAGCAAACTTTGATTAAAAACACCTTGTTTAGGTATGTCCTGCATCATATTTAAGAGACTCTTTAATTTGTTGTGGACTTGTGAGTCTGCCTGTGGCCCATAATTCGAGGGAGAGGTAAGAGGAAGCCTGAGGGGTTCCACAGATCTTATTTCTCCACAGTTCAGCTTCCAAGCCCTGTCCACTGCTGGGACTGGCGCTCCCATTTCCATCTGAGCAGCACACAACCCTTCAGAGAGAGGGCACACACAGGCTACAGAATAAATCTGCCTTTATTTACAGGGGGCAGAGGGTGGGAACCCAGCCAGGGAGTTAGATCACCTCTTCCGAACAAGCTCAAAGCCTCCTGCTGACCATGTCCCACTTTAGATCAGCGTGGAATTGGGGTGTTACTGAACAGGACAGATGGGCTCCTGCAGACTGTTAGACAAAGCAAAGGGAAGACCATTGTTTAATTTACAATATCAGGTGAAAGACACTTAAAACCAGGCACTTGGCAAGCCCTCCTTGAATGGAAATAATTACTCGAGATGCATATTCCATAGCTGGATGTGCAGTGCCAAGGTACCACAGCACTGACTGCACTACAAATGAATTAAAGCAGGTGGAATAAATACAATTACATTGACACACAGTGCGGCAGGATATGCCTCTGCCTAGAAAGCATTCGAAAGATTTGAAAATTCATCTCGCTGAAGCGCAAGGAAGGACATGACAGAGTCAGATGTTGTTTTATGTCAGGCATTGCCATGAGATTTTTCAGGCTGTTATACTCCCATCACAGAGCAAGGAAATCCAGAGCCTGCCTGAAAAACCCCCTTTCAGAGCTCACTGAAAAACCTCCTAGCTGCAAACCAGCCAAAGGAAGCTGATGAGTAATGTGATCTGATACGTGAAAGGGAAAGCTGAAAGAAACGGGAAATGGTTAATTCACATCCCCCACATCTTGAAAACGAAGAAAAAGAGCTTTCAGAATCCTACAGGCTAAGCAGATTTCCTCGATGAAGCAGGCAATCAAGTGGCAGACAAACTTAGTTTTCCAAGGCTAAGCAAATTGTACACAGCACTACTCATGGGATATGTATTTATTTTCAGACTAGCTCCAGATGCAGTTTTTCTCTTAGCATCTATTTGACCTCCCTAGCCTGAGGCATGCTGGAAAGGAAAAATAAATGGAAAATTACTCCCATTATTCTCCAACTCCAGCTCTTCTTTAATACTGACCCACTAGAATGAAGAAAGACGTAAAAGCAGAGTTGCTGATCCCTCTCCACAGTGTTCTTATCATGCTGACTAGACCATGTGCTCCTGGTAAATAAACAGCTGCTGCTTCTTAATGAAGACTTTTCTGCAATTTGGGAATGCATCGAGCTCCATCGTTATTATTTCTTCTTAGTGAGGTTCCACATGAGGATCCAAGTCCGTGCATTCTGACTCTGATGTGCCAGCAAAGTCAAGGATCCAGCTCTTGGGGGTTTTATGGGTTCTGCTCCTAATGCAATCAGCAGTCCCAAACCAAAGTGCTTTGTCTCAGATTAATTCCAAACGATGAGTCAGTAATGACAGATTTATAATAACAAATATTACAAATATTGATTGCTGATAAGGATCTGTCTGTTTTATGAAGCTCAGAGGCTGCAGACAGGATCTGTAGTAAATGACTAATGGCAGTGACAAATGACTTGTTCTGGAGGTTCTTTATAGAAATAGCTTGAATAAAAGAGTGAAGCTCCCACAGCTACATTCAAGAACTGAGCAAAATGTTTCCAAAGATGGCAGAGCCCAAAAGTTTCATGGAGAATGAAATTTCACCCTATAATCTAAATGCTTAGGGTTAATTCCTGAGAAGCAAGGAGAGCACAGTTCCTATCAAACCCACAAGGCACCATGCTGAAATTTCACCTACAGCACTCATTTCTCCCCCACCACGAAGCTCAGAGAGCTGCAGTTAGTGGATTTAGGTATTTTTCTCTTTTTGCAGTGTAGCAGTGAAATTCTCCACTCAATTTCCCTGCTGCAAATAAAGTTTCATGCTACCAAATACCCCATCATTAAGCTGGATGTCGAGCAGAACCAGGAAATGGAGATTGAGCCCCCACCCAAATGCAATAACTCACTAAGCACTGTGATCCACAGCATCATCACCCTGCTAATCCCCATCACCCTTCAAGCAAGAATTTGTGCTGTTGACTGTGTCCAGCTGGTGCACAAAATTCTGCTCTCTCAAGCCCTTCTGTGCTACAGATCACCAATTTCAGCATCTGAAAATAATTAAACAGAAAAGTCCATATGTGTGAATGAGTTTGATTACAAAGTCCTCAGAAAAGACTTCTTCTTAAAAAAAAAAAAAAGCAGATTTGCAGGACTGAAACAGATGCAGAAAGAACAGAAAGACAGGTGTCAAAAATCAGAGTTAAGTCACAAAAGTAACAGGTAAGGTTCCCTACCACAGGAAATGAGCCACGTTGCACAAAGTACCTGGTGCTGGAAGCTCACAGCCAAGTCACCAAAGCTGCCATCACCAAAACCACTACTAAAATACACAGTGATGACCATTTTAAGTGGTATTTCAAATCTAATACCACCTGTCACGTTAACAATCTCAAAAAAGCTCCATAAAAAACCCCAACTACGCAGTGACCATTTGATACACGGGCAAGTCAATGACACCACCACAGCTTCTGAGGCATTCTGACTTCACAGAGTCAGCCATACATTGATTTTAGAGAACTCTGTGCTTGGATTAATTATTTAAATGAAAAAATTAGACCAATCCTGATGTGGCACGTCATTATTTTTTTTTCCCCCACCACCACTTTAAAAGCTGCAGAACCCTAAAACTGTACACCTTGGAGCTGGCTGCAGAGATGTGTTTTCCCCCAAAGCAGAGGAGTAAAAGATGAGATTGGTTCTCAGAATGAAAGCAAAGAGGAAGCAGGAAATTTGTCACATCCCTAAGATCATGTGTGAACCCAGCTCAAGCACACGGGAAAAATGTTATAAAATATTGAAGTGAGATGTGTCAAAATCAGAAGCACAAGGAACAACACAAAAAAAAAACCCCAGTCAATGAATGAGATCATCTGTCAGTGAGGAAGAATGGGGAAAACATTGATCCATTAACCCATGGAAAAAGGAGAGTATTTGATATATGATTCCAAGGAGGATTAAGTATTACAAGACATTTTTGCATCAATTTCTACTTAAAAAAAAAACCATAAAAATCCATCAAGAGCTGATGGCTAGCACAAATAAACCCCAAACCAAAACAAGCATCATTTCCAACTGTAAAGGGGAAACAGGTAATTGGATAATGTCCATGCTTTCAGCCACTTTGGTACTGCTCCCTAGAATATTTTAAGCACTTTCTGAAGTGACCTCAAAGCTGCTGGCTTGAACTCATGGAAGATAGGAGAGATCTCACAGGACTCAGAAATGGTAAGTGCAATCCCCAGTTTAAATTTAAAAAAAAAAAAAAAAAAAAAAAAGGAAGATAAGGAGGGTAAATTCACATCCAGATTAACTTGAGTTTCAAAAAAAGAGAGGAAAAAAAAAAACGTGGAATAAGTAAAATAAACAAACATCAGCAAGTGCTTGCAGGACAAGCAGAAAAAGAACAAGAGGCACGGGCCTGTCATGAATACATTGCATCAAAGAAAATCAATTTCTTCCAGAGCTGAGCACCAGAACTCACAGGCAAGGAGGAAGCAATATGGCCCAAGTCTCCTGATTTTATTAATGGCTTTATGAGGCCTTGTATGATCATTTAATAAGAATTCTAGGGACATACAGGCAAGAAAAAAATTGGTATATCATGAGAATGAAACCAATGGATGCCTGAGAGGAGTTATCACTGCTCCACATCTGAATTGGAGGATGTGTCACAGGGAGGTAACCCAAGTGCCTGCCCTGGATCTGATTCTGTTCCATGTTTTGATTCTGCTCAATTAATGATCTGGATGATTAAACAGTGAATAGTGTTATTAAACAAGCAGGTAACTGTGAAGCTGGGAGGTAAAGCAAATACACCGAAGGACAGGATCTGAATGTAAAATTAACTCCATGAATTGAAGGAAAAAAAGCCTTTAAAACAGGATGGAGCTCAGCAGGGACAAATGCAAAGTATTTAAGCAAAACCAATCATCTGCCCAAATCATCTTCAGCAAAGCCCTGGGGGTTTGTACTGGATCCCCAACAGAACAGAAGTTGATATTGTTGTGCTGCCTTCCTTCCATGGAGTGCTTAAACAGGGACAAAACCCCTGCAGCACCTGCAGGAATCCTTCCCCTCAGCTGAAAACTGAAATGCAGAGGGCTCAGACAGACTGGCTCAGGTCAGGCTGCCCAAAGCCAGCAAGGAAATGAACCCAAGGCTAGAAAACACGAGGCAAAGTCACAGAGTGGGAGATGGGAGTGCCAGGACTCAGCCTGCTGTGCCCGGGGATGGCAGGGGGAGGCTGGCACCAACACAGTCCTCAGGCGTGTGAGCATCTCTAATATATCTAATAATATAGAATATTTTAGACATTATATTACATAGCAACATATATTATATATAATGATTTGTCTTATCATGTATTCACTATATATTATAATAGATATGTCTCTTTATATTTACTATAAATATATATTATATATTGTTTTTTATATATTAAATATATATCGTATAAAAACATTTTTTAGACATACATATATATTTCAAAGAACGGAAAGGTCACATCTATCACCAGACTCACAGGAAATAAGCCATGGGTCTTGAAGTAAGAAACTCAGGCTGTACCTTCCACACTCCCAAATCTGTTAGACCAGGCCAAAAAAAAAAATTAAAAAACAAACAAACAAACAAAAACCCCCTCTATTTGCAATCTTCACACCCCCGGCGAGATTTCTAGCGAGCAGTAGTTTCTTTTGTTCATTTAGAGCAAGTTTGACATGAAGAAAAGGCTGTGCACAGGAAGATAATGTATTTATTCCATCAAAAGAGCCCAGTGAAGCCTGCTCCACCAGCCCCTGGAAGGTTCCTGATTCCATGAGTGTGTTCATCACTCCATGGTGGGGGCACGTGGGGATGCTCAGGACCATCGACCTGGAACTCTTTCCTTGATTTTAAAACCTCGCTTTGCAAGCCTTGAAATCCTAATAACCTTCCAGCATCACAGGACAACAACCACCCACAGGCAAAATTTAAAATCTTGACGTGACATAAACCCACTCATTTGTAGGATTTTTTCCCCAAAAGTCTTTTTCAGTTGCCATGCCTGGAAGTTTCCCCGCAAAGCAAGGGCCGCACACACCTAACTCTTTCTCTGAAGCATGATTTGGACATATTTCCTTATTAGCCTTTTTTTAATAAGTGGACAAGGCATTAATTCTGATCTCTAACAGCTAAAGCGATGCTAGGGGGGTTTTTCCCAACTAGAAGGATTTTCTGAAGGCATTTCTGTAAGCAGAGGTAGGAATGATAACGAAAGCTGGACTGCAACCTGAACTAGGGCTTTTTCTCTATCAAAATTTGCAATGGACATAATTTTAAATATCACATCAGGCTAAGACTCAGTTTAGTTTCAAGTCCAGATAAGAGTTAAGAATTTCTCCTGTAAATTGTTTGGGGGTTTCAGAACACCCACACACATAGAAAACATGTGATTTAAGACAATTTGTTTGCCACAGTTGAGACTAAACACTTTTTTATAATCTAAACAAAAATATCATTTTCCAGAACAGTGCTTCACTTGAAATCAGATCTTGGTTTTCCTTTATTTCCCTCCTCAAAAGCAAGGATTTTATTTTTTTTTTTTTTTTTGCATGCCATTCACAGAAGATGCAACGAGCTCCTAGCAATGCAAAAAAAAAAAGAGTCCATTTCAATGAAGAGTGCAAGTGCACAAGCTCCAGTATCAAATGCCTCCAAGTTAAATATTTACGCTTGAAAATTAACAACTGACGCTGCGTGGCAAATTATTGCAACTTTGCCAGCACCGCTTCGATTTTGAATTTTCTGAGAAAGGTTCCACACCTGTGGAACAGGCAGCACAATGGATTTCTGGCTCACGAACGAGGCACGAGACCGCAAGCAATAATAATTCCCTACTGAAATAAACCATGGGACAGCTCTTCCTTAAAATCACCACGTAAACCGTTCTCTCCACGCAAAAATCACGCATTTCAGAGCATGCTGCAAATAAGATTCTTCCAGACGCACAAACCTCGAATGTACAAGAGATCCAGACAGCAAAATACAAATTTCTAGGGTTTCCCTTACTTTTCTGTTTGAAAATGCTGCAGTTTCCAAAGAACACAGTTCAGGTCTTTAAGTATGATTTGGGTTTTTTGAGGTTTTTTGCTTTGTGGCTTTTTTTTTGAGGGTGGATAAAAAGAAAGAGGCATTGTTTCTTTTGCTTTGTGGGCTCTTTGAATAAAAGATACCATCTTTTATTTGTAGTAAAAACAAGTTCTATTCCTATTTGATAAATTTGTGGTCTAAAGCAACTCTCTATTCTGCCTCCTTCGCCAAAGAGGCATCTAAAACCTCGCCCAGGAGAACCCTGAAAGGTCAAAGTTTGAAAAGTCTCAGCAGACACAAAAATCCATCCAGCTTGGAAAAACTTCCCTTCTGTAACTATGGATTCAAAAGAGGCTGGGAGGCAAGGGCTGGGGGTTTTTAGAGAGGAGGAAGAGGGGGAAAACAAGAATCCTACTATACAATAGGGCCTGAGGCGAGTGCCTGATGTGAAAAGTTTGATAATTGCTGAGAGGTCAACTCAGCTGAATCACAAATTCTATCAGGAGATAAATTTATTAGTGTGAGGAGGTGTTAAGAGGGCAATTTCCTTCCAAACACTTGCATTTTTTTTTTTTCTCCTTTGAGACTCCCAAGGTACAAAAAAGCCCCAAAGAAACTCACGAAGAACGCTTCTTTGATTTCTTGAGATGAATTTCTGGTGGCACCAGAAACCAAGGCAGGGAATATTTTCCTTCAGCCACAGCTCAGTGAAACATTCATAAAACTCAAGAGCAGTAACAGAGGAGCAGTGACAAACATTTTTTGCTGGTAAGATTATTTGTGCTTGTCTGAGAGAACTCAACCAGCCCCATGTCTGAAGGAGCAGCCAGAGAGGGGATTTTTTACAGAAAGCCACAGTTCTCCTGGGATAACACCATCTCCAGCAGAACACTGGGGCCACACCAGCACCAAAGCAAATAAAACCCCGAGTTCCTCGCCTGGAGGCAGCTGTGGATGCAGGTCTCTTGGTGTATTGCTTTGACACATCATTTTAAAGTAGGGCACAAAACCTTTGCAGCAACGTGCACACACATCGTGGTGAGCTGCTTGGAGAGACACCAGGCTCCACTGGACAAACTCCAGGCACAGACCCTCAAACAGACACCAAGAGAGATCTCCTGCTTATATGCAATTTTTTTTCCCATCTTTTCTTTAAAACTGTCATTACAGATCCTGGGTGCAAGCACATCATCGGTAAGATTTCCTCGATTTCAGTAAAATTTCTCTGGAGATTAACTCAATAAATTGGATTCTTCTGACAAATCTGCCATGTTAACTGCTTGCCATTTTCTTATTGGTGAACAATTGCTCTTCACTTAGTGAGTAATCTAAATAGAACTTCTTTACAGAAATTAGGCTCTTACACACCAAAAACAATCCTCGCTGTATTAGATGGTCTCCAGATTCCTTGTCTGAAAATAACAGAGTGGGACAGAAACCAATGCACAAACCTGGTAATTTCATTTGCCTCACTCTACCCAGACCATTCTTAAAAAGGTTCCTTGTCTAAACCCCCTCCACATATTTAGACCCCCTCCAAGGTG
This sequence comes from Hirundo rustica, assembly GCF_015227805.2. NCBI lineage: Eukaryota > Metazoa > Chordata > Aves > Passeriformes > Hirundinidae > Hirundo > Hirundo rustica. The sequence continues at coordinate 74,878,096 of NC_053453.1, forward strand.
CAGAGGATCACTTCTTCCATCCTTGGGACAGATCTCTGAAATACAAGTGAAAGCAGCTGCTCAAAGTGCCAATCTCCGGCTGGTCAGAAGTAATCTAAAATGTAAGTTTAATTGCACAACAAATTTCAGTGGATTAAACGCGATTAAATGACTCCCATTTATTTGTGGGGAGCACATGCATGCACATGTGCTCGTGCACAAGGTAGAGAGCAGCTCTGCAGCTGCTTTTAGCCCAATTCTGGAGCTGCCTTTGGCCCTAAGCACGTGACACAATCTGGAAAATATGTACAAGCATGTGACACCTAAATAATTCAAAGCCTGCGATTCCAATAGCCTCCATCCCAGAAAAATCAATCACAGCTCTTCCACAACTCATAGTATTCTCAGTGCAGAAATAGCAGCCTGTTCCCATTTACAGCAGAGGATGGCTAAAAAGCACAAAGGGATCTCTAGGTAGGTCTGTGAGTTACAGACAGACATTTCAATAAAGACACACACAAACAAGAAATCAAACTTCTGCAGCCAGATCTAAATGGAGATCAGCCCTGACAAGCAATAGTGGCAATTCTGACAGGCTGAGGGCTTTTGTTTCCTCTTGCTGTTCGTGGAGTCAGAGCTCAGCTGCACCAACCCAGACAGCAGCAGAGCTTGTGGGGAAGGGCTCAGCAAGGGTAGAGAGGGAGAGTGGAAATCTCAGCTTCCTCTAGGAGCCACAAGCACTGGCTGCCACCCTCCCTGGCAGGGGCCACCCCACCCAGGGCAGTCACTAATCCGCATTATGACACGATAACCCCGATTACAGGGGACCTCTGAAGGCTCCACATCCTCCTCCTCCTCAGCCCCCTCCCTCCAAGTGGTCCAATTTCATTGACCTCTTTGGCCCTGCAGCCCCACACTGCAGCGTTACTGGGATCTGAGCCTGTGCAGGGCTGTGAGAACTCTCCCAAATCAAAGATTCATCCAGGTAGTGGCCATATAATTTAATAAATATATAAAATACATCTCAATATATAATCTAATTTCCAGAGGCACCCACCACATGAGCCTCAGTGAGAACCAGAACTTAGCACACACATGGAAAACAGGCACTGAAAAACTATTTGTTGCTTTCCAGAAAGGCAAAAATTTATTCTAAGCTGCATTTCCCTAATTTTAGATTATGCATGCGATATCCTAATAAATTAAAGATGCACTCCCTTCTTGAAATGCAGGCAGTTTCAAAGGAAAAGGTATTATAAGATGCTTCAGTGTCAAAACTGACTTTTATTTCAGCTATTTATCTTAGAGCTCCAAAAACCACATTTTTCTATTTTTAAAATCTGATTTTTTTTCCTTCCCTTGCCGCTTGGAATTATACTGACAAAAGATTACCAAAACCAACTGAAGGGGAAAGTTTTGAAACAAACTATACAAAAAATTCAGTCAAATCCTAAGAACTAAGTAAATAAAAATAGAAGTTTGAGTGTTTCTCCTGATTTTGATTATCTCATTAATGTTATCTAATTTTTTAATAACTTTAGACAAAATAAAAGAAATCAAACAGGAGGGCTCTTTGTAACTTGGCATCATTAAGGTGTTTGAAGGAGATCATGCAAAAAAATGGCAAAATTTGAATTGAGGGAAGAAGAAAAGCTTCTTCCATTCTCTCTCTTTATTCCCTTTCATCCACCAAATCCTCAAGAGGATGCTGCATATACAACACGCTCTGCACACCAGGGAAAGGAAGCCCGTGTGAACCTCCCCTCAAACAAACCCACAGAAAATTGCTAACCACATGAATGTAAACCACGCTATACAAAGGAAAACAGTGGCTTGGTTAACGTTCAGGGTGATATTAAAAAAATAAACAAACACAAAACCATTTACTCAAACTACACCTTTGTGATCTAGAGGTATTATAGCATTAACAGATTTAGAGTCATATTTTTATAGCACTTGGCTTTGAGGAAAATAATTTTACTGAGATGTTTGGTACATAAATATGTTCTATCTCCAGCATGCAGACTTTTATCTAATGTTTTTTATCTGTTGGTCTCTTCTTGCTGAATGCTCCAAGTCTAAATATTAAGCATGTGTAATATACAGATGCAAAAATAAGCACTCGGGGCTTGCTCTGCTAGTTATGAGCGTTTCCAACCTAAATAAGGCTTGAAACTGCAGCAGAGAGGGGAGTTAAGGGGAAGACATAACAAGGGCTGAGGAAAATGAGCAGGAGACAATTTCTGCAAGCACCTGTACAAGGAAAAAACATCATCTGCTTTACATCTGATGCTGAACACCGTCACACGTAACCCAAAACAGTTCTTGTGTCACTGGGTGACTACACGAGGATTGTTAAGCTGCTTCTCTGTGACCTTTTCTACAGTGGGTGCACACAAATGTTTGAGGCAGCCTTCGGAGGTTCTTTCTAAAAATAAAAGCTCCTGTTTATATAGAACTAGATCCATTGATCATTACAGAATTTACACAGAGCAGAGGTGGCACGAGCAGCTCCACACCAGGCTTGCAGAGCACTTGATTAGAGCTCTGTGTCAGCACTGCTGCTGGGAGAAGGCTCTGGCTGCTGCTCCAGCTCTGGCTTTGGAATTTGCAGACCTCAAAGATGGTGAAAGTTGAGCCTTTTGTTTTCCTTTCTTGGGATGCTCCACACTTTGCAGGATCAGCATCACAAAAAAAAAAAGGCAAGAAATATTCTATAAACCACTAATCTGATAGTATCTGAATGCCAGTCAAGAGATTTTGTGTTTCTATTGCTCATTAGAGAACAAAAAAAAAAAAAAAAAAAACTAACAAAAAACATAACAGAAGGCATCAAAACATCCAGCCTGTTTAAGGATTTCCATAAGTATCATGCCCTCCCTGTCTAGAGGAAGGAGGCGAGTGCAGGTTAACTCCTCTTCCATGACTGAGCTGCTTTGTCCTTGGTGGCTCTAACCCCTGGGCAGAAGGTCTCGCAGCAACCCTCTTGTTAGAGGTTAGAAATGAGCCAAGACACAAACTTCTTGTTTATCACAGCATGAAAAGGGTCCTGGTTCATTCCCCTCTACAGCTCAGCCAGCCTGACTCCAACCATTCCCTGACTCTGCCTGCAGCAGCCTCTGACTGCTGGTTATTTCCTGCTGGACTCTGAATGCAGGCTTTTACGCAGCCAGACTGTGACTGCAGGCTTTTACCCAGCCAGACTGTGACTGGAGGTATCAGTTTGCACTGTGACTGCAGGCTTTTACCCAGCCAGACTGCGACTGGAGGTATCAGTTTGCACTGTGACTGCAGGCTTTTACCCAGCCAGACTGTGACTGGAGGTATCAGTTTGCAGACTGTGACTGCAGGCTTTCACCCAGCCAGACTGTGACAGGTGGTATCAGTTTGCAGACTGTGACTGCAGGCTGTCACCCAGCCAGACTGTGACTGGAGGTGTCACTTTGCAGACTCTGAATGCAGGTTTCTAACACCAGGCTCTAACAGCAGACCCAGACTGACCTCACAGCAGGGATTCTCCCTCCTGGATCCTTCTGGTTCATGATCCTCTCATTCCCTCTTCCCTTCACGATCATCCCCTCCCCAGCTCACCCACTCCCTTTTATCACACTCATCTTCATTGGCTACAGCTGTGACTCATCAGGAGCTGTACTGGGTAATTAACACAGCTGTTACTAATCAGGGGCAAGGTCACCGGTATTCCCTTCTCCTACAAGAATGAACCAACACAAACACAGCCCTGAACTACTTCCAACCTACATGCAAGCTTGAAAGTCCAATGAACTGAAAAAAAAGAGGTATAAGAAATATAGAGCAGGATAATATCTTCAATTAAAGGCTAAAAATAGCAGGAACATTTAGTCTTACGTAAGAGAGTCTTAAAAAATTTGATCAGAATTAATAAGCACGAGCACATGAAAGGCTTTTGACACACCTCATGACCCTTTCAACTTAATGCAACAACCCTTATTATATTCAATATTTGGTAGCTGTAACTAAGCAAATTCAGATGTCTAATACGGTAACAGTGGAAGCTTAACTGTGAAATCTCAGGGGTCACTTCCACTTCATCTCCCCAGGTCAGGTCTGCTTCATTTTCTAACAACCTTTTTAGCGATCAAACTGCAAGATTCGGAAACTGCTGGGAGAGATTCCTCGGCCTGGCAGATGTCCTCAAAAATCTCTTACCCACAGTCAGCCCAAGGACAGCAGGAAACTCAAAGCTATCAGAAAGATCTTTAAAGCGCACCAATTGGAAGTGTCTCTGTAAAAATGTCTTTTGCAATGTGTTGAGGCCTGTAGTGGGATAAATCCAACATTTTCAAGTGTGTACTGGGGATCCCCATTGTCCTCGTTTCAAGTTATTTGCAGTACAATTGCTTAATCAGAAAAGTAGTGTTATAAAAACAGTTACGTTATTTTAAGTAAATTACTCCCACTTAAATCCATACATTTCCCTAAACATTCTCTTGTTTTGAGTCATTGTATCATTACCAGGCACAGACAGTAAATGAGCATTCAAAAGCAAATGGTGAAACGATGACAGAAGACATCAGAGACAACCCTATGCAGAATTACAGAATAGCTTTTCAAAGAGGCAAAACATATGTCTGTGATTTCTTCAGAAAGATTGAACTGGAAGCCACCAATGGTAAATACTACATTTAAAGGTGGTTATTTAATTTAAAAATCCCCTTACTTCCTACTTTCAAAATTCAGATTTCACAACTGAGTCCACAAAGTTGAACTATTTCACCAGCACCTCGTGAGAAGGACAAGCATTGCTTTGAGCTGGTCAATCGCGTCGCAAATGCCAATTTCTGCGAGGAGAACCTCTGGCTGGTGCTCTCCAGGGAGCTGAAGCAGCTGTTTCCCAAACCACAGGTGAGATGGCACAGCAGGATTTGGGCACTACAGAGCTTGTGCAAAGGGCAGCAGGACCAAGCCAGAGCTGGGAATCCTGGGCAAGGAGGCCCTGAAGAGATAACAGGAGGATACAGAAAGACTTCACGTCCCTGCTTGCAGCAGTGAGAGGGAGAAATTTGAAGAGATGCATGTTCTTTGAGGTGATATAGTAGCACAGATATAAAGAATGAGTGTGCCACCCTTTATTTATGATAAAAACCTTCTCTGCCAAGACAGGTTCACCTTTTCTTCTGATGTCACCAGAAGCATTACTCCCCTGGCTGCACCCTGGGGGACAAGGGCTCTCCCTCTCACTGAAATCACAGATCCAGCACACTCCACCTGGAAACCCAGGCTCTGGCAGGCAGAACCCCATTTGCCAGCATGTCCAAGATTCAACAAAAATCACCAAATTCATCAAATAAACTTCACACCTCAGCTTATCTTCTCTTTAAAACACTGCTAGAGAAGGAGCTCACCACAGCTCAAAAATGTCACTCTCCAACCCAGGCACGCTGCATTTGCTCACCCCAAAGCACAGCCCACACAAAACAGAGGGTTACTGCAGAGAAGCCTCTCTCCACTGCTGTCAGCCAGCAGTTCATCTTTCCTGGTGACTTTGGTACATTCCAGCTAGCCCAGGTACCCACACTCACCAGCCAGGAAACAAAGCCTGAGCTGCTGACAGAATAATTCCTCGTATGCTGTGTCCTCTGCCACACTTGCCATCCTCTCTGACACTCCCAAAACACTCCTCTCTGATTCTGACACTGGAAAACTCACCTCCCTCCTAAAGCTTCCTGTTCTGCATTCACAAAGTTGCCCACTCCTAAACACAATCCTAGGAAAAAAATGAGTTTTCTCCAAACACAGGGATATTCCTCAAGAAGCAGCTTCCATGAATTTCCAGCTGGGATTTTCCCCAAGTTGTTATTTTCCTCTCCATGCTTTTCTTCGCCAGTTTCTTTTGTTTAACAAAAGAAGTCAGTTTAAGTCACCTGAAAGACAGGTGACTTAAAACCAAAACAGGCACAGAACTCCTTCCTTCACACTACGCTTCTGCTGCTGACAACCAAAATTAGAAATCAACACGCATGCATAAAGGTAGAACTCAGTTCAGTAGTTCCAGCAATCTGAAACCTGGCATTTAGTCTAACTTAGCCACCAAAGCTCTAACTCCATAGTCAGGGCAGAGTTAAATAGCCCCCAAAAAAGCAGTTTCACATATCTATAATGTTCTTTGGCCACCGCTGCCTTCCTCTCCACTGACTACACACCAGCCCTAAAGGATTAGACTAGACAATTTAAACACCTACAGTGAGGGAAAATGAAATTTATGCCAAGTGATCAGTTTTACTATATGAAAAAAATGACAATTCTTCAGATGAAAACTTCGAGCATTTCTCTTATTTCATACTATTCTACTTCGTTCAAAATCTTTCATAACACAGCTAAATCCTTCCAATCAGTCACTTATTCATCCTGGTCCACTAAGCAAATTAGACTTCTGCCTTTATACACACACAACTGTGTAGGCACAGTGCAACTGCAGACATCTCAAAGACATTCTAATGGCTCCCAAGAGTAGATGATTTTATTTTTTTTCCCCCAGCTATTTGGAAACAAAAAATAAAAACGGCTCATGATACACACTGGAAAGATGGCAGATAAAAATCAGAAATATCTGTATAGCTAGGTTGTTATTCAAGCCCTGAGGGGCCTAGTGATAAGAATGTGTATGTTTGGGAGGAAGAGGGGTTTAATTTCTCCTATCCAAGAATGCTGTGCAGTCCCTAGAGAGAGATCAGACAACAGCTCCCTTTCCCATCAGATTCCCGTTTGTTCATAGCATTCAAGAGAATATTCAATATCTGCATTTAAGAGAAACACACTTTGTGCAATTTACATCCGAGGGGGAAGCCACACACATCCTGATCTGGTTCAAAATTCAGAAGCCTGTGCACTGACTCCTGATAAACCCGTCTGGCCATTTGTTTCCAGTTACCAAGACATCAGCCTCCTTCCAGGGCTGGTACATCCTGACCATAAACCCGAGCATCACCAGGGAAAGACTGTGCTGACAGAGGAGAGAATCCTCTTTACTTATTAATACACAGCACTCATTACTGGAGTTAAGACTGCTCAGATAATTAGTGTTAGGGCTGCAGGCAGATGACTCAGCCTGGCCTGGGCAACCTAACAGGACACGGAAAACTACTGGCCATGACATGAGAAATTAGCAGGGGTGATAAAAAAAAGTGAGGAGCTGACAGGTGGGGCTATGAGAAATGGCCAGATTCCACAGGGAGTTTACAGGGAGCTGTCAGAGAGGAATAAACTTCACACTGAGTTGAGGAAAGCGCTGGAGTCCTATAGGGGAGCATCCCAGGGACAACAGTGCCCAGGTGACAGTGTTAGGAATGTGAAATAAAGCCAGCATTGCTGAAAACCAGGACCAGAAACACCAAACTTGGGTATGGAGGTAGAAAAGCTGGTGCAGTTGGGGGGGAAAAAAAACAAACAAACAAACAAAAAACAAACAAAACAAAACAACCACCAAAAAAAACAACCCACCACTAACTAGGGTTGGGTTGTTTATCCTGGAGAAGACTGGAATGACAAGAGAGACAAAAAAAGCAGAGAAAAAGTGAGCAGAACCAGAAAGAGTTAAATCATGGCACAACAGTTGTGTGGGGGCACCCATCAGGAGCCCTGCTCCTTGACCACCACAGCTGGACCAGGACAAAATAACCAACCGCGGTCCTAACCCTACCACGAGAGTCAAACCTGCTTGTGCACTCAGGAGGACCTGGGCAGGGTTTGTTCCCTCTGATTTACACCCAGACACAGGGATAAAACATCCCAGTGTTGCTGTGTCTGTTCCAGGCTTGATGACACCATTTCATAACATGGATCTCACTAAAATTAAATGCCTTATTAATTTCTCTGCATGCACCTCCTGGGGTGATATCTCCACATAAGCACACACAACATAGCTGATGAAGAAAGAGAAAATTAATTTCCCAGGCCTATTGACCTGGCACATTGGGAAGATGAAGAGAGTTTTTAATACTGGAAGATGTTCATATTACAGGGATCACGACCACGTAAATATATAAGAGGAGAAGTAAATATCTTCAGAGAACATATTTCTTTTTCAGCCTTCCAGGAGGAAAGGAACACAGCCTTTGTGGAGATATGAGACTTTCTGAAAGTCCACATCCTAACACAAAAATAAATTAGAATACAGTCAGAGATTAAGTGTCCATACTCAAGTCTTTACATTCACCCCCCAAGCAGCACCTGACAGTCTGCCAGATCTCTGCTCAGTGAATTGTAGCTGCAGAATCAGGTCTAGATGCTTTCTACTGCTGCTCTCAGAACAACTAGCTACACGAATCTGAGGTTTAAAACCTAGGATGACAAGTGGGGCTTTCCATCTCCTGCAGTAATTCTGTCTTGAAAGACTGTTCTAAAATAGTATTCCAACACGACATAGGGAGATGAGCAATAAAATCCACCAATGTATTAAACCATCTGGCTGAGCTCACACTGCATTCCTTTTGAAGCATCAAACACCGCTGATACACGCTAAAAGAATAAATTTCCTTCCCTCTGATATTTGCAGAGCTGACTCCACACAGGGCTTTCCCCACCAGTGTTTCTCTCATAAATAATGAGAAGTTATTTCTGGCCCTACAGCACGCATACCAGAGTCCTTGGGAACACTCAGTGCATTCTGGGCACTGATGTTCTCCATCAGAACCCTCCTTGAAGCACAACAGACAAAATCCGAAGAATGCACTCCCCAAAACAAAAGTAAAAAAGCATCCTGGTGAAATAAAAGCAAATTCAAAGCGAGATAACAGCAAAGCTCTCACTAAGAATGCTAAGTACTGGAAAAATAGATGAAGAACTGCTGACCCACGTGTACTGATTTAGGTACAAGCTCTGCCTTGTAACAGCAGGATGTATGTTCCAGTCAAGTGCATATCTCTGCACAGAAATACTCCAAGCTGTGTAAACCACACTGCAAATTAAAAGCACTTAAGGAGACGTCTAAGCATAACGTTTCATAGAAAGTAGCAGAAGTTGCATTCTCAGCATTAAAAACTTCCTGCAGTGCTTTGTTGAATTATTCATACTTGGAGATGTGATCCTTTTTTAAGCACTTCACATTTGACCGTGTGCCATGATACAATCCCAGGGATCCTGCCAGGCACCTGGAAAGCTCCATGCTCAATTTTCCCAAAGTTGGAATCCTGAATCTCTTCAAATTTTATTTTAAAATGCTTTGGTTGTCTTTAAAGAACTTCAAGTCCCTCCTGTCATTTTTTGACTGATTTCCTGGCCTGCATAACAGCTTTTATCACTGCCTGCAAGGTGGGACACAATTTTTCATCTCTTATGATCTTCCTTGACACCCTTTGCCTTAAAACAGAGAAAAGCCTTCAAGTCATGTTCATCTTAGCCTTTCACTCTCTGCTTTAATTCCTGACTTTTGCCATAATGGCTGAAAAGACAAGAGATGCTCAGAGTTACTCTGTTCCATTGCAAATCCAATTCATTGCAATCCATTCCAAATCCAACATTTGAGCAAAACTATTGTAAACTCCTTTGGTCATAATGTAAACCCAAAAAAACCTGAATTAAGGAGTTGTTTTTTCAACCCAGTCCCTCATGAACGTGCTTATTTCTGATTTAAGCAATAAACTTTGTTACATTGAACAAACAGCAAACAATTCTCAAAGACAACTGTGGAGAAGTTTTTCTGAGAACTCAGCAGTGTGTGCTGCTACCTGCAGGACCAGCACATCCCAAACACCTTCCAACCAAAATTTCACACTCAGAATTTGTGCGACTGAGCCAAAGCCAGTGAGAATCTGCCAGGCAAGACACTGGAGTTCCATGGCTAAAGCCATCCACTGGTTTATGAACTCAGCTTTGGATGCTGCTGGCACTAAACGCAACTGGATGGCTGCAAATCTCAGGCTTTTCACTTCAAATTCTCACTTAGGTGAAAGCGATGTAAAAATTTCACGTAATCCACTCCTAGCTATTGCTCCTGAATACAGTCACACTAAAGTTCCATTAAACCCACAATTAAACCTGATCACTTTCAATTTTCACCCCATAAATGCCTTTTACTTCCCTCTAAAGACACCAATTTGAATTTAAATTACACCTGAAAACACTCCGTGCATCTATACAATTTATAATAGGCAATAATAACTGGCAGTATACAATTTATAAAAGCAATAATAGGCAATTTAATTATCATACGTGAATTTCAGCACACAGGTGAAGCTTTCCTCCCCGCATGAGTCATGTCATGTTCACAGCTCCAGAGAGCAGCGAACACCATGGGTTTCCTCGGTTTCCTTAGTGACCCTCGGGTTTAGGTGACTTCATTTGCTGACTTTGCTGTCAACACGTTAAATTCATCCCAAGGAAATCAGACCCCTTTGCGCTTAATTCAAATGTCTGATATTTACATCTAGGACCCACATGGAAAATGTTCTTTTGTGAACTAAATGGAGGCTACAGGATGGAAAACCCAGCAAAGTCTGGCATTACAGACCGGTCTTAACTTTTCCTGATATTTGTCAGCCTGCATCAGAAATAAGGTTCAACATAAATCCTCTACACAGTGCATGTGGGTGCAATAATTCATTTCCCCCTCTGTTTTCAGCACACATCAATTTTAATTCCTCTGTCCACACAGATGACATTTGCTTCTCACACAGTTCATTGCTGCATTCCTGGAGGTAAAATTCAGGAACTCTGCTGCTAACAGCTGTATCTCACGAGTTGCAGTTCCAAAACTATTAATTTTGCCAATAACACATGAAGCTGAATATAGCTGCTACCCAAAAGAGTTGAGCTGACATACAAGCAAAGAGACACAAGCATTCTTTTTGTCTGTGTAAAAGATTATTTCAAACGACAAAAAGCATTAGAAGAGTATCTGATGGATCAATGACATACATTAAATTTCAAAAATTACATATTAAATTTAAAAATTTAAGGAGTCTTACATCTAGCCAGCCATATTGGAGAATGGAGCCTTTTTTCCTCCTTCAGAATAAAGGATCTGAAATCTGATCAGTAACATGACTTTGTTCCTACAATGCCTTTAGGAAGAAATGTTGAGTTAATTACTCAATTAGAGCATATTTACTTTGTAATTACAGTGTCATGTTCAGTCATATTTAATTGTTTTTTCCAAAATACCCGAAGGCAACCATACGCGTAGTGGGTTAAAAACCTGAATATTTTAGATAAATAACAATACCATTTAGAGAAGGATATTTTAGATAGCTCAGAGTACTCTTTAAGGTTAAGTGGTTCTCAGACAATCTTTTCCTTGCAACAATTAACTCTTTAATGTTTCTATAGAAAATTCAAAACAAGTTCCCATATTCATTTTTTCTTCCCTATTACTGTGTCTGGTTTGAAAACCACTAAGTTTTCAGTCACCCTTAATAATTCCTTTATTTTAATCTTATGCCTTTCACTAAAGAGGAAAATTTCCCCTCCCTCCTAAGTTTGTTGAGTTTCTTGGTGCCCAGGTGAGATTTGTAACAAATTGTTTGCTATTTGTGGATTTCTTTTATTCTTGACAGATGCCAGGTTAAATAACTTTTTTTTACCCCCCCACACAAACAAGGCTTTAACTGGTACTCTGCTAATTTCTTCCAGCTGTTGAAGGACATTCAACTTGCTGGTGTTTTTTTCATGGATCATGAATGTTTTGCCTGCTGAGAAAGCCACTGAAATTTAGAATCTTCAATGTGGGACTGAATAAAAACACAAACACTTAAAGGAAAAACAAAAAGAAAATTGCAGAAGTCCTCTACAAACACAGTTTTAGCATTCCTGTATAAGCTTCTAACATCCAAAAAAAGCAAAGTACTCCAAAACCGGTGTGATGCACTGAGGCAAAGCCCCTCAAACAGTTTCTGTGTCTGGTTAAACACAGAAAAGTGGCAGCAGCTCAGCTCTTGGGTGACACTGAGCTCTCCATCTTCATAGTTGCAGATGGAAATACACAGAGCAGGTACCAGGAACAACACGGTGAGTTTGTTTGTTACGAATGTAATTAAATTCTGCAGCAGGCTGCACAATGAGTCTGGGGAAGCTCCATCCTCAAAGACACTCAGGATTTGCCTGGGCATGGCCCTGAGCAGTTCCTTTGAATCAGCCCTGTTTGGAGTAGGATGTTGAGCTGCCCAGCTTCAGCAGCTCCCTCCCATCACACAGAGCTATTCTGTTTATTCCTCACTTCCAAAAACACCGCAATTTCTGCAGTGAAACCCGTGCCAGGGAGAGCAGCACCTCCCAGACGTGTCTTTTTGGGGAGGAGGCTGGGGAAGGTGACACACAGAGCAGCCCACCCTCAAAGCCATCAGCAGTGGGTTCTCCCCAAGCTAATCATCTCCTGAGGAGGAACTGTGCTAATCATCTCAGCTCTAGACTGCAATAATTCAACCCTGCTATCTGGACAACCGCCAATTTGACCAAATATAGACAAAATGCAATTCCATCAAACCTTCTGTCACCTTCTACAACACATATACTGGCATTTTCTCTTTTTTTTTCCATTCCCACACCTCTCATGGATGAGTAAAGGCACCTATCCAAACCATACAACCTTTAATGTTGCATTTGGGTTTCTGGGGGAAATCCAGCCAGGGTTTTTGTTCTGAAAATCTCTATACATGGTACTGAGACACCTGTGACTTTTCCAGCTGGAATAAACCTACCCTGAAACCATCTCAAGTTCTTAAAGAAGTTTATTCCACTCTCATGATTATGTCTCATCCACAGAAATTCTTCCAAGGACTCTTCCAGAAAAGGGTTTATATTTACTACCAACAGCACCCTCTGTGATCATAAAACCCCACCAGTGGATATCAGAGACCCCAACAGCATTACAGCAGCCCCTTGTTAGAGGGTAGAAGTGAGCCAAGACACACACCTCTCATTTATCACAGCATGAAAAAGGTCCTGGTTTATTCCTCTGTACAGCTCAGCTGTAAAGTCATCCTGACTCCAACCATTCCCTGACTGTCTGCAGCAAACTCCTGCTGTAGGTCTCCCTTGCAGCCCCTGACTGCAGGGATTGGTGTGCAGCCGGTGACTGCAGGATTAGCTCACAGCCCCTGACTGCAGGGATTGGTGTGCAGCCGGTGACTGTAGGATTAGCTCACAGCCCCTGACTGCAGGGATTGGTGTGCAGCCGGTGACTGTAGGATTAGCTCACAGCCCCTGACTGCAGGGATTGGTGTGCAGGCTGTGACTGCAGGATTAGCTCACAGCCTCTGGCTGCAGGGATTGGGGTGCAGCCTGTGACTGCAGGATTAGCTCACAGCCCCTGACTGCAGGGACTTGTGTGCAGCCTGTGACTGCAGGCTCTTACCTGGCTAGACTGTGACTGCAGGATTAGCTCCCAGCCCCTGACTGCAGGGATTGGGGTGCAGGCTGTGACTGCAGGATTAGCTCACAGCCCCTGACTGCAGGGATTGGTGTGCAGCCTGTGACTGCAGGATTAGCTCACAGCCCCTGACTGCAGGGATTGGTGTGCAGCCGGTGACTGCAGGATTAGCTCACAGCCTCTGGCTGCAGGGACTTGTGTGCAGCTTGTGACTGCAGGATTAGCTCCCAGCCCCTGACTGCAGGGATTGGTGTGCAGCCTGTGACTGCAGGATTAGCTCCCAGCCTCTGGCTGCAGGGACTTGTGTGCAGCCTGTGACTGCAGGCTTTTCCCCGGCTAGACTGTGACTGCAGGATTAGTTCACAGCCTCTCACTGCAGGTCCCAACAGCAGGCTCCAACTGCACACCCAGACTGACCTCACAGCAGGGATTTTCTCTCTCCTCAAGATCCTCTCTCTTCTCCAGGTTCCTCCTCAGCTCACCCACTCCCTTTTATCACACTTATCTTTATTGGCTACAGCTGTGACTCATCAGGGGCAAGGCTGTACTGGGTAATTAACACAGCTGTTACTAATCAGGGACGAGGTCTCCTGTATTCCCTTCCCCTACACAACAGGACCAGTCCAGCGCCTGAATCTACACGTCCTCTCTCATTAGGAAAAAAAAAAAAAAAAAACACAAAATAAACAAACAAACAACAACAACAAAAAAACCCAACACACACACACAAAAAAATTAAGATTGACACAGCTTAAATGCACAGTGATGCTTTCCGATAAAATGGAAAATCTCTAAAAATGGTAATATGTTTTTTAACTTTTGTTGGTAATGTTACAAAGAAGAAATGCCAAGTTTATGTTAGGTAATAGAGGAACTACCAGAAAAAGGTAAAGCGTTCAGTGGCCACCAACATGTCTGAACCCTTAACAGCATTTTCTCTTTTTAAAATTAATGATGCTGAAATCCAGTAATAAACATTCTAATGAATACACTTGCTCTCAAATTCGTATCATCCCCACTATCTAAATAAAACCAGCCTTTCAGAGAAATGATTGGCAGAACATATACTGGGTTTGTATACAGCCTTAAAAAAAGATGGGCAATTGAACCATTTAATAACATTATGTTTTGTAAAGCATGTATCTGCCACTGGTAAAAGCTTTCTTTGGTGTTGATCTGATTTTTGTCGTGTTCAGTAATTTAAGAGAGACTTTTACTGCATGCAGTCACATCTGTTATGCTGGTTGATAGTCAATAAATCTAGAGAACACTTGCTCAGAAGAGCTCTTTTATTTGCTGTTCCTGAACTTGAATGACTCTGTTCCTTTCCTTATTTCCCAGAAGGGGTTAAACAAGACACTTCCCAGCAAGTCGATGGCCACAATGACAATTCACACACACAAGAAGTAAATTTAAGAGTGATTGCCCTTCAGGTAAACCCTAATTTTCCACAAAACTGAAAGAAAGTAAGCCAAAACCAAGCACATATGGCAACACTGCAGCTAAAGAACATGCTCTCTGAAGTGATTTGAGGAAACAAAACAAAAAGATGAGGACAAAGAACTCAAAGTGAGTATCTCAGTAGGATAAATTAATTCCACGTGGCAAGGTTGTGTCACGTCTGCTGTACTGAATTACTCAGGTGTAACCCCAAAAACATATTAGAGGTGCAAGCACGAGGGGGTTCAGAAAGTGCCTTGGCTGCAGAGAGCACACCAGGTGAGTGCAAACTTCAGGGGGAACCAGTCAGCGGCAACACTGATGATGATCTAACCAAAACCTCTGTGACTGAAGATAACTTCAAAGAAAACCCTTCAAAAGTATATGCTTTAAATTCCATGCCTTTTGCAGGGCACTTAAATGCCCATTCTAAGGATAGGAAGTGCTTGAAAGCACTTAAATACCTTTCTGAAGGCTCTACTGGCAACTTCCAGAAATAAATGCGGTGCACTCCGACTATGCAGAATGTTTAAGTACCGTTACTTAACATTTTATTAAATATTTTTATATTACACTGCTATTTCATATTATAGTGAATAAAATGCTTCACGCCAACCAAAAGTTCCAAGTACTTTGAGGCAGAGGATAATACTTCATAAATACAAGTGTTTATTGCTAAATCAGGGGAGCTTTGAATTTTAGTGCTGCATCTTTAAACAGTGATACAGACTCTTTTTCTCCAAAAATCCTGAAGATAAGCTGTTTCAGACCGTATTCTTTATGCCCCATGGCTAATGCCTACCCTGACCAACTTTTACAGCAAAACAAGAGCACAAGAACAACTACACAAAAATGACGACTAAGTTTGCTAATCTGGTCACTTTGTCACCATGGAAAGAGAGTGGTTTATCCTACACATGAAAGCACTGCCCCAAAACGAACAGGAAATAAAACTGGTATTCTGAAAATAGAGCAGAAAATTAAAGCAAACATCCAATAAATTCTAGCGCCTATAGCCAGTGGTTTTGTTCTGTAGCACAGCACGAGACAGATTTCAACTCTTCAACTGAAATCAGCTGTGAAGTGTACACAACCATCTCTATTTATACTTGCAAAGTTAAGGGGAATATCTGTGGGTCTGACCCTCATTTCAGGTCACAAAATGCATTAGGGACCATGCTTGTGACTTGACCCTCTCGCTATCAATAGGCTTCTGAGAAATAAAGGGTATACTAATTAGTTCTTAATTTAACAGATACAGGAGATACAAGGACTATGAAAAGAGTGTCTTACAGGGAAACATTTCAAGAACAGGGTATGTGCGGGTTAGGAAAGGAGGTTGCAAGAAGACCTAATTATGGTTGACAAATACCTGAGGGGGCTCTTTTTCTACAAGCAGCAGGTAGAAATCTGTTCAAAATACGCAATAAGGACAAAGCCCAAAGGCATTATCTGAAATTGAAGGCAGGGTAGTTCAGACACGGTATCAGAAATGGCTTTTCACTCAGAGGATCATTACTGTATGGAACAAATGACCTACCAGGGGCTCTTCAATCCTAATGAATTTTATTCCGGGATAGACAGCGCTGTCTCGGCGCTCCATGCAGAGAGCCGGGGTGGTCACAGCATCCCGGGCTGGCTGAACACCCCGGGCTGGTCACACATCCTGGGCTGACCACAGCATCCCGGGCTGGCCACAGGATCCCGGGCTGGCCACAGGATCCCGGCATATCCCGGGCACATCCCGGGCTGGCCACAGCCTCCCGGCATATCCCGGGCAGTGCCGCACATCCCGGGTTGGCCACAGGATCCCGGGCACATCCCGATCAGTGTCGCCCATCCCGGGCACATCCCGGGCAGTGTCCCCACATCCCGGGCAGTGCCCCCATCCCGGGCAGTGCCCCCACATCCCGGGCAGTGCCCCCACATCCCGGGCAGTGTCCCCATCCCGGGCAGTGTCCCCACATCCCGGGCAGTGTCCCCATATCCCGGGCAGTGCCCCCATCCCGGGCAGTGTCCCCATCCCGGGCAGTGCCCCCACATCCCGGGCAGTGCCCCCATCCCGGGCAGTGTCCCCATCCCGGGCAGTGTCCCCATCCCGGGCAGTGTCCCCATCACGGGCAGTGTCTCCTGCCCATCCCGGGCAGTGTCCCCACATCCCGGGCAGTGTCCCCATCACGGGCAGTGTCTCCTGCCCATCCCGGGCAGTGTCCCCACATCCCGGGCAGTGCCCCCACATCCCGGGCAGTGCCCCCACATCCCGGGCAGCGTCCCCACATCCCGGGCAGTGTCCCCATCCCGGGCAGTGTCTCCTGCCCATCCCGGCAGCCCCGCCGGCTCGGCGGCCCTGCAGTGCCACCTTCCGGGAGAGGCCCCCGGGACCCCGCTCCCCTCCCCAGCCGAGGCTTTTTGAAAACCACAGCAAAGGCGCTGCCTTTGGCTCCTTTCCTGCCGGACGTGGCCAGCACAGACCGCTCCGGGCAGCGCGTTCGGCCGGCTGTCTGTCCACGCCGGGGCCGGGCGGGCTCCATCCGCCCTCTCCCTCCCCACAGGGGGCTGCAACACGTGGGTTTGCAAACCGGTTTTCTGTCTTATTCCAAGAGAGCAAGTTCTCAAAAGTACTACGAGGGAAGGCACCAAAGATGCCCGCCTAGGATCCCACCCAGTCCCACACGGGCATTAGATGTGATGTAGTTAGTTTTGGAAGCTTTTGCTGGCCCTTCTTGGGTGGGGTTTTGTCATTTTCTAGCCAAACATAAGCTGTATCAATGAATAGTTATCATTAAAAAAAAAAAATCCTCCATTGTGTAGCAAGAAATGAACACTGTGTTCTCAGCATTGACAAATAACGCACTATTTACTTGCCTTTGTGCAATAGGAGACTGTAATGGAAGCACAGCAGGCTTAGCATCCAAAAAACCGAGGGAATTCTTACTTTAGGGTCAACGATTTTCAGGACAGGTCGTCACGTTCAGAAACGTAAAACAAGTATGTCACAAACCTACCCAAACCGGCAGCTACAAAACCAACAAAGCCCTTCCAAAGACAACTCCTCTTCCTCAGAGCCCTCAGGGTGCAACTAAGGGCCTCTCTAGGCTTTACTCCTTCATTTATTTGAGCAGCCCTGTTGGAGCAGCTCCCCTGCTGCCCAGGTGAGAGCTGCTCAGGTGGGGCTGGCCGTGTCAGAGCTGTGCGGGCAGCAGCTGCCGCCAGAGGCCTGCTCACATCAGTCACAGCTCAAGAACAGACATCAACATTTGTCTCGCACCGCCAGCACCTGGAACGTTCACCTTGCTGCCAGGATGCAAGAGAAAGGGCTGATCTAAATCAGTCTTCCGTGTCAGGAGCGAGGAGCAGACCAGGATCCCAGAGCTGGCTTCCTCTCCTACCCCCCTCCCATCACCACCTTGCAACTGGCAATCTGCGGTTGCTTTGGTGGCTCCATTCCACGTTGTGATTGGTTTGCTCCCGTCTCCTCACCGCCAGGTTTTCTTGACTACTGATCAATTTAACCTTTCAGGTGCTGTTTGCATAAAATAAAAACGGATCGTAAATAAATGGCAACCCGAGCACTGCCAGGGAACAGAACTCCCTTCCACTCGGCTGATTTTCCGTTTGCTTTGGAAGTTGCTCTTTCACCTGGGAGTAACGACAACCCGCGTCAAGAGACAGATGCAAAACTGTTCCTCCAATTATATAATCACTGCAACTGATAAGGAGGGAGCTGGATTTGGGTTGCCATAGCGTTGGCATATTGCTATGGAGGCTGAGCTCTTCATCCACTTTATCAGCTCCGGACCAGGAAGAGCAGCCCAATTACGCCTGCCGAACGCATGTGCTGCAGGCTCGCTCCCGCTTGGAGAAGGAGCGCTCTGGATCAGGGGCTGCTCCCTTTCCCCTCCCACCTCATTTCGGTGGAGTGCTTGGGGGTGCCGGGTGGTTTTATTCCTTTTAATCTGCGTTCAGTCGGAAGGACGGCGGGTGTCATCTCTAAACCCCGCTACCTTTGCACCCTTGAGCGCTGCCTCAGCGCTGCTGCCCCTCCCCAGCCGCCCCTCCATCCGCCCCTCCAAGGCCTCGGGGGGACCGGGGGGTCACCGGGCCCCTCGCAGGTGCTGGATGCCAGCGGGCGGGGGCACCTTTGCCAGCGGGGAAGTTGTCGCCGGCCCAGGGAGGGGGTGCCCCGGGGAGCGGGCGGGGGGCGATGGGGGAGAACTTGGCCGGGGAGGGGGGTTCTGCTGTGGGGGGAGAGAAGGAGCCCGGCAGAGCGCTGCTCTTCCCTCGCCCGGGGGAGGAAATGGCTCTGCCAGCTCTGCAACACCGCCGTGCGTGTGTGCAGGGCTGGAGGGAAGGGAAGGGAGGGGAGGGGGTGACTCCATGCAGGTAACGGGATAAAAATAACTTCAGGAACGGCAGGTCGGGGTTGGGCGGGGGAGGACGGGGGCGGGGGAAGGCTTCTGGAGTTTGGACAAACAAAGTTTTACTACAGGGAATAGCGGGGGGACATTTGCTGACGCCGAGGAGCAACAGCGCGGGTCCGGTATCCATGATGCAGGCGATGGATCCTGCGAGGAGCCGGGCGAGAAATCACGGCCCCGAGTAAAAATCCAACTTTCATCTCCACGCAGGCACCCCCGGCGCCCCTCGTTCTCTGGGCACACGTATGGTGCACATGTGTGTAAACAGAAAATCGTCCCTTCCCTTCCTCTCCCCTGCCGTGCCGGAGATTGGGAATAGCGTACGGCGAGGGAAGGGCTCCTCTCCCGGTGCCTTGGGAAGCCGTACCCAGATGGAGCTTAGGGGGGCCGGGACGAGGCGAATTGGGCAAGATCCCCTAAATCCGGCGGCCCCGCGAGTGAATCCCGGTGTGGCACGGAGGAGCGGCTCCCCCGAGCCCCCGGCCCCAGCGCGCATCCCCGAGCCCTCCCAGCCCCCGAGAAGGCGACCCAAAGCAACTTTTCCTCTTCGCCAGGGCTTTCCTAAGGAGCAGCCGTGCTGCGAGGGGCCGCGGGGGTGTCCCCCCGGCCGAGGGGAGCTGCGTGCTCCGGGGGGCAGCCGGTGGGTGTCAAGGGCCGTCCTCTGCCCCGGCCCCTCGCCCGCCCCTGCCCGCGGCGGCGGCTGAGCCGAGCCCGGAGACGAGGGACAAAGGGCAGGGTAGGGAATGGTTGCTAGGTCCTCGGAGGTAAATCCCGGGCTTACCTTGATGGTTTTCCTCTGGAATGTACATCCTCTTGTTTTCATTGACCATTTAAAACGAGTCCGGAATAATCCCTCCGAAAATCGGCTTGGTAAAATTCAAGGAAGAATGGAGCTGCAGATTTTCCCCTTTTATTATTACCTGATTCCCATTATTGCATCAAACACCAAAACCTGATCCTTTCCACTACTGCCTCCTTTAGTGAAATTGCAATGCATCCTCAGTACATCCGGGCCCCTTCCAAGAATTTAGCACAGCACCTCTGGCTGTTAAACCATAAAAAAGAACAGGAAGGGGGGAAACGAGAGAGAGGGGTGGGAAAAAAAAAAAAAAAAGAAAAAAAAAAAAAAAAAAAAAAAAGGAAAAAAGCAAAAGCATCCAGGGCAAACCTCTGAGGGTTAAAACGCCTTTTTAAAATCCACCAACTACAAGAGTAACAACGGGAGGAAGAGGGAAAAAAAAAAATAAAATAAAAAAAGACCCAGGGAGATGTTCAAACGCCGCTGCTCCTCCTCTTCAAAGCCATTCTGAGCGCGTTGTGTTGGCAGGGAGCTGTTTCTGCAGAGGAAGAGAGCACAGTCCCAGCCCCTTACTCCCCTCCCCTCCCTCAGCGCGCTCGCTGCCCGCTCTCTCCCTCTCGCCGACAGACAGACGCACTGAACGCTTCCAGATGTTCCAGCTGCGGCGGGCTGCACGCAGCTCCCCGCGCACGGAGCCGCCGGGCTCCAGCTGAAAGTTTAACACGCCGCCCGCCTCCACTGCGCCTGCCGGAGCCTCGGCACAGACATGACGTCAAGGAGGCCAGCCGGAGGCCAGCCCGAGCCGGCCGTGCCCGGGGGAGCGGGGCCGGGCAGGGCCGGACGGCGGCACGGCCCCGGCATAGCTCCGGCATGGCCCCGGAGCCCGGGCACGGCCCCGGCACGGCCCCGGAGCCCCGGCACGGCCCCGGCATGGCCCCGGAGCCCGGGCACGGCCCCGGCATACCTCCGGCACGGCCCCGGCACAGCTCCGGCACAGCCCCGGCATAGCCCTGGAGCTCCGGCACAGCCCCGGCATAGCCCTGGAGCTCCGGCACAGCCCCGGCAGCGCACCCGGAGCTCCGGCACGGCCTCGGCACAGCTCCGGCACAGCCCCGGCACAGCCCCGGCACGGCCCCGGAGCTCCGGCACGGCCCCGGCACAGCCCTGGAGCTCCGGCACGGCCCCGGCACAGCCCCGGAGCTCCGGCATGGCCCCGGCACGGCCCCGGCACAGCTCCGGCGCTGCGCCCAGCACCGCATCCCGGGGAGAGCCGGGCCCAGGGAGAGAGCTGCGGTTCTGCCGAGCCCCCCGCGGGCACGGCGGCAGCGGGGAGCCGGCCCCGAGCTGCAGGCACAGATGTTTGGGGAGATTAATGGAGCGAGGATTTGCAGAATCCTCGGTGGAAGCGCCGAAGCGCTCCGCCGGTATCCCCGCCACTTGCCTTAATTGCGCCTGTCATTTGGGCCGCTGTTAATTGAAGCCTCCGCGGAGAGCCAGGGCGACTGCTTTCAAAGGGAACGCGAACCGAATGCGGTACGTGTTAAAGCTATCCGGACTCTCCGAGCTGCCATGTTAAACGAGGGATGCGGACCCCTCAGGACCGCTGCGGGGACGGCCAGGGCCCGGAGAACCGGCGCGCACGGAGGTGAACACCGGGGGCAAACCCGGGGCTGTAGGGTGTCACCAAAACCGAGCATCCAGCCTAACACCACACGCGTGCAGTGCCACTCGTGGAGCTTAAAACACCGTGGTCGCTTCCTTTCAAGTGGTTTTCCATTTTAACAAGAGAAAAAAAGAGGGTGTTTCCAATTGGTTAATACCCCCATAAAGGAAACACTTTGGAACAAACTTAGTGCCTTCCCTACAAATGCTTTTGGGTGGGATGTATCAAAAATCCATCTCTTAATGAGGCTCTCTCCCCTCAACTCTAATTGAGCTGCCTCTCATCTGGAACCTAAAACATTATAGAAAGCACCACCAGCTAACAGATTTATGGAAAGAAGCAAAACCAAAAAAATACCCACCCAACACGTCCATTTGGAACTACAAGGAAAGCTAGAATAGATGGAAAGCACTTACCAAAAACTGGATGCAGCCAAATCATTTGTCCTAAATAAAGGTCATTTTGGTTTCTAATAACCACTGATCATCACAACTTCTGCATTAGATGCTCTTCAAAGGGTAATTAACCAACACCATATTGCCACTGACAGCATGTAGAGGCACAGCTTTATTTCTGACTCAGGAGGAAGAGTTCCTCTGAGCAATTAAAATACTCTGTCCTCTCTTGCCTAGTTTTTCTCTAATAATGTCACATGCACTTACCCATTTGACTTAGCAGATCAGGCAAGATCACAGCTAGAGGTAGGATGGCAACATCTTGGCTTTCACTTCCAGTCCAAGTTTCCTTTTCTTAAAAAAGCCAAGTCCTACCTTCGCCATTATAAAAAGGACTGAACAGAAAATACTGCGCTGCCTACGTGTGTTGTGTAAATGTACATTTTGTTTTTCTCTTGTGACCACAAATCCTTGCCGTTTTGGGTTGTGCTAACTCCATTTTTCACACCCCTGAGTCAATGGAGCCTTGCACGGACAAAGGATCTCGGGGAGGGAGTGCACGCTGGTCACCCCTGCCCAGAAATCAAACACTGCTGGAGCACCTGTAAATATTTCTTCTGCCTTTCGTGGGTCACATCCTCAGCTAGCTGGAGATTTACGTACAGCATTGTTTAAACAGTTAAAATCCACATAGCCCTGCTTTATGCCAGCTCACATATGTATGCAGGCACATACACAAGCTGTCTCTGACACCTACAAATCTTTTTCTCCGTTCTTTATCCCTCTCTCTCTCTGCCAAGCTCCCACAGTAGGACACAAGTTGGGCCAATTACCAAAAATCAAATACCAAAGGAAAATAGAACAAGAAACAAGGCTATTAGCTGGCATTAATTTCTCCAGCATAAATAAAATTCTACTATAGCTTGATGCTTCCTTACTCAGCAATTCTAATGAAATGCTTTCCTCTACAGAGAAGTGGAAAGAAACTGATTGTAGGATAAAGATGGAAAAAGATCCTGCTAACGGGTCAGGTGGCATAAGAGTGAACACCCACCTTCCCCTAAATTATTTGTATTGTCCAAATAGTCTATGAAAACAGGCTTGGTAGCGAGGTGGCATTTGCAGTGAAGCTGCCTGTAAGATTTTTTTTCCTGAATGTGGTTACTGAAATGTACATTTAATATGGATTCCATCAGGTTAAGAACTTGAGGTGCTAACCTTCACAAAAACTAGGAAAATTAGCCTTCTGCAGGGTTCAATCCCCACAGACACACCCAAAGAGCAGTGTACAAGTGAGAGGTCAGCTTTAAAGTGAATTATGAAAGAACTATTACTCCAATACAAGGCCAATTCAAAAGTTCTTAGTCCCTGCCTGATATGGCAGCCAGCAGATTTGGGGGTGAGGTGGACAGAGTAAAGATCAGACACAAGGGTATCTCACACTGGCCTGCACCAGTGCTTGTGGAGTTCCTCTAAGCACATGATGACAGACTGGACAAATGATCCCATGTACCCTCAGCCTTAGGCCCCTCTGAGGTGGAGACACAAATTTTCCATCCCATGCAATGGGACAAGAAGGAAAAATTGTTCTCCATTTGCTCTGAGAACCGCTGTGATGAGGGCCATATAAAGCACCAAGCCAGAGATTCCTGAAAACCTGCAATTTAAAGTCATAAAGTGTCAAAAACAAAAAACCCAAAACCAACTTGTAGGGTCCAGGCTGTGAACATGCAAGTCCATCCTGCACGTCAGGAATGTTTTGTTCTGTGTACAACATGGCAGCCCTTCCCTTTTACCCAGCCTTAGAAAGAGCATCCCGGGCACAACAGCTTCCTCAAAGTCCAGTACAGGACCTGCATCCCTTTTTAGAGCAGGAATCACCTGAGCAGGTTGTGCAGGAGAACATTTCCCTGCTTCCAAAAGGAGGAGCTGCCCTCATGCTGGATGGAAGGATGGGGATAGAAAGCAACGGCATGGAAGCAGCGCAAAAACTCCGCACTGAACTCTTTTTATAGCTCATAACATTATTTGTAAGGCTCTTTTAAGCAGTCTCGGTGCTTCTAAAATGATGCAGGGTTTCCACTGGGCCCCCTGCACAGGCTAATTGCAGTGGATTATGCTCACACTATTTTGGCAGTAATGCCTTCCACTCTAAAAGAAAAGGGTAAATTATTCAAAAGCGGGAAAGAAATGTATTTTATCTCAGAAATGGTACTAATGTTCACAATACAAATGCAATTCCTTCCAGGGCCAGCTCGGAGAAACGGTGCCAGAGCTCTGTGTTACTTTGCTGAAAGGTTTTTTTTTTTCCCCTGCAAATTTTAGGTTTTGCACCTCCATCAACAAACAGAGAAGGCTTCTGATAAGAATCTGCTCTTCCTTGCACTGAAGACTATGAGATTTTTTTTTTTTTTTTTTTTTCATTGATTTAAATAAATGACCATTCCAGCCTAAAGGAACAGCCTGAGCAGTCCTGGGCACACTAAAGAATCACTGTGCATGAACATGATACTCCCAACAACTCCTGCCATTGTTGGGCCACACACAGTAAAATATCAGTATTGGCTATTTCCGGCTATTGCATGACCACAATGTCATTTTTTAAAATTAAATATTGATAGTAAGTTTTGCTCATATTTCAGGACTGCTGTGGTAAACATTGTTCCCCAAGTTATTTTTGATTCTTTTGAACTACAGATCATCTAAAACCGTATAATCCTCGACAGTTCTTATTTGTTAATGAGAAAAAAAAAACAACCTGTTTGAACCTATGAATACAGATTTATGAAAATGTTCTTTATTTGACTTTTCTTGGTTGCTTAATTTGAATTGAAATAAAAAAAAAAAATCTGGGATGGATGGGAAGCAGAAGGCTGATGACCAAGATTTCTAAGGGATTTCATTTCTTAAAATCTGGAACAGTTCCATACACACTGGAACTTTTGAGATTTTACACAGTGAAAAAGATTGATTTTCAAAGTCAAGCTGGGAAACTTAGCTGCATTTTTCACATTCAAACGAAAAGAAGTGGTTACTTGACCTTGAAATTTCAGTCATCAGCTTTTACATTTGCATTTAAATGTTGTCAAGCAACTACAAAAAGTTAGAAGGGAAATAATAAGATTATCGAGATAGTTGTGTGGCCCACTAAAGCATGTTAAGGCCTAGTACTGGCAAATGACAGAAAATATTAGGTCTAAGGGTGAAAAAAAAGGGAAAGAATGAAATAATTGACAGCTGGGTAGGGAAGCAGCTAGTAAGGAGAAGAAGTGGTCATTAGACACAGAAGAGAAGGAAGTAGATTAAATTGATGGCCTTCACGTAGGTGTTGGTTTTCTAGGCTGCAGAAGCCTCTAGAGAGTAACCTGGATGTCTAAAAGTGTGGTTTTATTCCCCTCTCACTGGCTATCCCAGCTGTCAGCTGTGATCTGTGACTCAGTGGGGGGTGGCAGAAGTGCTTTTTCAACTCCAGCTGTAGAAATGGAAGAAGTCACCATTTGTCTCCGTAAACGGGTGATTGATGTTCGATTACTCTGCAGCATTGCATGAATCCATGCACAATTTTAAGGTGCAACAGAAAACGACTGCTTGAACACTCTAATAAAACCACAAAATAGGCACTTGTCCCAAGTTAAAATAGAAATGCAGCTACGCTTATCAGACTTGGAAAACTTCTGGCAGTTTTCATTATGCCATCATCATCATCATGGATACCTGAGGAAGAGAGGAAGGTTTAACACCTCTGCAGAATTTAAATGCAAAAGTATTGTCTGGAAAAAATTTGGTGGCTCTGCCGTAAATGTTTAAGGGATAGACTCAAACTGAACAAAAAGTGCTGCACTGTTTCTATTTCAAGTAAGAAATAATTGAGTCTGTCTAGATTGGTTACGTACTGATACAGAGATTTACACTCAGCACCGTTTCATTAGCTTCTGCCAATTAAAAACAAAAAATAAAAAGAGAGAGAGAAAAAGGCAAAATTGTTGCTGGTAATACAAGTCTAAAATCAAAACAAATTAAAACAAATTAAAAATTAAACAAAAGACGTGAACTTATAATGTCTACAAGGAGATGCACAAGGAAAAAATGAAATTTTAATCCAGTCAGCCTGCATCGGCGAAAATAATGATGCAAACTCTTGAGTGTGTCTTCGATACTTGGCACAGCTTACACAACAACAATTGGGAGCCTACTACCATTCTAATCTTCCACCACAGTTCTAGAAAATACTCAAAAATATGGAGTTTGTAGCTTGTTCTTAACTAAGACCCACACAGAATTTTGGATGTAGGGCAAGCGCAAAGAGACTGTTTTGGAAGGGAGGGATTCTTCAAAGAATAAATGTTTGCAAGTTGCTGAGGAAGACCTGACAGTGACTAGAAGAATTACATGATGCTGACATTTGGAAACCTCAGTGGGCCTAATTAGCAAACAATGAAAACTACACAAAGTGAAAATAAGGAGGAAATGCAGAAAAACATATTTAGCTAGGACAACCAAGTATAAAATTAATAAACTGAGTTCAAAAAAGAGAAACAAATTAATGTGGGGGCGGGCTGTAAGACCGAGTTCCTTCCTTGTCTTTCGGAACTTAAAAGATTCAAAACTCTTAAATATGCTTTGTCAACACGGAAAATTATTGACAAACTCAAGGAAGCCAGCAATTTGGAGCTCTGACAGAGTTTGGAGGATTTGCAATAATCACTAATGAGATAAAATGGTCTAAAAATACATCACCTTACGTATCAGCTGCGAGGAAGGTGATTAGATTAATTTGTCAGAATAGTCAGTTACTGTGATGTTGGCCTGATACACAATGTCAACATTTCATCTTCAACAATCACTCTTTCTACACTGAAGGGCTACACTGCTTAGTGAGTGCTATCTGGTTATAATGCAATCTTTGTGGCATTCTTTGGGCTTTTTTCCCCCCAATTATTTCTCTCCAAAATGAATAAAACCCACAACTCACCCTGCAATCAGCCTCTGTTTCAACTGCAGCACCTTTGCTCTGCGCGATCTCAAAATCTGTCCCACAACTTGCCGTTCTCCTACCGCCTCCTGTTCAGATGACTGCTCATTGTGTTTATTTAATAATGACTTCGTGGTCAGTTCAAAAGGGGCACTAAGTCAGAAACAACTTCCACGTGTGGCAGTGCTTGATTTCAACCCCATTTTCCAGAACTGTGTGGTTACAGGCCATAGACAAACCAGAGTTATCTCAGCACCACCTAAACATTGTGCTCGATTTTTTGCAGACTGCCCTTTAAACCAAAATTAGTTCCAACAGACTGCTCAAAAGAGCTCTCTTTATTTCCAAAAAAAAAAAAAAAAAGTAATTGTCAAAACACCAAAAGCAAATTCTACACAAACCCTAGCTGAATTGGTTACACCATCAGTGTTAAAAATGTATATTTCATTAAGGAGCCATCTTGAGTAATCCCTCTGCTAGGACACCCAAAAACCCATTTAGCGGGACTTTAATAAAATGTTACAGAAGTCCTGGAAGCGTGAAACAAAGTGTTTGGAGATGCTTTTTGCTGGACAGATAATAAAGGCAACCCAAAAAGATTCCTGAACGCTGTATAAGTTAAATCTGCTTCCATTGCACAGATCTGAGCTTGCACACAACAGTTATTCAAATAGCTTCGATTTAGAAATGGTTGTGTGGCTGTCACTGTGAACTCCAAGACTGCTGAAAATCATTCCAAACACTTGTAGCAATATGTAATGGGTGGCTGCCCGAATGTGTGCTCTCCTCAGCCTCCTCAGCTGCAGTGGAGCCCTGGTGAAGCGACAGGCAGCAAAGCTGAGAGCATTATTTGATTTGGAGGATGATACAGTGAGGTGGTAGGTTTTGAATTGACATAGTAGAAGAAATGTTCATTGTGTTCGCGGTTTCTCAAAAAAAAAAAATCTGAAGCTTTAGAAGCTGAGAAAAAAATGTTGTATTTTTATTTAAACTACCCCTCCAACAAGCATTCAGAACAGTTTATTTATGTCTCCACGTTTAATTCTCCCATCTTTGCCTAAACGTGCAGACAAGCAGAATAAAGCAATAAACAACTTAAAAATCTTTACTCACTGGTTCCACATGTTCTGAAGGAATTATTTATATTTCCTTCACAGGAATGGTTAAGAGTTCAGTTATTTTATAATGCCATCAGTGTGTGCACTGGTTTATAAGAGTTGCATCTCCAGAACTCCAGGAGACCACGAATGACTAAGCTAAGCTCCCAACATACACAAGAGGAGGAGAAGGAAGGAAAGCAGGAAAGAAAGTGAGAAAGAAGAGAAAGAAGAGAAAGAAAAGAAGACAGCTTTATCTGAAAGTAATGTGTCACAACAAATAAGTTTTCCAGACCAGATTTAACATCCTCTTTGATTTAGGGGAGAGTAAGAGAGAAATAGACAAAGATCACCTCCTGCTTGAACTTCAAATAGCAACAGTTCCACACTGAGGGGAAACCAGGTAGGCTTCAGAACAGGTTACATCACTGGCTGAGACTGCTTCAACTGTTATTCATAACTCACCCTTTTCTAAAGCACGGTGGAACTTTTATGTCTTTATTTGATATTTTACACTACGGCACTACACTACGGGAAGAGAAACTAATGATTTTTAATAAGAACAAAGAAAAACAAATAAAATAAAAAGAGAATGGAAAGCTCATGGCACTTACACATATAGCAAGCTCATGTAATTGCATCACTTCATCCTTCGACATTGTCCCTCTTTCCTGTCCCCTTCTCCTCAGCTTTTTGTGCTGTTTTCTTAAATCAGAACAAAAAACCCCAGGAGCTGTGAAGAACTGAGGTTTTGATGCTGATAAAACATGATAGTTTTCATAGGTAATCTTTCAAACTGGTAAAAACCGAATAAATGCTTGACCCGATGATGCACAAGAACCAAACTGCAGAGAAGGGAAGCCCCACTTCCCACTTTGCTCCCCGACTGCCTTTCCAGATGTCCTCTATGTCTCATCTATCTACCTGTGTTTCCACAAGACTGTGTGAGTCTGTGACTTTAGAAGAAGATTGGGTGAGAGAAAGCAAGATGAAGATTTCAGACCTGGCTCCTTAACAATTAAATCCCTCAGCAAGTCTCTGTCCCGTTCTTCAGTTTCTTCTGGACTTCCAGAGCAAAGCAAAGCCACGCTCTTTACAAACAGACACGAGTGACAGTGCTCATAAAATAAAACAAAACACAGCATGACACAACTTGACGTGAAAACTCTTCCTCACGCTGTGAGCTGTCAGGCACTGGACCATCTTTCTCTAGTCTGAAGGGTTCTTCTCGTACATCAAAGGAACACAAAAGGCTCAAAATCTTACTCAGCTCCCTCTGTATCACTGCAATGCTAAAGGCTCGATGATTTTGTTACTTAAGTGAGTAACTGTTGGACATCTTCCCTCTTCAGTCTCATAGGGGAGTCTGACTTTTACAATTATTGTATCATCTGCTGCCATCTCCTGAAGAAACACAGCTTGAACTTTGGGGAAAGGCAGGGAAATGGAGATATCCACACTCCGAGCTTTCTGCTGGTCCGTGCCGCCTGTCAGTCCCAGAGGAAAAGCACAGCCTGAAAGCTCCGTGCTGGCAGATTCCGAGAATGCAGAAAACGCTAACATGGCTGGGAACTTTCCACCCCTCTGGTTCCGTTTCCCTCCCGTTCGGATCCGTGGTGTTTGTGGCAGCCGCTGCCACGCACAAAGCCCAGGGAAGGAGCTCTTATCAGCACGAGCGCGACCTTATCAGCGGGGCTGGTGCGCCGCAGAGCAGAGGAAGCACACGGTGCAGGGGCTGCACAGAGAGCACCTGATTTAATGAGGCGTGTGGCTGTTGTTGTGACACGAGCAGGCACAGACTTGTGCCCAGGGGATGGACTGACAGATGTCAGACGTTCTGAATATCTGTATTTAGCTCTACGCTAACTGTGCAGCTGGTTCTGCAGCCCAGCGGATGTCTAGAAGCAAAAGACATCAATTAGTTGGAGAAGGAGGGAGGAAATTCTGCTCTCGGAATAAAATAGGTTGACAGAAGAAGAATGCTACGGAGAGGGGGAAATAAAGCCAAATAAATAAATGAATAAATGAAAGGGAAAGAAAAAATGCACAACAAAACCTAAACAAACCCTGCTTGGCCCAGTGACCCAAAGACATGCCTGTAAGATGATCCCAACCTCAGCCTGAAATGACTCCATATCTATACTTACATAAATCTTCCTTTTTGTGCTGGTGTATCAGCTCCAGTTTACCAGAAATAGAACTACAAAAATAGATCTATAACCATATATAAACATTTTTTTCTTCTTCTGCGCTCCTCCAGTATTTAAAAATCGTTTTAAAATCATACAGCTATTTTTAAACTAGATTTCTGCAGCTTAACTGGCCTAGCATATCAAAACAATGTAGTCATCAAGAGAGTTACAAAGATAGCGGAACAAGCACACTGTGAAAGAATGGCAGATGGTATTATTGTCAAAATGGAAGAGAGCTGGTGGTCGTCTAATAACTCATTGAAAGCTGCATCATGCCTGAACTCTCACACGTGAAGAACACAAGGTTTAAATGTCTAAATTTATTTTTTAACTATTCTACTGAGGAATAACAAGCAGAACCCGCAGATGCTCCCCAGCGCAGGGGGAGTCCAGATGCTTTCCTGGGGAGCTAAACCTGTGTATTTGCTAAGACCCAAACTGTTTCTGGGGAAGCTGTTGAATCTGACAAGATCTTGCAGAAGAATTACACCGATGTGGGTCAATTGCTTTCACCAAATTACTCCCAACTTACATTATTACAAATGAGATCACGATGCCATTCAGTCGTCAATGGAAGTAAAATCTAACCCATAAAGATGCATCTGCACTTGAGTACTCGGCAGAATGGAAGTGATGAATCACACTCTTGCCCTAAGAGTGACACAAAGGAGCAATCAGCTTGAGCTGATGTTCTGGCACCAGTTAAGAACACACTCGTGACTCCCCACGTTATAAGTTCCTCAGCCCTCGAGATGAAGCTCCCATAGTTTGCAGCAGCATAAAATATAGTCACTGATGATATTCAGAGCGCCTCACATCCAAAAAAATAAAACCAACTAACTTCAGAGCGCACAAAAAGTGTTTAAAAATAATTTTACTAGTCACAATTGGCATTTGAGTTAAAGCTTCACTCTGAATTAACACTGCGCCGTGCTTTGAAATTGGAGTTGGAAAATGCCACGGGAAATGATTTACTATTGTACGAACTTGGTCAGGATATGAATGTGAAAAGGCTCAGCGAGATGTGGAATGGCCATAAATTGTTGAGCCACCAGTTGCATGTTACAGCTACAGAGAGGCTGCACACCAGTCAGCAGTGAAGCCCAAACCATCGTTTTGTTAGCTCAGTACCTCTTCCCGGAGAGGAATGGAATCTGCTGACCGCCTTTACTACAATTACACCCTAATTTCTTCTTGAAGTCCCATTGGATTAGCAAATATTTTCCAAGGGCTGGTACAACTGCAAGTAGGACAAGTAAAAGCTGGGCTACACTGGAGTGAAGAACCAAACTGCCACGTTTACATAGAATTTTAACTCTTTAAAGCATTGCAAAATATTGACTAACTCATTCTTAGAGTGTCCATGAAGACACAAAATATTTATGTTTGGATTCAACCTGACTAAATCACAGGGATCCTGGAAACTGTCTCAAAATGATACTGGTGAAGGCAAGATGCAATATGCTTTCCAATAAAGCAGGATGTCAGGTCAATCCTGTGCTAGGAAATTAAAAAGTGAGCAGGTGGCTGCCTTGGATGGATGTTAACATTCCCCTCTCTGTCCATAAATACCTCTGAGAACAAATGTTTAATGGACCCTCACAGAAAAGGAATTTCTCCTGCTTCACAAAGGATTTGGTTTCTGTAGTCAGCAGGCGAAGTTTTGGGCAGACTTTTATCTTCAAATTTTTATTTAAGAGCGTTGTCACAGTATTGGGAATACCAGTCATCAAAATGCATTCAAATTTACATTTTTCATTTGGAGTTGCAGATCGCTGTGGGCACTTCTCTTCCCCCCAGATTGTGCTCTAAGATAATATTTGAAAAGTCATACCAGTAACCCACAAATAATTTCTTTTACTCCCCACCACAATTTAGCACTTTATAAAAAATGTGCAAGAGTTCCTTCCATTGAGCTGAAAAAGCACCACAGTATATTACACCCTTTTCCTGAGCTTCAGAAGAGAAATTCAGGATATTTCTTTAATCTTTCAGTCCATTCAGTGTAGGATTTCTCAAATAAGGAAGTATTTCCAAATCTGGATACAGTTTTGATACTGGAGTATTAACAATTGCCACCACCTTCTTCACATCACTTGGCTCGCATCCTGCAGGACTTACATTCATTCAGGTAAAATGTTAATCACCTAAACTTCAGCTCAATAAGAACTTCGTGATTTCACATACTGTTGCTTATCTTTTTTAATAAGGATGGATTTTCAAGTCCACATAAGTTTCCCTCACAGGCAGTCAAGGTAACTTCAGATCCTAAATAATTCAGTTTTCAATTGTAATCTACTTTTTGAACATGTATATTTATATGTTATGTAATACTAATATATTATATATTGTACTTTGTTGGTGATGGAATCCCCATCTATCTTCCCTTAGTAAGCAAAGTGATTTTTCTAATATCATTTGCCTTTGTTTTAATTTGAGAGATCTCATCTCTATGGCTTGTGTTCTGACACTTGATATATTCTCTTCTTTATTAAACAGTAATTCAACTACCGGTGTTTGCATTCTATAACTCTAAAAAAAATACAAAACTTTTAAAGCTAGTTTTCTTTATAATATTTAGTGACACAAAAGCCACTCCAGAACCTAGACTAGAAGAAAATATATTCAGCTAAATTACATTATCAAATTTCATGCAATTTCTATTAACAATATGAAGCAAAAATCTGGCTTGGCTTTTCATACTGAAGTGGTACATCTGATCTTCTCAGGCACAAATGCTATTTTTAAATGAAAAAACTGCTTCTATAAATATTTCAGCTTTAAACACCCATCGTTCAGTTTCTTGTTGTTGTTGGTTTTTTTTTTAACATCTAGAATTGCAGCAGGGCCTTGGAGAGGTTAAACAACTACAAAAAGCCCCTAACATCCAGTTAATGACTGCGAGCAGCATTTCCCCGCGTTCAAAGCACACCGTCCGTAATCCAGAGGACAAGACAAGGTCACCAATAAACATCAATGAGCTGCGGCTGCTTTTGCAAGTTCCACATAAAAATAGTGCGTCCCTAGGAACACAAAACAGACATAATGGATTGGTTCACATCAGAACACACACAGGCACAAGAAGCTAATCATCTTTTGATTGCGAGAGGCTCTGGCTCAATTATTTTGCAACACTAGCAGCAGTCTCCTTTGTGTAGGGTTAAAAGAAAGGGAAAGAGTCGCTTTGTGGCTTTAAGCAATCAGAACTAATGCCAGGACCAAATTAAGCTCTTTGTAGACAAAAGTAAAAGGCTGCATTTGGCCTGCTACCATCTACACATTTGGCAGAGCTGGACCCCCAAAAAAAAAAAAAAAAAATAGAACAAACCCTACAGTGAACATCAAGAAGGCATCACCAGCTGAATTGTCCTCTCCCACCAGAAAACACACATGCAGCAGGGTGGGAATGAAGCTGCCTTCCACCACCTCGCTTCTTCTGAATGTAAAAAGTGATTCCAGCAGGGATCAAGGTGCCACTTCCTGCAGCTGTGTGTACCACAGAACACCCAAGAAAGCAGACAGCACACTCCACATCACCTGCCTCCAGCTCTGAACAGGGAATACACTCACCAGGTGACCTGAGCCATGTGCCGTGTCCTCATAAACTGCAGGGAAAATATTCTGTATTCTCTATATTCTGTGTTTTCTATACTGTCTATTTTCTATATTCTGTATTTTCTATTATTAGAAAATATAGGAAATACTTTATATTTATCCATCTATACATGCCACATTCCTCGTGGCAGCCGTGAACTCAATGGGAAAAGTGTCAGCCTGCGAGAGGCCACCACGAGGAAGTGATTGCAAGTGGTACATAAAGGAGGTGCTCCTGAATAATTTGCTCCCATAATAACAAAAAGGGAAAGGGAAAGGAGTGCTGTCATCCTGAATTCCTGAGTGACAGCGACTACTGAATCCTCAGAGAAAGATTAATGACTTCTGGAATACTCAAAACCTTTGTTATTAGACACCTGTTGTCACTGAGTTCCAAAGGATAAGCCACAGTACACCTTAAGATACATATTATATTTAAATAAGAGATTTACCAGCTGTCCCAACTTCCCAACCCTCCCACAGAAAAACAACACGAAAAAAAAGGAAAAAGCATGCAACATAATTTACATTTGTTTCCTCCATACTTGGTGCAGTTTAAGGTATCGATTCATTCCATCTTCTGCATACTTTCCTTGTGGTTTTTCATTCTTATCCCCGCTTAGCTTTCTGGCTTCAGGTCAGATTTAAAGCACCAGAAAGAGAGAAAGACAATTTCTCCAGTTTCTTTGGTTTCAAGGCATATCCTGCTTTAGCCAAACTGCCGTGTTCTCCACCCTTTACGTCCCAGCCACTACACAGAGTGAGTAAAGATGTTTGTGCTGACATCTTCCCATCTCCTCCTTCCCGTGGCACTGTGGAAGCTGCTGTGCTCCCAGCTAAGGGTGGCAAGAGCAGATTTGTGCGTGCAGAGCGATTTATTATTGAAGCTTACAGAGAAAGGAACACACACTTGGCATGTCCTTGCTAAACTCTCCGTGAGGGAAACGACCTCATTTACGTACAATGCTGTTTCGGCTGGCGGACTTGCTAAATACTGGAAATATTTATGAAAGATATAATTCTCCTTATTTTTTTCACCTGCAGAAAATCGTCCACACATGATATATGAGGTATCTTCAGCGGGGCTTCATTAATATGGGCAAATTTGTGAGTGTAAAGAGGGTAATAAGCTCACCAAGCTACACGAGATAGACTACTCGCCAGTGCATTAGAAGTGGAAGGTAAAAATGATTGCAAATGAAGGTTGACAGTGGTCATTGTAGTAAGAATCCAAAGCAAAATATAAACTAACAGTAGCAGTATGGATTTTTAAAAAATTATTTCTAAAAGCTACAGGCCTACAGCTCAAACACATTCAAATTTTTTCCTCATGAAAATTTCTCCTTTTGGAGAAAATGAGAGAATGTCCCTTTGACTTACAGTCAATAGACTCGCTTTAAAGAAAGGGCATCAAGAGAGTCCTCTATTAGAAATTATCCATAATTATTTCCAAGTTAATCTTTGCCTTGAGAAGCATTTTTCTAGACCAGACATCCCAGATGATTGTGGTTTTGCCTGACCAAAATATATCTGAAGTACTTGATTCGCTCACCAGACACATGCCTGAGCATTACCTGGGAATATGGAGGGTAAAAACCACATAAATTCTTGCCAAAAAGCAAGGGTTTTTGTGACTGTGCAAACAATAAGAGACCTAAAAGTTGCTGAAGTCACAGGGCCACACCGACCTCAGACATCCTAAACAAAAATGGACCGACCAAGTATTCCCTAAATCTGCAGTTTCAAAGGTTAACGGGAAGGACTCGGTAAATTATTTCATCTCTAACCTCAAACGTGTGTTGCTTCTTCACTCACACTGACCAAATGCAGCTTTTCCCACCCTCCTTTTATTCAAAAATAAATTAATATTGTGCTTCTGCATCTCACTGAGGTATTTGTGAAGTTGTTTGAGACCTTGTAACGAAAGAACTGAAAATCCACATGAATTATAGTGTTACTAAATCGTACCCTGTCATTTGATTTTCATTTAAAAATAACCCCTCTTTAACACAACATAAGTACAAGGCAACAATACTACAAGGCATTCTTTTCAGCTTTTGATAACAACGTTTTAACAGTTCGGATTGAAATTTCTCAGGGTGGAGGCTGAATTTATTCTGCAAGATTCTGGAGAAAAAAAAAATAATTTGTCATTTCTAAAAGAAGGGTAATAAGTGCTTTATCCTACAATATTCAAAAATTCTCACACTAGAAATTCCCAATGAAAACGGGTAATAAACGCCTCAGAGCCAGGACTTGCAATCTGACAAGCAACACTGCCCAGATTTCAAGGCCTTCTGTCACGTACATGACTGGAATCTTGTCGAGTTAAAGTTCCATGAAAGAATTGTGACTTCCGTATGCTCAGTGTGGAAGAAGAACAAGCTATAGGGCCAGAACCACCCCAGAACAGAAGAGGCACCGAACTTAAAAACTGACTGGGACTTCATGCCTGGATGTCTCCGCTCTCCAGCAGGTTTGGCCCCTGTTTTCTCCCCAGGGCTGACAGAAGAGCATGATCACACTTGTTATCAGCTACTCCTGCTTTCCAAATGGAAAAATAAGGGCTATGAATTGAAATGTTTCAGCTGCTTCAGTAAACTGTGCAGCAAAACCATGGTGTGCATTCAGATTTGGGGGTGGGCGCAAGCGTGTGTTTCAGGAGGTGCGTGCCAAGGAAGCGATATCCAAAATTCTGCGTGAGTGACACAAGGATTAAGCCTCTGTGAGTAACACCATCAGTCTGTTTCCATGGAATTAAAATATTTACGTTATGTTCAAGCACTGCTTCCTGACAGAACCCCTGGGATAACTTACTTCTGTGATACTGATTTATCTTCTCCACCTTTGGAACTAAAAGACTGGGTAAAGAGGTTGGGTTTAGAGTGAAACCCCTTCCCCTGGAAAATACAGTGAGCCACTCTGGTGTCACTGAAACTCCCAGCAGGAGCCACTGACTTTGCTGATGGACAGCAGGAAAGAGCAGGCTGAACACACTTTTCCAAACTGTGGTGCCATGGCCACTTGGAGACAGCCACCCTGTCATTTGGTACTCAAAATCAAGCTGGAATCCTCCTTCACAGGCAAGAACTTGCTGACAGTGCAATGAAGGTGACTAAGGAAAATTAATTTTCCATCAATTAGAGTGGGACAAAGGCTGTTACTGCATTTATTTCTCTAGCAGAATGCCTTGACAGCCAAATTCAATAAAAGTTGGAAAAAGTTAGGAATTTGGGCCTTGGAAGACAGAACTCAACTTTTACAATCATCCTCAAAATGTGATTTTTCAGCTGCAGCTTGCCAGCTGTTCTTCTGGGACACTAAATACCTCTATGAGCCCAGACCTTCAATGACCCAATTATCCTGTCTTATTTTTCAGTAATCTGTTGTTTTCCTTGTCCTTTGGTAGGATAAGGAAGTGTCCTACTTTCTGACAGTGTCCTCATGAGCGCCCTATCCTCAAAAAGGGGAGGGGAAAAAAATGAACCCAACCACGTGGAAAACTTCCAGTCATGAACCTGTGCCTGTTGTTGGTGCACAGTAAGAGCACAGAGGATGCTCTTCCCATTTCGTAACCTGTTGTACTTCTGTGTTTGTAACATTATAAGGAGTATTTTTTTTTTTTTAATTAAAAGATTTTTTTCTGAAGCTTTATACCAGTAGAAACATGCAATAGGTTGTACTGTATCGCATCCCTTTTTAATCTCTGAGGATGTAACATACAGGTGTCTAGCTGACTCATTTTCCCTTATGACAACTTTTTGATGCCCTGGACAGTCATAAACTTCAGTTTTCAAATAATACAAAATATTTCCTCCCCATCCCTTTGCTTTGTTTGAAATGATTAACTGAAACAAAATGATTATTTTCATAAGACATTCCTTTCTCCTCATACAAGACATGAAATAATCCATTAAAAATCAAATAAAAGCATAAGAATTGGACATGATCTGAAAACCCCTTTCTGACCTAATTTAACAAAGGTTACCAACTACTCTGCACATGTATGTGAGGGCATTCAACACTCCTGACAGTGTGCTGGGCCTGCATTCCAAAAAGTCATCTTGACGCCTCCTTCTAATCCCTTTCCATGGAATAATGTTCTCTGATACAAAGCTCAAAAGTCCCTGTATCAGAGACTGGGCAGCAATTGGCTCTGAGCAGCACAGTCAGTTCACTTCCCCAGAACAAACAGCAATACCTGCTCCTATTAGCCTTTTTTACTCTCCTGAGAATCTTTATGTAATGTTGCATTAGTAGCCTTTACTAAATTAGAGAACCAAAAGGGAAGATAAATCAATATGAATGTTCGTTTGCTGATATTGATTTTTCCTCTCATAGGCAGCATGGGAATATTGCAGCTCCTATTAATACAAGGAGCGGAAGAGCTTTAAATGGTTCTGTTTGGATAATTACCCAGTAGTTTGGGAAACTTATTCAAACTTCTTTAGTCTGTAATTTTGTACTAGACACTTCATGAAATCAATTCCTCCGCATGAATAATCATGTTAATACGTTGATGACAATTTCTTGACGTGGCCCGTCAAGAAGAAGCCTAGGGGAGTATGGTATTCACAAAAAAGGATGAGGGGCTAGGCAGTGTGAAGGGCAAGGGCAGCAAGGCTGCAGCAAACACAGCATTCTGCAGGTCAGCATCCTGGAAGGAACGGAGCAGGAGATATACTGGAGACACCACTTTGGAGTCTCAGTTTGTTTAGGAATGGGCTGTGGGGGACCCCACAGAACGCTGCCCTGCAGGGAGGAGTGACCCAGGACGTGTGGCAGGTCCCCATGGACTCCCTCGTGAGTGCACAGGAGCAGGTCGGTGTGCCAGGCACGGGGGAAACCAGCGTGGCAGGGAGCCGGCATGCGGGAACAGGGAACTCCCAAATCAGCTCAAGGGCGTGGAGATGGAAGGCCAACGCCAGATGTACCTGGAAAAACTGAGAGATTAAAGGGCAGAAGAGCTTTGGTAAGTACATTGGCAGCAAAGGGAAGGCTGGGAAGGAGATGACCCCACTGCTCAGCCGGGCAGGAAAAGCAGTGACAAAGGACATGGATAAGGCTCAGTTCTCAATGACTGGTTTGCCTTACATCTTTTCCTGGTTTTTATTTTTGGTTTTTTGGTGGGGTTGCTCGGGGTTTTTGAGGGGAAGGGGTTTTGTTCTTGGTAAGGTTTGTCTTCAGGCCCTCAGAGTCTCCAAGGCCAGGGTCAGTCTCTGGGAGTGGTGCACTCAAGCCCGTTGGACATACCCAGATCCTTGGAACGACACGAGCCGTATCTGAAGGTGTACAAAAGGTGGCCAATGTCACTGTAAAGCTGTCCTCTCATTTCAGAAAGGTCACAGCTGTCAGGTGAGGCTTTTGATGAACTGCAAGACAAACACCATATCCATCTCCAAGCGGGAGGAGCCAGGGAGCTCCTCCTGCAGGGCAGTCAACCTAATTCAGTTCCTGGAAAGATCGTGGAGCCATATCCAAGCAGACAAAGGATAAAAAGGAAGAGCCAGGTTGGAACTACCCAAGGCACACAATGCCACACACACCTGACTATTCCACGGCAAGGTCACTGGCTCTGTGGACAAGGGGAGGGTAAAGGGTGCCACTTACCCCGAATTCAGCAAGGCCCCCGACAGTCTCCCACACTACCGTGTAGCTCAGCTGCAGAGCTGTAGATTAGATATGGAAAAAAGACAAAAATATCCCTGGACTGCCACAAATCACAAATGCCAAACCCTGCACCTGGGATGGAATAACCTCATGCATCAGTAGAGGCTGGGGAGCAGCTTTGCAAAAAAAAAAAAAAAAAAGAGCCAGGTGTCCTGGTAGACAAGAAGCTAAACACGAGCAAGTAGCGTGCCCTGGCTGGGTGGGAGGGCAACCACATCCCAGACCCAAGAATGCTGCCAGCAGGTCCCAGGGAAGTCATCCTGGGAGCCCACAGCTGGATGCCCCATCTAGTTTGGGGCTGCTCAGTACAAGGCACTGCAGTAAGAACAAGTTCAGAGCCTCTAAGAGGATTAGGGGGCTGAAGCACACGCTGAAAGAGAGCAGGCTGAGAGAACTGGGCCTGCTGAGCTTGAGGAAGAGACGACTAAGACGCACCTTTCTGCTGCTTCAGGGGTTCAAGAGGAGGGTTTAGAGCAGTTGGTGCCTGCCTCTTATCAGAGGTTCATAGCAAAGGCAGCAGACAAGTCGTAAAGGAGGAAAATTCCAATCAGACACAAAAAAATTATTATTTTTGAATTATGAGGGTAGTAAAACACTGGAATAGGTTGCCCAGAAATGCTGTGGAATCTCCATTCCTGTTGCTACTGCTTCAGTTTAAGTCAAAGCTCTGTTCAGAAACACTTTTACAGAAAGGGCAGATCTGGGACCTTTTTCTTGTTACTACAGCAGTTGAAGCACAGCATTCTCATTCACAGAACAAAGATCATATTCCTCAGTGCCACAGGACAGCTCAGAATCAATGCAGCTACAAAACTAATGCAGTTATCATCCTCTCCTAGTAGAGCAAGATGGATTTGCCATGTGTAAGGAAAAACCCGTAAGCCAGGCGATCTCATTCACTTACACTGAATGAAAATGGAGTCATCACTGATGGAGCTAATGCAGATAAGAGGAAATCAAACTTCAGAGAAGCTTTACATCATTTCATTGCTTGAAATTTTTAGCGATAAGTAAAATGAGCCTGTCTCTCCTTTTGGACCTCTGGGGTTTTTTTGCACACAATCACACATGCATATATATATATATACATACACACTACCTAAAGCTCAGACAAAACAGCTTGGTTTATATAATTTTTGCAAACAGCAATATAGAGGAGAGAACGTTAAAAATAGTACCCCACGCCTTTTCTTCCCTCTATATCCTAAACCACATTTCAAACCACAGTCTCTATTGACATAATTTTAGGATAAGTGCGACTTTTAGGATAAAATGGAAGTGCTATTTGTCAGCTGGAGTTAATGATACTTAGGCATTTGAAAATGTTAGACCGCATCATCTCTCTTGGAACTGTACAGAGGGCTTCTACGTCTTGTGGCAACTGTTGCCAAGTAGTAGGGAAAACAGAGATGCTTTCTAGCAGGCTTTGTCCTTTCATAAATGCTTCCTCAACCATTACAACATTTTTCTTGATGGTCAAACAACTTCTCCTACAATTGTTAAGCCTACATCTCTTTCACGCTCGAGAGAAAATGTCTGTTGTTCTATATCCCCCAGAAATCCCTCGGAGACAAAGGACAGAAAATCTGTGTGCTGCTGTCTCTGCTTTCCAATGGCTCAGTGCTGCGGGAGGGGAGACTCTCCACGGGCTCTGTTCTGTAGCAGCAGCCACTTCCAGCTAGGTCACATCACAACCAGCAATTAAAGTGACCTCAGAAATGGTCGTGGCAGGAGGACAGCGGCAATGACAGCGCACCGCTTACCCATCCTTGTGCCCAGCATTCCCTTCCATCAAAACGCTCCTCTTACTCTATTTCCAGCTCCACAATCTAGCCGAGTTTTCCTGCCTCCAGACCCACACAACCCTGTCCTCCCCATTTCATTCCGTCCCCTAGCAGGTGTCCCCTTCTGGTGGCAATCCTCCCTGAGTTCTGCCCGCAGGCCAGCGCTGCCTTCCCCTCCAGCACGGCAAGCCTTGCTCCTGCCGTCCATCCCACTCCTGGTCCTGCCATCCCCTCGGGACACCAGCTGCGCTCCGTGCCTCCCTGTGCCCGCTCCAGATGGTTCTGTACCGCACCAACACCGACACAACGCTCCGATCCTCGCCTCCCCTTCGCGATCGTGTTGAACACCACCCCCGGGTGCCCCTTCCAACCTGAATCCTGCAGGTCTGAGAGCACCCTGAGATGCTCTGAGAGCTGGCCCCATCACCACGGAACTCCCGCAGAAGCCGTGTAAAACAGCTGCAGAAGGGCCCTTCCCCAAAGCCCAGTAGCAAGCCAAAAGTAAATAACAAAAAGCCCCAAGAAAAATGTCCAGAACCTGATTTAGTTTTAAACTTGGTGGGTTTACTAGGGCTGCGATGACACAGCAGTTTCATTGTAGATAAGAAAGCAAGCTCAGCTCAATATTAATCCTATTAATTTAGGATGATAATAAAATTAACAGATTTGGACAAACCGGCATGAAAGATGAGGGGGGGGGGGGGGAAAGAAGAAAAATAAGAAACCCTGTCCTGTTACTCCTTATGGAAGCTTTCCTTTGAAAAATCCAAGCAGTTCATGTTTCTGTCAGGGGAGGTAATATGCCTGTAAATTTAATCTGACAGAAGAAGCAGCACAGCACCACCAGAAAATGACAAAATCAGATTGTAAGAGGGGGACAGCCAAATGCCTTGGCAGCTCTCAGAATCCACCGAGGGAAACAAATTCACACAACTGTAATAAACCCAGACTCAGGCACTCACCGGAGGTTTGTGGTGCTAATACCTTTAGTTTCCACTTCAAAATCTCATTCAAAAGCGCTTAAATCTTGTACTGGCTGCCTGATGGAAGGTGCCTTTGCCTAAATCCAACCCTTACACAAACCAGGCATAGGCTGCATGTATTGTTTCCAAGGGCAACACTTCAAATGCTACCAAGTTTTGTTTTCTGGTTCAGTTACACAAATCTGAACTCCTTTTTCTACCCAGGCCTTTCTTCTCATACCCACAAACCCTAAAACAACACAAATCATGACCAAAATGGAGGTTTGAAATAAACGTGGAATATTTTTACTCTTCTGGAAGCTGCAAGTAATTGCATTTGAAACATAGAGGTAATTGTGGATCCTTGTTGCAACAGGCTGCATAACAAAAGGAGAAAAAAAAGTCAATTTTCAGTTTGAAAGGAAGCTTACTTTAAAACAAATATTTTCTTCGTATTTTCTAACCAAATAAAGGCAGTAACAAATAAAAACTATCACCTAAGGTTTTGTGCCAAAATCACCCTATTATAAGGTGATCTTACATTAAAAGACACTTAAATAGCTTTTAAGGCTAACTTTAACTACAGAAGGTGTATTTGTCAGAGCCTTCAGGAGCTCTGCCCACCTGGAGGAGCAGAGCTGAAATATCCATTAGCAGCACAAGAATTTCCCCACAGCAATAACCACGGGCAGCTATCAAAAATACAAAAGCATTGGGGGAATATTTAAGACAGAAGCGTCACTTTATTTGCTTGGTTTCTTTAACTTTAGGGATCCTTCCTGGTATTTATCTGCTCTCTGCAATTCAGTGTTGTTGCAACACTCTTCATCCACTTATATCTAAAGCTGTGAAATGCTGTGTCAGTCTTTAGCAAACACCAACATTCTTCATTTAAAAAACAAACACGACAACAAAACCCAAGAGGATGCTTCTGCCAGTTGAGAAGGAAATAATGCAAATTCTCTTAATAAAATAACGCCGTAACAGCTAAAAGAAGGAAGTTATTCAGACTTTCTCCTTCTACTTCCCCAGCTGGCTCAAACAAAAGCTGATGGGAATGTTCAGAACTCGTAAAAAGATATTTTAGCACCACAGGCAGAGCTCCCAGCACTGTGGATTTCTCTGCAGCAGCAACAGTGGCTCGTGATGACTCCATTCCCTTCACAGGACAAGAGCCGCTCTGCCAGGTGAGGCATAAAAATAAGGTCCTGACAATGTAATTATCTCACGAAACTTTCCATACTAGGAATTAATTAAATAGGGGCATCTTCTCCATAACTGGTTGGAAAACACCTCTTTTAGAGCAACAGGTGTTCGATTCTGCCAAATGAAATGGTGATTACCAGAGAGATGGGGTTGGAAAGGTATTATCTGAGGGAAGATATAATTGCTGCTGTACCTTATTAACCTCTGGGAAATAGCAGGACTGCCTGATCCTCCTCAATATTTTGGTGGCTTGCCTCACCAATCAACCGAGCAAAGAATGAAGCTGATGGCTCAAAAGAGTTTCTGTCAGTTTATCAGGACAGAAATAGGTAATGGCTATCGTTAATATTTTATTGAACTTTAGCACAGACGGTTGTGGCAACAAAATCGCAGAAAGAAAACCGCATCCTGGCTCCAAATGGTTGCCTCCTCGGGATAAAATCGAGTGTTAAATTTTAACTGTAATTAAAGTAGCATGGGGGTGGAAGTAAAGGAGTTTGCAAAGTTAAACCTTATGAGAAATGTTACTGCAGTTAGTGAATTCTGCCACATTAAATAAATAAAGAAGGAGGAAAAAGCCGTCTGTAAGTTTTGACAGTATTTTTTCTTTGCTGTAGCAGGGAAATCAACAATATATATTTGGGATATTATCAGCATTAGAGAGAGACTGGAGGATGAAATCCAGAATTTTATT
The DNA here is from genome assembly GCF_015227805.2 of Hirundo rustica. Lineage (NCBI taxonomy): Eukaryota > Metazoa > Chordata > Aves > Passeriformes > Hirundinidae > Hirundo > Hirundo rustica. Next base: position 74,922,303 of record NC_053453.1, read on the forward strand.
AAGAGATTTGACAGAGCCATACTCACAAATGTATAGCTATGGGAGTCAGGCAAATTTGGGGGATAAAGGCAACACAACCAGGAGAAATATTCCACACACAAAATATTCCACACATCTTCTTTAGGTTTATCATATTCTCATTTCTGCTTATCTAAAGACAAGACAATAAAATCATATAGTCACTTAAAACATTGAAAACCTAACACTGATAAAAATAACATTTTTTTACTGATTAAATGTACACAATAAGGTTTTTTCTTTTCCCGAATAACAGTAGTACTCAATGCAAATATATTGGTATAGACTCTACCTTCCTCCTCCTGAAATAAGTGTTAAATTTGGTTTTGCAGCTCAGATTATGCCCCCTGAAAAGTGACTGAAGGAAAATCAAAAAGAATTCTTCACAATTATATGTACATAGGAAGTTAGAAAGGAAAAAAACGTAGCTCTACTGATGATAGTGGGTACCTCTCCCCTAGCCCTCCTCAAGCTAAGCCGCTGGCAGAAGGTACTGGCAGTACCTTCAAATAAATACGTATCAAAAGAAGATGAGTTATATTTTGCTAAGTGATTATGATAGTAAGTCAGTCAAAGATTTAAAAAAAAAAAAAAAAAAAAGTCCTTTGAAAAAAACCCAAGCTCTTACACGAAGGAAAAATGCAACCCTCAGCTGAAAATCATAGTAAATTATAGTTAATTATTTCGTACACAGCATGTGTAATATCAGAATTCCAAAGCCAACAGTGCCAAAGAACACTACCCCGTTCCTGCGTGGACTAACACTGCAGAGAACCCCCAAACAGTGTCATAAACTTCACCAGGGAGCCACACTGCAGACAGACACGTGCCTGCTCAGGGCCCAGTGTGCTGGGCTTTATCTGGGGGAACGGGGGAGCTGCTCCGGATTGGAAGGAAAGCAGCCAGATTTAGTTTTACTGCAGAGAGAGAGTATTTTAATAACGGCAGCAGATGAAACTGTAAGGGTCTGACCCTACACTCACAAAGGAACCTTCAGCAAGCAATAAATTACTAACAGAAAGACTAAAATTGTTTCAACCTTTAGGACCGGAGTTAAGAAGGGGTCTCAGAGCACGGCTGAGAATTTCAACTTCCGAGCATGAGGAAAGTATTCCAGAGCAAAGCTACTGAGAGCCTTAATAAATGTGGGCTGAAAAGACCACATATTCCAAATTATTTGTGCCAGGGAAGGGATGCAGGCAGACTCCAGCACAAAGCCCAGGGCACTGGCTCCGCAGAGGGAGAGCCACCACGCTGCAGCACTGAACATGTCCAGCAAGATGTGGAGCATGGATAATCAATCAATCCATCCTTGCTGGAAGGTTCTGGCTCCACCAGAGCAACCTGCTGCTCCCAGGAAAGCAGCATGCTGGAAGGCACCACACAAATGCATCCAAGTGGCCCTGGATTTTCGGGATATTTAGAGAGATGGGACAACCGGGAGAGGTCTTAAAGCATGGTTTATTGGTCTTCTACAGTCTTATGAAGGGTGAGAACATCTTCACTGCACACACCAGGAGTTCGTGGTCAGTGCTTACAAGGTCACAGGTTTCAAGGTCTTTTAAAGGTTAATTGGCCAATAAACTACTGCCACAAAGCACGTTTTTACTTTCACACCAATCCCTAACTAATTTGTTTTATACATCTCTGCTGCAGTGTGGATGGTCTTGACTAAACACCTAATGACACACAAACTTACACCTTAAATCTTCTTACTACCTTTATAACTACTTCTATATCTTAAACTTTAGACTCTAACACTTCCCACTACCTAGCTCAATATGTCTCTGCTTAACCTACAAACTCCCATTCTTACTGACCTCTAAATCTGACTAATTTTGATTTTGATTCATTTTCACCCTTATGATCTCTGAATTTGGAAGCCTTTTCCAAGGTCTGAGGCTGAACCCTGTATTCCCTGCTGCACTGGGGCCTGCGTGCACGAGGCTCCGAGAATTTTCTGTGCCTGGAATTTTCTGGATGAGCAAGAGGAACTCAGGAGCGCTGCCTCAGCAGCCTCTCCTCTAGCAGGGGCAGCAGCGGTGCCACCAGCCAGAGCGAGAAGAAAGCCGCGGCAGCCTTTGGGAAGGGATAAAAAGGAAAAGGCAACCACCACGCAATGACGGCTCCAAAGGGGCTGGAGGAGAGGAAGCGAGGGGCACGAGGAGCTCAGCGCTCCGCTGGCTCGAGGGGTTTCTGCTGTTTGCCAGAAGAAGGTGCAGCTCAGAGGAAGGAGCGAGCGTGGGCAGGGAGGCAGGCAGCCAGGGGAGGCTGTGAGCTCGGCAGGGCTGTGAACACTTGTTTCTCACACAGTTCACTTCCCCCATCTGTCTGCTTCACGCCGAGGCCACGCACACACCTGTGCCAGGCTGACTTATTAAAGAAAATACGGGTACTGGTACCCAAGTGTGACGGACAAAAACTCTCTAACAGTTTAAAGTTAGAAAGTGTAGGTTTATTACGGCACTGGACAGCGTGCGGGATAGCTCCCAAATACACACCGCAGTTTACACGTGATCTCAGAGTCCTTTTATTTACAAAAGTGTTGAATACCCAGAACACAAATGCACATTCATAACCCTAGTACATCCCATTCCCCCACTTCCTATGGTAATTAGCTCTAAAGCTATCAAGCATGCGTAGTTTGTTCTTTGAAAGGGGTCGGTGGTCCTTTTCATGGGGAGGGGTCCCCAAAATGAGGAAGTAAAGACGTCTTCCTCGTTCTGACCTTTCTACCTTTTCAATGCAAATGTGATAAATGAACCCTTGGTAGGATTCCTATTTCCTGTCTTCGTGACTGTTCATTGGGTTTCTGGGCAGAGGAGGCCAACAATTGTCTTATGTTCCTAAAAGCTATTCATCGATTTCTATATTCTTCATTATAAACACAGCTAACCAAATAAAGTTGACAAGTAATCAGTTATTCTAATATGGAAGAGTGATCCCAAACCCAATTTCTCTTAGTTAATTACTGACTTTTAATTTCAGCAAAGCCTACCTATCTACTTTAGTTAATTTCGGCAAAGCTTATCTCTAACTAAAATCTTAACCCCCCTAAAAATCCTTAATTCTCTAAGGTTTATGTCTCAAGGCCAGAACCAAGGTGCCAGAAGGGCAGGATAGGGACCTGGGGCAGGGCTTGCACGTGCTCAGCACTGCCCCCAAATAAACCCACAGAAAATCACACGCTCGGGGCCAACAATTTGCTGCAGGGAGTGTGCCTGAATCTTTAAAAGTGTCACAGATTCTTGACTGGGAAGGTTTAATATCTGCTTGAACAACCCTCGTGAAAAGGTTTGGCCTAACCATCTCCACATTTTTTTATTAAAGAAGACCTTCAAAATGTCACGCTGCACGGGTTTTGCCTTAAATTGACCTGAATATTACCTGCACAAAATCCTTTTCATGCCACGTCAAAACCAAGATGAGGTTTGGGTTCTTTTAACAAAACAGTATCCAAGTAGGTAGAACACAAAAAATGTGACATTCTAATTATATACTTTGTGAAATTATGACATTTTGAAAGCTAGAAAATTACTTTGTTTCATAAACAAAACTACGGCAAAATCATTCAGGCTCGATTTTACAGTTATCATGAACTACAGGATTACTGACTGTGAGAAAAAGAACCATAGTTTAAAGAATCAATGTTTTTAAGCAGCGATATTTTTGCTAAAACAGCTTTAAGTTTTTAGACGCAGTGTTTCTCTTCTTAACAGCGTCTTGTTTCACTGGAAAATTTTTAGTCTGCTATCAAGTGATCCCATAAAGCAGGGCAGAACTAATGGCTTTATTAAGTATATTTACTTCAGGCTAAATGGCAGGAGCAGTTACATTCCACTTATGCAGGAAAACAGCTGGAACCCACTGAAGGTACCTCAGAGTGTAACAGAAAATAGAAAAAGTCCTGATCAGAAGCTTGGCAGGTTTGCTGGCACAAAACACAATGTTAGGGAACTGTCCATCCAGCTGTGTGAGAAAGGGGCACAGGGACCTGGGATGGAGGATAAAAAGCAGCTACAAACAGAAACACACGGCCAAAATATCTGACAGGTCTGCTTCAAGAGATTTGAAGGGAAAAAAAATAATAATAATTATTAAAAAAGCAGGGCACCTTTTTTAAAGTATTATTGTTGGAGGCAGGAAAAGCATGTGTAAAGGAAAAGTCAGGGAGTGGGAGTCCAAGAGTTTCACATTTCTAAGCCTTGGCAACAAATCTGGACTTTGTGTAAGCAGGAAAATTGCCAAAGAATTGAAGATGATGGTAAAGAGAAGCCCCAGCACATGAGGAGGAACGTGCTTTAAGGGTGCCTGGAAACTGTGAATTGTGAAATATTTAATCAGCAAAAAGAAACTAATGTGCATCTGTTAACTATTCAAGCAACAGCTGACTTATCTTTCCCACTTACTACATTTTACTTTTTTTTTTTTGCCTTTCTACTCTGGTCATGTCCAGACCAAGGACAGCAGTTTTCCTTGTCCAACACAAGCTCATGTACCTTCCTTGCTGTTCCAGGATCTGTAGGTCAGCCAGAGCTTTGCAGTGGAACTGCTTAGAGCCATTTTCCTACCACAGAAAACACTTAGAGAATTCTAAACTCTAAAGCTGTATTTCATCACAGCCCCCAATGAAACAAGGTGGCTTTATACAAGGAGGAAATGAGAGTGAGACAGATGATAACCAGAGTATGTTCAGATGTTTCCTCTCCTAATAGATGCTCGCAGAGCAAGCTGTGGGTCCTTATTCTTACTGATGCAATCTTTGGTGGCCCTCTGGGACACAATAAAACCTGTAGAGTCTCTTCTGAGTCCCAAAAAACAGCCTTTCCTTCTGTCCTCTTTGACAACGTGGCCACTCCTAACTCCACTCAAGACTCACTGACCCGTACACTTAATTCCATGAATTCCCAGCTTGCCATCTCTCAGTTCTCTCCTGTCCTCACTTTAAAAGATGGGAGTCTTTTACCTAGGCTTGCCCCTGTGCTCTTGGAACAGATGCTACTGCTCACTCCATCCCACAGGCTCCATCTGGCCTGGAGCGAGAAGAAGGGAAGAAAACACAACAGCAGGCCTCATCCCCTCTGTCCAGCTAGTGTCCTTTTGAAAATGTTGTGGCAGGAATATTGCAAAGCATTAAGCCAGCATCCACTACCGCCACCTTGGTTCTTCCAGGGCACCCTGTTCTCTGGAAGTAAATATATCCCCCTTCTGCTCCCGTACAGGGAAGAGGGCACTGCCTCCAGAATGGCTGCATCAGTCTGAGGTGATGAAGTAAAAACAATTTGCTCTTGCAAGGGTTCAGGCAGGATGGTTAAGCAAATCTTTTCCACGTAAGTATGTACTGAGCTTATCTGCACGCCTCATAAAGCTCTTGTATTTGCTGTAAACTGTCAGTACCAATAGATTAATGATAAATATGTGCGTCTGACGGGAAAACGTGGCAACTGATGCCTTGGTCTTGTCCATCTGTTGCTCGCTGTTTGTATAACATATAACATATGCATATTATAGTATGCTTGTTTAGGTTTCAGCTGCTTGTCTCACATAAAAGCACACATATATATATTTGTGTGTGTGTGTGTGTGTGCGTATATATATAAATCTGTGTGCATATATATATATTGATATATATTTGTGTGTATATATATCCACATGATATATATTTGTTTCCCCTGGGAGACTCCACAGCCACCTTGGGCAGCTGTTCCAGTGCCCTGCCACCCTCAGTGTAAAGTTCCTCCACATGCTGAGGTGGAACTCCTGGTGTTTTAGCTTGTGCCACCACTCCTCATCCTGTCGCTGGGCACCACTGCAGCCTGGCACTTTCCCCTTGGCGATATTTACACGTACTGATGAGATCCCCCTTAGCTTTCTCTTTCCTAGAGAGACCTAAAGCTGCACCAAACAGGGGCAGCTCCTAAGGGATGAGGCCAGCCAGCAGCAGCAGCAGCAGCACGGTGCTCCCAGGACAGCGAGGAGCTGAGGCTCAGCGGGGCTCACTGGGTGAGATGTGTGGGATGGTGCGTGGAATGGGACGTGGAATGGCGTGTGCCCGGGCTGCTGTGGACACTCCAGGTGACCCCGTGCGCTGTTGTGGACACTCCAAGTGACCCTGTGAGCTGCTGTGGACACTCCAGGTGACCCTGTGCGCTGCTGTGGACACTCCAAGTGACCCTGTGAGCTGCTGTGGACGCTCCAGGTGACCCTGGGTGCTGCTGTGGACACTCCAAGTGACCCTGTGCGCTGCTGTGGACACTCTAGGTGACCCTGGGTGCTGCTGTGGACACTCCAAGTGACCCTGTGAGCTGCTGTGGACACTCTAGGTGACCCTGGGTGCTGCTGTGGACACTCTAGGTGACCCTAGGTGCTGCTGTGGACACTCTAGGTGACCCTGGGTGCTGTTGTGGACACTCTAGGTGACCCTGTGTGCTGCTGTGGACACTCTAGGTGACCCTGTGAGCTGCTGTGGACACTCCAGGTGACCCTAGGTGCTGCTGTGGACACTCCAGGTGACCCTGTGAGCTGCTGTGGACACTCCAGGTGACCCTAGGTGCTGCTGTGGACACTCCAGGTGACCCTGTGTGCTGCTGTGGACACTCTAGGTGACCCTAGGTGCTGCTGTGGACGCTCCAGGTGACCCTGTGAGCTGCTGTGGACACTCCAGGTGACCCTGGGTGCTGCTGTGGACACTCCAGGTGACCCTGTGAGCTGCTGTGGACGCTCCAGGTGACCCTGTGAGCTGCGGTGGACATTCCAAGTGACCCTGTGCGCTGCTGTGGACACTCCAGGTGACCCTGGGTGCTGCTGTGGACACTCCAAGTGACCCTGTGAGCTGCTGTGGACACTCCAGGTGACCCTAGGTGCTGCTGTGGACACTCCAGGTGACCCTGTGTGCTGCTGTGGACACTCCAGGTGACCCTGTGCGCTGCTGTGGACACTCTAGGTGACCCTGTGCGCTGCTGTGGACACTCTAGGTGACCCTGGGTGCTGCTGTGGACGCTCTAGGTGACCCTGGGTGCTGTTGTGGACGCTCCAGGTGACCCTGTGCGCTGCTGTGGACACACCAAGCGACCCGGCGTCACTCCGTCCCTGCCGCGGCAGGCCCGCCCCATCCCGGGCGGCCGGCGCTCGGCGCTCGATTGCGGCGGCTGCTCGCGGGGCGGCGCGGCTCGGCGGTGGATTGGCGGGGGCTGCGCGGCGGGCGCAAGATGGCGGCGGCGCTGGGCCGGGGGCTGGACATCAGCCTGGCGGCGCTGCGGCAGCACGACCCCTACATCAGCGGCATCGTGGACGTGGCCAGCCAGGTGGCGCTCTACACCTTCGGCCACCGCGCCAGCCAGTGGGTACGTGCGCGCGCCCCGCCCCGCCCCGCCCCGCCCACCGCGCGCCCCGGGGGGCGGGGCCTCCCCGCGGAGCGCCACGCCTCCCTCGGCCACGCCCCGCCCACCGTGAGGTGTGAGGGTGGGGGAGAGGGCGGGGCCTGCCGGCGTCCACAAACGCGTCCCCAAAACGCGTCTGCTAAATGCGTCCCCTAAATGTGTCCTCGGTGTGCCCCAAATGCGTCCCCAAAACGTGTCTGCCAAACGTGTCTGCTAAATGCGTCCCCTAAATGTGTCCTTGGTGTGCCCCAAACGCGTCCCCAAAACGTGTCTGCTAAACGTGTCCCCTAAATGTGTCCTCAGTGTGCCCCAAACGTGTCCCCAAAATGTGTCTGCTAAACTTGTCTGCTAAATGCGTCCCCTAAATGTGTCCTCGGTGTGCCCCAAATGTGTCCCCAAAACGTGTCTGCTAAATGTGTCCCCTGAACGTGTCCTCGGTGTGCCCCAAACGCATCCCCAAAACGTGTCTGCTAAATGTGTCTGCTAAATGTGTCCTTGGTGTGCCCCAAACGTGTCCCCAAAATGCGTCCCCAAAATGTGTCTGCTAAATGCATCCCCTGAACGTGTCCTCGGTGTGCCCCAAACGCGTCCCCAAAATGCGTCCCCAAAACGCCTCCCCAAAATGTGTCTGCTAAAAGCATCCCCTGAACGTGTCCTCGGTGTGCCCCAAACGTGTCCCCAAACGCGTCCCCAAACATGTCCCCTAAACATGTCCCCTAAACGTGTCCCTAAACGTGTTCCCGGTGTGCCCCGAACAGCCGCCCTTGGCACGCTGGGGAGCGCTGGGAGTGGAGCTTTGGGAGGCTGCATGGTGGAGGAGTCCCACCACCGGTGCTGGAGGCTGGGAGAAAAGGGTTTAACCTCGTGCCGTGGGAGGCTGGGGTTCAATCTGGGGTAGCGTAGGCTGGGGTTTGGTCTAGGGCTGTGGAGGCTGGAGTTTAACCCAGGTCTGGTTTTTATCCCAAGGCCATGGAAGACTGGGGTTTAACCCAGGTCTGGTTTTTATCCCAAGGCTATGGAAGACTGGGGTTTATCCAGGGCTGGGGTTTAACCCAGGCCTCAGGCGCTCCTCTGCCCTTCCAGCACCTATAACAGAACCCAAACATGTGCAAAAGAGTGGTGCAGTTACCTGTGCTAAAAGCATTGTTGTAAGATGTACAAATGTAATTACCTTGGGGAAACTATAGGTAATAGAACGTTCAGGCTCTTGGCAGGTGGTTCTTGGCTTGCTGTAACAGCAAGGCTCAGGGCCTGTGTTAGAAGAACCTGCCCAATCTGCTTTTTGTGTCGTTTTCCCCCATTTCTGTGCCAAACATCACTGCTGAGGGCAGGTCCTCTCTCTGCCTCGTGCCTGTGTGTTGTGCTCAGGTGTAGCCTAGAATTAACCCAGTGCAGTGTTGAATGTCCTGGTGGTGTGCCTGCAGCATTTTCTTACCTTACCTCAAACCCTGTGCTTGCTCCAGCCTCTCAGCACCAGCCCATGAAATTGGGTTTAGTTATTTTTTTCCTGCCTTGGATGGGAGGGGTGTAGCTGATGGTGCTGGTAAAGCAGAGAAAAGGGACCTCACTGATGGTGGGCAAAACGCTGCCCTGTTTTCAACTTTCTTAATGTTCCTTTCCTTCAGGAGAAGACGGATGTGGAGGGAACGCTGTTTGTTTACACAAGGTGAGGACACTGCATTTTGACATGCACAGGTGAAATCTGTGGATATGGAAAAGCTGGCTGGGATGGAGCACGGTTGAATGAAATAAAAGGCTCCCCTTTGTCCAAGGGCAAAAAGAAACCGAAACTGCCACAAGCAAATGTGGGAAAGAAAACACTCTGAAGGAGATATGACCTTGTATGTTGATAAGACTTCCAAATGTGATTTAAATTTCAGTATGGGTAAACTGTAGAAATCTTTTGTGTTGGTTTAAATAGGATTTGCAATTTAAAAGTGTCTGAACAAAAAAAGAGTGAAATAAATAATGATACTGCTTAAAGGAAGGGAATGGCAGAGCTTTTGGAATATTGTGTCTCCTACTTAAGGAACTTTCATACTACTTGTGTCTGTTCATTTTTCATGCATATTTCATCCAACATTTTGGATGCTTTTAATGCTTTCTTTTAGCAGGAGCTCTGGTTGTGGCTTTCAGAGCATCATTTTTTTGCACCGTATGTTCCAGCACGTGTTTGTTCTGTTGGGAAGCCTGCCCTGTGCTGGAGTTTCCATGTTGTTGCCCCATTCCTCTGTGACTGCTGTTAAAATCAGAAATTTACCCAGTCAGCAGGTCTTGCAGTAGCTGCTGAGGTGCAACACCAAAGCAGAAAGTTACTTTTTCAGCTTTTATATCAAAGAGGATCTGGTAGGAGAACTGAGAAAGCAAGAGATGGTTTTGAGAAGTGTGAGAGCCCAAGAGTCTGTAAGCTTTTTGGGAAGTGGGAATGCAGGTTTCAGTCCTTGCAGCTCTCCTGCACCAGCAGTGGCAATGGTCATGAGTCATTTTTCTAAGCTGCTCTCAGGAAAGTGGAGATCAGATGCTGTGAAATTGCCTCCACGAGAGGCAAGCAGCTGCCCTTTGTTGTGCTGGCTCTAGGTGGATGTGGTGACTCGTGTGCTGCAAAACAGAAGCATTATTTCCTGGTATGTTGGTTTCAGACCTCAGGAACTGACAACTTAAAACCTGGTCCTTCTGGTATTTGTTATCTTTCACTGTTGCTTTTGTTGCCTGGGGAAGTTTCCATTTAGGGCACAGGTTGCTGCCCGGCTGCACTTTAGGCAGCAGTATGGAACAGGCTGTGAACTGCAACATCATGCATTGCCCTCATCATCAGCTTGAACGTTCATTTTCTGTGACTTCAAACAAATTTATGAATTCCTGTGGAAAAGGCATTGCCAGCAGGCAGTTTGGAGACCACTGGTGCTGCCTTGGCTTCTTCTCATTACCTCTGTCACAAAGTAAAATGATGTTACCGTTTTGAGCTTACTGCCCAGCTCATCTTTGAGGATTCGAGGAACAGTCAAAACATCAGACTTCCAGCTGGGTGCACACCAGTGGAAGTAGACTGTTTGTTTGCTTTAGGTATTTAGGACCCTTGCAAACAAGGATTCTTGTCAAGGATTTCCCTTTTGTTTGTTTTGGGTTTTTTTGTTGACTCCAATCCTATAATGCAGGTTCCCGTGTTTCGGTTTCATAAAGAAATCCACACACCAGCAATAAAGCAGAGGTGGCACTTTTCCCAGATGTTCAGCCATCATCTTTTCCTTTATTGCCAAACTTGGTTTGGGAGGAGTGTCTCCTGTCAGGATCATGACAGGTTGAACAGTTTTACCTAAGTGACTCGAAGTGTCATCTCCATGAGTGAGCATAATGATTTAGAGTCCTAGCATGGTTTAGGTTCATAATTTATCAGGGACCTTTCAGGGATGGGGGAGGATTCACAGCTGCTCTGGGACAACCTGTTTCAGTTTCTCACATGGTGACTTTTATCCTTACGTTTTAGGTGGCACAGAAAATCCTCTCTTTGATGACTGTTAGTATCTGCATTTGTTAACCTGAGTGCTGAGAACCTGGCCAGCTCTGACTCGTTTTAATTGCTGCTTAATTATTTCCTTGGCAACAAAATTAGATTTTCGTAGTGCCTCTTAGAAGTAAATAAGTAATGAATTCGGAGCACTACGCCACAAAGAAATTCTTGTGATTTCCTTTTTCCTCGGCTTGATGGGATTTCTACTCGTTCCTTTTCAGATCGGCCTCTCCAAGGCACGGTTTCACAATTATGAACAGGCTGAGCATGGAAAATCGGACGGAACCTATCACTAAGGACCTCGATTTCCAGCTCCAGGACCCTTTCTTGCTCTACAGAAATGCCAGATGTAAGTATGTGACATGTTGGGTTAAATGCTGGAGTCAGGTTCTCTTGGGTCTGTTCTTGGTTAAGGCAGTCCAAGTGCAGCATTCAAGGGGGGGAAATTGAAGGAATGCATTTTGATTTTTTGGCATGCTGGAAGAGAAGAATTGCTCAGTGTTCCCTAAAATGCCACTCCACTAAAGGAAGTATTAGGATGTGCTTAGGAGTAATCTCCTCATTTAACTGACAAATTGTGGATGTTTGTGGTTGCCTGTATGTGATGGGCTGAGAGAGACAGACAAAAAGTGTGTGTGTGCGTTTTCTGAATACACCCAGTCACTGCTGGGAAGTCTCAGTGTCACATTTGTAGTCGATTTTCTGCACAAAAATAGACAAATGCAGCCAATTCAAGCCCTGTGTTCTGCTCCAGAGTGCTGTTCTTGGAGCATGTTGGAAGGCAGGTTGCCTCTCAACTATTAGGCGTAACTCTTGACAACATGATGCTGAGTCTAATTTAAACCCCGCTGAAAGACAAAGTGATTACTTTGGGCTTTCTGTTGATACTGCTTGATTATCTTTGCACAAGAATTAGCAAGTGTCAGAAATGAGTGGAAGACATGAGGAAGCTTCTTTGTGCGTGCAGATCTGCACACAGGCTGTTACCGTGTGCGGGGAGCAGTTGTAAATCCAGTTTGGAGCTGTGCTTGGAAGCAGAGCTGTAGTCCCTGATCTGGGCTTTGTCCTTTATGCACAAAAGCAGATTTCTGAAGTGGTTTCTGTGAACTGTGATGCTCAAGTGTTCCCTCTGGATGAAGTGAAGGCAAGAGCAATCCGTGGTTGGCAAAGCAGCCCCATTTGATGATCTGCTATAGAGCTTCTCATTTCATAAACTAATTTGGAGTGGGGAAATATATCAAGAGGGAATCCTGTTGTTCACACACACTAGGTGGTAGAAGCAATAGAGAAAGAACATTCTCAATAGCCTAAATGAAACTGCTATTTTTGAGACCATTTGCTAGGCTGACAAAGAATTGGAATTCAGAAGGAAACTGAAAAGAGTTGCAGACATCTCCAGGCCAACCTAGACCGGGCCAGACATTAGGATTTCAAGTACTGTGACACCTCTTTATTCCCTCTGATTTTGAAGGCTTTTTCTGATGTAGCTGTAATCTTGTTTAATCTCATTTTGAAGCTTCACTAGGAGTTTATTCATGTATACACCAATACCTACCTATTGAAACCTGATCTATTAATCTTTCATAATGAGTAATTAGAAGTTGTCATAATTCTGTGATGACAGAAAATAAGTTTTTTTTTAGTCTGATTACTGCACATAAATTGTAACTTGTTTATTTTTTTGCTAAGAGAAAAATCAGGGGTTTGGAGATGTAAGCTCTTTTTTCACTGAGAGGCATGAATATTTTAGATTTGCAGGGTCTCAAATACAAGTAGCGGCCTGTGCTTCTGAGCAGGATGCCTGGGTCTGTGGATGTGATTTTTACCAGGCTTAGCTGTTTGATCTAACCATGGCTAAATCTATGCCTTTTAACTGAATTGAGAATTTGGTTGTCTGAGAGCAGATTCATTCTTGCTTTTCTAAAAAAAAAAAAAAAAAAGAAACCTATAAATTCTGTCAATATCAGGTGAGTTCTGGTGTAAGGATATGTTACTCCTAGCTGTTTATCTTCCTAAAATACTCTTACAAAGGCTTAGTTATTATTTCTTCAGGAAAACTGAAGGTTTTGATGCTTCAAAGGAAAAGCTGTTGTTTTCTCAGATTTTCATGAAGACATCTGTTTCCAGAGCAAATTGGAAGACAGCTTTTACCAACTCATTTGACTTTTCCAGGTTTTCTTTAGGTGCCTAGAAATAATTCATGTGGTGATTTCTTCACTGATTTGCAGACACCTCTCGCCCTTTCTTCCTTATTTTGTATTTCAAAGCCTTTGCAACATAAAATAAAGGGATCTCCTTGACAAATGGGTTTTCACAAGGGTCTGATGCAGACACAGTTCTGAATATCCTCTTGAATTTTCTATGGGGATATTTTCTTGCTCTTGTGCTTTATTGTACAACTTGCCTTTACAGTTTTTTTGCAAAACTAAGGCTTGAGGCTTATTATAAATGAAGTTTTCCTACAAAACTGAGGCATTTAGGCCCTTATGTTGTAATATTATTTTTATCTCCTGCTTTCACATACTAACAAGGAGTACTCAGTAATAGCTGTTTACTTGGCAGAACAGTGGACAGTTTGGCAGTAATACTTAACAGGATCTGGAAACAAATTATCTTTTTCTAACTAGTTGTTTAACTTGGTCAGTTCTTAGGCTGCTTTTCATACGTGTCTTCTTATTAGATCTAAAAAATCTAACCATTTCCTCTCTGTTTCTAATTTCTGGCCCTGCCCATTGTTTTGTTTCTTCCAATATTCAAAATTCATTTTGTACAGCTGAATATCTGTGGCTGGTTGTATCACACAGTCTAAAATAAATCCTTTTGGCAGCTAAAGGTGGGACTTGTGTACTGGACAAACCCAACAACATTCTGTCATGTAACAGCTATCCTTTTGTAAAGCTTGCTTTGTATCCAATATATGAAAAAATTCCAAAATTATACATAATAAATGTAAATTTTAGAAATACTTAAAAGAAAAAAAAATTTCATATTTTTACTTTTTTTCATATTTCTTTTATTGTTTCTTATGATCCTGGTCATCTTAAGTTGAAATATTGTCTAAACACCATGTTGGAGTCTAATCCCAGGACTTTTCAGGCTGGATTTGGGATCCATGCCAGTTAATATCTGTGCTAATCCACTCTTTCACAGCAAAGTTTTTTGTTTGGGAAATCTGTTAGGGTAGGGCTGGGGTTATTCATTTCAAAGCCAGGACAGAAGCTCAAATCACACTTTTTATTGCCAGCAGAAGTCTTTGTCCGCCAAGGAACAGAAGGTTTATGGATCAAACAGGCAATTTTCAGCGTGACCTTTAAACTTCTGTAGTTAACTGCAATTTTAGGTGCTTGCTTTCTCAGAGCAAGACAGTAGTTCCTGGTTTTGTTTAGATGATCTAACAATTTTAAAGAGTTTTTGAAATTTCATAAGTTATGTATTTGACTAATCTCAACTACGTAATTATTACTTTTTTCATTAGTTTTTGGGGAAAAAACAATGTTATTGGGAAAACCAATGTTCAGAGCCTGCTGCTTAAGCCTTGATGCTGATTGATATGAGGTAGTTCAGAAGAAATACATAGCAGTAAATTATTGATTAAATTCCCTTGATTTTCTCCCTTTAGCAGCTGTATAATAATTACAGCTATTCCCCACTCTCTACTGTACCGGGTGTTTGTGTCTGCGTGCTGGCTCAGGGAATTATTTCTTGATTTCCCTCATTTACCTTTTCATGACTGAATACTGCTTTCAATGCTTATAGGAAATAGAGAATTTGGGGAATATTAAGTTGCTTATCTCAGAGCTGGGCTTCACCTTGAGCATTTCAGCTGCCAAGAACACAAGATCCTACCTTAAAATAGGATGCTAATTGTGACAGTGATCCGATACAGGTTAATTGGGTGCTTCTCTGCTATATTGAGTGGAGACAGAAATTGCGTGACACGTCAGCCGGTATTCTCTCTCTGACAGTTTCTGTACCCATTTGGACACAGAATTTTCACTTCTGTGCCACCCTGTAGCAAGGGCTTTGCTCCTGTCATGTCCTAAGGCTGAAATGGAATAAAACCTTCTAGTAAAAGGTGTCTGCTGAGTTTGGGCTTTTGCTGAGGTTCAGCAAGTGGTGCAAAAGGGTTTGCATGTGCTCTGTGCATAACCCCACACTTGTCTCGGTTTTTCTGTTTAACCTGCCACCATATCTGTCAGAACCCTGCACATTTTGTATTATTTTCCCAGATTCCGACACTTCAGAGACATCTGCTAAATGGGATAGGAGGGAGAGGGAAGTTTGCCAGCTGTCTAAAGAAATTTTGTGGGTTTTATCTGTGGTTTGTGGGGTTTGGTGTTCTGTTTTTCCCCTACCCTGTAGTTCATAATTATGTAAGAATTTTTTTCCCAATATATGCCTGGGGTCAAGTGGTTGTAAAACAATTAGGAAAAGGTAACAGTATATATTTTCCTCAAACCATTATTTTTCATTCTTAGATTGTGTTACAGCATCCACGAGCCCTCTCAAATAGAACAACTCATCGTATTTTGAGACTGATTGTGGCTCATTTTAGTTCAGCCTTCTAAGGAAATACATCCTGATAAAAATGCAAATAAATTATAAGTGTCCCTTCAAGTAGCATTTCCCTTGTAGGAAAATCTTAGCTTAAAGACTTAAAAAGTTTACTTCTGAAGGGAAAAGGTAGGAGGCAACAAGAAGAGAATCAGAGTGATATGTAAAAAAGAATATATGATGAAAAACAATCTTCTTTTGGCTACCATAGTCTTTTTTTCCCCTTGAAATGTGTTCATAGTCTACATTATTGTGTAACCTCTTCTTTCTTCTGATTTTTTTTTTGCTTGTTTGTTTGTTTGAGAATGAAACCAGCATTTGGTGGTTAAATTTCCTTGTGTATATACTTAAACTTGGCCTTCTGCATACTGACCAATAAACTACTACTTGCTCAATTGCGACAGGCAAGATATTCCAGCCTTTGTCTTTATGATGTCATAGAGTATCAGTTTGATGGTTTTTGTAAACTGGTAAAAATACCAGTTTAGAAAAGGAGAAGCTTATTTATCAGCCTCCTTCCTATCAGGTCCAGTATCAAAACCCCAACAGGATGAATGCAGAAAATCGAAATGTGTATTCGATTGATTATTCCCCGAATGCTCATTCATCTTCCGGAATTTTGAAACAAACACCTGTAAATGTGTTTAACTTAGTCCAGTTTGTATTATTTTTTTCTCTAAATGTCTCCAAATCAGTGGTTTACTGATTCAGAAATATTACATGGCTTTCTGTTGCTGCATCATTAGGCAAAATACAGTGTTTTGGTCACAACTGAATAACTTAAAACCAGGTTTTTTTAGCCTTGTTTGCAGAATTATTACTCTGGGCTGCTACAACCTTTGTGTTTTGTTTAAGAAAATATTTCTCTAGTTTAAAACTCGTTTGTCAATTTGAAACAAAAGTGCAAACTCCAACTGTAGAAATGGTACGTGATTTCAGCAGAAGGGCGTTGCCCTTTTTAGGGATGTATTTTTCTCAGCCTGGTTTTTTGCTAAACACTTTTGGGTAAAGCTATTTTTTAAAGAGCCTGGGCTGACTATTGCCATTTGTTCAGAATACAAGTGGTGGTGGTTTACCTGAGCTTCTGTCCTTGGAGACATTTTTCTCTCAGAGATACAAACAAATCTCTCCTCCTTTCCATTCCAGTTTCTCTCCTTTGATCAGCATTTTAAAAATTCATCGTGTATCCAGCAAAACAGAACAACAGCAGAGGTCATGATTATCTTCCCTGACCTTAAAGTGAAACCTCAGTTTTGCTGAGAGTGTTGGAATGCTAACACTCTTGAGCTTAGGCATTATTTTCCTTTTGTAAATTTCCAAAGGAAACATTCACACTGAAAATAATTATTGTATTTCTAAGAGTTAATTCTAAACCCAGAAAATGAAGGATGCAGCGTGAGCTTTGTCAAGTTGCATGCATTTTTTTGGAAACCTCTTTAAGTTTCTGTCCAACTTAACTATTTTAGAGTTTGTCACCTGCAGGTTTTCTTGAGAGAAGCAGGCAAGTTTCTCACTGCCTCTATCTGTTGGATTCTTAGTGATGATCATTTTTTTTTTGTGTGAGGTGGCCTCTAGCTCTCAGTTTATTGACTTCCTTGTACCTACACTCAGAAATCACCCGTTCATAAATCAGTTTATAAAAGCACAGATAAAAGCATTGCTAATTTTCTACTACATTTCCCATATGTTTCCTGCCATTGTGGTTTATACTTCAACTAACCAATGATTTTAACGTGCTTTGAAAATGGTAAAAATTACTTCAGGATGTCAAGGAAAATAATAAACTGCCCCTTGGAAATAATACAGATACCAATTTACATTTTTATCAGTAAGACCATAAAATACGTGCATTTATATATTAGATTTTCATGCCTTCTGTATCACTTTTATTTTCAAGGCTACCTGAAAACCTTTAATGCCTGCCTGCTGAGATATAAAAACATTATTCTAACTTGCTGGCATAAGTTAATAGTGCAGTCAGGGATAGATGGACAGGCAGCAGTGCTGGCTCGAGGAAAGTGGGGTTTACCATCAGGAATTAAGGTTTTTCAGTCAGGTTATTTGGCTTGCCTCTTCTAGAGCGCACAAAATACAGGGTTTGAAACCTGTAACTAAGCTCTGCTTGAATCCACAGAAGGAGGAGCAGATTTTTAACCTAAGGAAGGGAACAGGAAAATTAATTAAAAATAAACTGGCTGAAAAAGTGCCGTAGAATATGGGTTTTATGGAAGCCTGTGGTTGGTCATGATTTATTCTTTCCCCAAGTGTCTCTCATACTGAAGCTGCCACTATTCTGAGCTGGACTAAGTGAACTGCAGAGGCCCCAAGCAAACTAAATTATTATTGTGACTCTGGGAGTAGCAGCTATTAGTTAATTCAGCTTTAGGGCGGTTGGAACTTTTTTACTGTGTTTTGTGGAGAATATATGTCCTATGATTTAGGTTTTCCTGGTTCATATTTAAAAAAAAAAAAAAAAAAAAAAAAAAAAAAGCAGGAGGAACTGCAAAATTCTTTAATTCTTTTTTTTTGTTTGTTGCTATTAAAGCAAAATTGTTTGTACTAATAAGTGTTTCTAAATTTAGTTTTTCCGGGGCTGCCTTATTATTAATATTTTCCTTTAAATTAAATAACAGTTTGTGGTTTTCAGTGGAATTTGTAGACACCACTTCTGAAGGCCTTAAGTATTAATATTTGATGTGTAACACCACGTCCCTTGCCATGCCATGCAACTCAGCGCAGATATTTCTGTTCAGACTTTCTAAAAAAGACATTTTAGTTGTTTCTTCCTCACCCTTCCTACCTTGAGGATTTGGTGCCGATTGTGGAAGCCTTTTGGCTGGGCAGAGCAAACAGTTTAGAATGGTTTTCGTTCGCTTTTTGCAGCTGTAACTGTGATGACTGCAGCCATGGTTTTGCTCTAAGGATGTTTTTCTGTTGTGTGTTGAAGGTGCTTTAAAAGAAGTTAGGAAAAGAAGAGCAGTGATCCTAATGTAGGTTTTCAGTTTCAGCCCAGTCTGGCAGTCACAGTATGCCACGTGAGAAGAAACAGGCTAAGGGGCTAAGACAAAAAAGCTGCGTGGTTTTTGGATGGCTGGTTATTATTTTATGTGTGGTGCAGCTGTATCTCAGCTCGGGCACACAAATCAGTAGGAAAGGGGTATGGAATAGAGTTAGGACCATCAAAGGTCCAACCTTTGGAGATGAGTTTCTCTATGGGGTGGCAGAAGAGTACTGCTGCATATATGTGCTAGACACAGTCTTTGTTTCCCATTTATGGATGTCAGCATGTAAGCAACAAATTAGCTTGTCTGCAGGTCTGCTGTGGAGAGTGCAGTGCCAGTGCTGGGCATTCCTGACGTCTTTTCAAGATAAGATAGGCATATGATGCAGTAGTGCTCAAGAGCTGGGCTTGCAGCAGATAATGAGGGTTTTTTTCGGAGGGGTGATTTTCACGTGACTACCTGTTGCCCTCTGCCTCACACATCCCTCCTCGTACAGCATAAAATGGTAGGAGTTTCATGAGCAGGGGAAATGTGTACATGAGTGCCTACATCTTTCTCCTGCAAACAAGGATATTCCAGAGCTGGTTGCTTTTTCACAAATCCCTTGTGTAACCGCCTTTGCAGCTTAATCCCTTCACGTACGCACACACGTATTTAGTATTCTCAGCTTTCGTATGTTTTAAACTTCTTAGCCTGTTTGCCTACAATAAAAAACCCGTTTCTTTCTTTTCCCTTAGACTTGCATTCCTTTTTTTTTTAATCATATCACAGCGGAAGAGGGAAAGCAATGTTCATTAGACGCTCAAAATGCAATACACAACCAAGAGAAGCCGTCCATCTACTTAACTCCCCAGATCTGAGAATTACCAGAATTATCTAAATCCCGCGGTGGTGTGATCACACATTCAGGGCTTCCCAGTACATTATCACCAAATACTGCAGTGAGGCATTAAGGTAGTCTCCTCCATTACACGGATTGCTCTATTTAAACAGGAGGGCAACGCTCCCAGAAGGGTTTGTGTGCACACGAGTGGGTGATGCTGTCTTACCTCCAGGTTTGATGTAGAAGCAGTTCAGCTGAGTTTCGTGCACCAGCTTCCCCTTGTACTTGGCGTCGGGTTCCCCCGGCTGGTGGCTGGACAGGGGGTGATAGGCTTGTCGAACCAAGGCTTGAAACATTTTAAAATTCCAAGGAGCGTTGAAGCAGCTGAAGCTAAGTGTATTTTCTATAGATAGCAAAGGCACATTCCTTTGGGTGAATTTCCTTGCTTCGGGGTTATGTAAGAGCCTTGTACGGAAGTTAAAACCTGAATATTGTTTGAACTTGCTGACAACTGGATCTTCTAATCTAGGAACTGTTTTCTAGCTCTTTGAAACTTTTTCATTGCATTCTCCTTCGTTTCCTTGCTGTTCACTCCTAATCTTTGCTCGTCCTCTGTGCCTTAGGCTCGGTTGGAGCCTTCTCCTCCCCCTGTCCGTTTTTCAGGAAAACTTGGATTGAGGAGTGAAGATAATGGGCGCCATCCACCCGTCAGCTCATCACCTCAGCGAGCCATGACGATCTCTGGTTTCTGTATATCCACACGGGCTCCTCTGATAATATCCTCTGGTGCTTGAAAAAAATAGCTTTGCTTAGCCAGAGGGTGGACTACACTCCTGACATAGCCAGAAAACTTCTCTCGGAATGTGAGCTTGCTTACTCACACTCTTTTATATGTGTGTGTATATATATAAAAATATTTGTAACCTTCCCTCAAAACATGGGAGATAAATATGTGAGCAAGTGTATCCCACAGCACATATACAAGCTGCTCGCTTCTGTCTAACTTTGATTTAATACAAGCTCTTGAGTGCCTCATCAGTGCTCTCTTTGTCAAAACAAGCCTTAAATCGGCAGTGAGGAATACTTTTCAATTACAGGAGGGAAGAGGAAAGAAACCCTTCCCAAGTGTAAGATAGCATACCCTTTAAAGGACAAGGAATGTGTTACATACAGAAACACGGTGCAAGTGCTCCAGTGGAATTCCACTCGGGCTGCAAAGGCAGTGTTGCTTTCTTGTCTTAACTGGCATCCACACCAGTGACAGCCCTGGGCTTAGTGCCTGCTGCCTGCTCTGCTTTAATGGTCGTGGCCGCAGCCCAGTCGTGGGGTTTGCAACAGAGCCTCCTTTCGTGAAATACAAACTCTTCCTATCAGAATGCATTGCTTAAAATCAATCTCAGAAAACGCCCCCGGTGGGTTTTTCCTGCCGGCTTCATTATTTTGGACGTACGTATGCCTAGGGCTTTTGGAGCCTTGTTTTAATAATCCCTTTGCATAACAGAGGTATTATTTACATGCATAAAACCAACCAGAGAGATTCTGCAGCCAGGGGAAGGGAAAAAAAAAAAAAAAGTAAGTAATGTAAGACCCAAGTTTCAGGTCAGAAGTCAGCAATAAAGGGACTAAGAAGATTGTTTCTGTGAATCATCTGGTGCTGGCCATTGCCTTCGACAGGATATGGGCTTTCTGTTTGAGCTGTACCAATTCTTTTGTCCCTGTCAAACAAACTGCCTTTCTGTAAAATTTCAGTATCTTTTCCTGAACAACATACAGTGTTAAATCCTCTATGCAGGCGTGTGCAGCATCTCGCAATTAACAAGTTCATGAAATTTCATAATAATTAGAAAAAGGAGAGAAATAACATTAGAATATTTTATTTTTCTTTTGTATGGTATATCTTCCTGCAGGGCTTTGCTGCCTGCAGTTTATTGTTACCTGTTGTTTTTGTTCTGGTTCCTCTCATGTGAATATTTCTCTCTCTAACACTCTTTAACAGAAGGCAAAGTAGATGATCAAATTTTCACTGAGAGTTGAAAGCTGAAGGAGGGGAGAGACTGAGGAAGCAGATGATGATTACTGTTAAGTTTTATTCTTAAAGGGTTATGCATAAGCTAGTAAAACACTTCTGACCTCTGAAGCAAAATGAAATATGCATTTTTACTTCGTGTGGAAACAATACAGCTGCTGCAGTGAAAGCAGTCCAATGCAAAACCCCGAAATTTTATTTAAATATGACTGTATCTCTAGTCTATAATCAGGCATTCAAGAGTTGCAGGGTACCTCCCAGTGCTGCTGTTGTGAAATATCTAGCTGCTAATATAAAATGAATTTGATAAATGTGAGGGGTTGGGTTTTCTGTTGAATTACAGGTTAAATAAGAAACTGTTTACTACTTAAATTACATTTTCTTGGTGACAGACTTGATCTCAGGGGTGCATTGTTTCTCTCTTTGTACATATCCACAGAATGTTCTGTATTCCTGTACACAGAATGTCTTGTGTGCACAACTACAGGAAAATAAACTTCTGAATAATCTCAGCAATAACTTCAATTGTTAAAATAAAATTTTAAAATCTCTGCAAATACATTAAAATAGAACTACAGTAATCAAAGGGGAAAAAGCAACAAGGTATTTCAAAGGGGTGGTATTTGTATCTTCATGAAATAAATTACTAAACTGCAATTTCACAAGAAGAATGCAGGTGAAACATTTATATTTTCATTAAAAATCTTCATTTAATGATCCTTCAGCTCTCCAGCACGTAAGATTGCAGTGGCCATATGTAAATGATAAAGGGCTCAGGGTGAAATTTAGCTTGTGAACGCAGTGTGAACCTACCCACAGCTGGAGTAAACCGATTACAGTGTGCCTGTCCTTCTGTAAGAACAGTGCAGGTCCTTTCTGCGCCTGTGAAATTGTATTATATTGCTAAATTTGCACTGCAAGGTTTCTGTCTGCAGCTCTACAGACAAGCAGATGCTCCTGAAGGCAGAGTTAACAGCCGACTGCAAGAGAAGGAATGGCTACAGAGGAGTAGAGAACTCCTTAAAGTGTGGAGTATAACCTGTTAACAGGCTGTGGCCAAGCAATAAAAGGGAATGCATAAGATACTCTGTAAATATCAACTAACTGAGATAAATATCAACTAACTGAAATCTCAGGAGGAGGAGTTTTAAAATTATTTTTCTAACCATTTTAGAGCTAGAGATGGTGTAGGAAAAGTGAAACAATTCCCTGTCCAAAATGATTGTTGTGTATAGAGCATACAAGTGGCAAAATACAAAAATGGGGGATTTAAATTCTCCTGATTTTAGGGTATATCTTACGTGTTTCTTGTTACAAGAACAAGGATAGACGAGTAACTCAGACTTTTATTGTTGCAGGCTGAGAACTTAGTCCAGATCTGCAAATGTATTTCCATTACTTAGGATCTGAAGGTATGCAGTGGAGAAATAAGAGATGAGATCACAACAGTCAGAATTAGAAACATCATCTATAGTTAAGGTTGCTTATTTTCCTCATGAAGCCCTTTCTGAAGTTGTTCATTATTTTGTGGGAGTTAAACCATTTGGAGTGACAGCTCATCATCCTGATTATAGTAAAAATTCAGGTTTCAGGAAAAAATGACATGCTATTGAACACCTATTTGAGGTTAAAATTGTCTTCTCTTTTTTCCTCTCTCCTCTAATATACTGGAAAATGGCATTGTCAGAGTTTGGAAAACAATTTGACCTTGAACTTAAGTACAGCTGTGGAATTATAGGTGTACCTTTGGCAGGTACCTCAGAGATGCACTTTAAAAATAATTGGGAACATATTCTTAGACTGGACTAAATTATAAATGAAAACCTGAGAATCGTGGTGAGCTCTCCACCAGCTGTGTGTGTCACAGACAGCAGAGCAGCTTTTCCCATGGGACTGGAAGCCCAGATACTCCACAAGAAACACACGGAAGCTGCAGCTTTTCTTAACATAGTGGAAAGAAAAAAAAGGCTGGGAATTGAGACACTGAAGGTAGCTCTGCTTTCTGTTCTTTCCATTAAAAGCCTTTTTTTTTGTTGTCTCCAGGTTGGAAAAGCTGTGTTGTCTCCTCAACTGAGCAGAGTTCTCTTTGCTTTCTGTTACTAGGCAGGAGTGAAGAATCAAGAAAAGGTTTCTAGTTTAACCTCTTCCACTTGTGCCAGTCTTCTATGGATTTCTGTTTAGCCTAGATTTGTGGAAGGCATTGTTGTGTTCTGCTCTCTGTAGATCAGGGCCTGGCTTCATTTCGGTGTGCTGAAGACATGTTTTATTGTTTGCTTTAGAAAGTTAGCAGAGAATATAAAGCACAGGTAAGCTAAACAAAATAATCCTTTCAGGTGTTTCAGTTGTATTTGTTTTCCAAATAAATGAATTTTTATTTCACAGGAACCCTGCTTGTGTCGACTGAGGATATCTGGATGTAGTTTTTCGCTTATGGAGCTCTCGTCTGACAAGGACATTTTGGAATTCTCTTGTGAAATAGTAACGGGAACCATTTGTTATTTAAGAGAGCCTATTTATAAGAAAAAATATTCCTTAAGAACAACTTCTTATTTAAGAAATTTATAGCCTGGCATCTACAGCCTTCCTGCCTTAATTTCAGTGTCATGCACCATCATGATTTAAAAATTATTTGGAACTGATGATGCAATGGCAGGAGGTGTGACTGGAAAACCAGTGGTGTGGGGGAAAAAAATAAATTCTCTAAGCCAGATGGATCATAACATGGATCCTATTCCTGTGTCATGACTAAAAATTTCTTGTAGCATCAACAGAAGGCATATTTAAGGGAAATCTTGCAAATACAGTTTGCATTTGGGCTCTTCTCCAAAAAAAAAAGTAACGAACCTGCTGATGGACTCCTACATTTGCTGAGCTTCATGGAAACGAGTGGATCAATGGGCTTTGCATTTTCCTGCAGTACTAACAGAACTTCAGCTTTGAGGCCATTTAGGGGCCTTTCCAGTGACCCTGTTTTCTGTGACTGCTACACAGTTGATTTTTCTTCACAAAAATTCCTGATAAATTTGGATTAAAAATCTGCCTGAAGTCAATGTCTCACAGTAGAGGCACAGACATGATTTATTAAACCATCCACCCTCTCTGTACCGCCCCCTTTTTTTTTTTTTTTGCCTCGTGAAACCAGAAATATTTGCTGGCTCTATCTTGAAGTCTGCAAATTGGTGCCCCAACTTTCACGACTGATAGATGATGGCAGGAATATTCCAGGGTCCACTCTATTCACAAAAATTTTGTCTTGATTTTTAAGGCGTGCTTCCAAGCACAATTAAACAGATGGTGGTGAGGAACTTATTCTTGACTTCAGTAATGTTGCCAGTCATTGCCCACTCTCAAACCATTCGCTTTTGAGGGAAGGGGCTTTTTCATTTTGTTGGGGGTTTTGTTGTTGCATATTTTATGGGGTTTTTTGGTTAGGTTTTGTTTGGGGGGTTTTTTGTTGTTTGGTTGGTTGGTTGGTTTTTTAATAAAATTGCTTAAACAGTTCCCTCCTCAGTAGAATTTTCACTGGTTAAGCTGAAAAAGGGCCATGTGTAATCATTGCTTTGCATTGACATGTCTCTCAGTACCATTCTTTTTCCTTTAACAACTGGTTTGGTTGTTTTTTGGGTTGGTTTTTTTAAGTTGTTGTTTTTGGGTTTTTTTTCTTTGTTTGTTTTTGTTTTGGTTTTTGTTTTGGTTTTGTTTTTTTGTAGCTTGCTTGTTCATACATAATATTTTAAACATTTGACATTATGGAAATACCAAGTCTTCCTTTTCCCTGTCTTTGTTAACAGTTCTCCAAATAAGTGGATCAGGAGCTTTATCAACCTTTAAATGAAAGAACAAGTGTCTGATAATTTAACAGGTATCATCTTTTCAGAGCTTTTAGGAATTTAGGTTAAGTTCATATCAAAATACACATTTTTGTTGTTTGAAAAACCCTTACCTTTATTGACATTTATTGACATTTATTGACATTTTTACACCCTAGAAACCATTAAAAAATTTACTGCTCTTTAAAAACTTCCAGAAATACCACAATATAGCCAGAGAGGAATTTTGATTATTTAGAAACAAATCTATGTACCTGATAGATCATTTGTATTGTGCAGCTTTGCACAATGTCAAGAAGCAAGAGGCCTAAAAACTCCAGTCCTGTTGATGAGCCACATTTCTATCAATATGGTATAACAGGATACAATTGACTTTTTTTTTTTCCTATTGTTTTGGATTTAAGTATCTAAAGATTAAAATTTTGTATTTGAAAGAACTTAATGGAAAAAGCCCTAAAAAGCTTTTTAGGGCTAAAAGAACTTCGAGACTCCTAAACTAGGAAATGCCAAAGCTGAGGTTGGTTGTGCAATATCTCTGTTTATGGAATTTTATATTGTGTGGCTGTATTCTTGTGCAATAAGGACTTTGTTTCAGTTATCAAACAGTTGGATTGGGGTTTACATCGAGACGCTACTCAGGATTCTGGATTTTTCCTCATTACTCACACATGGGTCACCTGCTTTGATATCTGATGCTGGAGTTCTGCACTAGAGTAAGAATTATTGGGTTTTCTTGTTGTTTTCTCCAATAATCATCACTAGAAAAGCTGGTAACTCATGAACAAACAGAACTGTTTTACTTTGCTTGGATTAGAAGTATCATTCTTCCCATTTCACAAACTGGGATCCTAGGGCAGAGTAGTTACAATTAGAGACCAATTAAATATGGAGTGTCCGACCTTAATTACTCAAGCCAGTTTTTTCCAGTGTATTTATGAATCATATGTTCAAAACCCCTTTTTACAGACTTGGGTTGGGATGATTGGTGTTTTTGCAGGCCACGTGCTCAGATCTTGCACCCAGGTCCAGGATCTCCACTCAGCCACTGGGAAATGAAGCCCACACAGCCAGTGCAGCCACTTCAGATGACATTTCACAGCTTGTGTATCATTGCAAAACCTCTCTGGGATGGAATTCAGCTTTCCAGGATAGTGTGCAGCTGTCTGTGCTGCAGGGTTTTTTATATTTTTTTTTTCCTCATTTCAGTCCTAAACATAGCAATGTAAAAGTGTCTGCCTGCCTTGCAAGACAAGGATACAGAAACTTCTTTTTAATGTAGCCAAGTGTGGATTTACATGTTCAGGAGCAAGAGTCTAAACTGCACGTAGATCAAATTACCTTAAGAAGCATGAAATCGAGAAGAAAACACTAAAATTTAAGATTTGGAGGGGGTTTATTTATTTACTTTCAATACCAGCAAGGATAAAACACTTCCTAGGCACAGGGGAATCTCTAGTCAGTGGTTATTTCTGTATCCAGTTTTACCAAGCTGAAAGGCTTTATGCAGTCTGTGGAAGAATAGCTCAAAAATCACGTGTTGCAGGTTCATTGAAACAAAAGCTTTGATAATGGAAATGTCTACCCAGAAGACAAAAATATAATTGGTGGAATTATGAAGAGGGAAAAAAAACCCCTCAGAAAATGCCTTTCTTTTTAATAGAATACTTAACACGAATGAAGTTGATAAGAAATTCTGTATTATCATAATAACTAAATTAATGTTTCAAATATTGAGAGGTTAGAAATTGTTATCTGTAATTCTGGGAGATAGCAGCTGTCAGCTTCTGCTTATAAATAGTATCAAGTGTTCTAGTGTTTGTGAGGACAGGAGAAAGCCATAGCCAAAAAATGAAAATTGTGAGGCGGAAGCTTTTGAATTGGCTCTGAAGTCGTGATTTAAAACTTAAACAGTGTCCTTCCTGAAATTCAATCACTGAGCTATTAAAGGAGCTTCACAGATCTGGGTAAAATTTTTCAGTTTTGATTTATGAGTAGCCTGCCTGTTAGAAATTCTAAAAATTCTAAAGACTGATACACTTAATAATTGATAATTTCGGTCAGTTTATTTAAGTAATTTATTGAGCTTCCCATTCAATGTTAATTGGATCTTCTTCATTTCATAGCTGCATTGTGTTATAGTTTTCTGTAATCTTGTTAACAACAACATCGTTTTGGTACTTTTTTTTCTTCTAATGTCATCAATTCATTACTTGATTTTGATTTTACTTTCTTCTGTTTTTTACAATAATCTCTACTTACATAACTTTATGATTGAAGCTGGGCCTAAAATTGCCTTAATATTTCCTCTTCTGTGTGGCAGTCGAAAAATTTGCTTTGTGCCTCTGATGTTTCGTGATTCATTTTTAACATGAAATTACCACTCTACAAATGATACTTAGATCTGGAATTCTGTTTTGTCAAACAGTCTGACAGAGTGGGAAGGCAGATAAAAGTAATCTGTTTATGTTTAATCCTGATAAAACAGGCAGTGTTTTCATTGCAGTGAAATTGTATTGTGTGTCTGCGAGCATGCCAGCTTCCCTGACAGATACAGGTTGTTATCAGCTTAGGTTCTCATTCTCTGCTTGTGGGGTTTTATGTGTTGCCACACACATAAGAATAATTTTTTTATTATTATTTTGTCTTCATCAGTAATCAAGATGGAGGCCATTAACACTTATTCTTACTGCTGATATGTACACTTTTTTCTCTTAAATACAGATTATTGCAGAATATACAACTGTAGTGTGAATTTATGCCCCGGTTATTCCACATAACTGAGATTTCCACAAGTTGCTGTGGTGGCACTGCTCCCTCATTCTCACATGCAAGAAAGAGCTCGGGGTACTTGTGCTGCCACAAGCTCAGGGATTGTCTCTCAGTGTATTTCTGAAGTGTTCATCTGTTCTGGACAGATGGGAGCAGCATGGAAGGAAGAACTGTGGGACTGTCCACTTCTGAAAGATTTCACCACTGACTAGGTGTGCTCTAAGCTCAGAGGATGTTGGGCTTGGGTCTAAGCTCACTTTCAGCTGTGCTCCTTAATTTGGGTTGAAAATACCATTTAACCAAGGAGAGAAAGTACGTGTGGAAGGGTTTGATGCTCAGCTGATATCCAGGCCAAAGATCTCTGGATCTGCAGTACCCTGACTTCAAACTGGAGTTCAGATGGGATATGTTATCGGGTGGTGGTGTGGTGTGGTTTGGTGGCACAGACCCAGTGGCCTTGTTCTGTGACCCAAATAGGTTTGTGTTCCTTGCAGTTGTATTCCAGAATATCAGCTGTAGTTCTGTAAAATCTGAACTGGTCATTTATTCTGGTTATCACTTGTGTTTGTCACTGAGCTGAGGTAAATCAACAGCAGAAGCAAGCCAGTTTGAGTGCTTCAGCTTCTAATGGCCAGAAGCAGTTTGGCATTTCCAAGGGACTGTCAGCTCTCAGATTTATTAGATATTCATAAATAGTCTGTGACACGTCTGTTCCCTTGGCCAAAGGTGAAGCTGTCCAACCTGTGTTGCATAATTAATAGTGCCACCAGTTGAGGTAGACGTAAAAAAAAAATTGAGAAGATGGAGCAGATGGCCAAAAGTTCATCAATACTCTTCTCCATCGGAGATTCTTTTATAAAAAAATAAGAATCTTGATTAAAACAAATTTGGTTTGTCTGGGATTCTCAGTCTGCCTGCTGTGCTGTTGCATTGAAGAATATGTGATTTGGACAAGTTTTCAAATGTGTTTCGTCAGAAGGATGTGGAATTTTGCATAACAGGTCAGTGTTTTGGAACCTTATGAGTTTTCACACACTTTTCTCCAGGTCCACAGTTATTACTGAACATGGCCCATTGGAATATACTAGAATATTAATGTGGATTTGAAATGCATATTTTTGTATTTCTTTAAAAAAAACCTGGGATTACTTGTGAAGTTCAGCTCTTACATTGCACATTTGTAGAACCACTGGTGCATATTATGTTACTTGCCTTTTTTTAAGTGAATAGTAGAAATCATCACACTTTTCAATAATCATAAAAAGGACGAGGCATATTTCAAAAGTTAATTTTTGTATGTCTCCAGGATGTCTGGTTTGTGGGGTATTTTAGACTTTTTGCCAATGTTCTGTGTATTAAACAGTTGGGACCATTTTTAGTTCTATAGAAGACAACGGCTTTAAATTTGGGGGGGGATTGAGAAAATATTATACTTGTGTCTTGCAAGCAGCTGTGCATTCATTTTCTTTCCAAACATTAACAAAGCCAAGGTACACTTCACATGCCATGGTTTGGCTCTGTGGAATTGAAGGAGTTATTGCTTTTGGACTCTCCTAGTATTAGAAAATATTGCATCATCAGGGTCAGTGTTGCAATTGTTTTTGAACAGGTGCTCAACCCATTTCAAATGAAGTCCATTTTCAAATGAAATGTAGCCACCACTATGTTGGAAGACATGGTAGGAGCTGCCAATTCTTGGTAGGGTTGACAGCTCCTGCCTGCAGCAGGGGAGGGAGGGAAGGAGGAGGAAACCCAGGATCTCCTGTTGGGCAGAATTACAGCAAATCTACAGGGAGGCAGAGCTGTGTTCATCCTACCCCACCAGCTCTGATGCTCTGTAAGATGGACCCGAACATTGTTTGAAAACTAAACAGATTTTCCTACTTCCATCTCCAGCATGCTGGTAGTGGAGCCAAATGGATATGACAACTGAAAGAGAGGACAGAGAAAAAGATTTTAAAGAAAAAAAAAACAAAAAGCCACTGGTTTCATGCTCTGAAGAAAAGGATCAAACACCTTTGCCTTAATTGAATATTTAAGAGCCTGTAATTTACATGCTTAGAGATGTGCCTTTTGATCTTTTTTTGATTTTATAGGATCTGAGGTGTCCTTTTGTGTCTCTAGATGGGGAAAACATAAGATGGAAATAAATTCTGAAATCGATTTACAGGTCACATTTAAATATCTGCCAGGTAGAATTGCTGTTGGAGAAGATGCTCATGGTTTGTGTTTGATGTGCATTTACAGTGTCCATATATGGGATTTGGTTTTATGATAAGGAAGAATGCCAAAGAATTGCAGAGCTCATGAAAAAGTAAGTGACGGGTAAAAGACTTCTGTGCTTTTTTTTTTTGTATCTGTTTCTGTACATAAATGCACATTTTATGCTTTTAGGATTATCATACCTTTCTGCTTTAATTTTATAAATTTTGTTGCAAGTGTCAAGCCTGCA
The DNA here is from genome assembly GCF_015227805.2 of Hirundo rustica. Lineage (NCBI taxonomy): Eukaryota > Metazoa > Chordata > Aves > Passeriformes > Hirundinidae > Hirundo > Hirundo rustica. The sequence continues at coordinate 74,952,664 of NC_053453.1, forward strand.
TTTCATAAAATCATAAATAAGTCACTGTATTGCAGTAATTTTTCCTAATCTGTAGTGCAGCTCTCCAGCTACATCAGAGTGTACCAGTTGATATGATTTATTTCCTGATGACTCAGAGATCTATTTTGAAGAATTGTATTCTTTGGGGGTTTAATATATTTTTCAATTTAGGGCGATTTTATTTTTTAATATCGTTACCTTTTCTTTTTTTCCTTATATCAAGGTAAGTGCAGGATATCATGAGGGCATATTGTACTAATACAATTTCTGTGGGTTTTGTCCTGTTTGTACATCAGGGCTGAATTCCTGCTTCCTCATTTCTTAGCAATATATACAAAATTCACTTTGTTTCCGGCATTTAAAGCAAGACTTCAATTAGCTTTAAAGTCACTGCTTTCATAAAAATGTATATTTATATTTTAAATATAATGTATATTTTATTATAAAAATGTATTTTTATACATGTTAAACTCGAATTTTGCAGTCCAGACAGAGGTGAAGATTTCACACAGGACTGTGTTCTCAGCTGTATTTTAACATATGGATAGTTTGGTTTTTTTCAGTATCACTCTTTTCTTCTCATGTCCAGGATGGACAGGGCTCATTTTTCTGCACAATTTGCAGGGACCCTTTTCTTAGGGCTGTGTCCTGCAGGTTTTCATGTTTGCTTGGGGAAGGAAGGAGCTGAAGTCATACAGATTTTATCAACATATGCAATCTACATTTTTAGAGCTCAAACGTTGAAGATGTAGTAAAGGTAGGAACAGGCAGTGGTTGGCTGTTTCAGCTGCCTATGGTATATAGACACACCAGATAGGATTTGTGATAAAATACTGGATGGGAAGGGAGTCAGCTTTCCTCCATATATCCTTTTTATTTTTTAAGTAATACCTGCTGCTTTTCATTTTGCAGCGACAAAACAGCGTGAAACGCAGACTGTGACAGTGGTGGGGTTTTGTTCAGTGGGGTTTGTTGGTTTTGCTGTATATGCTGCAGCTCTAAAATGAGTCAGCTGTGACCCAAGAAATAATTGATGGGGATGAATTTACAGAAATAAACAATGAACCCTAGGAAACCCAGGTTTTTGACAGCTCATTTTAGTTAACTAGCTCAAGTTTCCGTTGGTGGTGATTAGGTGCTCTCAAACTGGTAATTTACTACAATAAAACCTGGTTTTCAGAGGATTCATGCAAATGTAAACCATGTGTAGTGGTTTATAATAGCAGTATTTCATATAGATAAAAAATACCCTGTTGCTCAGCCAATTGGCTGTATGTTTTAATTCTCATCATTCTACAATAATAATAAAACAGCTGGGGCAGGAAATTGGTCATTTGCTAGTATTTAATGCCTGATTTGTGTGTGTTTGCCATCCTCCACCACCAGCAGAACTGAATAACACTATAAATTCCCTGCTCCTTCTGAGTATAGAAATTGTGACTCAGTCATGGAAATTTTATTCTATGGTCTAGTGTGTTCAAGATTGGAGAAAATTAATCTCATGTAAAATGATGATTTTACAGAGATCTTTTAATAGCGATTTTTTAACTGCACATTTTAATGTAGCTGGGGAAAGACAAATATTTGAGTTTCAATCAAGTCTTGTACTGTCATGGTGGGTTTTATATTTTATTTGTACTCTTTTTTTTTTTCCTCACGTATCCTCCACCTTTCAGCCTAACTCAGCAGGAACAATTCAAAGCACAGCAGGGCACAGGAACAGGGGTGTCCCCCATGATCATGAATTCTGCTAATAACAAAGAAGTGGATATCTTACGGATGCTTACCAAGGCCAAAGATGAGTACACCAAGGTGAGACTTGCTCCCACTTTACACTATGAAACATAAAGGGTTTGATTTGGGGTTTTGAATAGTTCTGCTCAAAGTCATTTTGGACAGTGTGCTCGCTCGTTTTGTGTAGAGGTGGCTGGTAAAAACAGTTTTGACAGAATTTGCTAAAAACCCAGAGGAAAGGAATGCTGTCAGTAAAAAGCTGTGGAAGGAGAGCGTGGATGCGATTGATTGTTTGTTGAATGGTGGAGGCTCCGAGCAAGTATAAATTGCCTTTCATTCTGACCCTTGGAGCTCCTGTGCCTGTTGAGGAGCACCTGCGAGCTGTGCCCTCTTTGTGGGTGAAGTATTTGCCTGGTGATGGTTTCTGTGGTTTGTACAAAGGACTGGGTCCAGGAGACTTTTGCCAGTGAAGTTACTGCTTTTAATTGTGGTTGTTAGCTCCTTTCAGGCACTAATGGAAGGAAATGAAAAGGTTGAAATGTAGTATGATTTCAGTCCGTGTGCTGCTTTGGTCTTCTGAGGCTTCTAAATAAAGAAGTAACTAATGGACTAATAATGTTCTCTATTATTGAGCAATCAAAAACGTTTTACTTCGGGGAATAAAAAATCTAATAATTTTAACTATCCATATATAAGCTGCAAATTGTTACAGAGCCTGCAGGTTCCTGCTGCTGTTTCCTGTATTGCTTATGTGCTGTCATGCGATAATGGAGCTTCTAAGTGTTCCATAAGAGTCTGGAAATGTACATATATCTTAACTTTCTCTCTCCTTAAACTTCTTGTGTTTGTTTTCTGAAATGTAGCTACTAATAAAAATCCTCAGAACGATGATAGCAAACTATTTGAGCTGGGGTGAAATGGAGCCCTTTTTATTGTGGGGAGTTTTTTCTGTTGAAGCTCGAGGCCTTTGTATTTTCTGTAGTAGAGATTTAATCTATTATAGTGGACAAACACTTCCAAAAGCTGGTATTTTTCCTGTATTTTAATGCTAAGACGGTATCTAATCTCGGCATCGGAGAATATGATTTGAGATGTTCTGAAATGTTTAAGGGGTTTTCATTAGATAACCTGAAAAATACTGCAAATGGGAAACTGGGGAAATATTAGGCTGTCTTCAGATTCTGTGAAAAGAGGGTGATAAATCTAAAAGATGTTACCTTCCATTTCTGCATTAGCACACAGAAATCATTACAAAGGAGAGGAAATTCTGTTGTTTAAATAATAGCTTTTAAGACTCTTTTCCCTTTAGAATCTTTTGTAGATTTGCTTCTTCCTTTATCTTTAATCTTTCTGCATTTAAGGGCTTGCCAAGGACATAAAAAATAACATGAAAGCTTCCTCCTCATCTGGGACGTGAGTGCTAGGAATTCCTGACCTCTCATGAACAGGATGTGTGTGATTTCTTGTATTGCTAGTAATATAAATTTCGAAAGAGTGTGATAAATAAAGGCAATGACAACCATTTTTCTATTTAATGTCAATATGCTTCAGAGCAGTCCTGCTTTTTGACTGGTTTATGACATCTACTTTCTTGTCAGTGTGTGTTTTATTGCTTACAATCTGATGTGCTGAAATTAGTTATGAAATATGTTGTTCTCTTCTTTGAATTCTGTGTTTATTCAGTGAAGAGTGTCTTAAAGTGTTGGAAGCTGTAGAATAAGAGCATCAATTTTAAGGAATTTTGCTCAATTTTTAAGAGTATAACTAATTTCAAAAAGCATATCTCGCTGCCAAATTATCTTATATATTTGGAGGTTCCATTACATGCAAAATCAAATACACAGCTCCCCCTTCCTTTTTCAATTAATGGAGCTTTAAGATGCTAAGCCACTAAGCTATTTATTTTTTTTTTTTTTAATGTGCTTCTTATACACTTGCCTTCTCTTGATCTCTGGTAAGAAAAAGATCTCTGGTAAGAAAAAGCTGGCCTCACTGATAACTAAGGAGAAAACCAGCTCAAGAGCTGCAAGGGTACAGAGCAAAGCAAGACAAAATGGGTTTCTCCTCAACCACTGTGCCCTGCCTTGCACTGCAGGACAAACTCTGGGTCAAATATCCCTGACTCTACCAAACTTGTCAAAACCCCCTCAGTGATTTTCTTGCTCTTTTTGATCCACATTGACCAGACGTGTCTGCTTTTGTTCCGGTGTTGCTGAGCCTTCCTTTGACTTGATCTTAGAACCTTTTGATTACTTTTGTAGGCAGCAGGGCTTTGAATAGGATGCCTGACTAAAGGGCAGAGCTGGGAAGCAAGGCACAGTAATTGCCAAATGTTGCAGCTGGTGAGGACTCTCAGGCTCTGTCACTAAAGAGCATGGTGGCATTTCTTTCATCCTGCTTTTGCTGGTTGTTGATAATAGCATCTGATGTCTTCTTTACCTGTCTACCTGACAGTTGCTTAAAATGCCAACTTACTCATCAGCAAGGCCATCAGCTCCCCACGTGCCAAAATGGCTTTATATTCTGAGCTCCAGTAGTTACAGATTCCTCTGAAATCATCACAGGCTTCTTTTCTCTTCTTCTGTGTTTGATAGCAACCTACTGGCCTTGTTATCAAGTCACAGCAATGATACCAAGTCAGGTCAATGTCATTCCTGTGTGTACTGATGCTCGTTTGGCTGAGGAATTTGGTCTAAAATATGCTCATAAAGTGATAATTCTGCTAAGCACTACTGCTTCTCACCTCATTTTCATCTGCTTAATTCTGTGATCATGCAGGGTATGACAGTGGAATCTAAGGTACTTAAGGTTTCTGAAGAATTCAGCTTATTAAAATATCCCGAGGAAATAAGGGTATTATTTAAATTCTGCAGAACTCACTGGGAAATATTCAAGAGGATGTTATCCACGGTGTTAAGGAAAAAGCTTATGTGCTTTTTGCCCAGAGGTTATGCTGAAAAATAGCAATGAGAAGATACATTGAAGAAAAGGCAGCATCATTAGAAAGAGAACTGTTTGGGAGGAAGGAAAAAAAAAAAAAAAAAAAAAAAAAAAAAAGCCATTTAATCTTACTGCAGTGCAGTTTTGGTCTGTGTAGGATCTGTCCAATCTGACAAACAACTGAAGGTCCTGAGGACCTACTGAAGCCCCTTGAGTCCCCAGGAGAACTCCAGTTCTGCTTTACTGGGCAGCCCTGGAAACAGCAGAGATCTGTTTATTGTTGCAGTAGGTGTGAGAAATGGGTAAAGTGATCAGCTTTATATGTTTGAGAGTGGGGCTAGAATTAATAGAATTAATAGTTAATAGAATTAACTTCTTGTTAAATAATCCTTTTAAAGATCTTTCCAGTTTCTTGGTTTCAGCTGTATCAAGTGACAATGACTTTGAAGACACTGTCTTCTTTTCTACTGAAAGTAGCTTTTTTTAGTTTCATTGACTTTATTCTCATATATAGAATCTTATTCATGTTTTCATTTTCCATTTACAATTTCTCTTCTGTGGAGCATTTTATATGGTTTGTCTCTGAATTAAATCATGCTCTTCTCTCTCTCCACGTGACTTGTTTTGTCCCTGATCACTTTTAGTTATCTGTCTCTGACCGTGTTTTTTTATAAATATTGTTAATAATAGTCATATTTAATAAGAATTCCTACTGATTCTACAAATTTATTAAATCTTTAATTACTTTCCTGTGCATGTATATGCATCTTGCAGGTTCCCACCATATGAAGATTTATGAAAAAGAGTTTGAGTTACGATTCTACTTTTTGACAAAAGCATTTTAAATTATCTTTATGGGCACATTAATCCTTCTTGTTATCTAAACTACTTCTAGCTGCCTGTTGGATGCAGGAAAAGCATGTCTGTTGCTTGGTTTTTAAGGTGCTTTAAAAATATATATTTTATGTTTTTGAAGTTCAGGAAAAACAGAAGGCCAAAAAGAGAGCTGAGATTTAAATTAGAGGGAAGCCTCACACGAGGGAAATCTTGGAATCAAGTGTTCGGTTTTACATATGTCTTGTGGTTTTAGAAAATGAGGTTGCAGTTGCTACAGTTTTTCTAATAGCATAATACTTCATCATCAGTGCTGCAATCAGTATTTTTGGTTACTGAATACCTGGTTTTGTCTGTATTTTACTGTGGTTGGGAACTGGAGGAGAAGCTCTTGTCACACATGCTAAGAAATGCCCTTTTTCTGTTGCAGTGTAAGACCTGCTCAGAGCCGAAACAAATAACCAGCTCCTCTGCCATCTACAACAACCCCAACCTAATCAAACCCATTCCAGTGAAGCCCAGTGAGAATCAGCATCAGCGAATCTCCCAGCAGAGCAAGGTAAAAAATCTCTGGTGTTTTCTGACTGCTGCTGCATGGAGCAGCAGGAACATTGATTTGGGTTGGAAGGTCGCTGCAGGAATCTGAGATGGAGCCACTGTAAGGAATGATTGTAAACACAAATAATCTGCTTTGGAAAAGCTCCCCAGCCCTCACTGTATGGTGTGGAAACACATGAACTACAGGTACACTATCCTGATGCAACAAACAAATACTGGTCTTTCAAATTTCAGGTGCAGTTTTGGTCACAGGCTGATCTAGCCAATTGCTGCACCACACTTTTCGTGGGGTTTTGCTTGTTTGGGGTTTTATTTTGGGGGAAATAATTTAAATAAAGCAAAGTCTCTTGGTATATCCTCAAGCCAAATCACAGTGCAAAATCCTAAAAATTGAATTCAGCTGTGACCAGCAGATGCACAAGAAGTGGCTCTACTTCATACACAGGCAGATTTCTGTCTCTTATTAATATTGTACTGATGGCTGTAAAAGAAGATGCTCTTTCATGTTATTTAAAGCAAAGCCACTGCTTTATCTCAGATTCGCTGATTTTCTCCCACATTAGCAGCTTGACAACTGTCTTCTTGCCCTTCCTATGTGACAAAACTATTAAAAATCCTCTTGGGGAAAAAAAGAGCATTGCAGTTTTCTCAGCTTTTTGTTGTAATGCACCCCCCATTCCCGAGAGAGCATTTCTGTATAAGACAAAGGGTTTCAGTTTACCTGGAACATATAAGGAAACCAAACTAGAAAGTTCTGTGTCTTTTTCTTTGTAATTAGCTCAATGCCAAGAGAGAGGCACCTGTTGGACCTTGGCACCGTCCTTCAAAGTCTGTACCTTTCCTTATTGGCAATTTACCAGTGGAACCCACCTAGACTATTAAATACTAAAAGGAATACCCAAAAGAACCAAAGAGCTTTTCGGGACTGCCATATCAGTGTTGGGATGCTCTCTGCACTGTGTTCAGCCTGCATTCTCTTTACCTGTTTATGTTTATGATTTTCCTTTGTTATTAAACCTTTTATTTTACAAAGCATGTCCGGGAAGGTTGTCTCGCTACGTGATTTAAGCCATTTACCTGAACAGGGCCGGACCTCTGGGAGGTATTAGAGACTAATATAGCTTTTCATTGAATTCTGCTAAATACCGTCGCCACTTGATGGAAGTTCTGCATGAGGGAGCCGCGCTCACTCTTTTCCTTCGTCCCCTCCCAGAGCGTGGATGCCGAGCCGCAGCACCTGTCTCTGACAGCGCTGTTCGGCAGACAGGACAAGGCCGATGTCTCGGAGGCGCTCGGCCAGCAGCAGGAGAAGGCGCCAGCCCGGCAAGGTGTGGTTCGCTCGCTGTCCTACGAGGAGCCCGGCAGGCACTCCCCGTGCGCCGAGAAGCAGCTGTGCCCCGCCATCCAGAAGCTGATGGTGCGTGGCACGGAGCTCCATCCCCTGGCCGAGTTCCCCGAGAGGAACCCTCTCTGTGAAAACGGCACCGTGCCTCCCGTGGGCGAGGCCTTCCCGGGCCTCTTCCAGCCCGTGCCCTCGCAGGGCATGGCCGCGGCTGCCGGCGCTCAGGACGCCGCCGGCGCCCAGAGCTTGCTGCACAAGCTGCAGAGCCGCTCGGGCTCCGGGACTAAAGTGGAGCCCGCTGCCGCAGCGCCTGGGAACTCCACGGCCTCGGTGTTCAGCAGGACTCCTGCTCCCGTTGGAGCTCCAGCAGCGCCGGGAAATAACGTGAGCCAGCCCCCTCTGGTGTATTTCAATGGGTCCCTACAGGGCCAGACTTTAGAGCCTCAGGCGCTTGGTAAAGAACAGTCCAAACTGCCCAGACAACCGCTCGCCCTCTCTGGCAACCAAGCAGCCAGCTCTGGGGTGATTTCCCCTCAAGAACTGTTGAAAAAGCTCCAGATAGTGCAACAAGAGCAGCAGCTCCATGTATCCAGCAGACCGACGTTGGCAGCTAAGTTCCCCGTCGTTACCCAGAGCACCAACGCCCTGAAACCACTGGATTCCTGGATAGAAAAGGCTCCGGGCACAGAAAAACAGAGCGCTCTCTTCCAGGTAAATGGGCAGCTCCTTCATCTTAAATAAATACATATCCAGCAGTTGTTTAAGCTGGATGTTTCCTGAGGTTAGTCTCGGCTTCATTGTCCTGCTGCGTGTTGCACGTGATTCATTTTGCAGGTGATGCTTTCCCAGCGTGGAGAGAGCTCTGACTTCCCGAGATGTGATGCTGTAAATCCTGCAGGCCACATCCCTCACACATCAGTGATGACCAGAAACCCTGCAGTGCTGGGTCATCCCAGAGCCCCTTTGAAAAGTCACCTGCTTTGCACTTGCCATCCTTGAGCTGTTAGGTGTAATTGCTTGCTACCGAATGTAATAATTTGGGTTTAATAATTATTTTCTGCGAAATTAGTCACAGCTTTCTCTGTGTAGATGTGCATTCTTTTGTATGCCGGTTGCTAAAGACATTTAGAAGGTCCACTGTTTTCTAACAGCAACTTTTTGAGCTATTTGTATATTGGCCAGTTAGTTATCTTGTACCACACCTGCTGCTTTTAGGTATTTTTCTTCAATTTGTTGAGTATTATTTTAACAGAAGGTCTTGTGGCTGAAGGGCGTAAAAAAAATCTGGTTATTTTGATCCTAGAAGTCAGATTGGCATATTTAAAAATTCAGGAGGTGTTAAGAGACTCTCTCATGAGGACGGTTTTATGTTCTTCAGAAAAGCAAGACGTGAAATTACAAAATGCCCCATCCAAAACAACGACTGTCATTAACAACCTCATCTTCTGTAGGATATTCTACACTGGAATGTCTTTACAGGTCCTGTCTGGAATGCATCTGAGCCCTTTTCAGCTTCCTTTCTTGTAGACAGGCTGTGTCATGTGGCAGTCTAGAAATTACTGATCCCAAGCATTCCCCTTCCCAGTGTAAAATTGCAAAGCTGCTTTTCTGTTGTGACTATTCCATTCCTCTATTTCTGTTCTATTCTGGTTTTTCTCTTTTATTCTATTTTTCTAATTCTGTCCAGACCTGATTGAAACACTACAGGGTATTTCAATGTTCTAGAAAGTTCTTCTATACATGAAAAGGCTGAAAGAGTTATTTAATAGTAAAAGAGCCACGTCTGTCACTAAGTTTGTGACAGGTCAAGTTTTCTAATTCCATGAGAGAGGTAGGAAGAATATGAATTTGATACAGCAAATAGCCATCATTTTTGTTGTTGTTGTTCTTTTAATTAATGCAGTAGGATTTGAGTCTGTATGAGAGTTTTTTGGGGATTAGTCATTGAAATTATTCAGGATCAGTTGCTTACAGATGGTAACTTTGACTCTCCAGCGGAGAGCTAAAGAATAAAAGGAAGATCCAAAGTCAAAAAAAAAAATCGATTTGTTTTCACTGGGAATGGAGCTTGCCTGCTTTAAATGTAAGAAATTGTGTGATTCACTGGTACATGTACTGATAGCATGAGGAAGGACATAATGAAGATAAAAGTGAAATGAGGCAAGTCCAGGCTGTACATTGTAAGTCAGTATGCATGAATAAAAAATAAGGAAATACGCTGATATATTTCTTCCAATGAAAAGTCCCTACAGATGCTGCTATGGCCGATGTCTTTAATGTTGTATATATGAAAAAGACTGGTGCCAGCATTAGTTTCAATATGGAAAGGCAATTCCTGAGGTCTGGTCAGTGCAGCTTGTGAGAAAAGAAAAGTCTTCTCTGGACCAAGGCTTATTCCCTGTAATTATTGCTGCAAGTTTGCCTTAAGAAATAAAAGCAGCAACTGAGATTCTCAGTCTCCATTTGCAGGGCTGTGAGCAGAACAAGGAGACTGAGGCTGTCCAGGAGTGGCTTCACAGGTTGCCACAGCTGCCCTGAACACAATATTAGATGCATTAAATTTGGAGATTTAATGCACAGACTGAAAATGATAATGAAAGTGTTGCTAATTATTGTTCAGGACAGCCAAAGCTCCGCAGTCTAGGGGGAATGGCCTCTTTCACGTGCAGCAGATTGCCACAAAAGCAAAAAGCAGGGAGGCTAAAAATGGAGGAAGGACTCTTTTCCTTTGGAAGCCACGAATTAGCCACACAAAACATGCCTGCTTTTGAGAAAGAACCTGGAAGATAAAAACCAACTTTTTAAACCAACATTAATCTTTTTGTAATATTATCCTTGCAGTAGACCAGAGGCTGCAAGTGCTGCCATGCCTGCAGAGTAGATATTCGAGTGAAATTGAATTGGCACAAATATATCTGCACATGCTCATGCAAAATTGATCAAAGCAGATTCTGACAACAAGTGCAGCAAAAGGTTTGTTCTCTGTAATTATTTGTCTTTTGGTATTGCCTCTCGTACTAGGCTTCAGCATACAGAAAAAGCAGAAGTCTGACAGGAATAGAGAGATTGCTGAACAGTGTCTGTTGTTGGAAAAATCAGATTAAAGGAACACCCTAAATCCATCAGCAGCACTAAGAAAAATATAAGCAATAGTCCTTTCCACAACTGACACTTTACAAGTCCAAGTTTAAATTGGCTTCTGCTGCATCTCCATATGGTATAAGAACTGTGATCTCCCACATGGAAAGGAAGAGACCAGTTACCAAAAAAATGGGGAAGGGAGGAAAAAAAAAGAGAAGAAGGAAAAAAGAAAAAGCTGAAGAATAATACTTGGAAGCATTCAGTCTGGTCTGGAGCCAGCCCTGTTTTGTGAAATGTTCCTTATGCAGACAGTGAGTAACATGTGCTTAAGATACAATAAAAAAGCATTAATCTACAGTGGGCTTTTAGGGATATGTGTAGTGTTAGGCATGTGTCATCCTGATTATAGATACATGCATGCTGAAGTGTTTATGTTAATCAGAATGACGGTTTTTAAAGTGCTTACAATAACCCAGACACAAATTTATCATTTCTTCAGAAGGCTGCATATCTTGCAGCTCATTTTTCGCATTTCTTGGAGCATTTTTCCATCAAGAATGTATTTTGTAAATAATGTTACATCTTCTGAGTATGTGCATGAAGCCCTGTGTCTGTGGTGTGAGCCTCCCAGCCCTGCTTCTCTGTTGTCCTGACTGCAGTTTCAGCATGCAATTGTATAATGCAAATAGATGCACTAAACTTGTTTCAAAAAGTAATTTCAGCTTCTGTAGCTAAACATCAATTAAAATATTCTAAATTAAACTTGAAAGGCAAAGCAATGTTAGTGTTGTAGCCAGCTTTGTTTTAATCAACTGCCTTTAAAGATCCTGAACCGGCCTTAGAATTATGTTCTCAGTTTTTAGCAATGCCTCTGAAACTGTTTGGGCCCAGAGCACCCACTGGGTGCTGATGTTCCAGAGGAGCATTTGATGCACCTGGGATTCTGTTCCCACAGTTTGCATCGCAGTGCCCTCCTTGGCCCGTGGTGTTTGCCAGCTGTGGTGTCATCCAGCTGCCAACAGCCACACAGAACACCAGGCTGGAATCTTAGTGAGCCTTTGGGCTTCAGGGAAGGATGTTAGACAGTGCACCAGATACCCTGCACGTTTTTCTTGTTCTTCATTGCTGCACAGCTGGTGGCAGACTCCTTCTCTGTTGTTAGTGACTCAGAGATTGAAGTGTTGACCTGACAGAGCTGGAGATAATGGATGAACGAGCAGCTCAGGTTCTCTGGGTGAGAAGTTGATCAGCAGGATCTTGGAAGGGCTGTTGTGACTGGTGAGAAGGTACTCAAAGCTAGAGGATTAGTCCCAAGGCTGTTAGTGTCCCTACAGAGCATTTGCAGTGCCTTCTGCAAAAGCACGCTGTTACAGGAATTGCATGGAAATGCCAAGATCTGCGTCCTGTTTCCTGGTGGCTCTCAGTTGTCCCAGTGACTCAAGGTGATCTGAGCTGAATCTCAAATGAAAATGTTGCTTTATGCTTAAAACAAACCCCAAACAATCCATGGTGGGGCTTTTTTGTTTTGTTTTGTTTTTTTTTAAGTGAAGGCTTGTTCAATGGCAGAAGCTTTGAGCTTGCGCAGTTGGCAAAGAACACATCCTGGCGTTGAGTACGGACATAAATGCTGTGCACTGAACAAAGACACACCCAGCCCGTGTTCTCCCTCTGACCCAGTGGTTGAAGGTCGGTGTTGGCTGTGCCACCAGCAGATGGCAATGCTCATTCCATACAGTTTCCATATGCCTGGCGTGTCCTACCGAGCAGACCTTTGTATCCCGAGAAGGGCAAAGCCTTCTCCATGTGCCTTCCAAACCACAACCATGTGTCTGTCAGGAGGGCGCAGTTTGTCTCGGGTTTTGTTTGTTTGCCTTGGGCAAATGAGAAAAATGCCTTTTGATTTCGAAGGCCGTGCTATCTGGGGCTGGCAGAGCCCGCTGTAGGTTCAGCTGTGTTCTGGGACACTTTATCTCCTCCAGCTGCTCCCAACCTTCCCTTTGCAGGAGGTTTCTGCCCTTGCAGAGCAGTTTTGTATATGCATTCTTGAAATCACATTAGGAAGAATCATCTTGTTTAAGCAAACCCTGCCAATTTTGCTGGAGGTCTATTAAAGAGAAGTTGCTGCAGCAGCATGGATGAGTAGAGCAGAAGCACTGGGATGGGTATCTGGGGGTAGTTGGTGTTCCACAGGCAGGAGAAGATCTGTGCAGAGTCTGAAGCTCCCACTCCACAGAGGGATGTCCCTTTGGACTCACACTGGCTTTCTTCTAAGATGAATGTTGGTTTTCAAGCATAGGCGTGCAAACCTTCAGACAGTTTGTGATACCTCTGCTCAGTCAAAGGCTTGGAACACAGACCTGGTGATTGCTGCTTTGATTACATGCTGTGGGGTTGGAAGAAAGCTGTAGTCAAGAGTTTTGTAGTACTCTGTGTTTGAGAAACAGACACGATGTTTACTTAACTGGGTAAATACTGGGGGGAAAAAAGGAGAGATTTTTGCCTTAGGTGTGTATTGCATGCTTTCTTTCCTGACCCCTAGACTTTCTGCTTCCTTAATTTTTCCATAAAACAGCATGAGATCTCTGTCTTCTTTGTTTCTGCTCTTCCTTGTATCATGGTCTAACATTGTTAAGAAATGTCTTGAGTGGAACAATCATAACCAGAGAGACAAGCTTCAAGCTACAAAATGTGACTGTTCTTTAATGCTACTCGGTGTGGTTTTGCATACCTAGCAGATCAGCCTCGGTTCTATTTTCTTAACCTTAATTTTTCTTCAAAATTGAGATGTAATCCAGGACACAGAGTGAAGTGATTGAGTAGCCTTTCACCTTAATATGGTAGCAATAAATCATGTTCCAGTCCAAAAGGGAAGAGCTTTGGTGAGCTTGTATCAATTCCTTTGTATGGTCTTTAAAAAGACTGGATACTTGAACAGCAAGAAGATGGCTGATTAGGATTAAAATTTATTACTGGAGTTACCTGGAGAGAGACCTGGTGTCTGCCAGCTGAGTGAATTAACTTTCTGTTATATTGTATATTCCATCTGATGGTATTTGCTAGTACTACGTCTGATAGTATTTGCTAATCCTGCATGTTTTACAGTTCCAAGCTTCACTGCAAACTTTGAAGGTGAAAATTACTTGGCAGATGTGGAGGTTGGCGTGGTTAGGATGCTGAGGGCACTGCTGCAGCATCAAGGTTCTCTTTGAGGGCCTTTTGATTTTGTCAGCAGTGTGTTAGTTGTGAGTCTGTTCTGTTTCTGACAGTGCCGTGAGCTCACTATGGATCTTTAGCTAAATCTCTGAATCTGTGGTTTTGTTTTCTCTCTCCTGAAGTAAAATGAGAAGGTAAAATACACACACTATATATATATATATATATATATATTTATAAAGTAATTTGAAAGTCATATTGGAAAATACTTTCTAGTATTAGGTACTGGAGTTAGTCTTTAACAGTGATATTTGCATGTCTCATGTTCTCAAAGATTAAACTTCCTGACTTGCTGTCCCTGTGTGGAAGACTTTACAGATGCATTCTCTAAGTGCTGGGATTTAATAGTACTCTGATTCCTGTAATAAAATCCTCTTGTCCTAAGATCATTTGCCTGTCAGATCACACTTGAATCCATGTCTGCATTCTCAGGTTGGATGGAAGACCTTTTAATCTGGAAGTAGATCCTGGAGGTGGTGTTGAGCTGTGTGGATAATTGAGGGAGAGACAGGAAGATGATTTGCTGATCAGAATTTGTTTTTACTGAGATTCCCAAATGCCTATATACTCTTCTAGAAAGGCTAGTCACTTTTTACTACAATGACTAGGTTAAACATCACACAGACAAACTTACACATTTTACAACGTGTCTTGCTTGCGAAAGATTCAGTCTTCTTCTCCTTAATCCAGTCTTGTAATCTTCCAGGCTCTGTTTGTTCTTGCTTTGTTATCAAGCTGGCTATGCTGATTAAACCCACAGGACCCTGTGTGCCGTGTCCACAGAGCTGGAGTTCCACCCGTTGCAGTCTGTGCCCGCTGCCCCTCAATCTCTGCCCTTCTCACCGCCTCCGTGCCCGCAGAATCGAGCGGACACCTTTGAACTGACGCCTGTGTTTCTGTCTGGCCAGGTCATGTCCCCTCAGCGCGTCCCTGCCACCGCCAGCCCCACGCTGCTGATGTCCCCCATGGTGTTCGCCCAGCCCACGCCTGCACCCAAAGGCGCTGAGAGCGGGCGCCTGGCGGCGCCGAACGCCGAGCCCGCTGCCGGCTCTGCTAGCCTGCTCCTGCCCCTGCCCGCCCCGGAGCCGGCCCTGGCCAGCGCCTCCTCCATCACCAAGATGCAGCTGCAGGAGACGCTTCTGCACCTCATCCAGGTACGGGGCCCGAGATTCGTCCCCCCGCCTCGCCTGGCATCCCGCCGCCTGTTTTGGCACCGGCGCCCCGCGGTTGTTGGACCTGTCTAAAGGGGAAAGGAATAATTAAATGTATGGTGGAAGCTGTTTGTGCCAGGGGGGATGCAGTAGGCTCTCCTTGCACGACTGCATTTTGAGTAATGCTTCTGATTTGGGGTTCAGGCAAGGCGATAAATTTGGTGGAAAAGAGCAAAGATGACTGAAAGCTTTGTGAGGTCAGCCTGTGAGCCAGAGAGACATCTATTATATTTTTAGCTAAGGGTAAATAATGGGTGATTATCCTCGCTGCCAGATATTTCAGAGATGTGTGTAAGCAGTGAGAGGAATTCGGACGGGAGATTAAAATGGCAGGATGTGTGTGAGCAACTCTAAAATATGGCCTAGATAACATGAATGTACGTTTAGCATTTGAACTAGAGAATTACACTGAATAAAATTCCTTTTGCTGCAGTTTTCCAGGTTTAATTGTGACAAAGCATTGACAATGTATGAGATGATTGTTTACTGCTCTGGCATGATGCATAATTATGATTTTTTTTTTCCTTAACTTGCTGTGTGAGTAATATCTGAAGAGTAAAAGTTGAGGAGAGATGAGATAACTAAAGACCTGGCTGCATAGCACAAGGAGCAGAGAAACATATCCAGTTTGTAGGTGAAAACTATGTGCTTGTATGGCTTTGGATAAAATTAAAAGTCATTATTGTAAGCTACTTAAAATGTTATTTAAGTTGTAAATTCCGAAAAGTAATAGGATCTTTAACAAGCTGGAGGGCTTTCTCATTTTTCCTGTATTTTTGTTTTGGGATTTAAAAAAAAAATCACATTATCTTGTTTTTACATACTTTGAGTGTCTGGATGCTGTTAAAACCAGATATGAAGTTAATGGGGAAACTAATCAGGGAAGATTGGGGTTTACCCTCTGTAACTTTGTACTTGTAAAATATATATTTAACCCTGCTATTCTTGGTGGTAGTTAGGATTAACTGAGTTACCTGGAAATTATTCACAGCCAATTTGTTAGCTGTCAGTTTTCCATTCTATAAAACTACAATCTTGGATGCGCCTCATTTTTCCTAAATATTATCTTGATTGTAATTAACCTCATATGTTTATGTGAGCTACTTATAACATTCTTTCTTAATGTGGGCTGACTCATTCTTACAAAAACGTTCTTCAGAAGGAAAAAGTTAAGCGTCAAAGCAGCAGGAGCAGCATCCCTTAGGAGCACTAAGGCTGAAAGAGCTAAACAAGATGCAAGGATGTGCCCAGGTAGGATTTTAGTGTAGGATAACAATCCAGAGTGTTTCATTATTCCTTCAGACACTTGGAGTTATCACTGACCTGACAGAAGATTCAACTTAAGGAAGTCCAGAGATAAATGAGGGCAAAGAAGAGAAACTGCAGGGCTGTAACTTCACTGAGTTGTTATCCAGCAATACTGTACTCAATTTAAAAGCACTGGGAGTTTAGAAAATCTTCTTTCTGTGTGCTCATTGCTGCTTACTGAGGTACAGTCATGGGAAGTGAAACAGCTCTTCGGTGAAGGAAAGGGCTTTGCTACTGTTCTCTTTTTAAAGAAAGATACTTGGAGAGTATCTGCTCCATAAAATGGGATAACCTTCTAATCTCTTTACTCCAGTCATCCTGCTCACGGTTACCTGTTTTGTTTTTCAGAATGATGACAACTTCTTAAACATCATTTATGAAGCATATCTCTTCAGTGTGAGGAAGGCGGCGATGAAGAAGTCTGTGTGAAAGATCAGCTTTTAAATCAATGTCCATGGCTTCCTGAGCTCCAGGAAGGAGAGGATGAAATTTTCAAGTATGATTATGTTTGAAGAAATGAATGGTCTTAGGCATTTTGCATACACTTAGATTTTCCTTGTCGGCAGATACGTGCTGTACTGAGAAAACAAAGTGAGCAGCAACGGATTGTGCCTTTAGCGAGGGGAGCGTCGTGACGCCGAAGAATCAATCACAAAAACATCTTAAATTATTTTCCTTACCCTGGTCCGTGCTTAGAGTCGATTTCCCGGCATAAGGACTCAGTTCTCAGGATCTCGCCCGTCCCTGACCGCGTGGTGGCAATGTTGGATTATTTTTAGGAACATGAAAATCCCGCTGAAACCTTGGAACGGGAGCTTTGGGGAAGACTGATCATTGTGCTTAGCTTGTCTGCAAAGCGATTTAGAAGCAGAAGAAGAAGTGTCGTGACTTCCCTCAAGATTTTTGTAGGAAATTTTTTTTCTATTTTGACAAGAATATTTTTAGCTAGATGTAGAAATGGGATTCTGCAGGTGCTTGAGGAATTGGGGGGTGGGTTTGTGAATGTACTTGCTGTCACAGAGCTCTGGGGTGACACTGGGTTCATGTTTCTGTTATTCCAGGTCCAATCCGTGTCATTATAACCAATGTGAAATTTTGTTAAGGTAAATGCTACCTGGTGTATTACTATATTTTTTTTTAAGTGTGTTCCTGGAGCACAGTGATTTCATTGATCCATTTCTAAAGAAAATAAAAAATGGATAATCCCTGCTATGTGCTGATTTCATTTTATTGCACTGTGGGCTATATATTTACTTTGTGTGACTCTAAAATATTTTTACACTTGGCAGAAGAGACATGAGGTTTTAAATCAACTGGAATAAATGACTGAAGGAAATTTTATCTATATTTTTGTTAACATCTGTTGCTGAAGCGCCAGTTTAGTACAGTTTAGGAAGGCGCGGTTGTTGCTGAGGAGGCATTTCTTCCGTGGGCACGGAGAACCCAAACTGCAATCCATGAATGACTATCCAATCCTCTGTACTGTGAGCACTGATGTAGGCACAACTCAGCAGCCTCATCTGTGAAAGCTCTTCAGTGTCAATTTGGCTGCAGCTTTCAATTAATAAGAGTTGTAATGAGTCAAAAGTAGAGGGAATTTGCTCCCATTTCTTGGGAAAGGCTCTGAATAAATAGGGGGAAAAAAATAAAAGTCAAGAGCTACTTTATTCACATAAGCAAATAACCCCAAGAAACTGCTGGAGTTTCCCTACACTGAGTATCTGGAAGGCAGCAAGTCACACTCTGGTTGCATTTTGTTACTTTCTGATCCTTGCAGATTCAGTGAAAGCAAATGTGTTGAGCAGATAACCAGGAAAAGCAGACTTTAAAGATTGTAATTCTAATCCTGTAGCCCTCATAATTTATGCAGCCTTTATAATTTACGGGATTCTACTGAGTTAATTGGTATTATTTCAGAATGAACTGGTGTGGAAGAACTTGCAATCTACACAAAAGAGTTTGAAACTAAATACATGCATCATGGGTGTCTGTGATGTTGGATTATCTGAGAGTGCAATTTAAAGATGATGGGGACACATTGTTAAGACCTCGTTTGACATGTAGAACTTCTGTAATCGGTGGGTAAAAATAATCCTCAAGCATCTCAAGCTGTCTTGGTCATAGATCTAGTTATGGGGCAAATATTTTATTTACAAAAAGGCAAGTAGAAGTTTTAAAAACATTCTTAAATTTATTACTTGTCAGAGCAATTTACAGAAGTTAAAGGCATGTTTTTTACAACATCTGTTAACTCTTGGTGCTTATGAAAGCTGTAGTATTGGCATTATGCTTGACAAGCTTATCTTAAAGCAGACAAGGACTGAGCTCATTGAGGGTTTCTTTTCACTGGCCTCTCTTGTGGTTACATCTGCACCAAGTAATGCTGGCAGAATTGGATTTCTCTCATTGTATTGCACTGTAAGGGATTTCTGGGATTATTCTGAAGGCACAAACTTGCCTTTTGTGGAGTGAAGAAGAGTGGTTGCTAAAGAATAGAGGTGCTGTTTTAAAGTCTATCCTGCTTACCAAGAACAGCAGGGGTAAGAAGATAGAACGAGTTTACAAAGAAACCCTCAGTTGTATGACAATGAGCAGAAGAGGAAAAGTAGTGAGAGACATCTGTTGAGAAATGAAGCCAAATTTCTTGGCTAGATTTCCATATCAGAGGACAGGATCTGCTTTATCAGGTGCCTTTGAGAGCCGGAGACTGAGCTTGGAGTCATACAGGAGTGCACAACTGAGCCATATCCCCTTCTACTGCAAACTGAAGCACTGTCTCAGGAAAAGCCTTTGTCCAGAAATCCAGTTGGAGGCTCCCAGTGTCATGGAAACCTGGAGGATCCTCGTGGAACACTGAAAACTTCATCTCTGCCTTTTGGCACTGTGGGGTTTTAGCAGCTTTGTGTCAGCTGGGGGTGTCTCCATGCAGCCAGCTCTGTGCGTGGTACCAAAAAGGGTGGTTTGGGGTCGGTAGATCACCTCTGAGTGTGGTGCTTGTGAACATTTGGGTTCTTCTATTTATTTTTTTTTTAATTTATTTATTTTTACCACTGTTTGAACTATGAGCTCTTAGGCCAACCAGGCCTTTTGAGAAAAAAGGACTGCAGTAGTTAGAATTGCCTTTCCTTTGGGCATGTTTTTGGTTTTTTTCTTTATCTGAGTGTGGAAAAAAGAGAGCAAGTAGAAAATCAGAAAGTATATAAGGATCACATTAACTCTAGATGAGTTCACAGTATGAATGGGTGATTTGTTTGTGTACTTCTTGTGGTACTGCTTATTTTGAGTTGTGGTTTTTGTTTTTGTTTTGTTTTTCTTCCAATAGAATTAAATAACTTGTACATTTGGGACGAGCAAAAATTCCAGAAGGAGCTGCAGCAGTGCTTCATGCATTAATATCATTCTCAGCCTTGAGCTGATACTAATTTTCAGTGTAGTTCTTCTTAACCACTGTCCATTTGCTTAAGAAATCCCACACTTACTGAACTAGAGTGAGAAGACAAGGGGCAAAAAGTCCGTGAAACATTGAAGCTTCATTTCTGTGTCTATCATGGAAATCCACAATACTCAGTGAAGGCATCCAAATATTTTCTCACAGAAAATTCCACTCCTTAATTCGATTATTATTATTATTATTATTATTATTATTATTATTCATTAGCTCTCTGCTGCTCCCGTTGTAGCTGCAATGGGGATAATCAAAATGGTGCAGCAAAATAAAAATTTCCAGGAGCAGGGTGCAGCTGAGCACAGGCAGGATGCTCCACCTCCTCTGACAGCTTATTTAGAACGTGTTGAGCTTTGAACTGCGGCCATAAAAGCAGTGGGTAACAGAGATACCAGTGTCCCTTTAGGACATGGAAATCATAGTTCAGTATTTTAGCAAACTTGGAAGCCTTTGCTGTGGAAAAGGCAAAATTAAAAGACATTTTTCAGTAAGCATTGGAGGCTCTAATGAAAAAAAAATGTTATGAGAAGGCAGCTTTGCCCAGAGGGGTCCATGAAACCCAGAGAAAGGCAAAATTCCACTCCCGCAGATGAAAAATGCACCAAAAATTTAATCCTCAGCCCACCTACAGTAAACTTTGCTGCTAATTCTGAGGACTTTTAAGAGTCTCTTTAAAAAGTCCTTGCCTTTTCGAAACTCCTGTGAATATCTCTAACAAGCCTGTTCTGGCCTTTAGATGTAAATCCGTGCACAGCTCAGCTGGGAATGCCGGAGCAGGGAGCTCGGCAAAGCCCAGCTGCAAGCGGAAAATTGGGTTCTGCAAGCAGAAAATGGGGTTCTGGAAGCAGAAAATGGGGTTCTGCAAGCAGAAAATGGGGTTCTGCAAGCGGAAAATGGGGTTCTGCTAGCGGAAAATGGGGTTCTGGAAGTGGAAAATGGGGTTCTGCAAGCGGAAAATGGGGTTCTGCTAGTGGAAAATGGGGTTCTGCAAGCGGAAAATGGGGTTCTGGAAGTGGAAAATGGGGTTCTGCAAGCGGAAAATGGGGTTCTGCTAGTGGAAAATGGGGTTCTGGAAGTGGAAAATGGGGTTCTGCAAGCGGAAAATGGGGTTCTGCTAGCGGAAAATGGGGTTCTGGAAGTAGAAAATGGGGTTCTGGAAGTGGAAAATGGGGTTCTGCAAGCAGAAAAATTGGGTTCTGGAAGCGGAAAATGGGGTTCTGCAAGTGGAAAATGGGGTTCTGCAGGACACTGAGGAAACAAAGGTCGTGGCTTTATGAATCCTTTGAGCTGGCTGAAGAGGAAACCCATCCCAGCCACCCGCTCCTGGCGGCTCCTCCCTGCTCCCACAGCGGGCTTTTCTGCCTTCTCCCTTCGTTTTTCTCCCTTCTCCGTTATAACTTGAGGGCTGCCCGGTGCCGAGTCTGGCGGCAGAATTAACGGGACGTGCTGAGGCTGGGTTTGCTGGGCTCAGAGGGGAGTGCCGGGTCAGTGCAGGGATGGGACGTGGGGAGAGCAGAGAGGGGCAGGAGCTGCGGCTCTGCGCTGAGCCCCTCCGAGCTGCTGGGGACACTGCCAAACGCAGCCTGACATCAGCACCCGGGAAATCCACAGGGAGCAGGAGGGGGCTTTGTCGCAGCCCCTGCCTTGGCTGCCCCTGGGGATCCAGGAGAGTTTGCAGGTGCCCTCCCCAGGCCAGCTGCTGACCCCGAGCCTAATCTCAGCGCAGACCCGGCGGAAAGACGGGATCTTGGTGAGGCCAGCTCTCAGCACAGACCCAATTTAGCCTGGGGGATTAGAGTGTCTGGGCTAAAGTTAGCCTGGGCTCACGCCTTCCCCAGCAGCAGCACCCTGTGCTGCACCTGCCCTGGCACCAGGGCCAGCCCTGCCCATCCTCAGAGCGCACCAGAGGAATCTGCCCTTGGCATCTCTGGGGTTTTATTTAATGCAGATTGTCCCCTCGATGCAGAACAGTGCTCAGGTATAAACCTGCCCAGCACGGAAGTGAAATGCAGGAGCCACACTGCTTTTTTATGGGTAGCTGACAAAAACTACGGGAAGGAGCAGGGAATAAGCACTGGGAAGGGTAAAGTGGAGAGGAAAAGGAGATTTTTTGCGTCACTTTAAAGAATAGGTTTTGGAGAAGATCTGTTTCATGTAGGGATCCTTTCCTTTGTGGCTGTTGTGGGAAGAATTCGAGGTGCAGGTAATCTCCGTGCTTCTTCCTTTCAATAGGTGAGCAACAGCATAAAAACTCAATAAATTGATTTAGAATAAACATCCGGTGTACACCATAGGAAGTCACTGCACATTTTTTGAGAGCAGCTTCAGTCAAACATGTAATTAAAAAAAAAAAAAAAAAAAAAAAAAAAAAAAAAAAAAACCACCACAACATTTTTAAGCCATTTGGAGTACATTTTAATTAAAAATCCCATATTACTCTACGGAGCATATATTTTTTAAAATATGTGTTTTTATCTATTTGGACACAAATTGCACAAAAAGCAAGGAAAGGAAAGAAAGAAGGAAAAACCCTCTGGCTTGTGGTGACTAAACAAGGCTGAAGAGACAGAGGGGCTGACATCTTCCTATCAGCAAGAGAGTATCCTGCTTCCATGCCATGAGGGAGCTCTGGAAATGATGGCATCCCTGCAGCTGCTGCTGTGTGCACAGAGGGATGTTAACCCCATGGTTAGAGCCTACATAAATATTAACATTTTTCTCACCCCAGAAAACAGCCTTTTTTTGTGCCCCAGTGCTGCTGCCGCACGCCCTGTGTCTGCAGGTACAGCCACCTGTCCTGGGTCTCCTCACCACGACCTGAAATCTGCTCCTCAGACACCCTAGAAGGGAGAGGGAGATCCTTCACCAGTCACTTCAGAGCCCTCCCCACCTGTGGGGTTTTCTCCAGCGCTGGCCTCTGAGTATGAGGTTGGGAGGAGAGAGGAAAGGAGCGTGCAGGCTCTTGGCAGCCCTCCCAGAGGAACAAAAGCTCTGCTTTCCTTCGTTTTTACTGCAGCTTTGCAGTCTGGCTCGCCCACAGCCTGCTTTCAGCCTGGAGCAGCAGCCCCAGACCCACCGCTCAGCCAAAGTGAAATCTCATTTCACTCCAATCTCATTTCACTGCGTTTCGCCTTCATCTGAGCAGGGTTTCTTTGTGCCTGGGGCTCCCCTCCTGGATCCTTCCCAGGGAAATCCTGCCTCTCCTGCCCTCTGCCATGGGTGCAGTGAGCTGAGGCCAGGACACTGAATGAGGGGAGCTGTCACGCTGCAGAGTCATAACAAAGTTCAGGAATCACCTTTTGTGCCGGCGGTTTGGCAGCAGAGGTGCAATCCCCATCTCTGTGAGAGGCGTGCTTGCAAGCAGCACCAGCCGCTTGTCTCTGCTGTCTCGCCCTCTTCCCCTTCTCCTTTTTTTACCCCTGAAGGCGAAACCCTTCCAAGCAGTGTGTGCCCTGCCCCTTAGCCCTGCCCCAGCTCCTGCAGCTCCCCTGAGCAGATGTCAGAACCCTTGTCTGCCCCACGAGCCAGCATGGGCCACCACCTTCACTTCTGCCCCAAAAGGCGAGCTCAAATCTTCCAGTTTTCACCTCTCTTTAGAATTACTCGCTCATTTCAAAGTCCTTGCTGGATTTTCCTGAGTACACAGTCGTCACCTCTCCGTATCTCTCAGAGGAAGGAGACGTGGAGGCAGAAGTGGAGGCTCCTTTCCAGTCCATCACGTCCCACCAAAAGTGTGCCACAACTCAGGGATGCCTCAGCGGTGTCAGCAGGACCACAGGTGAGGGTGATGGATCCTGTAACAAAGGAAAGCATTGCTGTCTCCGAGAAAAGTCCCTCCAGGGGCCACAAAACAGGAGCTGCACCGAGGGAAGGGAATGAGTAGAAGTGTAAAGTGGAGGAGTCTCCAGCTAACTCCTTCCTCTGAGAGATATGGAGAAATGATGACTGTGTACCCGGGAAAATCCAGTAAGGACCTTGAAATTAGCGAGTAATTCTAAAGAGAGGTGAAAACTGGAAGATTTCTGCTCGCCTTCAGGGGCAGAAGTGAAGGTGAGGAAATCAAAAGAGGGAGCAGGGAGGTAGAAGAGCACAAACAAAACATGGTTGTGTTCAGGAAAACTTTCACTTCCTTGGCTAAAAGCAGACGTTTGGAGAGCGTTAAATTTTGGGACACTGGGTTAGTCCCTCACTGCAGGGGCTGCTCAGGACAGCAGATAAATCTGTCCAGTGCCCAGTGCAGAGAGCAGCCACGAGCCCAGAGAGGAAGAGATGGAGAGAAGCCTTCGTGCCTCTGCTGTGCACACCTGGAAGGAACCAGGCTGTGAATTGGGAAGATCTCAGAGATGAAATATCAGCTCAGGGAGGTGACAGGAAGATGGAAGTGGGGCTCTTCTCATCACACCATAAAAACCTGCTCAATTACACCGCGCAGATGGAAGGTGGGGAGGGGTCAGAGCCAGAGCAGAGGGGCACAAACGCTCTTTGGGTATTTAACCTAAAGTGCTCTGCTCCTTCTCTGGAAGTGATGACTTCATAATCCCCTGAAACATCTTTGGATGAGAACTTTTACATGATTTTAAAGGGTTTCTATTTCTTACATATATTTTTTAGGTCTTCAGTGTTGCTCTATGAGTGAATTTACATAAACAGCTGGATGGAAATGTCTAGAAGTGCTTTTGGTACACCTCACCCTTCTAAAGGAGAGAGAAGGGAACATCATCCCACTTGAAGAGGTCGTGAAGAGCAGGATGTATGGAGGTCACAGAAGAAGTCAAGAGGCAGAGACTGGTGCTCAGTCACACCTCACTGGGGCCTCACTCCCCTCCCAACACTTCCTTTTTGTTTGCAGCCAGCAGAAATCCCTCCGTCCAGCCCAGGCTCTGCTCGGTTTCCCCCATCCAGCGCTCCAGAAGCGGTCAGCGTGCCGTGTGGGCAGCGAACACTGGAAAAAGCAAGGAGCGGACAGAGGCAGCGGCAGCAGCCTAGCAACCAGAAACGAGTCCTGGCAAATGCTGATTTCTGAAGTTCCCTCCCTTTCCCTGTGCAGGCATCCCTTGCCCTCTGCCTTGCTCTGCGGCGTCCCAGTGGCTGGCACGTGGCAGCCTGGCGTGCCCTGAGCTGCTGCAGGCCAGGAAAATGAGCAAAGCCAGCAGGGGCGAGCAGAACAGCCAGGGCATTTTCATATGCAGCTCTTGTATCGATCAAAAAAGCGAATTACAGTTGCTCCCAAACGATAATGAACTCGCTCTCCCCAGCTGTGTGACAAAGATGACGCTAAGGAGGCCACGAAGGAAAATTCCCATTATCCCTCCTGTCCCATTAGCTCTGCTCTTCCCTGGCTCTCTGCTCCCAATCTCTGATGCGATTTGCGACGCGCTGCTGTCAAAGCTGTTGTTGTGCTTCTTCCTTAGAAATGTTTTTCTCCTGCCTGATGAGTGCAGCAGCTTAATGGGACTCTTAAAGAGGTTTTGATGGTCTGCCCAGAAGTGAGCAATTGCTGCTGTCGTCTCAGAAAAGACAGGAATTACAAAAACTCCGTTCTCACTGGGAGAGGGGAAGGTGAAACTTTCCACGTTAGCTCCTTCCCCACAAACAGGACTTTGCCAGATTTGGGTGGCTGGTGAGCTGCTGAGGTCTGTTCCTGCCCTTGGCCAGCCCAGTCTTCGTGTGCCAGGGAACAGCAGTGCTCAGCAACGCTGCAAACAGTCCCTGTGGGGGATAGAACATCCTCCTGGCTCCTGGGCACAGGCTGTGCTCACCTGATCTCACAAAACCCCTGGCCAGAGCCTGAGCTCGCTCTGAGCTCTCTGCATTTGTTTCTGCACCTCCATGGCCCCGAGCTGCCACGGGCACGAGTGGCTGTTTTCTGGAGCTAATAGCGATTTTCCCCTCGGTTAAGGTGTTCAGCAGCGAGCTGAATCCAGCTAATTGGTGCCAAAAAGCAGGGAAATGCCTCTGTGGTTATTTTAACCTGTCAGATTTCCATAAACAGAGTTCTAGTCACACCAACCTTCCCTGCTCCCAACTTATTCCATAGTAGGTGTGTTATTTCTTTTGAATTTATCTTTTAGCCTGAGTATGCTGGGGAATTTTGGAAGTCTGCTGGGTTCCCCCCAGCATTTTGGGGGGAATGTGAAAGCAGTGAGTTCCTTTCTTTCCTGATCACCCTTGGCAGGGGTTTGTGAGATGAGAAAGAACACCAGCCTGCCCTTTGCTGCTGCAGACCATCCTTGAGGGAAGGCTCTGGAACTGAATAACCTTTCCAATTGCTGTGTCTGCCTGGGTAGATGAGGAAAAATAAAAACAAAAAACAGCTGGTGGTGGATGTGAGGACAGATATTAGGAAAAAATACCAACAGAGCTCTGGGAAAAAAACCCTCTGGAAGGCGAATAGAAAACTGTGGCTCTGCAAGGATGGGACAAAGCTGGCCAGTAACTGAGGACCGTGACAACAGCACGGCACAGTTTGAAGGGGAAAGGAAAGGGCTTGTGGGATCCTGGGCACAGTTAGTTCCCATCCCCAGGTGGGATGAGGAGGATGAGGAGGGTGAGGAGGATGAGGAGTGCTGTGTCTCTGGCCCTGTGTGCTCCCCTGAGCAGCACCACCATTCCCAGGAATCCCTCTCCCGAACGAGCCAAGGGGAGGTGCAGGCTGAGGGTTTGCTGGAGCAGGTGGAGTGTCCTGGGAGGGGTGGCCTCAGGTCCCTGAGCCTGGTGACAGAGCAGGGAGAGCCTCGAGGCTGTTGGCAGTGCCAGCTGCTGTGTTTGGCCGTGGTTTGCCCGCAGCCCTGGGCTCCACAAGGGACGGGGACACTCAGGGGCTCCGTGGCTGTCGGAGTGTGACGCTCTACATCTGAGCACAGGAACGGCCAGGTCCTGCTTCTCCTGTCTAGGGGAGTTGCAGGCCTGGTGAGCAGAGTAGATCTAGGCTTAAAAAGTGCCCTCGCAGAAGGAATCACTGCAAACTGAGAACGCCAATTAACTCCGGCATCACTCGAACCAATTAAGCCAAGGTCAGAGCTGCGGCGAGCAGCCATCACTAATGAGATTTCAGCTCTGCTCTGCCTGCTTCATGCACATCAGATTTCCTGTGAAGGAATCCCTCAGGGCACAACTGTTTGGCTTCTGTCTGAAACTTCAGGAGCCTCTGGCTCAGAAAGATGTGAACTTCAGCCTCAGCGCCGCGCTCAGGAGAAGGCAGGAGCTGGAGCGCAGCTTTGGCAAATTAAAGATGATTTGAGACAGACATCACAAGTTGGAACAGAAATTTCTTTTCTGACAACATAAAATTTAGAAATATCTACTCTATTAAGATTTTATATTTAAATTTTACGTATATCAAGTATTATTTCTCTATACCTCTTGCAATCCTGCATCCCAGTTTTTGTCACGGAGCGTGGATGCAGTTCTGGGTTTCTGTCTCCAGCGTGCTGCAGGCTGCTCTGCCCCTGAGCCAGGCTTTGCTGAGCTCTGCCTGGCTCTCTCCTGCCTGTCCCATGTGCTGCCCAGATGCTGACAGCAGCAGGGGGGAAGCAGAAGGAGCCAGCCTGCCTGAAACTGATTTTTACAGACGTGTACTTTGCACACTGTTCCAGCAGTAAGAGAGAGAGGTTATTTTCTCTCAAAACATCTGTGCCCAGGCCAGGCTAAACCCTTGGGAACCACTCTTTCCTGGGGGATGGGCAGTGTCCTGAGCCAGCACCCTGCACGGGGGGGACTGGCTCATCACCCCACAACGAGGGGGTTGGAACCCTGGGCACTGGGAATTCCAGAGTTTCTGTGCTGCCAGGCTCTGACCCCCAAACAAACACTGCATTGACCTGAGGCCGTGGAGAAGGCTCCAAAATGGAGTGACAGCACTGGGATTGTGGGTGTGGAGTTTGGATAGAAGTGTGTGACAGCACAGGGTGCAAAACTCAGAGTTTAAGGGTTTAGAATACAGGAATAGAGATAAAGCAAGATGGAGGTTTTAGGGCAGAGGCTGAGTCCTTCTTTTTCACCTTCTCAATGGGTCTGGGTGGGATTTTGTAACTGGATGGAGAAGTCCACATTGCAGGCCACAGGTGGTTGGTTATTGGGTTAAAAGTCAAAATAATTTAGGTGTCATTTATTAATTGGACAGTTTTTCCATAAGACACCTTGTAGAGATATAGATATGGCTCCATTTTTAATTTGTCAGCTTGAAGTGTTGTAGAACTCACGGTTTGTGAGACTGTGACATAGATAAGAATTATTAAACACCTGAGTCTGAACACAAAACACCGTCTCACACATTTAATCCTGACTCTGGCAGAAAAGAAGATTTAAAAAAGCAACACGAGGGGGGCTCAAAAACATCGACCAAAAAAAAAAAAAAAAAAAATTAAAAAAAGAAACGCTCCAGTTCGCTTCCCCAGCTCGTTTGTGCCCCTTGAAGGAAATCAGAGGCGGCATTTACTGATCCTTCTGGGCACAGCGTGGTTTGTGTCCCCATCCCTTTGGGGCAGGCTCACAGCGCAGAAGGCCCCGGGGCGGAGGGGAATCCGCGCAAGGCGCTGCGCGGGCGAGGCGCTGTCAGACGCCCAGGGGAGGAGAAGGAGAAGGAGAAGGAGAAGGAGAAGGAGAAGGAGAAGGAGAAGGAGAAGGAGAAGGAGAAGGAGAAGGAGAAGGAGAAGGAGAAGGAGAAGGAGAAGGAGAAGGAGAAGGAGAAGGAGAAGGAGAAGGAGAAGGAGAAGAAGAAGGAGAAGGAGAAGGAGCGTGTGCCATGGAAGCTGGCAGGTGACGGGGTTAATTACGGGCTGGGAGGCAATTCAGGGTGATGGGAAGGGGCTGGAAGTGTAACCAGGGGTTAAAAGAGTTTAAAAGGAGCAGCGCCGGTGCTGTGCGCTTGGATGGGTGAACTGCTGGAATCCTAGAAACTCAGGATTTGGAGTTTTGGTGCATAGTGGTGCGTGTGAGTCAAGATAGAGGATTTGGGGTGTTGGCTTTGTCCTTCTTCTCCACCTTCTTCTTCCTCCTTCTTCTTCCTTCTTCTTTCTTCTTCCTTCTTATTCCTTCTTCCTTCTTTCGTCTCCTTTCTTCTTTCTTCTCCTTTCTTCTTCCTTCTTCCTTCTTCTTCCTTCTTCTTCCTTCTTCTTCCTTCTTCTTGGTGGGTTTGGGTGGTTTTCTGTAACTGGGTGACAAAGGCCCGCATTAGGTGGTCATTATTGGGTCAAAATATAAATAATAGAGGTGTCACCTCGTTATTGGGGGATTATCGCTTAAATAACCTTGGGAAGAGTCAGAAACATCCATTTTACCTTCGTTTTCTAAGAGCTCATGGCTCGTGAGCCTGTAAGTACTGCATAAATAATATAATAATGTTAATATTGTATATTAATGTATATTAATAATAATGTATATTGTTGTAATTGATGTATATTAATGTATGTCAATATACATTATATATTATTACTGTATATTAAGATAATGATGTATATTATAATCTAATTGTTGTATCTTAATGAATATAGATTTTATATTATTAATGTGTATTAATATAATAATAAATATTCCAAGTCCGAACTTGGGCTCGGTGTTTCCCGAGTATTTTTCATCCTGGCCTTGGCAGAGACGAAAAGAAGCCAAAACCTTTAGAGTGAGCACATTCCCTGCCAGCCCACCAAGCAGCTGGAGGTCAGGCAAGCATCTCTCCCACTCCTGGGGTAATTCCACAGCAGAGCACAAAACGGTGATAATCGCACGTGGAAAGCCTTTTCCCCAACTCTTTCTCTTCTTCACAACTGCCAGGGTGTTTTTAATAACAATTGACGGTTGCCTAAAAATCACAAAACATGTTTTCATTAATATTCATGAAAGGATGGACTGGGTTTTTATCTACACCTACATCAGTGTGTGGTAAAAAGTATCCGAAGCCCAGCTTTTATCTTTAATCACACTGAAACTGATCGCCTCTGATTTTTGTGGGAAACAACAACAACCACAAAAAAGTAGTCTCGTTTTCAAAGGAGAAAAGCATGAAATGTTACGATTTGTGACCCAGAATTTTGGCAAAGCTGCTGCCTTCTGTGAAATCAAGGAGAAGGGGGAAAAAAAATAATAAGACTTTTAAGATTTTTTAAATTGAGTTCTGAATATTCCAGAAATTCTGATGCACATTTCTACAAAAGGCCTTGCCTGAGCAGTATCGGCAGCAGAACAAAATTAGCAGGAAAGAGTCAAAAATGTTCAGCCTCTGAGAGATTTATATATATATATATATATATATATATATATATAAATAATTAAAAAAATCTTTCTGCCTCGACATTGCCCCTAAAGGGGGGAAATGATGCCTTGAGTTTTATCTTTCATGTTTTCCAGGTTCTGTGCTGCCCAGGGCGCAGCTCTGAGCTCACACTCAGGGTCACTCAGCTCTCTGCACACAGCAGCGACACAAAACAAATCCTGCTCCTGCTGCACACCAAGGACAACTTTCAGCCCCAAAGCACAAACAAGGGTGGCTGGAGGGAGGAACAAGAAGGATGGGACCTCACAACCTGGAGCTGGAATTGGACAATTCAACCCCAATGTGCAAATGGACCAAAACTGATCAAAGTGTGAGACCTCGTGACCCTTTGTCCATTTTGTGTCCATTTTGTGCCCATTTTGGGTCCACCTTGGGTGTAGCCCTGGCCAGGCCCTGTCCTGCCCAAGGTGGATCCTAAAGGCCTTCCAATAAATCCCTACTTTATTCTCCAGCTCTGCCCAGTCTCTGTCCCAGCTCAGCCTTCCCAAGGCATCACCCTCCTCACCGCAGCCCTGGTGGAAAAACACCTCCCTCACTTCCAGAGGTGTTTGGGGTGAAATGTGACTCTGAACAGCAGCTGGGTGCAGGGGAAATGCTTCACACAGCCTGCAGCTGTGCATGGAAAGGTTCTCCTGCCCCTGGAGAGCAGGCTGCTGAGCGCCAGGGGTCACAAGGACACCCTGATAAGAGGGGGCAGAGCCCACAGCACCCCGGGGGCTCTGTGCACTTCTGCAGCCCCCTTCATCTGCCAGCCACATGCTCTCCCTGCAGTTTATAGCAGCAGCCACATAGGTGTCATATTAATTAATGCCTTAAGCTCGCTACTTTGCTTTTTTTTCCTTTTTTAGTTTATTGGGGGAGGAGGGTGTTTTGTTTTGTTGTTGTGGTTTTTTTTTTCCCCCACAGCTCCACTCTAAATTTAGACTTGTTTAAATACTTCAAGATGAAATGAGCTTTTTTTTGTTGTTTGTTGTTGTTTTTTGGTTTTTTTTTTTTTTTTAATTTGTTTTTGCCAACAGCATTTTAAACCCCCGTCAGACACAGTGTTCTGAGCAGCAGGAAACTCAGGGCACAGAGGGAGACCCTGAGGGAGAGCAGCATGCACAGGAAACAAAGAGCACTGGAGCAGCTTCCCACCGCCTCTGAAGCCATGGCAAGAAAAAGAAGAATGAATTTTAAAAAGGAAAGGGAAAGGGAAAGGGAAAGGGAAAGGGAAAGGGAAAGGGAAAGGAAAAGGGAAAGGAAAAGGAAAAGGAAAAGGAAAAGGAAAAGGAAAAGGAAAAGGAAAAGGAAAAGGAAAAGGAAAAGGAAAAGGAAAAGGAAAAGGAAAAGGAAAAGGAAAAGGAAAAGGAAAAGGAGGAAAAGGAAAGCAGATGCTCAGTCTGGGGAGAGCTGTGAGCAGAATGCAGTTTTCCTGTGTGCTGCCACAAGAGCGCCCAGAGCGAAAATCACCTTTCCCCTTCCATCTGCACCGTCAAAGGGTTAAACCTAATCTTTTACATGGCAAGTCCACCTGAAGGAGTTTGATTAAGGGAAAGAGAAATCCCATTTTGAAAGAGGTGAAGGCTTTTTGTGGTTAACTGGCTGCCCTAGAGCAGCTCTCCTGGGGAGGAGGCTGGGCGTTTTGGGGAGCCCCAGGAGCTGTGGTGCAGCAAGTGGCTGGGTAAATGCCACCACTCTCCCGCTGGCAGCCTGTGCTGCCCAGCCTCCTGACCCAGCGCATGCAGTGCACGATGCAGTGGTCCCCTTCTGTCGGGGAGCACGCTGCAGCTCCCCCCTGCCTCTGCTCGCCGCGGCAGCGAGGATCCGTCTGGGATTTGGCAAGGTCGCGGGGACAGAGGTATTTGGGCCAAATTAAAGTCGTTGCAGCCTGGCAGAGCTACAAAAAAGGAGGGTCCCTGCTCCATCTGTTCCACGGTCAGGGTCGGCAGGTGGGGAGGGCGCAGAGGAGTGAGTTGCCTGTGTGATCGGACGTTACTGGCTCTGAACTCGGGTCAGGCCGGAGGGCGTTTTGGAAATGCCCCAATTCTCTGAGCTCCTGCAGGGGGACACAGCAGAGCCTCCGGTGCCAGGGACCCTCCTCTGGCTTGGCAAGTGACCTGCAGGGACTAAGCAGCGAAGGCCCGTGCTCCCCTGCCCTCCCCTGATGGATTTGGGTCCCACGGGACGGTTTGGGGGTTTTCTCTGTGCCCTGGCAGGAGGGGTGGAGCAGTGGAGCCTCCCTGCAGTGATCAGGGCATGGAACATGGAACACCTGCCTGTCACCGAGACACACAAAGCAGTCACACGCAGACAAGAGATTTTCGCAGAGGTTCTTCTGATCCAGCTGAAAGAGCAGAGAGAGGAGGAGCCCCTTTGTTTATTTCTTACTTTTTATACATTTGTGGGTCTAGCAGAAGATTGGCTTTTTGGGGTTTCCACCCCTCAGCCTCAGTGGCCAGACGAATTGTCAGTTACAATTGTTTTCAGGTTAGAAATATGCAAACAAAGGACAGAAAATGAAAAACAAAGGATTTGTTTATATTACATCTGTGGGAAAAAGGTAGAAAACTGCTCTTAATATTGTACAATAACTAAAAATATCTGACTCCTTTTAAGAAAATCAAAAGGCTCAGAAAAACCAGGGTAACACCTGCCTGCCAGGAGGGATGGCATCAGCACCGCAGAGCTGTGCCAGCAGCACGGCCGCTCCCAGGGCTCTGCCTCTGCGGGCTCACGGGGCTCTCGTGCCTCTTCCTTGGGAAGCTGCTGCACCCCACGGATGCCTTGGGAAGGCTGAGCTGGGGCAGAGACTGGGCAGAGCTGGAGAATAAAGTAGGGATTGATTGAAAGGCCTTTAGGGTACACCTTGGGCAGGACAAGAGCCAAGGTGGACCCAAAATGGACACAAAATGGACCAAAAATGGTCACAAAATGGACAAAGGGTCACGAGGTCTCACACTTTGATCAGTTTTGGTCCATTTGCACATTGGGGTTGAATTGTCCCATTCCAGCTCCAGGCTGTGAGCTCCCATCCTTCTTGTTCCTCCCTCCAGCCACCGCTGTTTGTGCTTTTGGGCTGAAAGTTGTCCTTGGTGTGCAGCAGGAACAGGATTTGTTTTGTGTCGCTGCTGTGTGCAGGGAGCTGAGTGACCCTGAGTGTGAGCTCAGAGCTGCACCCTGGGCAGCACAGAACCTGAAATACAGCAAAGATAAAACTCAAGGCACCACGGAGGCTCTGCTCACCCAGCACCACGCAGTGCTGAAGATCTTCCAGGTCTCACCATCCCAAACTTTTCATGTCACACAGCCAACGGAGTCCCGGAGCAGAGAGCATCTCCCTGTTCCACTGCAGCTCCGCAGAGCTCAGCCGGGCCTGCACAGCTCCTGGTGGCACCAGATGGGCTGGGAGGGCGGCACTCAGCTGGGGACACCTGCCCTGGTCCAGCCACAGCCCCACCACGGGTGCAGGAGCAGCTCCTTCCCACCCCATCCAAGCTCTGCAGACTCACAGAGTGCGAACTCTCCGCGGCCCTGGACCGCGAGCAGCAGAGATCTGCACGGCCAGTCAGGAAAAACGGGCTAAAAGCCCTTTTCCATCGCTGCCCCTGGCAGGGATTCCCTCCCCTGGCAGCTGCTGCAGATCAGATTCTGTAGGTCCACAGCGCCCTGGGGATGGTGACACCCGCCCACACCGCCCTGGTGTCCCCCCAGCGGGACACAGCTCGAACAGCGAGTCACAGGCAGAGGGCTTGGCCAGGGCAGAAAGGATGCTGTGCCCAGACACTCATCTGAGTTGCCCTGTCAGGAGCCAAGGAGAGGCACGAGGTTACGATCCCAGAGAAATGCATCTGCTGGGAGCAAGGCCACCAAGTTTATTCCCGCCATGGCTTGTTTCACACACAGCCTCCTCCTGTGCATCCCACTGAGAGACTGCACTTCTTAACCAGCCTTTTGATGGCATTTCTTCTCTTCCTGGCTGTAACATTTGCCTGGATCTTCCCATAACATGCTAATCCAAACTCTGGTTTTAGTCAAACCAGAGCAGGTAAATCTCCCCCCTGCCCGTGTTTACAGCACCAAACCCCACAGGTGTTTTTTCTTTATTACCTCGTGGCTTTGCAAATGTAGCTCTAAACAGCTGCACTTGCTCACCTCCTATCTCCTGCAGCCTTAAGTTCTCGCTCCTTGTCGTGTGTTTGCTTTCATTCCTTCTCGCAGGTGTAGTTTTCTTTTCCCCCTGCTGTCCTCTCCTCCCCCTGCCCCAGCTGTGCTCACACGCTGCGGAGGCTGAGCTCTGCAGAAGCCACTGGATGCACACAAATCCCATCAAGGGCCCTCCAGGCGCCTGGGGCTTTCAGTTTTCAGCGCTGTTTCCATTTAATTTCCCCAGCCTTGCTTCCTTGCAATTTTAGACCATCAAGGGGTTAAGCGAGCTCCAGCCGGTGAGTGAGATAAATCCAAATAAAGGGATTTGCATCTCCCAGTTCAGCGTGTGCTGCTGTCTCTCTGCCTCCTCTGTCAGTGTTTCAGGGGGTACCAAACACACCCAGGCAAGGGCTCTGCATTGACCTGGGTTAACCCAGCTCAAACATCACACAGGGTTACCGAAGACATCCTGCAAAAATCCCTCACAAGGACAATTTACCGGGCTCCTTGCGAAGCGCAGAGAAAATCTTGTCTCAAACGCTGACGCTCCTGCCTTCAGATCTCATTCCAGATGGGATTTTTATTTTATTTTATTTTATTTTATTTTATTTTATTTTATTTTATTTTATTTTATTTTATTTTATTTTATTTTATTTTTTTTTCCCCGCAGAATGTGAATTTTTCTCCTCTCTTCCCTCGAGCATCCAGACAGGGGAGGCTGTCAGCCTGGATGCCCCCCCTGGGTTCCAGTGCTGGCGAGCACAGGCAGATGAAGTCTCCATTGTCAGCCTGCCCAGCTCCCCTGGGAGCGATTTTCTCCTGATTTCCAGCTGCAGGGGCAGGAGGGGGCGGCAGGTTTGGGCGTCTGAGAGGGGTGAATCCCACAGGCCCAGACCTGCTCTGCCCTGATGTGCTGAAGGCATTGTCTCTCCTGTCTTTGCTGTGCAGAATTTGACCTTTTTTTGGTAGATTTTGAGGCCAGAAAGAACCATTTCGACTCTCCCACGGAACCCTTAGCACAGACTTAAAGACACAAGAGAAACTAATGCCCTCCAGGCCCCCAGCTTCTGCTGGAAGAAGATTGTAGCTTTCAAATAAGACGTTGAGTCTAGAGAAAACATTGTAGTAAATGACAGAACCGTCCTATCCTGAGGTGAGTTATTCCTGGAACTGCTTAACTCCTCACCACAGCCTTTCAGCCTCCTCAGCATACAATTTAACCTCTGTTCAAGGTTTCCTGGTTTTATTCCCTTTTCAGCATTTCCTCTGTCGCTTCTCTCATCCCATTTAAAGTGCATCTGCGCTGGTTGGGGCTGGGATAAAGTTAATTTTCTCTACAGTTGCCATCTATACTATGGGCCTATAATTTTATTTCAGTGCTTTGACAGCGAGTTTCCCCCTCCCTGTCCTTAGAGAAACCTAATGATCTAGTGTGGCTTTGCATTTTACATTAAACAATTGCATTTTACGTGAAACAATTGCACTTTACATTGCATTTTACATTAACAAATTGCACTTTACATTAAATAAACAATTGCACTTTACATTAAACATCTGCATTTTATGTCACATTTTACATGAAACAATTGCACTTTACATTAAACATTTGCATTTTACATCACATTTTCCATTAAACAATTGCATTTTCCATTAAACCATTGCACTTTACATTAAAGATTTGCATTTTCCATTAAACATTCACATTTTAGGCCATGTTTTACGTTAAACAATTGCGTTTTACATTACACATTTGCATTTTACATTAAACATTTGCATTTTCCATTAAATATTCACATTTTACGCAGTGTTTTACATTAAACAATTGCATTTTACATTGCACATTCGCATTTTCCATTAAACAATTGCATTTTCCACTAAACAATTGCATTTTCCATTAAACATTCGCACTTTACGCCGGGTTTTACGCTAAACAATTGCATTTTACATTACACACTCACATTTTACATGAAACAATCGCACTTTACATAAAACAATTGCATTTTCCACTAAACAATTGCATTTTCCATTAAACATTCGCACTTTGCCTCAAGTTTTACGTTAAACAATTGCATTTTACATTGCACATTCACATTTTCCATTAAACAATTGCGTTTTCCACTAAACAATTGCATTTTCCATTAAACATTTGCACTTTACCCCAAGTTTTACGTTAAACAATTGCAATTTACATTGCACATTCGCATTTTCCACTAAACAATTGCATTTTCCATTAAACATTCGCACTTCACCCCAAGTTTTACGTTAAACAATTGCAATTTACATTGCACATTCGCATTTTCCATGAAACAATTGCATTTTCCACTAAACAATTGCATTTTCCATTAAACATTCGCACTTTACGCCGTGTTTTTCGCTAAACAAGCCATCCGCAAACGTGCAGAAGATGATTGGAAGGCGCTGCAATAAATGGGATCATTCCCAGCCGTAGAGTCAAGCTGTCCAGCAGGCTGCTGCAGCAATTTCTGCTCTCCGCTGCCCTGTCTGTGGTTATTTATAATTCATGTTCTCCTGATGACGATGAGCGTGCTCCCTGCCGTTCATCACGCCCAAATGGGGCGCCTTCGGTCCATTTTTATCCAGACACAGACCAGGGGATGGCAGGCTCAAGTGAATGTTGGCCAAACGGGAAGGTCTGCCCGTTAATGAATAATCACTCACGTTAGGAGGCCAGCAGCTGGAACTGGCAGAGGCCTCTCTTTCGTGTCGCTTTGGCTTCCCAGTGCTCATTTCCCCTCCTCTGCCCTGCCACAGAGCCACAGGCACGGCCTGGAGGGAGATTGCCCTGGCACTGCTGTCCTGGGTGCTGCCAGGACA
Source organism: Hirundo rustica (assembly GCF_015227805.2). Taxonomy (NCBI): domain Eukaryota; kingdom Metazoa; phylum Chordata; class Aves; order Passeriformes; family Hirundinidae; genus Hirundo; species Hirundo rustica. The sequence continues at coordinate 74,989,560 of NC_053453.1, forward strand.
TCAGTGCCCGGCCTCAGCATCCCTGTTCAAAGCATCCTCAGCATCCTCATCATCCTCATCATCCTCAGCATCCCTGTGCAAAGCGTCTTCATCATCCTCATCATCCTCATCATCCTCATCATCCTCATCATCCTCAGCATCTCCATCATCCTCAGCATCTTCATCATCCTCAACATCCTCAGCATCCTCAGCACCCCTCAGCATCTTCATCATCCCTGTGCAAAGTATCCTCAGCATCCTCATCATCCTCAGCATCCTCATCATCCTCAGCATCCCTGTGCAAAGCGTCCTCAGCATCCTCAGCATCCTCATCATCCTCAACATCCTCAGCATCCCTGTGCAAAGCGTCTTCATCATCTTCACCATCCTCATCATCCTCAGCATCTCCATCATCCTCAGCATCTTCATCATCCTCAACATTCTCAGCATCCTCAGCACCCTCAGCATCCCTGTGCAAAGTGTCCTCAGCATCCTCATCATCCTCAGCATCCCTCATCATCCTCAGCATCTTCATCATCCTCAGCATCTTCATCATCCTCAGCATCCTGAGCATCCTCAGCAACCTCAACATCCCTGTGCAAAGCATCCTCAGCATCCCTCATCATCCCTCAGCATCCTCAGCATCCTCAGCAACCTCATCATCCCTGTGCAAAGCATCCCTCATCATCCTCATCTTCCTCGGCGTCCCTCAGCACCGGGCAGGCCCCGAGGGCTCCCCCGCTGCCCCAGGCTGCTGTGCCAGCCCCGCGTGGCTCCGGGCAGGTGACAATGCGGGGACAGCCCGCCGGGGCCCCTGCAGCTCGGGGAGGCGCTGCCAGGCGCGGATCAAAGCTCCGCGGAGGGTTTGGGGGCTGCGGATGCGACCCCCTCAAAGCAGGCACGGCCTGGAGGAGCCCGGGGCCGTCTTCAGAAATCAGAGTAATCCCGGCTGATTTCATCCCACTCCACTTCCCTAAATCTGTGGCTGCTGGTTGCTGCTCGCCGAGGGGATTAAGGGCTGGCAGGGGATTACGGAGCCGCCGCAGCTCCCGGCGAGGAGCTCCGTCCTGGGGCTGGGAGAGCTCCGCACCCCTGGGTGCGCACCCCTGCCCGGGGCCGGGAGAGCTCCGCACCCCTGGGTGCGCTCACAGCCCCTGGGTGCGCTCCCGGCCGCGGTTCCCCGCGGTTCGGTGCCCCGGGTCGGGCGGCCCCGACGGCGCTCCCCGGGGCTCGGCCCCGCACGGACACAGCTCCCGGGGCTCGGCCCCGCACGGACAGAGCTCCCGGGGCTCGGCCCCGCACGGACAGAGCTCCCGGGGCTCGGCCCCGCACGGACAGAGCTCCCGGGGCTCGGCCCCGCACGGACAGAGCTCCCGGGGCTCGGCCCCGCACGGACAGAGCTCCCGGGGCCGCAGCATGGCCCGGGCCGCCGGGGAGCCCCCCCGGGGCAGCAGGAACCGCGGGCAGCCCCCGCACGCCGCCGGCAGCAGCCCCTGCTGATGGCCGGAGCCCGCAGGATGGGGCTCTGCGCCGTCCCGTGGAGGAGGAGGAGGATGATGATGGTGATGGTGATGATGATGCTCGGTCTGCTCTGCCTCCCGCCCTGCGCCAGGGCCCAGACCAGGATCCCGCTGGAGACGTGAGTGTTTCTGCTGGGGCAGGCGGGTGGGGATGCCCCAGGCTCCTCCGGGGGTGGCATTTCCCTCCCCGACAGGGGACACAGGCGTGGGGGGCACAGAGAAAACAGAGGGTCCAGGCCGGCGTGCAGCACCTCCCTCCCCGCCCGTCCAGCAGCGATACTCATCTCCTCTAGCTAGGAGCTCTGACACCTATTAGTGCTCTGCTGAATGCATGGGCAGCAGAAGGAAAAGCACTTTAAAGACACGTTTGTAACCCCTCCCTGCTGCTGCTGCTGCTGCTGCCGAGATCCCGCCCTGCAGGCCGACAGGAGTGGCCCCCGCTGGGCAGCAGGGTGGGTTCAGGGGATGCTGCTGGGAGCACCCGAGGGATGCGCAGCCCCGGCCGCGGAGGTGCACACGGGCCGCGGGAGCAAAGGCACGGCTCTTTGCCGTGCAGGTGGGGCAGGGCAGGGTTTGAGCCCCGGGGCTCCGCTCCCAGCGTTGGTGTGGGTCCCGGGGATTCACAGAGCCGGTCCTCGTGGGTGGCTGGCAGGGGATGGGAGAGCGAGAGGGAGGCTCAAACCGCGAGAGAGGCCTCAGCACTCCTTGCTCGTGCTTGCTCCACCTCCCTACAAAAGGTTTATTGTCCCTTCCCAGAGCTCTGGAGAGAAGGAACGAGAAGCTGAGCTGCCCCTCAAAGCACACCCAGCCACGGTTCGTGCGTGCACTGCACGTGCAGGGACTCTGGATGCATCTTTTTGGGCTGGCAGCCCCCCCAGGAGCCCAACACGCCTCAGCAACCCCGGTTAATAAAAACTGCACCTTGTTAAGCTGATTTGGACAAGTTAAATCCTTTCAAGGATTAAAAATGTCAGCGCCGCCGTTGGTCCAAGTCGTGGGGCAGCTTCTGGGGTGCAGGACAGCAGCTTGGGCTGGAGGGGAGACGGCGCTGCCTGCCAGCTTCAGAAGGAGATACGTCTGGAAAATCAGTCAAATCAGATTAAGCTCTTTCCTGCATTTGGGGAAATGTTTTTTTAGTCAAAAATTGCCAATAACAAACACCCTTACAGGTGTGCCACCGGCGCAGCCATCTGAGCAGGGGCTGCGCTGACGTTATCCAGGAGGGTCCCAGGAGACTTTGCTGCCAATCCTGCTCTTGCACCATCAAGGCCTTCCCCAGCAAAGGTGCTTCTTGCTGATTTGGGTTTCACAGAAAGGGCACAGAGGTTACACGAGATGAAATGCCGCTTCTGCCAGCCCCAAACCACGCCAATCAAGGCTCCATGTGCAGGGTAAACGCTGCACAGGAATTCCTGTCAGCATTGAAGCCTGTGGCATTTAGGAGCCAGCCCGTCCTTTCTGCTGTTCTTTCCACTGAATATAAGAGCAGGGATTAGAGGCAGGCAATCTCTGACCAAATCCTTTTCTGATGTGTTTGGCTATAACGCGAGAGCCCTTTACTACTGGAAAAAAAAATAGATAAATGTACGTCACTTTGCACAATTTGGAACTTATTCCTGTACAAGAATGAAGAATAAACAATAGAAAAAGAGCTTTTCTCCTCTGGTACTCAAACCAGACCAAGGGCTAAATTAATCCCTGGTGTTTCAAATCCACTCACGAATTTAACCGAAACACAAAAGTCGCCCTTTCTAAAGGAAATTTCAGTAGAGAAATACGATGGCCCAGAGGCCCAGAGGGAGCAAACCAGCAGAGAGTGGCTCTGTTTCATGGGTTACACGGGGACATTTTGGGGACACAGAGGCAGAGCCCTTCCAGCAGCAGCTGGGTTGGCTCAGGGTGAGGTGACACAGGGCTCTGCTGCATCCTGCTTGGAGCACCGCCAGCTTCCCCCAGAGCTCGCTCAGCTCCAGCTCCAGCAGCGCAGAAATCTGCTCACTCAGTTCCCAGTGATGCTTCTGGTGCAAGTTCAGCACACAGAGCAGCTCTTCCTCCCCTCTGGACACAGCTCTGTGCTGCCCGGGAGGTGGGGCTGGCTTCTTGGGCTGGTGGAAACACCGGGGAGAGGCAAAGATCAACCTGGTGTGGCCTCTTCAGGCTGCTCCTGTTGCCTTTCCACGTCTGCTCCTGAGCTGGACAGAGCCAGGGACCTTGGAAGAAATTCCTCTGCAACCTGATGAATTTCAGACTGACCTCTCATTCCTTTATGAAAAAAAAAAAAAAAAAAAAAAAAGTAAAGGAAGCCTATTTAAGTTCAGCAGGCTGCCCTTAATTTCCCAGTATTCTGAGGCTGCTCATTTCCCTGGCAAATAATTGTCTTTTAATACGTAAATGCCAGTGTATTTCTGCCTCTTCACTTTCCCGCTTTTCCACTTCCACAAAATGCCACCAGGTGCTTTTAGAGACACAAACTTCAGCCCTGTAACGCGGGGATTGGAGACCTCTGTGCCCTCTCGTTCCTCTGTGCCCCTCAATCTTCCAACCCGTCCTCCAAAGCTGCCAGCCCCTGGCCCTCCCTTTGCCCCCCCTGTCTTTGTGCCTCGTTCCTCCTCTGCTTTGAGACCAGAAGAAATAACCAGCCCCTGAGCCAGAGCAGACTGCCCCAAACTACACAAACCCCCTTTTTATTCCAGTTCTGCTGCTGCTGGAAGCTTCAACTTTCAAGAGGATGCTTGACTGCACCCACTAATCAGAAATTAACGCCACAGACTCTTCCACACTGCTGGGCTGAAAAATGTTGAGGGCTGGAGGGAGTAGGGGCACGCTACACAAAGCAGAGGTGCAGGGAGGGAAATGGGGTAAAAATAAACATCCCTGCTAAAATTGCTATCCCTTCACGTTCAGGTTCTCTCCTTCTGTAGTAAAAGGCGAGGAGACTGGAGAATATTGGTTAAATTCAGCACAAAACATCTCATACTTTAAACTCGTGTATGAGATGGGCGGCAGATGGGCATCGAGGTAAACGCTGAGGCAGAGATCCTCATTGCTAAGGGAATGCATTAGTCCCTGCTACAACAAACAGGAAAGCATCCCATGGGATCCCTGTTCCTCTTTTATTCCAGGCTTGCCAGAATAACTGCGATACAGCCCAATAAATCCTGGTCTCCTGGAACATACCTGTATTCCTTTTTTCTCTGAGGATGAAACGATGAGATAAAAGCTCTGGCTCAGAAAAATGAGATGCAGAGCAGAATGCAAAAGAAAAAAATAAATAATTGAGTTTAGCTGGTGGTAGTTCACACTGAGTGGTTAAATACGAATGCCTCGTTGCCAATTAAGGATTGATTTTAAAAGGCACCCACTCTCTCCTGCTCTTTTTATAGCAGTGGAGAGAGGTGCAGAGCAGAGCTGAAGCTCTGTGCTTGCTCCAGATCATCCCCTGGGTGTCCCTGTGTGCAGGGGGGGAGGCTGAGCCTGGGAAAGTGTGAGCTTTGCTGGGCTGGAGCAATCTCCTGTGGTTATTGCCCTGCTGCTGCGCTGGCTTTGCCCCCGAGCCCATCTCTGGGTGGGTTTGGTGCTGTTATTCGTGCTGCCCTGCTCTGGGAACTCAGGCCCTGAGGTTAAAGCCTCTTGGGACCCCCCAAACTCCCCTGGGGGCTGCAGGTAGGACTCCACACATCACAAATGGGCAGGGTGTTCTGCTCAGTGGAGAAGGGCACTTGCTGCATTAACTGAATCTCTCCGAGGTGAATCCTTGTTGAGGGAGGTGGAGCTGCCCAGGGTGGCTCATGGAGCAGCTTCCTGATCCAGTGCTGCAACGCCTTTGCCTTTGCTGCCTGCTGGGTTTGTTAAATTCAGTGCAGTGGCTTGGGGGTCTATTAGAACGCTGCTGTGAGGTAGGATTAGGAGAAATTGTAAGGCAGGCTCAAATTTTAAAGGTTACAAAGATTTGTTAATGCACACTAGAAAAAAAAAGAGAATCAAAACAAAACTTAAAACTCCCCTTTTCTTCTACTTAAGCGTTTACTTTTTTACAAACAACGTAAAGAGACACAACTTAGAGCTTTAGGTTAGTACTATTTATGAAATAGAGTTTTACTCAGTCTTTTTAGAGAGAGAAGACTCTCTTGGTTTGTTCTGGTAAATTTTTACAAGAAGAGCAGTCTGCTTGTGGCTTTTAACTTGCACAAAAAGAGCTGCCCGGGAACTTTTGCACTTGTGGACCTTCCATGTCACGTAGCCTTTTTTTGCATGGCTGCATGTGTGTTATGGGCTCATGTGGATGGGGTGTTATTTTAAAGATAAACAACTTGAAAGGCAAAGGATTCTTCATTTCAGGGAACAGAGATGACTTCTCACTTCTTTACTGGTGCGGAGGGCTTTTTATCTCCTTCCCTCTGTTTAAACACCTTATGGGATCACTGGATTATAACTTCTAATTTAGCATTCACTTAGTCAAAAACAAATAATCTGTCCAAAAAAAAAAAAAAAAACCCACAAAAACCTGCCAATTTTGGGAGCCATCTATTTCGATTTGGGGCTTGGCTTGTTCACAGACAGGCTCACCAACATCCAGATTTTCCCCACGTGGGGTGGCTGCCCTCTGTCATTTCCAGGGTGGCACAAGCATGAGGCTGCTGTGCAGTGACATTGTGCATGATCTGCTGTGGCGTTTTCCAGCAGGGAGAGCAGAGGATCCTCCTGGCTCCTCAGTCTCTGGCCTGCTCTGCTGGAGGAGCTGGAAGCAAGGGGTGGGTCATGACACCTTCCTCAAGTGCTGACACTTATTTCTCTTCTTATTTCCCAGATTTGGCTCTTGGTGTCCAGCCCTTCACCCCAGGGCCTGTCAGGGAAGACAAATAGGTGTCTGCAGAAAGCAATTTATTTCACCTTGCCAGCAACAGAAGGAGCTGGGATGCTGTCTGAGGCCGAATTTGTACACCTGCAGTTAGGTGGGACAAATTCATCTCCGAGCACAGCGTCTGAGAGCAGCAGGGCTCGGTGCTTCTCCCTGCTCACCACTGTCCTGGCTACAGTGTCCAAGGGCAGCTGGACTGTCCCCTGCCTTGCTGCTTGTCTGGCTGGGGTCTGGGGACAGAACACTGCCACTGTGGAAGAGTGGCTTAGAGAAATAGAGGGGTTTGTCCTGGGGAAGGTGGAGTTTTAACTGCCTGGAGAAGTAACCAGGGGTTATTAACATTGCTTCTCCTTCTCCTGGCCCTCTTTTTAGGGTGAAGGCCTGGGCAGATGCCTTTGGTGGGGAGCTGTACTCCGTTGCGACTAAGTATTCGGGCTCTCTCCTGTTGCAGAAGGTAGGCAAAAATCTGGAAATTAAACAGATGGATTTACCTGCTCCCCAGGCACCTCTCTCTTTTTTGGGGCTGTTTTTCACATCAAATATTTCTCTGCGTGCATGGCTGTGCCCAGACCAGCAGAAGGGTGGGGAGCACAGAGCAGAGGTCCAGGTGATACTTTTCTCAGTGCTTGTCTAAGTCAACATGCATTTTGTCTTTGAGGAGGTACAGAAGGTGCTGTTATCTCAGTTTGTATCTTATTTCATGTCTCCCTCGTGCCTAACAGTCTTGAAGTTGCTGTGAGAGTCGTGATTTGTCATTTACCGAATGCTTTGCATGTAAACCCTGCCTTTAACACTTGGCATGAGCTCTCTTTTGTGGTTTTGAGTTGGCTTCGTTTTCTTCGGGCCTTTTGTTTGTTTCCTCAAGAAGAGCCCTGAAATCGTGCTGCAAACTCAAGCAGCTGCCTTTCCTTCGGGGCTGCATCCTTCCCAGAGAGCTGGGATCCCCTGCATCCCTCATTCCCAGAGCTGGCAGGCGTCCCTCGAATCCCCCAGGGCAGGCTTTCACCCAGCATCAGGGCTTTGCCCTGCCGTTATTGGAAACCCCAAAAACCCACGGCAAGGAGCAGGCAAACTTGAGAAGTTCAGTCAGGACGTGTTCCCGGGTGAAGATGAGAGGAATGTCTTTCACACTCCTCATTTAGCTCCTCTAGCAGTGAGTAATGCAGCACTGTCTGCTTCAATAGGCTGAATCTTATGGAGGTGGGGACAGGAATATGTATTTGGTGACACCTCTCTGCTCAGAGGTAAACCTCAGGATACCGAATTCTGGAGATTCTACTTTTAAATCCCCACCCCCGTCGCTGCAGAAGGGGAATCTTAATGAATTGCTCCTGCTGTTCTGAGGGAATGCTGAGTGCTAGATGGATAAGACAAGGTTTTCTGCTAGAGCTGAGATGACTTTCTGGCAGTTCTCCCAAGCCTGACTCCTGCTCTGTGACTCTTGATGAGCTGGTGGGCTGAACCCCAAGCACAGGTTGGACAGCTACGTGCACCTTGCTGACCTCCAGCCGTGGTGCCTGGTGACAGCACTGCCATCGCAGCTCTGCTCTTAGAAATTCTTGGATGAACCGTCGCCAATAGCCAGAGATTCCCACGGCAGGAATACGCTGGAATCCTAGAAACGGAGAATTTGGGGTTTTACTGCATAGTGGTGCACGTGAATCAAGATGGAGAAATTGGGGTGTTGGCTTTGTCCTTCTTCTTCACCTTCTTCTTCTTGGGTTTGGGTGGTTTTCTGTAATTGGGTGAAAAAGGTTCACATTGAAGGCCTTGGATGGTCATTATTGGGTCAAAATATAAATAATAGAGGTGTCACCTCGTTATTGGGGGATTATCCCTTAAATAACCATTTTACCTTCGTTTTCCAAGAGCTCATGGCTCGTGAGCCTGTAAATACTGCAAATAGATAAGAGATAAGGAACATTCCAAGTCCGAACTTGGGGTTGGTGTTTTCCTGAGTATTATTCATCCTGACCTTGGCAGAGAAGAAAAGAAGCCAAAACCTTTAGAGGAATACAGGCATGCAGTGGTTTGCTGGTTCATTTGTAGGGAAAAAAAAGCTCAGATAGGATTTGAGCTCAAACCTGGCATATTCCTTAGCAGAACTTTGCAGAAAGTTGGGGGTTTTTTCAGTGTTGGGGTTTTTTTTTCCTTCCCACCTCTGGCTAGATCTCAGGGCTGAGATGCGTGTGCCATTATCAGGCTGCTTGTGACTCCTCACAATTCCTCTTACCCCAGGAACATGCGAGTATGCCAAAAGCACATTAAAAAAAAAAAAAAAAATATTAACTGAGAGGGGGGAAAAGCCATATTTCTCCAGAAGCTTTGGATGGAGGTAGCTGGTGGCAGGTGACTTTGTGGGGCGTGTACTGGTGTGTGTCCCTCTCGGTGAGCTTTCCCAGGAGAGATCACCTTCCTCCCCCTGAGCAGGGCTTGGTTAAACCCAGCCTGGCAGAGATCGCTCCTCTCCTGGCGGAACCACGACGTGGAGCTGAAGGAACAGGCACCCAGGGGGTTGTGGCAGCACATTCCTCCCCTGGCAGCGTGGTTACCCCAGCCTTCCTGCTCAATCCCTCCTCCTGCTCCTGCTGTCCCTGCTCCCCAGCGGAGGGGAAGCCAGGCCTGGCGTTTTTAATCCCGTAAAACCCTCGCTGCTAATCGCGCCAGACAGAGCGAGCGGCCTCCCTGCCACGCCTGCTGGGGCTGGGTGCTGCTGCTATTTCTGGCTGACCTCCTCAGCCTGCCCCATCCTCTCCCTCCCGGGTGGCCAGGGAGCTTCTTGGGCAAAAGGGGCTCCGGGGGCTCACCCCAAACACCTGCCGAGTCCCTTCCCTGCTGCTTCCCTCTGGGTCAGAGGTGTCGCTGGAGCCCCTGCCATCCCCTTGCCCTTTCCACCGCCTCGTTTCTATCTCTCCCAGCGGCCCCAAGAGCTGCCCAGCTTTTCCCCTGGCTGGGATTTGCCGCCGTGCTGCTGACACAGCGTGGGGATGCGGGGGGCTGAACCCACTGCAGGCAGAGCTGACACTGAGGGACAGGGAACTGCAATCCCTTCCCTTCGTGCTGCCACGCTGCCCAGGAGCCAGGGCTCTGTCTTTTCTGGAATGAGTTCATCATCCTGCATCCTTTCCCGGGTTTCTTTACTCTCTCTTTCTGGCTGTCTCCGTTAGCTGTGGGGTTTTTTGGAAAGGAGGAATAAAGTCCATTGTATCCAGCCTTAAAGGAGCAGATTTAAGGAGGCAGATTATGGGCACGCAGTTGAGAGGTTCTCCTGGGTTTTTTCAGTTCCTGGGTTGTGTGAATCACGGTGGAGGACAGCCCCTGCCCTGCCAGCACATCTCCCTGCTGTTGGGATGCCTATGACATACAGAGTGACACTAGAAAAGTTTAGAATGCTCTTTTATTGTGGCTGCATGCTGGGTTTTTATATGGTTTTTACAAACTTTGAGTTAATAGCTTTTTTGTTAATTGTTCTGTTGGTTAGTAAAAGGTATTTTACTATTTATTCCTAGATTGTGAACATATTTCCTTTACTAATTCTCATGAGACAAATCTCTTGTTATTACAAGTGCACTTATTTTTCACCCTTAGAATAAACCATTGCGTTGAAAGGACTTCTCATTCTTCAAACAGCTTTATATGGAAACTGATGATTTATTTGTTAACTGCACTTAAAAAAATAACAAACTAGCTTTCTATCCTATCCCTACACCTCCCCACCAGTGCCCCACACAGATGTGACACAGGAAGAGCTGCAATGACAGCACACAGCTCCGTCCCCTCGCCCTTCCCTCTGCCTTGGGTCAGCTGGAGGTGTGTGATGTGTATAATCTGTTGTGGATGCCATCGCAGGGCACAGTTTAGGTTTTTAAAAGTTGGCCTTCTGCTTCTCTCTCTGGTTTACGGGCACCAACAGCCTCAGGTGCGTTGCTGCTTTCAGCAGCTCACAGTTGGATCAGTTGTTTTTTGTTTGATCAGAGTGGGTATGGCCACTGCTCTGCACACCCTGAGTTACGGGGTGGAAAAGGGGGAAAGGCAGAGATGGAAGGGGATAAAACCAGAGCAGTTGTTTCAGCACAAAGACAATACCCAGGCAGCAAGGACAGATCCATCCCTCTCCCTAAGAACGCCCTGCTCAGCAGGATTTCCTCTTTCCCTTGGGCTCTAGAAGTACAAAGACGTGGAGCCCACCCTGAAGATCAAGGAGGTGGACGGCTTGGAGCTGGTGAAGAAGTTCTCGGAGCAGATGGAGAGCATGCTCCGCAGGAAGGTGGAAGCTGTTGAGGTATGGCCGCCGGGGCTTTGGGAGGGAATTTGAGTGCAGGCGGCCCCGGAGCAGCAGGCACAGGGCTCCTGCCTGCTCCAGGAGTGCGTGGGTGCAGGGGTTGTGTGAGGACTCCCCTGGCTGAGCTGGTGCTTTGAGCAGACACTGGTGGGAGGGTGTGGGCGTTCAGACAAGGGGATGCTGGCTTCTCCCTCCGCTCAAATTAGCAAAGAAGGCAAAAACAAAGTCTGGGAATAAATACAAGGGAACGAGCACTGTTTCAGGAGACAAGCTGTTTAAAAAGTGGGAAGAAGAAAACCTCTCCAAAGTGAAAAACCCAGCTCATCCTTCCACAATGCGCTCTGGCTGCTGAAGACTAGGGGCTTGTTTCAGCTGTGTGTGTGGCTCCAGGGGAATTTCTGCACCTCCTGAGCACTGGCTGCAGGGAAGGCGCTTGGATTTCCAGCTGTGTACATGGGGAAGTGTGGAGGAGGTGGCAAGGGGTCTGTAGCTGTTGCAGTGTGGGAGATCAGAGCAGGTAATCGTTCTGGCCCCGCTCGCTTCCTGCTTCTAAGGATTTATCATATTCCCCTGTATTTACCTACCATGAAAAGCATATTTCTGTAGTCACAGAGCCTTGACTGTTTAAGGCTTCTAATGTGGAAAAGTCATCCAGAAACACATCATTTGAATCTCCAAGTGAAATGTGGGCATATTTAGTCCCAGGGCTTTGGCCCATAACGTTAAGTTCTTAGCCAGACTTTTCCAGTGTTTGGATTGCCTTCTCCTTTGTGAAGGAGCAGAAGGCAGTTTTGTTGCTGATTGTACAACCCTGAAAACACGTACTTGTTCAGCTGGATCCCTTCCCAGTCCGTGCCAACGGAGAATTAGTGCCCTGCAGCACCATGCTGGAGAGAACTGGCTGATTTTATTGCCTTCCATAAATGGTAAGAGCTTATAAATGGCCACAGCAGTGCAGAGCCCTTTACGAAATCCAGCCACGGGCTTTGTCTCAGTAACAATGCCAGACTGAGGCTCCCACAAGGCCTTTTCCTTTGATGAGATCCTGACATCAGGCTGGGCCTGAAATGCCTTTCCCATGGCTTTTTGGAAGGGCTCATGGAAAATGGAATTAAATCTGTCTGTCATTTCTCTAAATGGACCTGTTTCTGTTCGTGTACGTCCCGTGATATCTGCAGTGGCTCAGGGGTGTAGCAGGGACTCTGGAGCGAGTAGGTGTGAATACACTTGGCAATAGATAGCTGCAGGTGATGTCCCTTCCAAGCTGTGAAATCGTAGCACGGAGTGACAGGGAAGGAGGGAAGTTTATAACCCCAGGCTCGGCTGTGGTGAAGGAGGGGGTCACTGACACAGCTGGGAGAACATCTGGGGGGCTTTGCCACAGCGCCCACTCACCCTCCTTCCCGTGTGCTTGCTTTAGAGGCTGGTGGAGGCGGCGGAAGATGCAGATCTGAACCACGAGTACAACTCCTCGCTGGAGGTGAGTTCACCCCGCTCAGTGTGGCACATCCTCAGGGCAGCCCCGGAACGGGCACAGCCAGGAGCCACCCCGCAGGCTCCTGGAATTCCCTGTCTGCGGCACGCTCAGCTCGTCCAGAGGCTGCTGGGAGTCAGAGGCGCCCTTGGCAGATCCCAAACCTTGCAACACCAAGCAGCTTGGGCTCTGGGAGGGGAAGGATTTGGGAAGACCTTGGGCTGCACGGTACTCTTGGCATTACTTTTGCTGCACTGTCGTCATGTGACATTGTAGTGCAGATTAGCTGGCACTTTGTGGGTTGCTTGACTGGAAAATGAGCTAAAAATCGAGTGTGAATGAACAATGAGGAGAATGCTGTTACAAATACCCACGGCAAACCCCTTAATCCAAGTGAACAGAGTTTCTCACCGTCTTTCTTAGCAGCTCCCATCATCTTTTCTGCGCCACACAGGCACCCACTGGTCAGGACTTCCCTTAAGGTGAAAGTCTGGTGCTGTCCAAGCAATTTGGATAATTGGCTTTCTGTTAATAACTGTTTGTTGTGGCCAAGCTATGGGATTATTGCTGGTGAGGGGAGCTGGAGTGGAAGAGGCTGTGGAAGGAAGTCCTCTGTTCGCAGAGCAAGCACAGAGAGCTGCAAGTGCACGTCTCAGTGCTGGGAAAAATGGAAACACTCCTGGAAATCGAGCCAGTTACTAATTTCATCTCACTTTTTTTTTTTTTTTTTTAATAATCCCAGTGGTCCTGTCAGTTGGGTCAGCTGGGTTCACAGCCAGGGGCACGGGTGAGCTGAGGCACACCACTCTGTATTTGCACACTCCATTTGCACCCTCTGAGCGCTGCTGGTGCTCCAGCACTAATCCTTACGTAACCTCTGGCTCAGATAAAGTCAGCAAAACCATCTTAAAAGCCTGGGTTAGCCAAGGACAAAGAATGCCCTGGGTGTACCCGAGTGACTGGAGATGGTAAATCCCCCGTGACCTTCAGGGGTGGGGGGACACTGCCGTGTCCTTGGGCACCTTCTGCTTGGTGCTTTGCTCTCTCCATGAGTGCCTGCTCCTTGGAGTGACAGAACGAGGGGATAATCCTGCCTGGGTGTCCATCAGGAGTGAGCTCAGTGACAGCTGCAGGGACAGGGCGAGTGAGGTCGGCACTGGCGTGTGCTGCGCTAAACCCAGGACAGACAGACCCTGTGAGACACCTCACCTTCCCTTCTGATCCCCTAAACCCCTCTGGGGGGCCACAGGAGGCTGCCCCCTGCCCCTTAAGTGGCACTGGCAGTGCTTTGGGTCATGGCACAACAACCAACTGGCCAGAAACCATCATGTGGGCAGCTTGACACTTGCAGCTGGTAAAAGCTCCTTTGTGGCTCATTTTGATCCTCTTTGAAGCCCTGATTCTCCGTATGTCCCTTGTTGGGACCCTGGGCACTGGGAATTCCAGGCTTTCTGTGCTGCCAGGCTCTGACCCCCAAGCAAACACTGCATTGACCTGAGGCTGTGGAGAAGGCTTCCAAAAATTGAGTGACAGCACTGGGATTGTGGGTGTGGGGTTTGGATAGAAGTGTGTGATATCACAGGGTGCAAAACTCAGAGTTTAAGGGTTTAGAATACAGGAATGGATATAAAGCAGGATGGAGGATTTAGGGTGTAGGCTAGGTCTTTTTCACCTTCTCCATGGGTCTGGGTGGGATTTTATAATTGGGTAGAAAAATCTGCATTGAGGACAACGGGTGGTTGGTTATTGGGTTAAAAGTCAAAATAATTTAGGTGTCATTTCTTAATTGGACAGTTTATCCTAAAAAGGTCTTGTAGAGAGAGAGAGACAGCTCCATTTTTAATTTGTCAGCTTGAAGTGTTGTGGAACTCACGGTTTGTGAGATTGTGATATAGAGAAGAATTAATAAACATCTGAGTCCGAACACAAAACACCATCTCTCGAGCGTTTAATCCCAAATCTGGCAGAAAAGAAGATAAAAAGCGACATTCAATGGTGCCCTGTGTGAGGAACAAACTCATGACCTTCATCCCCTCTTTATTTTAAAGAGGTGTTGTTTCCAGCCGTGCTGGTAACAGTCTGTCCCGTTCTCTCTTTGTCTTTCTCTTTCCCATTGTCTTCACCAACAGTTTGATTACTACAACTCTCTCCTGATTAATGATAAGGATGAAAACGACAATTATGTGGAGCTTGGGGATGAATTCATTCTGGAGCCAAATGAGCATTTCAATAACCTGCTGGTGAACACAACCTACAGCGATATCCAGCTGCCCACCAATGTCTACAACAAAGGTAACGGCCTCTGCTTTCTCACTGCTGCCAGCCTGGCGTGGAAATTATCAGCAGTAAACCTGGAAGCAAGGATGGGGAATGAAAAAAAAAAAAAAAAATTAGAAATAAAAAATAGGAGAAAAATAGAAAAAAAAAATATATATATATATAAAAATAATAAAATAAATAGGAAAAACAAAATAAGGCAAGCTGGGAAAGCTTGGCACGGAAATTATCAGCAGCAATCCTGGAAGCAAGGATGGAAATGGGAAATAAAAAATAGAAATTAAAAAAATAATAATATAAAAATAAATAATAAAATAAATAGGAAAACCAAAATAAGGCAAGCTGGGAAAGCTTGGCATGGAAATTATCAGCAGTAATCCTGGAAGCAAGGATGGAAATGGGAAATAAAAAATAGAAATTAAAAAAATAATAATATAAAAATAGAAATAATTAAAAATAATACTATAAAAATAAATAATAAAATAAATAGGAAAAAAAATAAGGCAAGCTGGGAAAGCTTGGCGTGGAAATTATCAGCAGCAATCCTGGAAACAAGGATGGGAATTGAAAAAAAAAAGAAATAAAAATTAGAAAATTTAAATATATATATATAATAAAATTATATGTAAATATATATTTTATAATTTATATTATATATTATAGTATATGTATTATATATTACACATTATATATTGTACTTTTTATATTGTTCATTATACTTTATCTATTATATGTAAAGTATATTTAGTTTTTTATATCTATATAAATATATGTTTATACAAATATATATTTTTATAGATAAATAATATAATAGTATAATAACAAATCATAAAATAAATAGGAAAATATAAAAAAAGGCAGGGTTGGAAAGGTGCTGCCGCTGTGACAGGGTTTAGGCACAATCCGCTCTTGGCAAGCCTCTTGTGGTGGAGAGGCCCCCATCTCAGGCAGGCAGTGTGCTGTCCTACAGCACCTCTGGCCCCCCAAAAAGATGCTGTGAGACAAACTGAGGCGAGACTTCATCGGCCATTGTCACTCTGCATCAAGGGCTGGCTCTATCACAGCCTTTACTTGTCGAGAATTTCGTTGGTGTGCTCACAGCTGCCGCTATTCAGAGACACTGCAGAGAGAGGTCCATTTCTGCCGTGATTTCAGATCAGTTCCGCGTGCTCTGACGGCCCCAGACCCCAAAATCCTGCTGGCCAGGGAGCGAGCAGCAGGGCTGGCCGTGGGTGGGTGCACAGGGGCTGCAGGGTGGGCAGAGGTGGGCAAACAGCAGAGGCTCTGCCCAGCCAGCTGCTTTCTTGCCCCTTGGCCATGAACCAAGCAGCTCCTGTGGCGGGGGAGATGGAGGGGGAGATAGATGGAGATGGAGGAGGAGATGGAGGAGATGGATGGAGATGGAGGAGATGGATGGAGATGGAGGAGATGGATGGAGATGGAGGAGGGCTCCTCCAGGGAGCAGAGACCTGCAGTGCTCACTCCCCTCCTGCAAACGCAGCAAGCCCGGCTCTCCACAGCATTCCTGGCTCTGCCTTCCCGCAGGACTGACTTTGGCCGCAGCCCTGGGCAGTCACAATTCAGTTTTTCCCCCCGTTTTGACCAAAAACACCTTTAGTAAAGTGACTAAGCAGGAAGGAGAGAGCCCCACCCTTTCCAACCCCAATGCAGTCAGTCCTACAATGGCCAGATTCTCATGATTCACCACTGCTCCCTTTGGTCCCCCGAGGCACTGAGTCAACACAGACACCAAATCTGCAGCTCCCTGCTGATTCTGAGGAGATGGGGCCATGGTAGGACAGCCCAGGCTTTGTCAGGGAAAGAAGGGAAGAAGGATTTGATGAGGAAAAGAGGAGAGAGAGCGCAACTGTGTCCATCCTGGGGCTCCCCTGTCTCAGGAGATTACACCCAGCATCAGTTCAGAGAGTCCTTGTAGAAGGGCTGTCCGTGGGGCGTCAGGAGCTGCTCCTCAAGAGCCACGTGTCCCCTGCCAGGCAGCAGCTGAGCCCTGCCTGGGGGATGTGCCAGCTGTGCTCAGCACCGTGAGCCCTCCCTGGCTCATCATTCCAGCCAGCTGTGGGGCTCAGGGGCTCTGGAGATGGGGTTAAGAGTGTCTGACCACGCTGAGATCACCTGCAGTGGCCAGGGGTGGTGGCCTGGCCTCCAGGACTCGCCTGGATGAGCAGAGAGCAGGATTATCAGTGTAGAAGCTTTGGACGGGGTTGCATTCCTCCTGAAGCTGCCTTTGTTCACACCCCTCTCCTCCACGGGGGTTTCTGGATGTCCTCCCTTCTTTTACACCCACTTCTGTCCCCCGCAGACCCTGCCATCCTCAATGGAGTTTACATGTCAGAAGCCCTGAATCCCGTTTTTGTGGACAACTTTGAGAGGGATCCCACGCTGACCTGGCAGTACTTTGGCAGCTCCACGGGATTCTTCAGGCTGTACCCAGGTAAAAGAGCAGAGACTGCCTTTGCCCTTTCGGTGCAGCGCAGTAATTTTGCAGGACAGGGTCTGTGCCATGGAAAAATCCAATCTGGGCAGTCTTGGGGCATCCCAGCCCTGGGAAGGGCAGGATGCAGGGGGCAAAACACTCCTGCAGGGGCTGAGGAGGCTGAGGGAAGTGTTGTGCAGGCATCAGCCACCTCCTCCCATCAGAACCAGCCACTCAGGCATATCGCTCATGCAACCCCAAAAAGCCCTCAAAACACCACAGCAGGGCTCCCCTGGGGGTTTGGGTGGTGGCCCAAGCCTCTCTGAGGACAGAGTTGCATCCCTGTCGCTGCTGCTTTTTTATGCTCTCAGCCGCTCTCTGGGAGGAAATAATCTGTTGTTGAGAACTGCACCGAAGTGACAAAAAGCTCCAAGTACAAGCAGTTGCTCCCCAAATTCAAACAGCCTATGCCTAGGTGCATTTTTTAAAAAATAAATCAATAAGCAGCTTACTCAGGAGTGCCACAGACGGAGCAGCTCTGGAGAAAGGCCGCTGCTGTGTCTGGGCAGGCTCCTGTGCTCCCCGGGGTAGGGGAGCAGCAGCAGAGCAGGAGCCTCTGTGTGTGTGTGTGCTGACTGCTCCTCTTGCTGCTCCCTCCAGGAATCAAGTGGCTACCAGATGAGAACGGGGTCATCTCCTTTGACTGCAGAAACCGTGGCTGGTGAGTTTTGGAGAGCCCTGCCCAAGGCACCTTTCATCCTCCCTCCCTCCCTCCCTCTTCCCCAGGGTAGCACCTGGCTGAGCTGCTGGTGGGTAATTCACGTCCTGTGGTGCTCCTGCAGGATGTGGGGTACGTGAGCAGAGGCAGCAGCAGGCTGGGAAGCCCTGCCAGGGACTTCTCCCATCTCATGTGTACCACACGGGAATTACCCCGGTGTGCCGGGGGGTGTTCGGGCTTCGGAAGTGTGCTGTGCTTACTCAGCCTGCTCAGCATGGCCAAGGCAGAGCAATTGTCACCCTGGGGCGTGTGCAGCAGGCTCAGCGCTCCCCCTGTGCGGGCCTGGCATTTCTGACTCTCAGAGATTTTATCCTGCTAGCAGTGCTAACTGTTTCCCAAGGGAAAAGTTCTCAGGAAAGCCAGTCTGAGAGACTTTAGCCTGCTAGCAGTGCTAACTGTTTCCCAAGGGAAAAGTTCTCGGGAAAGCCTCTTCTCAAAACAATCTTGGCAAAACAACCATCCTTTCCCAAAACAGTCCTTCTCCAGGCGGTGTTCTGCTGTTTCTCTGGTTTCACCAATGGGATCAGAGAGGTGTCGTTCCCAGTCACCAGTCCTGTTGGGTCTGCATGGGAACACCTTATAAAAGGTGGTAAGAATCGGACAGTAAAGCCTTTTCTATACTCTTTGCCTTCTGAAATATTTGGGGTCTCTCATCCTTCTTTCGTGTCCTGCAGCGACACCCGTGCAGGAATTTGCGTTTGTATTTGCACGCTCCATTTGCGGCGCTGCAGCACCAATCCTCACAGTAACCTCTGGCTCAGATAAAGTCAGCAAAACCATCCCAACGACGTGGGTTATCCCAGGACAAGGAACACCCTGGATGTACCTGATGGAGGTGTGAATGTCCCGGGGGCTGAGGTGCCAGCAGCACGTCCAGCCTTCCTCCTCCCGCGCCCTCAGCTGCCTCCCGCTCTTCCCTGTGCAGGTACATCCAGGCCGCCACCTCTCCCAAGGACATTGTCATCATCGTGGACGTCAGTGGCAGCATGAAGGGGCTGAGGATGACCATTGCCAAGCACACCATCGTCACCATTTTGGACACGCTGGGAGAAAACGACTTTGTCAACATCATTGCGGTACGTCTGCCTCCATCCCCGCGCTGAGCCGCCTCACGCCCTCCTCCTCCTCCTCCCCCTCGGCAAATCACAGTGACCTACCTCCAGCAGCACCTCTGCTGGCTGGGGATTAACCCAAATCACCCTGGGGAAGGCAGCTTTGCGCGGCCAGCGGGGTGGCTGCCGGGTCATCTCGTCCCTCCTCCACAGGGGAGGCTGGCTGCTTCCTCCTGCTTCCTTAGGGGTGTGACTGCAGCAGGTGACAAAGGGCTGCAGAGAGACTCCTGAGCTGACGACTCAGCTGGCTTGCCATGGCACTGTGTTTGGCTCCAGCAGCAGCGGTGTGACCCTCAGGATAAGGTTCTGGTTATCCTTTTGTGCACCAGCATCCTGCAGGGCTGCCCCTGCAGCTCGGGGTCCGTCAGCTGGGCCCGCATGGAGCCTGGGCAGGAAGCCCCAGTGTTTCTCTCTTCCCTTTTGAGCCTTGGCAGGGTGAGGAGGGGCTGCTTACCCACAGAGAGCCAGCAGCACTGACCACAGAAAGCAAAACTTCTTTCTGTGCCTCGTGGCAAGACTGGGGCCATGTTAAAGGCTCCTCACCTTCTAATTTTCAGAGCTAATTCAACCACCATCTCCTTCCCCAGGCTTCTTTCTATGATAGCCTGCCAGGGCGCAGCCACGGGGATATAAATTCTACTTTTTGTTGATAGCTTCTTATGTTAGCTAATTGGAAACTCCAGTGGCAACAATTCTGTCTTTATATGACTGGACAGATGGAAGAGTGAACAGCGTTGGCAGGAAAATGGAGGGGAGTCATTAAGGAGTTTGAAATATCATCTGTTCTTCAAAAACAATCCCAGAAATACCATGGTTTTTATATATATATATATATATATATATATATATATTCCTTTACTGCGCTCACAGCAAGACCCGGCTGGCTCAGAGACATTAAATCCTGACCTAAGCTCCTACTGATCAGCTGAGCATCAGTGGCCTCTGGGGAATTGTGCTCTCCTGAACCCTGCAGGAAAAGGTTCACAGGGGCCTTACCAAGCTTTACCTCACCTGTGCCAGCCCAGAATCGTCCACTGCCCTCATTATCCCAGCCCAGTGGACGTGTGCTCACCTGCTTTGTTACTGTTCACCAGAGGCTTCCAGCTCCAGGGTCAAGGTTCAGCTGCTGGCTGGGGACTCACAAAGTCTCCAGAAGTCAAAAGCGTGTGCAAAAAGCAGTGCTGGAAGCGAGGCCAGGGATACAAGTTCATAAAGGCGGGGTAAAAACTTCGCGGTGTGAGTGGGAGGAAAAAATAAACTTTGAATGTGTAGATACACTCAGCTAGAACTCAGCAAAACGCCATAATTAAAGAGTTACTCAAACAGAAGATTCACCAAAATCCTGGCTTGCTGTGATCGCTGTAAACACTTTTTAAGGGGAGCAGGTAGAAAACAGCACAATGTTCCATGCTGTTCTCGGAACATCCACCTCGGACACGAAGCCATTCTGTGAATGTCCTCCCATGACAGCCCCTTTGTCTTCCTTTTCTCTTTGCAGTACAATGATTACGTTCACTTCATCGAGCCCTGTTTCAAGGGCATCCTGGTCCAGGCAGACAGAGATAACAGAGAGGTGAGTACCAGCTCCCTCCCAGCGCATCCCAGGCTCCATGGACGGGGCTGGGAGGCTGGGAGATGGAGTTGCAGGGACGAGGAGCGGGGTTTGCATTTCAGAAGGCAGCAGCAGTTCAGTGCTGCGTGCTGGCTCACCCTGCCCTACACCCAGCAGCAGCCACAGCTTCCCCCGTGCGTCCCCACTGCTGCACCAGCAGCACCCCCAGCCCGGACTGCCTCGAGAGAAACTGTGTGCAGAGGGCAACGGCTCCCTCTCAGACACCCCCACATCCTCAGAAACAAGGAGAATCGTTTTTCCTGCTGGATATCATCCTCCATCAGGGTGGGCTGCCAGCAAGCCCCCTCTCAGGAGGGGTTTTGCTGCTCTGATCCAGGAGGCTTCAGCAGCCTGTGCCCAGCTCCTCCATCACCCTCCAGCCTGACTGGTATTTTTAGCTTCTCTCCCTGTTTTGGGATTTTTTTCCTTCCTCTTTTCTTTTTTTTTTTTTTTTTGGGGGGGGGAGGTGTGTTTGGTTTTTTGGGTTTTTTTTGTTTGTTTGTTTGTTTTTTGTTTTTGTTTTGTTTTATTTTGGTTTGTTTTTGTTTGTATTACTACACCCCCGTGTGCCATCAACAACCAGAGTTCTTTCCCAGCTTAGCCCTAGGTCACAGAGTGTGACTGCAGAGGGTGATGTGTCCTGCAGTGTCTCCCAAAGGATTCCCATACTGTCTTGCAGAGAGGGTTTAATTTAAGCAGATCAATGCTGCTTCAGTCATAGACAAGCATTCAGATTTTTTTCTTTTTCCCCATCTTGTTGATTTTGGGTGCACAGGATGTTTTGGGGGGGGGTTTTGTTTTGTTTTGTTTTTTCCTGAAGGGGCAGATAAGGGAAAGTCATATTTCCAGTAGTTGTGCCCCTTCCATGATCTTTCATGGACTGTCCAGAGAATGAGAAATGCAGTCCTGCTGGAGCTGCATGGGCACAGCCTTTTCTGGGCTCCCCTTTCCTCCCCTGGCCAAAGGGAACACCCTGCCTGCAACACAACCCTGATTTTTTTTATTTTCCTCTCTTGCCAGCACTTCAAGCAGCTGGTGGATGAGCTGCAGGCAAAAGGAGTGGGGACTGTGAACAAGGCTTTGACAGAGTCCTTCAAAATCCTGAGAGAGGTAAGGGTTGGTGCTTGTGTAGGGCACGAGTGTCCCTGGCCACCCCTGTGTGGGTTTCTTATCTTCTTTTCTTCATGTTAAAGCTGGTATTAACCCATGGGTGTCACATTTTCGTGTTTGGACTCAGTGTTTATTATTTCTTATCTACAGTGCAGAGTTGTGAGCTCTAACTAACAAGGTAGACAATGGAAGTGTCTCTAACCCTTTCCAGGGTCTTTTAAGGATAAATTGTCCAATAATGAGATGACACCTAAACTATTTTGACTTTTAACCCAATAACCAACCACCCATGGCCCACAATGTGGATTTTTCTCTCCAATTATCAAATCCCACCCAGACCCATGGAGAAGAAGGTGAAAAAGAAGGACTCAGCCTCTGCCCTAAAACCTCCATCCTGCTTTATATATATTACTATATTCTAAACCCTTCAACTCTGAGTTTTGCACCCTGTGATATCACACACTTCTATCCAAACTCCACACCCACAATCCCAGTGCTGTCACTCCATTTTGGAGCCTTCTCCACAGCCTCAGGTCAGTGCAGTGTTTGCTGGGGGGTCAGAGCCTGGCAGCACAGAAAGTCAGGAATTCCCATTTCCCAGGGTCCCAGCAGCCCTGCACCCCTCTCCAGCCTCAGGGTGCTGCAGTGGGAGTGGGCAGGAGCTCATCTCATGGATCCCAGGTTTGTGACAAGCGGTGTGCAGGGCTCAGCCATCCTGGGGAAGGGTTGGTCTGTGCAGGATGTCCACTGCCTCCAGTCCCTGCCCAGGAGGCATCAGGAGCCAGCAAGGCTTGTGGCTTCAGGAGTTTTCTTAACGAGCCTTTACAGATAAATATAAAATATAACTGATCAGCCGAGGGCCACCGTTCTGGCTGTGAGTGCTGTTATTAATTAGTGAGCAGTGATGGTAATGAACACATGTAAGATTACTCCTCAGATTCATTTCAGTGTCACTGTGCTGAGTGCTTGGGGAAGAAATCACAAGTACAGGAGAATTTATGGCTCTGATAAGATAAGCCATAAATGATTCATTGCCTCACGTGAATGGCAGATTCAGTAGCCTGGAGGTGAACAGACAGTTTAATTCCGTTTCTTAAGGAATGGTAACGAGGAGAAGGACCAAGAGCCAGCTGAACACCCATGGCACTGTCTGTAGAGGGATTGTGGATCATAGAAGGGCTTGGGTTGGAGGGGGCCTTAAGAGCTGAGACAAAATCTGTCCCCCACTGACCTAGCTGAACCAAAAATACCTCCAGGGAGAGAGTGGTGCCCATGCAACCCAGTGGACTGACGTGACTCCAATGCAGTAATAGAGAAAAAAAGCCTTGGTGGGTAAAGAATTTATTTCTCTTTCTAATTGGCTTTAAAAAATGCAGTGGACAGTTTCAGTAGTCATCACTTATCTGGATTCTTGTTGATTCTCTCTTGCTTCTTGAGCTCTAAACAGCTCTGAGATTGCTCTTGGACAGTGCAGCACCCAGTGGTGATCAAACCTGCTGGTACTCACTCCCCAGGGGAATTGCTGCTTCCTTTTGCTGTCACCTTGGATCTGGGGAGAGGGCTCAGGCATCTGAGCACCTGCAGATGAGGAGAGGTGTCGCCTCTGTGCCTTGGAAATGGCTGTACAAAAAACAGGGCTTCACAAACAGTCCATTGCCAAAGAATTGTGTGGAGCGGAGTGCCCTAATGCAGCAGCTGGAGCACCCCAGGCTCTGCGAGTGCCACAGCTCACGGCAAAAGGGAGCCCCTGGCGAGTGCTGGTGCGGTTTAAGGGCTCCCTGGAATCATCTCCTGGAGTTTCTTACACCTGTGTCGGTAATAGCAAAGGAAAAGGGTTTCCATCAAAATCTGTGCAGTCACAGTCAGCAGCGAGGGGAACTTGGGTGGTGGTGCCTTGGGAAGGCTGAGATGGAGAATAATGTAGGGATTCATTGAAAGGCCTCCAGGATCCAGTTGTCCTTGGTGTGCAGCAGGAACAGGATTTGTTCTGTGTCGCTGCTGTGTGCAGAGAGCTGAGTGACCCTGAGTGTGAGCTCAGAGCTGCACCTGGGCAGCACAGAACATGAAACACAGCAAAGATAGAACATAAGGCATCAGTGGAACTGGCCACCCCCTTCTGATCAGGCAGGGTTCCCACTCTCAGCTGCTCCTCACAGCCTCTCCTGTCACTGCTCACGGGAGCACACACAAGGGGATGAAAATTGCGACATCGCCCTGATGGAACAGCCTTTGCTGATCACAGCAGACAGCCTGGAATAACATCTGTAATGAAAGTGGCTGCAAAATTTCCCTGGTAATTCTCCTCAGTCCAATTGCTCACAGAATTAAAAGCCCAGCAGGGACCTGCTCCATGAGGTCTGAGGGGCTGAGGAGGAGCACAAACCTCTCGCTGTCTGTGTTCCTCCCTTATCCTCTGGGGGAGACAGGGCATATTTTAATCCGTGATGCAATTTGCAGGCCAGTTTCAGGAGAAGAGTTGTCCGGAGTCCCCCCTGCCCCTCTCTGCCGTGCTCAATAAGCCACTTGAGCTCTCCATTCCAATTTAGCCCCAAACCAAGTGGTTTCACTAAAATATGCATCCCAGGGAAACCAGGGTCTTAAGCACCCGTTTATGAAGTGCTTCAAAACCCTTCGGTGTGAAGCGCTGTCTTTTTGAGGTCTTTTCTTATTTATTAAGGTTTAATATCTCTCGCTGCCCTCTTCTCTTCCGTGTTCCAACAAGCTTGCCCTGCCTCGTTCTCTCCCCTTTTCCCTGCGGGATTTACACCGCTTTGTTGTGCTTCCAGGCTGCGTCCCCCGAAACACCATCCTCCCGACGCTGTGCGAGTGCTGCAGCTGAGAGCTATCAGGGGCTAAGCAGAGCAGAATAATTGCTTTCCCCGTTTTACACACCGTACTCCTCTTAACAGGACGTCAGACAACAGCCATGGGTTGTTTTTTTTTTTTTCCGGGCGCTGTCACTTTGTTAATTCCCATCCCGCTGATGCCTCTGCAGCCTCCCTCCCCAGGCAGTATCCACCCTCCTCCTCTCCAACGTGTCCTCCTTTCTCAGGATGCACTCCAAGCATTTTGAAAGAGCTGCTGCTTTTCCCACCCCGTGGAGGACAAGAAAAGCCGAGTTCTGCTTTCCAGGGCCGCCTTGGAAGGATGCTTGCTCTTAGCAGCGGGCTGATTTAATCAGAAATCACATAAATGTGGAAGTTAATTGGGTGGGTCGTTCCAGAATGGCTATAGGTGGGGGAAAAAAAAAAAAAAAAAGAAATTAAACTGGTGACAGACTGGATTTCAGTGAGACACAAAATTCTGAGTGACTTGAGCGAACTGGTGCCCTAAAAAGGATGAAGCTGTGTGCTGATTTAAGTAACCAAAGGTTTGTGGCCTCTCATGCCTCACCTGTGTGTACCTCGTTTACACGCTCACGAGATGCACGTGTCACTGGTTTTTCTAGCAGCGTGCTGGGTGTTCAAGGACAGTTTATCCATCCATTTGCTGTGTTTTCTGTTGGTTCCCTCTCCATCCTCTGGGATCTTGTATAGTCCCAGTCAGGTCTCAGCCCATGAGGAAAGCAGTTCAGCTACACCTCCTGCGATTCTTATTCTCTTCACGCTGAGCAGAGATTAATCAAATGCTTTCAATTAGTATTTTCTTTAACCCTACCTCGTTCTGACCCTGCCTCTAATTCATTCATCCTTTTCTTAGTTTCATATCACTTCAGCAGGTTCCCAGCCATTACAACAATATTTTCCTTTTGATGATGAAGGATGGAGGCCCCAAAGCATCTCTGCCTGACCATCTCCCTCTGGTTTTTATCATCTGGCATCAATATTATTTTCACTGCCTTTCTTGCTTCTTCTCTGAATGCTTGGAAATCGCTTCTCGATTCCAGTCACATTTTTATGGACCCGGATTCTACAGCGTATTTTTCAGGGTATGCAAAGCTCAGAATTCCCTGTTTACCAGTTCCTACTATTTCGCTTAGTGCCCTTTCTCGTTTCTCCTTCGCTGGCTTTGTTTTCTTGCCTGCTGCTGATTTTCTCCCCACGAGAGGCTTTCCACGGAATTTTCAGTACTTCTGGAGGCCATTCCAGAGGGAGGCCTGCACAATAAAGGGGCGGGGGGAGATGGAGAGGGGCTGCTCGGTGCCCTGGCCCGACGCTCAGCACGCGTGCCTGCACATCTCTGGGCGATGCTGATGCTCCCTCTTGCTGCTCTGGGGGCGCTGAGCCAGCCTGGAACTGCAGAGTAAAAGGCAGTGAGCAAACCAGGGAGTACAGGAGACTGTGACCCTGAACTAATCAGATCATGCCTGTTAGTCCTGGCAACATGACTGAAGTGGTACAGGAGAATACACGGCCCTGTGCTCCTTCAGTGACCCAGCTCCAGCATGCATTTCTTCAGACATCCCTGCTGTGGACATCTTGTTCCTCTTCTCCCCTTCTTTCACGCTCCTGAGACTTCAGTCAGGGCAGGGAATTACGCTCAGAGCTTGCTGTGAGTGCTCTCAGATCATTTGCTGCAGCTGCAGCCAGTCACAAAGGACCTAAAAACCAGGGATTACCTCTTGTTCGTTTGTTTTCTAAATCTGTGGGTTTAATCTCCATTTCTATGACACTGATGATCCCATTTTCCCTGCTGAAAATATCAACTGCTCCTGTAATTAGGAGATTGCCGGTTCTGACACAACATCTAATTTCCCAGTATCTCGGTATTATGAGTTCTGAAGTAAGCCTCACGGAGGGATCTTAAGCAGTTTGATGAAGCGGTGGGTGACCTTCATTGGGTGTTAATTTAATAATAATCCAGGCAGGCGTACCGTAGATTGCAGCAGTTTGGAGTAAGCTGCTTTCGTAACCACGAGGTTGATATGTCTGTGATCTGGGCCTCGTTCTGACAGCTCCTCCTGCACCCTGTGCCTCCCTGGTGGACACACACTGCCTGTTCTCTCTGCTAATCTGCCCCCAGATGATCTCTGTCCTAGAAACAGCTCACTTGAGGCTCCGGTTTTTTCCTACCTGCTGCTCTTTAGCACAGCCCCATGTGGCTCTCACCTGCTCCTCTCCTTTGGTTTGCCCCTAAGAGCATCCTGCGCCTGTTCCTGCTGTGTCCCCTCAGCCTTCACTGCCCGTCCCCCCTGTGCACGTGCTGCTGTGGGGACACGAGAGAGGAGGAGCTCGTCCCAACACCTCATTCCTGGCTCGGTGTTCCACCTGAGCTGGAAATGCCCCTCTTACAGCACCCTTCTGCTGGAACCCTGCAGGCTGAGGATGACAGGATTTCTGTGCCAAGAGGCACTGACCCTCGGGCAGGCACCACATTTGACCTGAGGCCGTGCAGCAGGCTCCCAAAATTGAGTGGTGGCACCGGGGTTGTGGGTGTGTGGTTTGAATAGGATTGTGTGACCTCACAGGGTGAAAAACGTAAAGATTTTAGTATGCAGTGATTTATATCGGGCAAGATGGAGGATTTGAGGCGTTGTCCAGGTCCTTCTTCACCCTCTTCTTGGTTTTGGGTGTTTCTTTCTAACTGGGTGGAAAAGGTCTGTATTGAGGGGCTTGGGTGGTCATTATTGGGTCAAAAATATAAATAATATAGGTGCCATCTCATTATTGAGTGATTAGCACTTAAATAACCTTGGAAAGAGTTAGAGGCATCCATTTTACCTCCATTTTCTACCTTGCTAGTGAGAGCTCACGGCTCGTGAGGCTGAGCTATAAGTAAGAATTAATAAACACCGAGTCCAAACACGAGACTGCGACTCCTGTGCATTAATCCCGGCTCTAACACGGAGAAAAGAAGATAAGGAACCCACACCTTCTCACTCTGCTCATCTGTCCTGGTTCTGGTCAGGACACAAGCAGGGGCACAGCCAGAGGAGGGAATGTCCCTGTGGGCACTCAGAAGCTCTTGAATCCCTTCACACAGGCGCTGTGGGAAGCTGGGGCAGGCAGGGCTGGTGACACAGACGGTGGCAGAAGGTGACATTATTAGCACTGAACCCATTAATTTCACAATAAGGGACAGTCACAACGTAATTGTGGGAGTGGCGAAATTCCTGGGGAAATCTGGGCTTGGAACTGGCTCTGAGGTGTTCATGGTCACGGTGTTAATCCGCAGTGGAACCACAGCACCAGCCACGCTGGTAAAGGCGCTTGTCTGTCGTAACATAGCGTTACCAAACCCGAAAGGAGCTGGGAATTGAACCCTAAAACATCTGAAAACTCCCAGTTCACAGTCCGTGCTCTTGTTCTCCCACCCAGGGATTACATTCTATGCTATTAATCTTGCCACTTGGATGCCTTTTTCCTCATTTGGAAGTTACAGCTATCCTCTCCAGTTTAAAATTGCTGCTGTTGGATGTAACCTTGGCCACCCCTCAGCTGGTCTCCTGTACACTCTTCATCTCTCTATTGCCTCTCATTAATCTTTGCTGGCAGCAGAGCTGTCTCTCCTCCTTCTCATAATTTTTTACCTCTGCATCACTTCCTGTGCCCTCCTCTGCTGGTCAGGCTTTTCCTTGCCCAGAGCACGGCGGGACAAGGAGAAGCATAGAGCGCCACTCACTTCTGTCCCAGGGATGTCCTCAGCCGGCTTTAGCACCGTGGTGGTGCTGGCTGAGGCCCTCAGTTCTCTGGAGCAGGTACCTGAGGGCACGGGGAGCGCAGGGAGCAGGAGACAGGCAGCATTCCAAGGCTGCTTCTCCCTGGCTGGACAGGCAGGCTCCGGCTCTCTCGTAGGAGCACGTCCGTCCAACACCTTGGGAGCACGTCAGTGTTTGTCCCAGAGCCCTGGTGCACCTCTGCTCTGCCTTAAATATCACTCTTGCATAGACGGCAGGTCATCTGTCACGTCAGGGCACGGCCTCTCCGTCTGGCACACCCGTAACCTTTCCCAGATCCCATGGCAGTCACCTTCTCTTTTCATCTGCTCCTGCCTTCCTTTGCTATTCTTTGGCAGATTGATGGATTTGCCCTGGAATAATGAGTCTGATTTCCCACTCCTCTCGCATTTTCTGCCACGGGAAGCGACAGTGCTGTCAAACCCGAATTGCCGTGTTTATGGTCAATCCGTAGTTGTTTTGCATAAACTAATGCGACCGTGCAAGATGTGAAGCAGCGGGGAATCGCACCCTTCCTCCACGGCGCTTATTTTCTCCTCATTATTTCGCTCCTGCCAAGCCTCCTGTGTCTGCATGTGCCAGGCAGGGCTGTCTAAATAAAAATATCTATATGCAGGGTGAGAACACAATCCTCTTTCCCAGCAGCGTGAGGTTTGCAAGTGGAAGTCAGGATCTGTCCCGCCGTGAATAAATAGAGTGCAGTTCCTCAAAAACAGCCTGTGCTGGGATAAGCAGCGCTCTCCCTCTCTGCTTGCAGTTCAGAGAAGCTGGCCAAGGAGGTCTGTGCAACCAAGCCATCATGCTGATCACCGACGGAGCCGTGGAGGACTACGAAGCTGTGTTTGAAAAGTACAACTGGCCCGACAGGAAGGTTTGTCTGGGAAGGGGTGAATAGGAAGGGAGGGGAGAGGTGCTGCTCTGCTGTAGTGGGGGTAGAAGAGCATGAGCCAGGAGATCAGGCAAAGCCCAGCATTCACATATTCCCAAACTCCCATGGGCTCCTGACTGCAAATGCAGACAAAGCAGCCAGGCAGGAGCCTGCTGCGGTGATTTCCGAGGTGAGAGGGTTACAAATGCGTATCTCTGCATCAGGGAAGCTTTTCTTTTACATACACTTTGCTTTCTAAAGCTGTGGGCAATCAAAACATCCTCCTGGTAAGATTATAAAAAGACCGAGTTGAGTATTTCAAAATTAAAAACCAGCTTTTGCTAAGAGGTTTGAATCCTGTGCAGGACTGTTTATAATTGGTCCTGTTCAGGAAAGGTTTGGCTGTTCCGAGTTCTTATGGTGGCCAGGGGAATGATCCCAACAGCCTCTCTAGGTGGTGGCCAGGGAATGATCCCAACAGCCTTTCTAGGTGGTGGCCAGGGAATGATCCCGACAGCCTCTCTAGGTGGTGGCATGGGGAATGTTCCCAACAGCCTCTCTAGATGGTGACCAGGTGAATGATCCCAACAGCCTCTCTAGATGGTGACCAGGGAATGATCCCAACAGCCAGTCTAGGTGGTGACCAGGGAATGTTCCCAACAGCCTCTCTAGGTGATGGCCAGGGAATGATCCCAACAGCCTCTCTAGATGAGAGAGGCATGGGAAATGATCCAGCCTCTCTAGGTGGTGGCCAGGGAATGATCCCAACAGCCTCTCTAGGTGGTGACCAGGGAATGATCCCAACAGCCTCTCTAGATGAGAGAGGCATGGGAAATGATCCAGCCTCTCTAGGTGGTGACCAGGGAATGATCCCAACAGCCTCTCTAGGTGCCTTCCAGCCCTGTTTACTCTGATGTCTGTGGTTGCAGGCTTGCACTGGCAGAGCTGGCTGTGAAAGTGGAACAGACCACTGCTCATCCCAAACCCTCCTGATTTATTTGTTTGCCTCATCCCAGCTGGCAGCCATGCACAAAGGGAGAGAAGCAGCCTACTGAGAGACCGGAGCAGGGGGCTGATAAAACAGTTTATTTCAGGATTGGCTCTTTTGTCGGTGGTCAAACTTGAGAGAAATGGTCAAGCTCTCTCTAAATGATTCATGTGGCCAGCTGTTCCCCTGGGTAAGGGATTCCTGGGAGCTATAAACCTCTCTGCATGTGGTTGCTGAGTGCCTGGCAGAGCTGCCGTCATAAAATCAAACAGAATTTGCACTTTTGCTTTGTTATTCTGACGATCCCGGGCACTACTCGGCTTTCTGGGCTTATTGTAATTGGAAATTCAGTTCCAGGCCACAAAACAGGAAACAAATGGCACGAGAAGCATGTGGAGGCAGAGCCATCGCTCTCACCACATTCACACCAGCGCACAAGGGGATGCCAACCGTCAGCCACCTGGATTTGGCAGCACGCTGCAGCCTAACTCTCCTGCCCCTGTGTCCTTCCAGGTGCGGGTGTTCACGTACCTCATCGGACGGGAGGTCACTTTCGCCCCGAACGTGAAATGGATCGCCTGCAACAACAAAGGTGCGGTGCAGGAACCGTGCCCAGCGCCCCTGCGCCCCTGCAGGGCTCACCCACCGCTGCTGGGCTTGGAACCCACGCTTGGGAGACAAGCTGAGGGAAAAGCAGGCCCTGCTGTGTCCAGCTAACACAATCCCTCGGTGCTGAGCCACCGCGTTTTCCTGTCACCGTGCCAAGGGACACCATGACCGAGATTCGTGCTGGCCGTAGTCCACCTAAGTCCCCTGTGCTCATTGTGTCCCAGCTGCCGGCTTTTGACAATCTGTCTAAAGCTCTGTCAGAGAGCCCGACGTCTCTTGGCTGAGATGTAAAACAAACATTGCTGCTTTAAAGATTTTACAGCAATTTTCGCCAGGGCTGCAGGTTAACCCCTGTATCCTGGCCAAATTCTTTGTGTGTAAGTGATTTCCACTGAGGTGCCAAAACAGCTTGTTAATCCCACCCCAAACCCACTATTCTCTCTGACTGGCATGGAATTCCGTGAATGAGGAAATCCATCCGCAGTAGGTGAGGCCCCTCTGTGCAGTGGGGCCAGCTAAAAAGTCAAGTTAGAGCTGTCAGAGTCTGCAAGAGCAAAGGAAGAAAGGGAAGGGGGAAAAAAAGCCATCCATGTTTTTTGGGCATGACCTGGCCTCTGGAGACAGCGATTCCAGTTACATCAGTGTCCTGCTAGGACAGGGAAAGGAAGGGAAAACTGAAGCTGGGCGTCAGGTACAAACAGTTTTCCAGCAGAGCATGAAATGCATGGGAACTTGCTGCTGAAGATGGTTGACAGGAGAGTTGCTGGCCCGTAGAATGTCTGTGAGCTGGGGATGCTCGAGGCTCAAGCATTCATCTAATTAGCACTGTGAACTGCATGTAATATTTTTAGGTTTTGTTGAATTAAACAAACCCCTGGGTTTCAGATTGTGTATTCAGCCAGGAAAGCAGTGACAGGGAATTCACAGCACGGTTGGTTCACCATAAAGTGTCAGAATGCTTTCTTCTGAATAACCAGGTAACAGAAATGTGCTCTTTGCACTTGCATTCCCCCTTGCCAGATTTGAGCTGTGCAGAGGGCTCCCTGATTTTGGCCCTTCTGTTCCAATGCGCTGTGTAACTCTTTTGGTTTGGAGCACACTAAATCAGTTTCCACATCACAAAGTGTATCAGAACATGAGCCCTTCCACGCGATGCTGCTTTCCTGGTGATAGCAAAGTTTTCCATCTCTCTGACATATTCCATCCTATAGCAAGTACAGCCAATGCCTGCGGTGAGAAGCAGGACACAGAATCCTCACGACATTACTCTGTGTTAGCACTTCTAGCAGCAGCTAGTCCTGAGGACCCTTTGGTAACTTCACAACATCCTTCCCTTGTACTCCTTGTTGTAGTTCTGCACTGCTGTGGGTCCAGCTGCAGGGACAAAGCTTTGGCAATAGGCAACTTCCACTTTTTTATTCTGCTTCCAATGTGTAGATGGAAGCAGCTGCCATCCTTGGATGTAAAACTAGGCAGACTGAGGAGTGCTGGAAAAAATCTGGAAGAGGAGGTGGTAATTTGGTCTTAATATAAAATAGGGCAGGGGCAAGTGGATAGCCTGGTGAAAAACTTTGCATGCCTATGTTTGGCCCTCCAGACCAAAGGCAGTCTGATTAGTGGAAGGTTTTTCCCGAGACCCAAAGCAACGTTTTGCATCTGCTTTGCACAAATGTGGTTATATCAAGACTCTCGTCTTGCTTCAGCGTTTTCAGAAGAGCAGAAGCACTGCTTTGAAACTCTAGATTTCCACAGGTGCTTCTGGATCCGAGGCATGCCAAGGCCCATTTTACAAAGAGCAGATTACCCACCTGGGTAGATATTTGACATGCAGTTTTCCAGCTTTGCACTCATTTAGGAATAGGGGAGATGGGTCAGCAGGGTGGCTCACACCTCTGTTTCTCCATGAAGGCTACTACACTCAGATCTCCACGCTGGCAGACGTCCAGGAGAACGTCATGGAGTACCTGCACGTGCTCAGCCGGCCCATGGTCATCAACCACGACCACGACATCATCTGGACAGAAGCCTACATGGACAGCGCGGTAAGGACCTCGAGCACCGGGCAAAACCTAAACAAACCCTGACATTTAGCCAAAACCAGCCAGGAGCTGGTTTGTTGATAGAAATCACTGGTCTCTGGCTCTACTGAGATGGACAATATTCTTTCTCTGCTCGCTCCTGGAGCTAAGGTGTGTGTGCAGACTCAGACATGAATCTGCAGTGACCCCGGTGCCCAGGACTAATCACACAGGCACAGCCTCACCTGAGATGTGCTTCTGTGCAAGCAGGTTACCTTCTAAAGGGTTAATAACACTTCTAAGGGGTTGTTCACACGATAGATTAGTGGTGGCTCAGGGCAGGGTCACAGGGACTGATTTCCTCCAGCCCAGTAGCTGGCTGCAGGTTGCTTGCTGCTCGAAGATACAGATTTCAGCTGAGGCAGCAGGCTCGCTCTTTCCTTCCTTCAAGTAGCAAGACCTAGCTCAGGACAGTGGGCAAAGGACACGTTGCAGAGGAGCAGACTTTGTCTCCTTTGTCCCAGGCCTGCCCTGTGGGGAGACATTTGGCTCTGGGGGTGACGTGGGGAAATCTTCTGCTGCATGAGCTGTGCCAGCTGAGGGATGGGACACGCTACTTGGGTGTTCTAATCAAAGCCTCCAGAAACACTACTGATGACCCAGGAAGTTTATTTTATCAGCAGATTGGCCACCTCTGGCGCTGGTGTGTGGGGTCACTCTTCCCAAGGCATTTGTTTGCTGCACGTTTTTTTCTGCGTCTTGTTTCTCGCCTCTTGTCTTGCCGTTCTCTGTCCCAAGCTCTCCTGTCCTTGACTCATTCCTCCATTCATGTGTTCATTTGTGCGTCCATCCGTGTCTCTCACCAGCTGCCACAGTCTGAGGAGGTAACTGCAGCCCGTGTCCGTGCCTGTGCTGTTTCCCGTGTGCCAGCCCGTGTGTCCGTGCCAGCCCTCGCAGCCACAGCTGGCCTCTACATCTGCAGGGGGTGGGGGCTGCGGCACCCAGAGTCCTCTTGCGCTGGCAAGAGGAGGACAGGAGATGCTGGATGTACTGGAGAGCTGTGCTGTCGGTTCAGAGTAGCTAGGGCTGGCTGTGTCGTGCGGTAGTTCGATCCACCTGATCCCTTTCTCCACACGCCCAGTAAGCGCAGGAGAAGTTTACTTGCTGCGGGTTAGTGTGAGTGGTGCTGTGAATGGGAAGATTCCACAGGAAATCACCCAGAGAAGTAACTCAAGACGCCAAGTCCAGATCTCCACCAAGTGACCCGATGGTTGACTTGCTCCCCTGTGCATGCTCCCCGGGCCTGCTCGGTCATAGGGACACGAGGTCATTTCTTGCCTTGCTGCTGGCAACAAAGGATTAGAATCTTCTGATAGCTAGGCATGTTTGGGAGTCTCCTTTGCATAAGGCTGGCCTGTTTTACCTCCTCTCATGTGCTCTTACAGCACCTGTCCCCTGTTGAATTGGGAACGTCTTATCCCATTACACATGCATGTCCTGTATCCCTCGTAGGGATAGCTCACCGTGGTGTATCTGTTGGGATCAGGACTTTGCCTCTTTCTCCTGAGCTTAGGTGGTTGAGGAACAGGTGTATATAAGTAGGCTTTGTGTGTATTTGTATTTAAATATTTGTCTGTGGTGTTTCCCATTTGTGGTACTCGTGTGTTTGTGGTACAGGTGATACCTTGTTCGTGATTTTGCTCCTATTTGTGTTGTTTTCCTCTGTTCTGTGCTGCTTGTGTCGGTGTTTTTTTGCATTCATTGTGTAAGCGCTCACGACTGCACTCATAAAGAGTGGTGGGTACAAACTGTGCCACCACTTCTGCAGGTCCCTGTCCCTTCATTTAAACACCTCTTCCATGCATTTCACTGGCTTTCATCCCATCCTCACCGCCCCACACGAGCAAGCATCCATCCCACATCCTCTGGGACACAGGGTATTCAGAAGTGCTGCCGTCTGTTCTCCGGGCAGTGTGGGAGGCAGGGAGGTGGCCAGCTGCAGCCCACTTCTGCAGCGCCTGCACTGGGACTCGCTGGATGCTGCACTGGGGCTCGCTGGGTGCTGCACTGGGGCTCGCTGGGGTGCTGCACTGGGGCTCCCCAGGGTGCTGCACTGGGGCTCGCTGGGTGCTGCACTGGGGCTCCCCAGGGTGCTGCACTGGGGCTCCCTGGGTGCTGCACTGGGGCTCGCTGGGTGCTGCACTGGGGCTTGCTGGGTGCTGCACTGGGGCTCGTTGGGTGCTGTACTGGGGCTCATTGAGTGCTGCACTGGGGCTCGCTGGGGTGCTGCACTGGGGCTCCCCAGGGTGCTGCACTGGGGCTCCCCAGGGTGCTGCACTGGGGCTCGCTGGGTGCTGCACTGGGGCTCGCTGGGGTGCTGCACTGGGGCTCGCTGGGGTGCTGCATTTGCTAACACGCTGCACTTGCTGTGTTCCATGGCAGCTGTTTGCGTCGCAGGCGCAGAGCCTGCTGCTCATGACCACGGTGGCCATGCCAGTGTTCAGCAAGAAGAACGAGACGGTGAGTGAGGGCCGGGCTCTGTGCTCCTCTGCCCCACAGGGGACAGCAGGCAGCGGGACCTGGCGGGGTTCTGCAGCGTTTTATCTTCTTTTTGTCGGTCGGGATGAAATGCGCGAGGCGGTGTTTCTTGTTCGGACTCAGGTGTTTATTAATTCTTATCTATGTCACAGCCTCACAAACCATGAGTTCTACAGCACTTCAAGCTGACAAACTAAAAATGGAGCCGTATCTATATCTCTACAAGGTCTCTTAAGGATAAATTGTCCAATTAAGAAATGACACCTAAATTATTTTGACTTCTAACCCAATAACCAACCACCTGTAGCCTACAATGTGGACTTCTCTATCCAGTTACAAAATACCACCCAGACCCATGAAGAAGGTGAAAAAGAAGGATTTAGCCTATGCCCTAAAACTTCCATCTTGCTTTATACATATATATAAATTTTATATATATGTTATTATATTCTAACCCCTTAAACTCTGAGTTTTGCACCCTGTGATATCACACACTTCTATCCAAACCCCACACCCACAATCCCAGCGCTGTCACTCCATTTTGGAGCCTCCTCCACGGCCCCAGGTCAATGCAGTGTTTGCTTGGGGGTCAGAGCCTGGCAGCACAGGAATTCCCAGTGCCCAGGGTTCCAGCAGGGTTCTAAATCCAAAGGGCCTCTGAACCAACATCCGGCCATTAGGGAAGGCAGCAGACCTCTGGCAGGGAGGATGGGTGATAATTTATCTGTCAGAATGACAGTCTGTCATTTCTTTTAAATACCCCTTAAATATGACGCTTCTCCTTGTTTCATCCCTTCCGTTTTCAAGCCGAGCCTGGTTTGCACACCCTGAAATTTCCGTCTGGAAGAGATCATTACCTTGTCTAGTCTGCATTTCATTGCAGACATTTACATCTCACACAGATGAGCCAAGTACCCTGGTTTTGGCAAAGGCATCCAGGCCCGAGCTCTCTCCATCATTATTTCTAACTCTTCATGAAAAACTGGTGTCTAAATTCTGCTTTTAATTTGTCTGACCTCACCTTCCTGTCATAATGACTTCCTCAGATTAAAAGGCCTGTACCCTTTAGTAAGTTCTCAAGGGAGTCATCTTCTACACTGCCATAAAATCAAACCTATCTTGATAAGATTAAAAAGGTTGAATTATTTAGATGATTTGATAAGGGCATTTCCTCTGGGGTTTGAAACCCTTTAGATGCTCTTTTCTGCAGCGTTTCTAATTTCTCGGCGTCCTTTTTAAAATGGAGAATGGTACCTTAGCAGTGCTGTACAAGGGATAAACTCTTCATCCAGGTCCTACAAATGATTTTCTGCCTTCTCCACCTGGGGCTGGCTGTAGCCTGCATTAGCACAGCACTGCAGTGTGTGTAATTTTTCCGTAGTGCTCTCCAGGTGCTTCTTAAACAACCAGATCCCCATGTCATGGAGGAGGAGGGGTTTCCTTTTTTCCAGGCTAACAGTTTTGTTAACCTAGAATTTGATTTAGTTGGCCCAAATTATCAACCCATTCATGTAGGTTTGCATTGTTTTCTTGACCTTGTTGGTGTTTACACATTCTGTATGCAGGGGTTTGCCCTCAAAACTTGCTTTCAGTGATTCTATGTTACTTCTGAATCGCAGCAGTGAATACTGACTAGTGCTGTGTAGAAATACTCCATAAACACTGGAATAACCTCTTGGGACTTTATGAAATGTGTTCATTTGTTTTGAGTAACCACTTTCACACAAGCCTAGAGACAACTAGAAGGAGAATAATGTGTTTTCAGGTAGAAAACTACCCAGGTTTTGCTTCTGAAAATGGATTCTCCTTTGTTTTAAAGCGCTCCCATGGCATTCTTCTGGGTGTGGTGGGCTCTGATGTACCACTGAGGGAGCTGCTGAAACTCGCTCCCCGGTATAAGGTAAGACTGAGATAATGCAAATGGTTCCTTTGCACAGCAAAGCCA
Source organism: Hirundo rustica (assembly GCF_015227805.2). Taxonomy (NCBI): domain Eukaryota; kingdom Metazoa; phylum Chordata; class Aves; order Passeriformes; family Hirundinidae; genus Hirundo; species Hirundo rustica. The sequence continues at coordinate 75,026,578 of NC_053453.1, forward strand.
CTGCTCACACTTCCATGGGCATGACTGAAAAATCACTTCTCTGCTCTGCAGGAAAAGCTGTGAGCATAAGGGGAGAGTTGTTGGATGCGGTGGTGTGCGGTTTCTATACAGCAGATGTGAAATCATTCACTACTACAAGCTTTTAGGCTGCTTCAGCAACACGAGGACGGGGTGATCCAGTAGGCTGGCAAAAGGTCATGGAACCTTTGCATCCTGATGGTCACCAGCCTAGATCCCTCAGAGATGACAGGGATTTGATTCTTCTCCGTATTAGAAGAATTAAAGTTTTATATCCAGTTCCCAGTGGACTATCAAGAGCTGCCATGCCAGCTGGCAAAAAATGCGCTCGTTTCACTGTCAATATCCTTAGCAGAAAAACTCAGGGCTGAATGGATTATGGAGAGCCAACTCTCCTGTCATGCCTAGAGGTTCCTTTCTCCAGGTCAGCATGATGGTTTCTTGGCAGGACAGCCTACAGAAAGTTGGCTCTTGCTCCCTTTGTGCTGTACCTGGATGGAGCGTTTGCTCTCCAGAATCGTTAGTCAAAAAAACTTTTCCATTAGCTCTGTGTCCAATGTATCTTTTAAAAAAAAAAAAGTTCATCCATAGGAAATTGCCCCGGAGATGCACTGTTTGGTTTGGTTTCTGCTGTGAACTGCAGGCAGCGACCCCTTGTTCAGTCAGGCTGCACAGCAGGAGACAACGAGCACATCCAAGGACCACCGTGAAATCTGGCAGGCTGAGCCAGCATTTCAGGTGTTTGGTTTCTCTTAAATAACTATCAGGCAACCACTACCAGTGAGGCAGCTGTCCAAAATCTGATTGCAGAAGACTCACGGGGCTGAAAGTGCTGTCAGAAGCTGTGAATTTCTGTGGCGGTTGCAGACGTGGATGCAGGGCAGGGCACTAACAGGCTACTAACAGTAGGAAATGATCCTGCAGACAGCCCTGGAGCTGGGAGTGTCGGGGTGCCTGCACTCAGCATGCAAAGCTGCCTGCTTTGGGTCAGTTTTTATAGAATTATTTTCAATGTAAGAATAATGCTTTTATATCTCCCTTTCCCCATATCACTCAAAGGACAGATATGCAATTATTTTTTTTCTTCTGGGCTAAGGAGGGTCACTGTTCTTTCCTCCAAGCAGTGCCAGGAAATGAGGGGGGAAAAAAAAATGGGATTTCATTATATCAGCAGCAGGACACATCTCAGAAACTCCTCCAGCTCCAGACCAGTTTGGAAACCTAGGACCCTCAACTTAGATTCCCTGGCATATGGGTTCCAGAAGGACCAGTTCCAGTGTTCCAGACTTCTGGAGCTTGTGTATTAGTGATCCTGCTTTTACTGGGCTGGGAAATTTCAGCTTTAACAGGCCAAAAAAGAAATTTGCTGATCCAGTGTCTTGGTTGTCAGTCACTTGGCTGAGTTAAGCCAAGTGTGTTTTTCACAAGACTGCTTCACACAGAGGCGGTCCAAGGTTTTGGTCTGGGATGTGTGAAATACAGAACTGATTCCCTGAATGCACAGACAGATTGTAAATGATTTTACCTCCTCACTTCCCTGCCGGTATCCCTCCAGGGTTGTCTCTGTAGGAAAATAGAGCTGCAACTTTTTTTTTTTTTTTTTTGAAGATAGAAACTTTATCCATTGTTGTTTTCCTTGAGACACCTCTTGTTTTGGCAAGCACAGGCTATCTGCAGGGTGTAGCTGGAATTTGCATTATACACGGGCTGGAGCTGAGTAATTGCTCTCACGGAAATCCCTCGCAGAGCAGGTCAGCCAGCGTCTGCTCTGGTTAGATCATGCTATTCCTTAAAAAGCATTTTAAGTCTACAGGCTTGTACAACTGGCCGGGGTTAGGCGTGGTCTTGCCAACACTGGAACACAACGCAGATCTCTGAAGTCTGCCTGTGTTTCCAGGGAAGCCGTGTGTGAGATTGCTGCTGGCTGCTCACTCCCTGCTCCGCACCAAGGGCACAGAGCTGTCCCCACTGCTCCTGGGCTCTTTGCAGCGCTCCCCATCCCTGCCCCTCGCCCGTGCAGTTCCGTCTGCCTCTGGGTGCAAATGGTCCACGGTGAGAATCAGACAGTAGGAGGGCATGTCTTTCTGAATGTGTACACAAACCTTCTACCTGCACATCCTTTTGTCCATCCAAGCACGGACAGAGCACCCGCTTTGGGATGGATTCCATTTTCTGCTGGTCAATACCTTTAAAAAGGAAATATATCTCAACATCAGCAGTGCCAGCAGCACCCCGTACACAGCAGCGTTCGTAGCTAAAGCACTGATTGTTCTAATGCCTCTTTCTCCAGCTGGGTGTCCATGGCTACGCCTTCCTGAACACCAACAACGGCTACATCCTTTCACACCCAGACCTCCGTCCTTTGGTACGTAGAGCTGTGCCTCTGAGAGCCTTCGCTGGCTTGAGCACAGCGGCTTTCAGGGCTGCCTCTGATTTCCTTGGGGTTTTTGAGCTGTGAAGGCCCCAGCCTCTGACACACAGACAGGAGCAGGATGGCCAGCTGGCCTCATTGCTGGGATGCCCAGGCACGTGACGATTTTACATTTCAGACGTGCTGGTCAGCACAAATCCACCTGCTCACAGCTGTAAGAGAAAGCTGCTGTGAAGCTCCATGGTGGCCTTGCCTTCAAAAAGGCAACTTTGCCCAGGGAGACCACAGGAACCAGGAGTTACTTGAGTGTGTGAAGAGAAGGGACACTCCATGTCTCCAGGGCGGGGCAAGGCAAAGCCAGGCAAGGGCGCTGCTTTATCCTTCCTCCGTCAATTGGTTTTATCCTTCCACCGTCAATTGGCTTCCTCCTTCCACCGTCAGTTGGCTTCCTCCTTCCACCATCAATTGGCTTCATCCTTCCTCCATCAATTGGCTTCATCCTTCCACTATCAATTGGTTTTATCCTTCCACCATCAACTGGCTTCATCCTTCCACCATCAATTGGCTTTATCCTTCCACCATCAATTGGCTTTATCCTTCCACCATCAATTGGCTTTATCCTTCCACTATCAATTGGCTTTATCCTTCCACCATCAATTGGCTTTTTCCTTCCACCATCAATTGGCTTTTTCCTTCCACCATCAATTGGCTTTTTCCTTCCACCATCAATTGGCTTTTTCCTTCCACCATCAATTGGCTTTATCCTTCCACCATCAATTGGCTTCATCCTTCCACTGTCAATTGGCTTTTTCCTTCCACCGTCAATTGGCTTCATCCTTCCTCCATCTCAGGTCTGATTCACGCCTTCTGAGATTAGTGGAATTGCCCTCTTGCGTCAATTAGCTCTAGGTGAAAAGCCTCCCATGAGTGGAGTCAAAGCCTGACTCCCATCAGAAAAGATCTCCTGCTGGGATTATAATGTTAATGGGATTATACTCTTAGCTGCAGGGGAAAAAAAGTGATTTCCTGCAGGCAAGGGTGTTGTAGTGATCTGTTTAGGAGGAGGAGGCCATGGCGTTTACCTGTAAATTCAGGTGTGTCCCCTTCTGTCCCACTGACACTCCCCTAGCCCTGCACTGCCAGTGGAAAGAAATATGTGAGAACTCACACAAACTCTGCCTCCCCTGTCAGAGAAGAAATGAGACACCCCTGTTTTTCAAATTACACACCAATTCTTCAAGGGTTAGTTAAGGGAGTGATCTAGCCACTTACTTGAATCTTTTTCTTTTTTTCTTTTAAATGCCAGTACAAAGAAGGAAAGAAACTGAAGCCTAAGCCGAACTACAACAGCGTAGATCTCTCAGAAGTGGAGTGGGAAGATCAGGATGAAATAGTGAGTGTCAGAAAGCGGATTTAGCCATTCTTGTAGCTTTGTGTGCCTGTATGGGAGGTGTGGGGGGCTCTCCTGTCATTTTTCTGTGCCTGACTGGCTCTGACTAAGAGAGGTGGGTGGTTTACAAGAGGACAAAGCATGAAGCTCCCCTGCCAAGTTCTTGTCTTCTTCCCAGTAGGAGTTTTCCTTCTCTTGGGACAAAGGAGAAGTGCTGGGAGAGGAGGAGGAAGGAAGCACTTTGGAGGATGCTCCAGGGAGCCAGTCTGTGTATACAGGGCCCTAACGCTGCCTTAATCCAAAGCCAGAGCAGTTTAGGAGTGTGGCAGTGTCCTGTGATGACACCCACACGTGGGGTGTGTGAGATACAGCTGAAGCCACTCGACTAAGGAGGTCAGGAGCAAGGAATTACACTCATCAAGAGACTAAAGCTTGGAGTCACTGTTAGTAACAGACACAGAGGATAAAGGACTTAGACACCTGGGGGAAAAAAAAAATTCCAGATACCACCTTATTGCACAGGCGTGGAGGCACTGAAAGGAATAACTGACCAGAGGGAAAAGATTAAAAAAAAAAAACCCAAACCATTTTCTACTGTCTTTTGAGCAAAATTATGGGCAAGTGATAAAGAAGAAACAGCATGCACCTTTAACAGCTGCATAGTCCTGCTTTGCACATCGAGGACCCCAGATAAAATGAGAATATGGAGAGGTTCCTCTGTGGCTGGTTTTATTTTACTCAGAACTGGGAGGAAACAGATACTTAAATTACTAAGATAAGAACTGAAATTGGAGTAAGATAGAATTAACTGCGAGACACCTGCTTCTGGATTACAGGGGAGACTGCTGAGATGAAGGGATCTGATGCTATAGATATCCACTTAAACAGGTAGGACAAACAGAGCAGCAAGAGGATCAAAGTAGCTGCTGCCACTCGTGCAGGCCAAGTGTAAAGGCAACATCAAAGGAATTTGGGAGGTGGGAGAGTGGCAAATTGTGAAAGGGAACACAGCAGAACTATGTAATGTGGAAAGCAAGACAAAACCAAGGGGTTTCACATGCAGTGGAACCACCAAGATGCAAGTTGTCAGCCACTTTGTGTAGGTTCACTGATCTCTTGTAGGACTTTGCTTCCATTGTAGTTTACTCCCTCACTGGAACCACTTTCACAGCTATTCCTCTTTGCCTAGTTTGCTATTTAAAAAAAAACAAAAAAAAAAATCCAGGAAATGAAGGAAATTTGCTTTGCTCTCATATTTATTTGGCTAGTGGGTTCCTGTCTGACCAACTGACACTGATACCCGAGTGCAAATACAATACCAAGTGTAAGGTTTCTGTCCACAGGCAATCAGAGTAAAACCATCCAGGGGACAAAAAAAACGTCATGAAACCAGCACAGGAAACAAAAGCCACTTTGTGTTCCTGTACTTCCAGAGGAAAGGAAGGTTGCAGTCACAGAGGGTGCAGAGACATTCAGTGACGTGAGCGATATCTGCAGTGTGACTTCAGCAGGGCTAGAGGCTCTCGAGATACACCCACTGCAGCAGAGAGCTGCCAGCATTTCAGCACTCATACTTGTGGCTATGGCATTAGATCAGTGACAGACTCAACATCAGCTGCAGTACAGTCAACACTGATAAGCAGCACATTCAGGCTGGAAAAATACGCCTGGGTGTTAATGATGTGTAATACAGCCAGCTGCCAGAAGAGATCTGGGAGAGGGGAGTTGGTTGGGGAGTGGGTTCATCCTCTGAAAAACACCGACTGCTGCACAGTGGTGCAACCTGCAGCCAGGCAGCAGCAAGGGCTGGGGCTTGGCTGTAAAGCAACACAGGGATATCCACGGTGTGAGGGGGAAAAGGGGAAGGGTCAGGGGTCTGGAGGGGAAGCCATACAAGGAGAGGCTGAGGTCAGTTGGTTTGTTCAGCCTGGCGGAGGCTGAGGGCAGCCCTCAGTGATATTCAGCTTTCCCGAGAGGGGAGGAGGGGGGCAGGCACGGATCTCCTCTGTCTGGTGACCTGTGGCCCCAGGGGATGGCCCGAAGCTGTGCCAGGGCAGGTTTAGGTGGCTGTCAGGGAAAGGTTTTTCCCCAGAGGTTGTTCATGCGCTGGAACAGCTCCCCAGGGCAGCGGGCACAGCAGCAGCCTGCCGGAGCTCCGGGAGCGTTTGGACAAGGCTCTGGGGCACACGGTGTGACTCTCGGGCTGTCCTGGGCAGGGCCGGCAGCTGCGCCCCCTCATCCTTGTTTCCAGTTCAGGATATTCTATGATTCCAAACCCAGAACCCCTAGCAAATCCTGCAGGCTGTCAGACCAGAGCAGAGAGTATGCTGAGGCTCTGGAAGAAGGTCAAACACTCTTAGCCAAAAAGAAGTAACAGTACCAGCCAATGTTTTCATTTCCAAGATGTGGGCCTTGGGAAACATGAGCTTCATATTCTAGGTCTGTAAATAACCCACATCAAACAGCCATAATAAACAGCACCGTGGCCTTGTAAAGCCAATGCAGTTGGGACTGGCTAGCACCTGAATGGAGGCTTGTCTCTGGAAGTAAGGAAACAATTTGTGAATGAGTAAGTTACTTCCCACCTATTTTTTTTTTTTTTTTTCTATCCAGCCTGAAGCAATAGGCTTGATATGCTCTGGCAGGCTGGATGTGAAGTCAAAGCCTCTGTACTTGTGGAAAATTTTCCTGGATCTTTCTTGCAAGAGGCTGGGAGTTACTGTGAAAATTACATTTCACCTTTGGAACCTGGGTTGAATAAAGTGGTCTTCTCACTGCCTGCCCTGCTCTCATAGAGTCTTGCTTTGCTGTGCTAAACAGCTGCTTTGCTGCCCCTCAGAACTGGTGCTGAATACAGCCTATGATTTATAAATCCGTTTTAAAAATGTCAAAGAGCTTTGGATTCAGTCTGAGGGAGTTAGTGGGTTTCTCAGCTTTCTCCTCTTCCAGGCTCTCAAAGCACTGTGCTAATGAATTTCTGGCTGCCAAACAGTGAAGTCTGTAAGTGGGACTGGCAATTTCATAGATTCCAGATCCTTTCTTTTTGCTGAAAGACATATCAACAAGCTTTCAGGATAAACTATTACCATTCTGTATCACTTATCAGCTTGGCTGTCCAAGGATTCTGATCGCTGCAAACAGGATTTGTGTTTAAGAAAAGCAAGACAGAGCTGGGGAGGAGAGGGCACCAACAGCGATTCTTCCTGCCAGCCCCTGGTGTGTCAGTGACAAGTGGCTCTGTTAGTTCCTGCTCGGAGACACTAACACCAAACTTGTTCACCTCTGCAGCTGAGAAGTGCTATGATCAATGGGGAAACAGGCTACCTCTCCATGGATGTGAAGGTCCCCGTGGACAAAGGGGTAAGAAATTATCCTTCTGTTCAGGTCACACAGGGGAGTGGATGGGAAGTGGAGGCTGAAAAACCACGAAGGATGTGGAGTTTTAATGTGCAGCATTCCTGAGTGTGAGGGTTTTATTGTTTCACCACATTTATAACACAGGAGAGCATCATTAGAAGTGCTCGTTATACCTACCAAGACTCTGCTCTCAGAAAGGTGCTGGAAATGTCTCTCAGCTCCCTGCTTTGTCCAGGCAAAGCCAAAAAGCATGTTGTCCATTGTTTACGGGGCCGTGAAATGAATCAGAGATCTTCAAGAGTTAGAACAGGGGAAGACTGTGCTGAGCTGATTCAGACAGAAGGAGATTTGGAGGCTATTTTGCAACCCTCTTTCCCTACCCAAAACCACTCATGAAAACTTTGTCCCTCACTTCGTCAGAACGTGATTCCCTCTATCCAGGTTCAGGATTAAATTTCTAGGCAAATATTTGCAGACGTTTTATGAAAAGCCCTCGTGAAATGGAGACTTTTGAACACTCCCTACCAGCTCTAGGGCAGGGTCATACATCTTCCTTTGGAATCAGTGCAAAATTATCTCGTACACTTCTGGTCACTGGTGCTTTTTCATTCACGTTTATTTAACTCTCTCGAAGATTTTGGCTTTCATCATTTCCTGTTAGGAAGTATTCCAGAGTCCTGCAAGTTACACTGCCCAGAAGCCTTCTATATTTCAGGAAAATTTTCCATCCTTTATAGAGAGGGTTTTTTTTCTTTTCAGTGGCTGGCTGAACTGCTCCCATGCTAAGCCACAGTCAACACCAATTCCAACAAACCAAATGCTCACAGCCCCTGCTGAAATGGGGCCATTTCCTAATGAAGACACCCCTCTGCTTCCTCTGAATTGTTGTCCTGCTAGATCTTGTCACTGCATTTTTTCTCCCTGTTCTTGGTGTTTGCAACTCCCACAGCCCTGTCGATGGCTCTGCTTTTCTTCTCCTGGGCATGGCTAACATCTGCATTGAGATATTTGCACACTTTTCAGCTGTTGTGGCTGTTCCTGTTGACTCTTCTATCATTTCTGGTGCCCAGGGCTTCACTGAATTATGTGACTGTTTCCCTGTTGCTCTGTACAGAGCAGCTGTTCCCTGCACTAGGATATTTCTGTGCAGGGAGCCTCCAGTCTCCTTTTCTGCTGTCCCTTCAATGTTTTCCTCCCTCCCACAGCTGCGCTGGAACTGCCGCCCTCACTTCTGTGTTTCTTAGCTATTTTTTCCAGTTGCCATTTTTCCACATGAAACCCACTTCTCCTTTTCATCCAGCCTTTCTAATTTTAAGGGCTGAGGAGAGGCTTTTTTTCAGTGTGCAGAGAAATGTTCTATTTTGTCTTACAGATAGGTGCCTGTACAGAAGGGCTGCTAAGGCAGAGTCTGTTCCTCCCATTAGATTTTCTTCCCTCGACAGCCTGTTGTTTACTGTTGTTTTTTGTTTACAGTTCTCCCTCCATATCTTATTTAAGCCCGCTTTAACCGATTATTTGGAATAAAAGTTCTTGAGAAGCTGTTTCATGTACTTTGTATAAGCCCAGATATATTGCATGTTCTTTATTTCCCTCATCCATTACCTTAGTTATTCTATCAGAAAAGTAATCGAGGTTTTAGAGCAAGGTCTATTCTTTGTAGGTCCAGATTGCTTCTTTCGCCAGCTTAACCCCTTTGTGCATGCTCAATAACACTTCTGAGTCGCCCAATGATATCTTTTGGTTCAATATTTTAGAGACATCCTTCTGCTCCCCTACCCAGGGGAAAAAGAAGATAACAAAAAGCAGCCATGGTGAAGATGTATTTGTTTCATTCTGCAGCTCTGGAAGCCTTTTGAAGCACAATAGGGGACTGAGGCTGAGTCTGTGACAGTTTCACTATTATCAGAACGCACATGGAGTGGAAACCAGAAATGAGGCTCGGTAATTCCCACTTGTACTCTGCTAGCTGATGAAGCAGAGCGGCACTGAGACAAAGGAAGTGCTGACAGAGCCTTGAGAAACAAAGAGAATGAGGCGGCCCGACTGTGGAGAGAAGACCTGAGTGAAGGGGATAGAAATCAGTCTGTCAGCCACGTGAATGTCGATACCCCACGCTGATTTCAGGAAGGTATCGAGAACAGAGCGAGACAGCGAGGAAAAGATAGGGAACAAATGCAGGAGGCAGCTGTTAGGGAGTTCTAGGGGCAGAAATGCCTTTGCTTGCAGCTTGAGTGCAGAAGGGCTGTGACTGTGAAAGCCAGAGACAGGACACAGGTAGCGTTGTGGCAAAGCTCTGGCAATGGCAATAGCCAGGCCTGGATGCCTGGCACAGCACCCAGTGTGGAAATCCAGGTGCTCCCAGGCTGCAGGGGATGGCAGTCAGCCATCCTGTCACTGTGCCAACGTGCCCGTGCTCTCCTCCGTCCCCGCTGTGCAGCAAAGTCCAGCCTGGGCATCCCCAGCCCCGCCTGGCTCAGGGGTGCCTCTGCTGCTTTCCCATTCCTTGGTAAGTGGTGGTACCTCCAGCTGTCCTGGGGCTGGCTGAGCACTCACCAGAAGAAGGGCAGATCAGGGGAAAAGAGGAGCAGACCAAGCCCTGCTAAAGGAAACTGTCTCAGAGTAGTGGCCAGGCCTTTTCCGTGCCTCCATCATCAGATCAGACAGGCAAGAAAAGGGAGGGTTAATATCTTTTGTACCACCCACAGCCACCAAAACACCACCAAGGGATATTCTTTGGGGGTATTGCAGCCATTTGGAAGATCTTGCACATTGAGAGAAACAACTTCATGGAAAGGGTTGTTTAAAAATTGCAATGGACCGCCCAGGGAGATGGAGTCACCATCCCTGGAGGTGTTCAAGAAACGACTGGACGTGGCACTCAGTGCTATGGTCTGCTTGACAAGGTGCTGATAGGTCCAAGAATGGGCTCAGTGATCTCAGAGGTCTTTTCCAAGCTCAGTGATTCTGTAATTCTGTGATTCTGTGTGGTCTTGGCCCCGCAGAAGACCCTGGTGTTCATCAGTACAGTTGCCATGCATGGAGAGAGAGGGGAGGGAAGGGGTTAAGCCACCTGCCACCTCCTCCCCCAAGAATATCCTGAATCCCCATCACGCCTAAGGATGTCCCCCATCCCTGTCGGCACAAACTTGGTGCACACCGCGGAGCTGGAGCCCTCTGTGCCTCGCTCCCCTTGCAGGGCTGCTCAGCCCCAGCAGGTTAGAGCAAGCACGACTTTCCCTGGGGAGCGCTGACTTTTCTGTGTTCGCTCCCCTGTCTCCCACACACATCCTCTCACCTCGTTCTCAGACTGGGTCTAGGATTTTAAACGTATTAGGGTTCACATGCTGGCATAAGGCTTGGAGAGAAACTTTCCAGAAACTTTTCTCCTTTGGAAATGCGTTCCACTGAAATCAACACTTTCCTACAGGAAAAGGCCAGTCTGGCAAACAGATGAAGTTCTGAAGCAGCTTTCAATAATCTGAAATGTCTTCAGTTGAAATGTCAGTCTGAAAAAGATATTTGCGTGCGGATCAAAATGGCTTGGATTTGAAACAGCACTTTTTTTCCAAATTGAAAATGTAAAATTTTTTTAACTGATTTTTTTTTTTTTTAACAAAATTGCAAGATGCTAACATTTTGTCCCACTTTGGTGTGAAAGCAAATGTCAGGAGTATCAGCATTTCCCACAGGAGTGGGGAGACGTGGCCCTGGCTGCCCACCCACAGAGAGGAGAGGTTTGCCATTCTGCCTCTCCTTCAACTCCACCCCTCCTTCCTTATCTGCCCCTCAGCCCCCCTCCTGCTGGGGACGATGATGATGATGGATGATTGATGATGATGATGTGCAAAGCTGTCAGGGTTGCTGTGTCTAGTAGAAAAGCAGCAGGGCCCCAGCACGTGTGCTTGGAGGGGGCGAGAGGGAGGGCAGCTCCTTCCTGCAGCCAGTGCAGGAGCCCTGGAACAAAGAAAGGTTTATCTGAAGCCCTTGTTGGAAAGACAGAGTGGCTGCCTGGATCCTGAAAGTCTCGAGGTGCTGGATATGCTGAATGCTGCACATTCATCCCAGCCTCCAGCCAGCCTGGCAGGGTGTGAGGTGTTGGTTTTGCTCGGCCTTGGGGACATTATCCCAGGTCCCCATCACCACTGTGCCCTTGCTCTGTCAGATGGTCACTTATTCATTCTCTTATTTCAGAAACGAGTTCTCTTCCTCACCAATGATTATTTCTTCACGGACATCACTGGCACACCCTTCAGGTGAGCAAGGACTCGTGGCACCAATACAGTGTGTCAGAACTCTGACCAGGGACAGCAGATCAGTCCCTTCTCTTCATAAATCTTGCTACAAGTCATGAGTAGAGCAGTAGGAATAACTGACTTCTTTGTTCCTACTTCCACTAAAATATTATTTGGGGTCAATTCAAAAGGAATATTATGATTTACCTGCAATTCAGAGTCCAAAAGCTATACCTTAGGCAAAGCACGTTGTTTCATTTCAGAGAAATGAGACAGCTTAGATTTTCATTTCTGCTGGATGTGGTATATGGTTCTGGTGTGTAGCTTTAAAAAAACCCCCAACATTGTTATACCCTGAAAATTACAAAACAACAAATAACAAACTAAGCAAATTGTGTCTGTGGGAGAGGAAGGGGGTGTTGGTTTTATTCCCCCAGACAAAATGGTTTGAAACTGGCAGAGATTTGAGAAATGTTATCGTTGACCTGAACCTACAATGTTGGCCAAAAAACCTGTCGCCAGCAATGCCCCATAGCTCCACAGACAGGTTCCTCGGCCCCCCGTGCTGAAATCGGATCTCACGTAATCCTCTTCTGATGATGTTCTTTTCTTTAATAGCTGTGGAGGGAGTTAATGTCTTTAAGGGCTGTAACTGCAGGGAATGACGCCTTTCCTTGCTGACCAGCCCTCTGCTTTCCCTCTTGCCTGCAGCCTGGGTGTCGTGCTGTCCAGGGGGCACGGGGAGTACATTCTGCTGGGGAACACTTCAGTGGAAGAAGGTAGGTTGATCTGAAAGGGGCAAGGGAGCTACTCTGAGTGTCACCACTCCTCCTCCAGAGCCTGTATGTGCCTGTCTGCATCCTCACTGAACGCTCCGTGTACTGTCTGCTTTCAGGTTTGCATGACCTGCTCCAGCCAGACCTGTCTTTAGCAAACGAGTGGTAAGTGGAGGAAATCCCGTCAGTGACACAGGACTTTGTCACGGTGTTTGGGCAATCTGGTTTGAGTTCACCACCCTCTGTGGCCTGGGGGAAAAGCAGTGCTGTACCTGCGAAGACCTGACTGTCTCCAGGCAATTGTGTTTCACCTCTCCCTTTGGGAGACCCCACCAAGACCAGGCACATTCCTCTCCTAAGAAACAGCTGAGATTTATCCTCAGTCTCTGTGCTCAGACTTACTTTGTTCCTCCTCGTGTTGCTCAGAATTGTCTTACAAAACCTACACTATGTCAGACCTGTCAGGGAATTTTGTTGCAAGCTTGGTGAGAGATTGAAATGCTTTTTTAAATCCTAGTTTATTTTTGGTTGGCATCCTTCTGAACTGAGCCTAGACCTAACTTCTGGTGAACACGGAGGTGATTTATGACCCCTGTTTCAATTGCAAACAGAACTTAGGGTTTTGCTTGGTTTGGATATGAAACAGGGTGAAGCACGGCACTTTCCATTTATTGCTGTGAGGTTTGGGGTTTTCATGAACCCAACATTCAGTCCCACTCAGTCACATGAACCCAGGCTGTATCAAAGCCAAAATAACTATATTCAAGCAGCCCTGCACCCCTTCTCACCTCTCATTACGCTGTCAAGTTTCACAAGCAGCGCATTTGAGACACAGACAGCGACTTCTCCTTCTTCTCCTCCTGACTTCAGGTGTCAGCTTACCACACTTTACATTCATTTCTCTTAGACTTTTCTCATAAATCACTCCTTTCAGCCCCTTTATGAGTTTTAATTCTCTCTTATAACCCCTTCCTCTCCCTCATCCTGACAGCGGAGCGGTCAAAATTGGAAGCAGGATTAGAAGACTGGTTTCCTTTATAGCACAGAGCATTTCTAATACATTCTCCCACTTCTCCCCAAGCTGTGTCCTGAGGCTCCTGCAGTCGTGCCCCCCCCCCAGCTTCTGATGTCACCGTATCACACAGCACGATCATTCCTCATCTCACACTTTGTTCCTCTGTCCCTCATTTTTTCTGCTCCCAGTCTGGTCTCACATTGCACACGACCCTCTGCTTTTCGGGTCTCTCCATCACACTGTTGTTGTCTGTACAGGCACAGGTAGACATCTCACACACCATGACACAGGAAAGTGCTGGCAGGATTTGGAACAGCTCTGTTGCATTGTGAGCTTACGCTGGAGAGCACAGTGACCCTGCTGAGCACAGTGGTCAGGTTAATTGGTGTTTGGTTTAGTGGCAGGGTTTGTCTTACAGCCCCACTGTTAGATCTAGAGCGGGCACAACACACAGCAATGGTGAACACCGGGCAGACCAAGGTTTCTTGCTGACTTTCTTTTTGCAGTTATTATCGACCGGGAGCATTTGTCTGACTGTGGTTTCTCTTTGCCCTCTTGGGTTTCTTCTCCCCTTCCCACCAGGATTTACTGCATCACCGACATTGATCCTGACCACCGGAAGCTCAGCCAGCTGGAGGCTGTGATCCGTTTCCTCACTGGAGAGGAGCCTGACCTGGAATGTGAGTGCCAGGCACTGAAAGGGCCCTGCTGGGGTTTTCCTGTGCCCCTCACAGGGGAGAGGGGACTGTGACAAACCCGTTGGTGTCAGGCTGAGCCCCTGGGGCACTTGCTTACATAGGCAGGACTGAACTCAAGCCCAGATTAATTCACAAGTGGAAATGAGCTGAGGATCCACCTCCTTGTCTCCGTCAGAGGATTTTTTTCCCATTTCAAAGCTGACACACAACTCAGCCTTATTGGAGGTCTCAGCACAGGAAATACTGGAAAGTGGAAGGCTTGAATGGAGCTTGGCAGGGGCTGCAGAGCAGGTTTAGGACAGACTGACTGACTGGCCTAGAGGGGGCAATGGCAGGAGAAGCCAGGAAAACTGCTGGGACAGCTCAGTTTGCCAGGGACACCAGGCATCACCCTCCAAGGGCTCACGGCATCCTCTGGAGAGATGGGTTCTTTCAGAACGAGTATTGTTAATTTTGTTCTCCAAGCACAACAGGTAATGGATCCAGGAGAAAAACATGATTACAGGATGATTATCTTTCCTGCTCTCCCTGCTGCTGGTCCCTTGCACCAGGTCCCATTCTCCTGCAGCTGATACAGCACCACTGAAGAGTGGGATCTCTTTCAGGGGGCAGAGATGGACAGCTGTGCACAGGAATTCCTTACAGCAATTCGGTTTTAGGGTGTCCTGCAGCCCCCTTAGTTGTGCCAAGTACAAGCTTTTGCACGTAACGCTGCACCTCAAAGGCACAAATCTTTGGCACAAGGATGGGAATCTCCTTAAAGTAAAATCAACTGCAATCCAGTAATCCTTCCTCTCTTGCATAATGTGAGCAGAGCCCTCCTGGCTGTCCTTGGAGTAGGCTGGAAAAAGGAGATGTATGAGTTGAAGAGGCCAGGGAGGAGGAAAGTTTCAGGAGAGCTGACTTGGAGAAATATGCAGGCTTGGAAGTGCTGTAGAGGAAAAGCAAATATGATTTGAACACATGAATAATCCTAGACATGGGAGGCCTGAAGAGGGAAAGTTCTCATGGTGGGCTCTGATTTTGAGGCTTGAATAACAACACCTATGGAGAGAATGGTCCTGAGATCTGTGACAAAGAAATTTGTGAGAACTTGAGCTAAAACCTTAAAGGACACCTGGAACATCAATCCAGAAAGTTTCAGAGCCAGAAACACTGAAATGGTGGGGTGGCTCCACCTAGAACAGCACTGAAAGAGGCATTTCTGCAACATGATTGTCACCATCTTCTCATAGATTAGCACAGAAACAAAGCAGGTCAAAGAAGTGGGGTTCTGGGGCACGTCATTTAGCACATGATGATACCTTGAACTCTCCTAATCACTTCTTAGCTCCAGTCCAAAGTGGATTAGACCGGTAACCTGGGCTGGCTTGAGCATCTGGTGAAAACCAGGACAGGAAAATGTTTTGTAACTCACGGGAAGGAGGGAGGGCTAACAGAGAACCTAGTGAGCAGAGGGATGGAGTAGAGGCCGTAAAAAAAGTCTCTAGTGGTTTTGAAGGAAGAGGCTTGAGAGGAAGGTGTTGGCTGGTATCCTCTCTACAGAACACCCACAAGAAAGGTCAAGGCAGGGGTTTGAGGCAAAGGCTGTGGACAGTCTGTTCAATGAAAGACTCAAGTGATGGTCCAGTTAATATCTTCAATTGAAAGCCTCTCACTTGCCCACACTTGTTTGGACACCACCCTTCCACAGAGCTTGCAGGGCAACTGGTCTGATGATTTTGGACATTAGGAAGAAATTCTTCACAGCAAAGGGTGATCAGTTCTTGGAAAAGCTGCCCAGGGAGGTGGTGGAGTCACCGTCCCTGGAGGTGTGTTTAAGGAAAGACTGGATGTGGCACTCAGTGCCATGGTTTGGTTGATGTGATGGTGTTGGGTCATAGGTTGGACTTGGTGATCTCAGTCTTTCCCAGCCTCATTGATTCTGTAATTCTGTGATCTTGGCTGTAGCATCTGCTCCTGTGTTTTCCACCACCCCGGGTGTTAGGGGAAGCCTCTTTTTTGTGCCACATTGATCCACTGTCCTGGACAGGCGACGCTCCTTATCAAGGGACTCTCCAAAACATCTAGGGAGAAACATGTCTTTCTCTCCTGATGTTTGTTCTTCCTTTTTCTCCCTAGGTGACGAGGAGTTGGTCCAGGAAGTGCTGTTCGATGCAGTGGTCACTGCCCCCATGGAGGCCTACTGGACAACACTAGCCCTCAACATGTCCTTGTAAGTGTAGGAGACATAAACATGGATAGAACACCACTGAAGATGCATCTCCAGATGCTGTGGGTTTATGCAGGGCCTCAAATAGTCACAAACTTTTGCACAGCATACAAGAAACTGAACAAATAGCTCAAAAACCTGACAGAAATAGCTCAATAACTTGAAAAGTGTCTCTCAGGAGTGAACTCCAGTAAGCTGGGCCTCCTTGGGAGAGTCTTTAGTTTGGTGAGGGTTTTTCTAGTGGAGAAAAGGAGTTTGGTTTGTCTCTAGTGGTGGTACCTCCAGATTGAACCTCAGGAAGATACTGGACAGGCTGGCTTCAGTAAACAACTTTGTATTTTATTATCCAGTGAGGCACCTGTTGCTTGTGGTGTCTTGTATCCTGTCACACACATCTTCTTTCAGCAGACAAAGTGCTGCTTACAGATAAACATGGCCACTGGACTCCTGTTCCCCTTTCAGTTCCTTGTATCCCTACACTAACAGGAGCTGAGCCAGTGACAATCCTGCTAGGACACCCAATTATCACCACAGCTTTAAATAGCTACACCAACACACCACATTCTGCTACCCTGGCCATTCTCTGCATCCCTGATCCAGCCATTCTCCTTCTGCAGCTCCTCTCCTGCACTTCAGCCTCATGAGAGTGGCCTGGAGCAGAGCTAGCAGGGGCAGAGGAGCTTATGGCCTCCTTAAAAGAGACTGAAATAAGCAGACTTCGAAGGTTTAAATCTGAGCACAAGTCCTAAACCTGCCGGTTGTCAGCCAGTAACAACCTGTTGCCATTAGCAGGGAGGAGCCAGAATCACTCCTGCTGTAAATGGGTTATATTGCAAAATGAACTTGGGACCAGGTCTCCAGATGTGGCTCCAAGTTTGTAAAGCCCTCACCCTGGGGCAGGGATCGTGGCTGCTCTTCTGACAACTGTGTGTTTCTGTCCACAGGGACACCGAGGCAGGTGTTGAGATGGCGTTTCTGGGCACTCGGGCTGGGCTCATGAGGAGTGCCCTGTATGTGGGCTCTGAGAAGATTTCCAACAAGTAAGTCCCTAAATTGCATTAAGGGATGATTGCTTTTGGGGAGACAGAATGGAAAGAAGCAACACCTCGATGGCATTAATGCTGATTCGCAGAATCAGGGTAGGGGGCCTTTGTCTTCCTCTGGTCCTTTTGAGTTTTTCTTAGAATCCTGTCCCAAAGTGCATTCATTTGAATGAAACCTTTCAACCATTCCCTGACGCAGAAAATGCCCACGGTTACTACACATCCCCAGGACCCTTCTGCAGTGCAAAGGCTCTGCACTTCAACGCCCCAGTGACATTCCTGCTTGGCCGTGTTTGATCTTTCTGTCTCAGTTCCCCTTCCAGCTTTACGCTGTTCTGCCTCTCACGCTGCCCACACCGCAGTGAGGCGTTAAGCGATGTGACTGACATCTGTCACATCCCATATTCGCTCCCTTGCCCTCTCCCTCGAGGCACAACTGTGTGTGCACTGAAGGGTTTTGACGTGGAAAGGGTAGTTTGCATTCTGTTGCATTTTGGATAGGCAGGCTGCTGTAGGAAAGGACGGGTCACAGAGGCACACCAGCAGATGGAACAGAAAGGGACCATGTGGTGGTGGCCATTAGCTTCTTGGCAGCAGTTTCACTGTCCCCAAGTTCCCCAAACATGAGTCCTGCACTCAAGCTCTGCTGTGCCTGAAAGGTGACACTCTTTGTGCGTTTGAAGCAGTCTGAACAATTCAGTCTCTGGCAACGAGGGAGAAATGCCGTGTGCTGCAGGAGGCTAACGTGATGATTCCTGATTCCCCACTGCTCACCAATGCCTTAAACAGTCACAGTCACCACACTGCAGACAGACCCCCATATATCCCACAGGAGGAGCTGCTGGAATCCCCTCAAAGGAAGGAATTGTACATGAGGAATTATCATTACGTCAAAGTATACAGCAAAGCAAGAGCTTGAAAACAAAGGGATTTGCCAGGCAAGCTGTATGACCCTCCAGGGAAGCAAATGACCTAATTTTCATGAGGTCTCTCCTGAGGACCTGCTGCCTGTCTTGCCATGCTCCCGGGACACATTCTCTAGCCTTCAAAAGCACCTTTTTGCACAAGCACTTCAGTTCCTGCCTCTCAAGGAATCACAGAATCATCAAAATTGTCAAGGGGTTGGAATGGGCCTTAGAGACCATCTGTTCCCGACCCACTCTGCCTTGGGGAGGGACACCTCCCACTAGACTAAGTTGCTTAAGGTCTTACGCAACCTGGCCTTGAACACTGCCAGGGTTGGGGCATCCACAACCTCCTTCAGCTACCTGTTCCAGTTTCTCAGCAGCCTCACAGTAAAAGATTTCTTCCCACTATCTTACCTAAATTTCCCCTCTTTCAGTCTGTACCCATTTCTCCTTGCCCTGTCACTACAGTTCCTAACAGAGTCCTCTCCAGCCTCCCAGTAGCCCCTCTTCAGACACAGGAAGGTTGCTATGAGGTGTCTGCTCTGAGCATCTCCTGAGGGGATGAGGATTTACACACAGTTGCATAACCTTTCATTTGGGGCGGGTGGTTTGTTTTTGTAGGAGACCGCCTAACCGCTTTCCTCCCCTGCTCCCCATACCCTGCAGCAAGGAACAGCCACAAGCCAGCCGCACCTGAGCTTCCCTCGCCCACCTGCTCCCCCTGCACCCCAGCGCTGTGCCCGCTGCTCCCCCTGCGCCCCAGCACTGTGCCCGCTGCTCGCAGGGTGTCATTCCCAGTAACCCTGCCATGCTGCCCGGTTCCCTTCTATGCTGCCCGGCAACCCTGCCACGCTGCCCGGTAACTCTGCCACGCTGCCCGGTAACCCTGCTGCCCTGCCCGGTTCCCTTCCACGCTGCCCGGTACCCCTGCTGCCCTGCCCGGTTCCCTTCCACGCTGCCCGGTAACCATTCCTTGTTGCCTGGTTCCCTGCCGCCCTGCCTGGTAACGCTTCCACGCTGCCCCGTAACCCTGCTGCCCTGCCCGGTTCCCTGTTGCCCTGCCTGGATAACCATGCTTCCATGCTGCCCACTAACCCTGTCCGGTTCCCTTCCACGCGGCCTGGTAACCTTTCCGTGTTGCCCAACTCCCTGCCTCCCTGCCCGGCTCCTTTCCACACTGCCCGGTTCCTTGTCATGTTTCCCGGTTCCCAGCCGCCCTGCCCGGTTCCCTACCCGGTTCTCTGTCGTGTTTCCCGGTTCCCCGCTGCCCTGCCCGGTTCCCTGTCATGTTTCCCAGTTCCCTGTCATGTTTCCCTGCCCGGTTCTCCACCCGGTTCCTGCCCGGATCCCCTGCCCGGTTCCCTGCCCGGTTCCCTGCCCGGTTCTCCGCCCGGTTCCCTGCCCGGTTCCTGCCCGGTTCCCTGCCCGGTTCCCTGCCCGGTCCCTGCCCGGTTCCTGCCCGGTTCCCTGCCCGGTTCTCCGCCCGGGTCCCTGCCCGGTTCCTGCCCGGGTCCTGCCCGGTTCCTGCCCGGTTCCCTGCCCGGTTCCCTGCCCGGTCCCTGCCCGGTTCCTGCCCGGTTCCCTGCCCGGTTCCCTGCCCGGTTCCTGCCCGGTTCCTGCCCGGTTCCCTGCCCGGTTCTCCGCCCGGGTCCCTGCCCGGTCCCTGCCCGGTCCCTGCCCGGTCCCTGCCCGGTTCCCTGCCCGGTTCTCCGCCCGGGTCCCTGCCCGGGTCCCTGCCCGGTCCCTGCCCGGTTCTCCGCCCGGTTCTCCGCCCGGGTCCCTGCCCGGTTCTCCGCCCGGGTCCCTGCCCGGTCCCTGCCCGGTTCTCCGCCCGGTTCTCCGCCCGGGTCCCTGCCCGGATCCCCTGCCCGGTTCCCTGCCCGGTTCCTGCCCGGTTCTCCGCCCGGTTCCCTGCCCGTTCCCTGCCCGGATCCCCTGCCCGGTTCCCTGCCCGGTTCCTGCCCGGTTCCTGCCCGGGTCCCTGCCCGCCCCTCAGAGCCCGCCCGGGGCCTGGGCCGGGCCAACAGCGGCACCTGGCGGCGGGCGCGGGGGACGCGGCGGGCGCGGCCTCCCCTGAGGAGCGAGCGAGGGCCTGGCCCTGCCCCGAGGGGACAGCGGGGATACCGGGGACAGCGGGGATACCGGGGACAGCGGGGATAACGGGGATACCGGGGACAGCGGGGGGCAGGGGGGACAGAGGGCACAGCGGCGGACAGCGCCACACCGCCTGCCCTCGGCCGTGGCAAGGCCCCGGGGGGTGAGGCGCGGGCGCCGCGCCCGGCCGCAGCTGTCCCGCTGCGCCGCCCCGAGGAGCGCTGCCGCTCCTCCGCGCCGCCAACAACGCGCTGTCTCCCGCGCAGGAAGTTCCTGACGCCGAAGGACAAGGAGAGCATCTTCACCATGGATCACTTCCCTCTGTGGTACCGCAGGGCGGCCGAGCATCCCCCCGGCAGCTTCATCTACAGCATTGTCTCGGAGGATGAGTCAGGTAACCCCAGCCTGAACGCAGAGCAAGCAAAGAGAATAAAGCTTTTCACGCCTCGCGTCGCACACCGCGCCCATCCCGGTCTCTCTGTCGTTGCTTGGTGGGAAGTGCTGAGACCTGCCCGCCTGGCGTTACCTTGGCAGCAGTGAGGGGCAGAGAGCTCATGGCCAGCATAGTGATCACAGCTGAAAGATGGAGCTGCGAGTCAGGAATGAGGAGTGCAGGGCTACAGAGGAGGAGAAGGGTGGAGATGGAAATGGAAATGGAGATGGAAATGGAGATGGAGATGGAGGGTAGATGGAAAGGTTGAGGTCATGGGGGAACACAAGGTACATGTGGGGTTGGAATACGTACGAAACATGAGAAGGGAACAGGAAAGGCATAACAGAAGGGATGAGACACATAGGGCTGGCCGGGCTTGGGAGGGAACATCAGCCCTGCTGGATGACAGTCACAGCTGGCACTGGTGAGGGAGCAGCAAACAGTCAGGAAGTCCACGTTCAGAGGGTGTCATTTTTTCCATCACCACTTTCCATCACAGGAAAGGATGGGTTTGTTGTGGAAGATGGTGGAGGAAAAGGGTGGAGGGGAAGGCTTTTCCATAGCATTGGTGTCCTGCATCCTTCTAATCTTAGTGCCAGGATATGGCATCTCCTGCTCAGCAAAGAAGTTCAAACACCAGAGGAAAGCAAGCAGTGGCTTTTCAACATCTCTTGCTTAGGGTTGTTGGTTCCTGTGAGTATGCAGGGCCAGCCAGGACCTTCTCAAAGGCTGGAAGAGAGCAGAAGAGCCTAAAAACAAACAAGCAAAACAAAATATTCGTGTGAGACTCCTCCACAGAAAGCAGAAATCCCCTCTGTGCGCCTCCCTGGCCCCTAGCTCTCTCCCTCTGTCACAGAGCTCAGCACTGTAGCTGTCAAAGCTTTTTGTGGCACAGTGGTGGGAGTCTGGTGGGTGGGAAAGCAAGTAGCAAAGAGAAGAAAACCAGCCTGTGAGGCAGGAGATGAACCAGGATGTAAAGGGAGAGGAGTGGAAAGAGAAAATACTCAAAACCTGCAAAAGCCTCTCCCTCCCCAACACCCTTACCTGTCACTTTAAAAGGCAAGTGTGGAGAGAGGGGCAGAGATGGCAGGGGGGACATTTTGCTGCCCTGCAAGCCATGGCATCTGCTCTTTGGAACGGAGCGTGGGTTGGAAAAGCAGGCAGTGACACCCTGTGGGACTTCCTAGGGCAGCCTAGGAACCCTGTGGGCTTCCAGGCCACAGTAGCCACTGCTGGCTAAACACTGGGGCTGTGGCTTGCTGTGGCTCTCTTAGAAGTCACAGCTGGCTTTGGATAAGGACAGAAGACAAGTAGCTGGCACTGTTCTTTGTTTTACACGGCCATGGGTCAGCAGCTTCAATCAAGTCCAGAACTCCACTCACCTGGAAACCCTGCAGGCACCTTGTAAGAAGTAGCACTTGGCCCTCGAGACCTTGTGCCCTAAACTGTAATGGAGATTATTAGTCTTTAGGGGTGAGCAGCTGGGCTCTGAGAGGCTGTGATCCATGGGGTCACACAAAATGCCTGGAAAGGGTCAGGAAATAATGCCCAGTGCTTCTGAGACAGTGGTGCACTGTAAAGCAGAGTCCAGGCCCTTCCTTGACATCTGATGGAGCAGGGATGCTCCACATTTAAGCCAAAAATAGGCCACCCAGATTCTTATTAAATTCTGTCAGATGCTCAAATCCCCTTTCATGTTTTCCACAAGTCCCCTGCTGTGACAGGAGGTTTTCATGGCAGATGGGCTTCTAATCATCTAAGAAGGGAAACCCCCAAGAGCTCTCTGCTGGGGAGGAAACCAGCAGGAAATGATTGCAGGTCATCAGAATCATTTATGCCCAGCACCCGCTTCCAGTATCCAGAAATCTCAGAAATAAAAGGACAGCAGGGAAGCCTCTGCGTGTCAAGTAGTACTGTTCTTTTAACCCAGATTTTTCATGTGTTGGGTGGGATTTTCTAGAGACCCTAAGTGTATTTTGCTTCTTTGTCCCATCCTCAAACTTCAAGACATTTGAGGTTCACCATATAAAGGCAGGACCATGCTCGAGGCGTGTGAGCTGTGTATTTATTTCACAAAGCTTTTACTGCTTTTGACACACTCGAGCAGGTTAATCTGGCTTCGATCAAAACACAAAAAAACAAAATAATGAGAGCCTCCAGGCTAAACTGTGGTAGGCACTGAACTGTGCTCTGGACGCACCTAGAATGATGAAGGCAGACGTGGAAAGCAGTAACAAATGCTGGAGTTGTGGGGAAGGAAAAAACCCCTGACCCATCTGTTTAAGCAAGGGATTTCCATATAGAGCATGCAAGGAGGGAACCAGGTTCAGACTGCACAGATCAGACTGGCCCTCAAGCTGTCCCCTAGCAGTTCCCAAAGAGGTGTCCCAGCTGGAGCTAATCCAATCACTTTAAAAAAAAAAAAAAAATACAGACATGGAATCTGCCACATGGACAATTGCAGGCTGAAGCAACTGCACTGACAAAGAGAGATGGCGTTCAGTTGCTTGAGCCTATCCAGCCATGTGATTTTAAAAGCCCTGTGGGAGCCCAGAGATCTGCACAGAGCTGGGAGATGTGCCACAGGACCTACAGGATGCTTAAAGCAGCTTGGGGATAATTGGGAGACCCTGGGGCAAGGGAGTTTAGGCAACAAAGTCCCAGAAGAGTTTGTTTCTGAAGTGGAGTGCACTCTGAAGTGCTGTGCCTGCAGTCTGTAGTGCTGGCCTGGCTTGAGTTAGGCATAAGCCAGGCCTTTGCTGTGCAGGCATTGTCAGAATTACCTGTCCTGCTTCTCCTCTGACCACGGAGTTTAGATGGTGCACTGAGCAGAGCAGCTCTCTGGCCTGAGAGAAGCACTACGTGCCCGGAATCGAGGAGGCCAATCCTTTACATTTTATCCCAGAATCATGGAACGTTTTGGGCTGAAAGGGACCTTAAAGGTCACTTAGTTCCACACCCCTTGCCATGGGCAGGGATGTCTTCTGAGACCAGGCTGCTCAAACCCTTCACCCCTATCCAGATTTGGACACTTCCTCTGTGCTGAGGATGCCACTTTCATCATAAGCCGTAGAGAAGAGAAAGATAAAATCTGCTCATAGCCCATTGGGCTGCTTTTGTGTCTTGAAAGACTCAGCCCTCGAAATTCTGGGGTGTTTCAGAGTTGAGGCATATGTGCACACTGTCCTGGATGGGAAAATGTGTGGGCAAGCTGCTCCTGCTGCATTTTATTCCTCTCTGGGGGTAAGCTAACCGAGGCTGCTGTATTTGTGTCTTGACAGAGGGGGGTGGCCTGCCAAAAGTGGTGACAGTGAGCACGGCTGTGTCTGTGTCTGTGGATGGGAAGATGGGAATTGCTGCAGGTAGGACATTCTGGTTTCTCTTTTTCTCTTGAATGAAATGGCTGCGTCTTGCAATGAGTGTGGGAGCTGAGAGCTGTTAGCTTGTCATTCAAGGGAAGTGACAGGAGCCACAATAGCTTGTGGTATTGAGAACTAGGCTAAACAGAGAATAATGGAACAGGTATTGAATGGCTGACAGGCTTTCTGAAAGGGAAATGGGCTCTTTGCATGGAAGCTTCCCCTCTCCAGTGCTGGGGAATTTGTGGATTGAGACTCTTTCTCTGGAGCAGGAGCAGGTTGGGAAGTCCGTGCAGATTTAAAACTTTGCAGAAAATGCTTTTGGCTTCGGAACGGCATCATGGTTATGTGTCTCCATTGTTATCTCAAATGAAAAATAACTTCTGCTGGTGGAATGGGCACGTTGCTAGAACTCCAGCTCAGACCTATAGATTGCCAAACTCACTGTTGTATCTGAGCTTTAAATTTCTCTTGGCAGACCTTCACTAGGCTGCATCTTCTTTTAGAAAATTCATGCAGCACATTATTTCCAAAAAAGAACCCCAAAGCTTTTGAAGATCTACCATTTTCTGTACTAATTGCTTCAGGCTTTATGGAAGTACATCAAACTCTGGAGCTAAACACCATTTAAAAAAACAAACCAGCATTATCAGTAACCCTGGCACCATATCCCACTTAACCACTCAGCACAGGAGTACTGGGGTATGAGAAGATGCAGCTCCATGGGAATTGTTTTAGAGCTGGAAACAGTGACTAAAGGAAGAGGCTGATGGAGCAGGTCATGGAATGATTATATGCCGTGATGCAGAGCTTCTTGGGAAAGAATGGCTGCTGCAAATGGAGCCTTGCATGGTGGAAAGAGTGACTGATAGAAGGGACACCCAACAACGACTTCATTACCACCCTGTAGAGAGAAGGCCATGCAGCAGATATCTAGGCTGGGTAGGAGACAGGGAATGTTCTTCAATACTACTACTCAGTAAAACTACAGCAATTTAACTTCACCTGATGAAGCATTCCTTGATTTCCAGGGTTTCAGTAAGTTCTAGCTGACAGTGATACTCTTTAATTATCACCTGGGCGTTGAGAAAGCACATATAAGCTGGAGGAAGTGTTATGAGATAGAACATTTCACCTTATGCCCAAAGCCAGAATATTATTATGAAGCCTGCCCAGAGACGCCTGTGAACAGAGATGATTTCAGCAAAGTTCACATTAATAGGTGCTTGGATGATAGAAACTGCTCCCAAAACTGATACCAGCTGACATTGTTATACCCAGCAGAAAACAAAAGAGCATTGAAACCACACCAAGGACCTCTGAACAGCACTGAAGCATTTTTCTAAGCATTCATTTGAGAGGAGAAAAGAATATTTTTTTAAAAAAAGAAGTTTGTTTTTCATTATCTTTTTCCTTCCCTTTCCTGACTTGTGGATTAGCGCAGAGGCACACGAGCAGTTCATCTGTGGTGTGGCTCAAGCCCAGCTGGAAATTAAGTTGCTCACCCAACCTCCCTCTCACCCCTCCACCCTGATGGACTGGGGAGGAGAATCAAAGTAAAACTTGCTGTTTGAGATAAGAACAGTTTAGTAATTGAAAATTGGGTAAAATACAGTGATAATGGTAAATGATGAGGATGATGATAAAAATAATAATAAAAAGAAAAAAACAAGCAATGCAAGATACAATTGCTCACCACCCACTGACCCATGCCAGAGCTCTCTTCCCAAACCCAGACTGGGCCCTCTTCTGGGTAACTCCCCCCAGTTTCTATACTGGGCATGATGTTCTGTGCTGTGGAATGTCCCTTTGGTCAGTTCAGGTCACCTGTCCAAGCCGTGGTCCCTCCCAGTTTCCTTTGTTCACCTCCTCACTGGCAGAGCATGAGACAAGGGGAAAAAAGCCCTCGACTCAGGATAAACACTTAGCAAAAAACCAAAACATTCTCATTATGAATTCAAAACACAGCACTCTAACAGCCACTGAGAAGAGATTAACTCTACCCTAGCTGAAACCAGGACAATCTGGCACTCGGCTTAAATTCAAGAAAGGAAACTTCTCTGTGGAAACACTGGAGCAAGAACAAGTGGCAGGAGGATCTGGCTCTGACAGAGCCATTTCTCTTCTGTCAGCAGCACTTTCCACAACCCCTGTGGAGATTTCCACCCACGCAGTTTTGCTGAATACTGTCAGTGTGGACATGCTGTGAAGGGGCAGGATCCTTTGCAGAGGGTAGAGGAAACAGCAGGGGATGGGGAAACAAATCATGTTAAAACAGTAACAATAAGGTGAAAAATCTGTCATTTCTGAAAATGATGCAGAACCAGTTTTCTCACTGGCAACCACAGAAGCTGAGACACAGAAATGGATTTGCAATTGCTTTTGTTCCTTAAAGGTACCGTGGTCCCTGTCCCTAGCAGGTGCATTAGGTGACCTGACCACAGGCATCTTCTGCTGCTCTTACACATGGTGGGTGTTCTTCATTCCTGGTTTCTTACTCCTTGTTGAAAACAGCCCATCCATGGGATGGGTGGGATAAATCATGGCCTCAGGGCAAACACTGTCACCCAAAGCTCTTCATGTCCCCAGCTGTAGCCTCCACTGACTTCAGCAGGAGTGCAAAGGTTTGCTGAGGCAGGTTCCATGTGCTGGCTTGGGTGTCAGTTTACACCGTGTTTGAGGGGGTTCAGGGAGGGGGAAAAGTGCTCTATTACCATTTGCTTTGTTTCCAGTAGTGACAAGGTTCATAACCTGAATCTTTCATACTAGTGGCCATTCTAAAAAAAAGGACAGTAACTAGTGGTCACACTACCAACTGAAATATTATTTTTTCTTGAGGGTGTCAGCTTAGAGAGTGAGGGTGTAGACCTCACTTCATTTCCCCTTGCAGTAATATAATTATCCTGAATGGCTAGGTCCTGATTCCAGGGAACTGTTGCAGGGCTGCAGCAGAAATGATGCTGGGCAGAGCTGCCACACCATCCTGGGTACAGGAGACGGGTGAAGGAAAGGGAGGGAGGCACACAAAGGGCAGTCAGAGCAGAACGGGATGCAGATTGTTGTTCCTGTTGTTCTGATGGCATCAGCCCTTACTAGGATTGATACCATGGTGATTTAGTTATGATACTACCAGAAGTTTGGTACCCAGCACTGGTTCCCAGAAAGCCAAATATCTGGGTAGGCTTGTAGTTTCTGAATAAATGCAGCCACAGTTCTGTAAAAGGGGAACAACAGACCCTTTTTGAGTGCCCCTATAAAAGAACAAGTGGTATGAACTGGCCTGTCATTCTGCCACCGATCATTACCGTCACTTGTTTGACTTGATGGTGCTTGAGGGGATTTGTAAGCGCTTTGAAATGTTCACTATGCATGCAGTGAAAAATTAAGCTCCAGGATTTACAGCCGTGCTCATGGGGAGGGAGCACCCCCAGAGCCCCCCGTGGGGACAATGCCAGTGACAGGGAGCGTTGGGCCCCTTTTCTTCTGGCAGATGAATGGCAGTCCCCAGCCAGGGCAGAGTAAGGCAAACTGGTAAAATCGAGTGTCCAGGAAGATGACACAGGCCTGGCTGCTGTCAGGGACTGAGGGAGCAGTCAGATGGGATTAGAGAGCTGCAGTCTGGAGGGCTGAGAGAAGGGATGGAGGGGGAAGCACAAGGGCCTCCTCCCTCCCATTTCAGTCTGTGTTTGCTCAGTGGGAAATCCCAGAGTGGGTTTGAGGGGAGTCCAAGCTGCTCCTCATTCCATTAGAGATTTTACTCCATGCTTCAGGTGGAGAGGTGGCCAAAGTCAGGACGAAAAAGAAGTGTCCTTTGCCCTGCCCTATCCTCACCCCTTTTCATCCATCCCTCTCCTTCCCCCATGGCCCGGGAGGGGTGCACAGGGGTTCAGGGTACACACAGATTTCTTGGAGGACGGGTCCACTTGTGTAAGCTGAGTTGGTGTGGTCTCCTTGGAGGGGAGCCACACAGGCAACCCTGGCTTGACTATATATCTACCTGCTGTACCGTGCTTTGGCACTTCAAAGCACTACGCAAGCATTAAGTAATGCCTGGATGATTAATTATAATTAATTCGAAGGCAGCTGTTCTCCTGGGATGTCAGTCCAGTACCTTTCACGCATGCTAACTGCGTTGGAAATGAGAAATAAGGCATGGCGATGGCATCCTCCCCAAGCCATGTCCTGCCCCAGATAGCACTGTCGTTTGCTCCCTCCCGTGAGTCAGTAGCCTGGGGCTTCTGGTCCTCAGGCTGCAAGGCACAAATCACATGGAGCTGCTGACAGAAGCTTTTAGTGATTTAAAGCCGCAGTGAAACCGCTGGAATCTGTGCAGGAGTTCAGCTGTCGCTTTGGGCTGTGGATGACGTCTCTTTCGGTGCCTGACCTTCTGGCTGTTCATGTTCTGGGGCTGTCAGCTGGCTGCCAGTCCCAGCAGGGACAGGTGGGGTTAGGTTCCCTGCCACGGCTGTCGTGCGGCAGGGCTGGCAAACAGACAGTGGTGCCCAAGAAAAATAATGGCGCCCAAGAAAAATGGTCCAAGTGGGCACTTGGGAGACACGGGTTTATTTTATACAGCGCCTCTCTCCTCTGTTGATATTGGAGGTAGCTGTTCTTACCAGCAGTTATTGGACCACAGTGAAATTGTTATCCCCTGGCACCAGCAATTCATGCAGATGTACTTGGGGAGAGCCCTAGGCAAGCTCAGAGCAGGGGCAGAGAAGAGGAATATTGTCTCTGTTTTAAAGAAAGAGCTTGGGGACACTGAGTTATCAAGACCAGTATTTTCAGAAAAGCTCTGTGCTCACAGCAGGAGCAGATTTTTTTTTTTTTTAATATTTTTTTCCCAAAAGAATTTGAAATCAATCAGTCTGAAAAGTAGGAGTTGGGGAGTAGTTTTGCCATTTTACCTCTGGTTAAAATCCAGCCTCTGTCAGTCTGATGGAAGCTCTTCATTTGAAAAGCAATCCCTGGCCAGCTTGATGTCTCTCCATCTCTTCCCTGGTCTCCAATTTTGGCCACCTGCTGTCTGCTACCAGCAAGCAGGAACAGGAGGTACAGGTGGCTTTTTCAGCAGGACTGTTGCTGTGGCATCTTTTCAAGCTAATCTGCACACAATTCCATATTCCTGCAGTTTCGTTGTTTGGATGGATAAAACATTTCATAAAACCTTCTCTCTGGAAAGTGACAGTAGCATCAGGAGGAGCTGTTAAAATGGACAGAAATAAGCTCTAATAGCATAAGCACCTTTTCCATGGAAATGGCTGCATATAAACTGGAGAATTAAAATTATTTCACTAGGCTGGTTCAGAAAGCAGCATTAAGATACCCATATAAAATATGAGGGTAGCTGATCTCCCGAATCAGCTGCAGTATTCAGAAGGAATGCTGTCCCTCTTCTCCTGCCAAAGGTCGTGCCAAAGTTGCCTCAGTGCAGACTTCTGTGAGTCCCTGAGGCATCACCAGGTGCCTTTATGGATGGATAAAAAGAAGGAAGATAGCTCGTTTTCAGCCCATCACCTGCTATGTCTGGTCTCTGGCTGACGCCAGCCCCTTCTGGCAATCCCCAAAGCCCGCGGAGTTTCTCACACATCGGTTCCATGGAGAAAATCAGGGACGTCTGGAGGGGCCGTGCCCTGGAAATGGGTCATGGAAAGTGTTGGGGCCACTCGTGAGGCAGAAATGCTGCTGGTTTTAGTGCTGCCAGCAGCTGTGCCTTCCCCAGCTCCCAGGACATCTCTCTGGAGGCTGTTACCAGTGGGTCCACACTTGGCTGGCCAAAGGGCTGAGCCACTGCTGCGATGTCACAGTGTCCCCATGACACGTCAGTGTGCCAAAACCAGTGTCCCTTGCTCTCTTCATCCCCCATCTGCCTGCCTGCCACCTTCTGCTTACACACTGAGCCTTGGGGGACACCTGTAAGCACCCAGGCCGCTTTTTGGGGTGTTTCTGGAGCACACACAAGCTGTTCCATGAGCCAGACTAAGGCAAGGTGGTTGCGTTCTTTTGCTCTGGCTCTGGTCTTACAAACTTTGCCTTTTGTCAGGGTTTGGCATCAGTGCTGGGGCCACATGGTTCCCTTTTCAGAGCCGGTTATCCTCCAGCTGGGTCAGTGAACAGGAGAGAGAGCAACATCTGCCTGCAGAGCTCCAGATAGATGTCTCCATGCATAGACAGTAGCTGGGGACAAGAGGGACAAATAAGTCTATTTTGACCTCAAAGGAATGCTAAAAATATCCGTGTGAGGCATCTTTCATAGCATTCTGCTCACCCTGGCTAGACCTTAGCGATTTCCTTTTCTTCCATGGTGTTTGTGCTGTCTGCATAGGCTGTAACATCTTCAGCACAGGGACCATGCTGTGTGCAGATATTGTCTATTGCCTTGGGATGAGTCCTTGTCTGGGGAAAAACCAAAGACAATGGCCAATTCTGTAGAGTAAATATTTCTTTGTCGTCTCTGTTGGGTGCCTGACTCTGCACGCTGCACCATTTGCCAGGGAAGAAGCTCTAGGGGAGCGAGCCCTGCCTTCCTCAGCCCGTGCAGGCAGCGCTTCACCCAGCACACACCCTGTGGGAAGGTTCCTGTGCCCAGGCCCTGCCCTCACCAGCATGTCGGGGAGTTTTCTCACTGGGACCCCAACAAAAATGTGTGAGCAGTGAGTTTTCCCGTGTGGGGTCTGGTGAGGCGTCTGTCCCGGGATATCCTCAGCCCTGGAGCCTGTTCCAGGCTGGAGCTCCAGCCCAGGACCCCGTTCTTGCCTGCGCAGAGCAGGGATCTTCTCACCTAAGGTTATCCACCACCGCCGCCTCCACAGCTGCTCTGATTGCCGTGGCTGTCACTCTCGAAGCGAGAAGAGCCCTTGACACTGACTCAGGAGAGCCTTGCATATAGCTGGAATTTTCAGATTGGCACCCAGCGCCTTTGCCATGTTGCCTCTGCTTGCGAATTATTTGATATCATTTTAATTCCGAGCCGAATTAGAGCAGTGCGGGGGTTGCCATGGCAACCATTACCTTGTGCCTTTTGGTCTGACTCATTGCAGACAATTACTCTTGCGCTCCAGGATTCACAGATGTGATAGGAGAAGAATTGTGTGCTGGGCTTTCAACTTTGTTTTTTTTTGCTTTTAATTTTCTTCCCAGCCTCTCTTCCATTAACTCCTTGCCTACCCAGCATCAGCAGCCCCACCCAGGGGTGCTGGTGGGAGCGGGTTGGGCGCGTGGATGAACGATGTGTGAGGTGATTTGTGCGTGCACGTGCATATCTGCGTACATAAACAGCTGCTCTGCAGTGTGCTGTGAGACCCCTGGGCTCCCTGGGTGTGTGCACAGACACTCAGAACCACGGAGCGAGCTGCACTTCCTCCTGCCTGGGCTGTTCTCCGGGTGGGTACAGGATACACCTGTCCCCCTGTGGCCACGGGGCTTGACCCAGTGTGCAGGGGCTGTCAGCAAGCACTGGGTGTTTTAGGGGGACCGACAAAGTGCAGGGGTCATGGGTGGTGCAGGACTTCCATTTGAAGCTGTGTGAAGACCCACCGGCTGCCAAGCGAGTGGCCCTGCCACCCCTGACACCACCTATTACCCTGCTCACACCTATCCCCCCGGTGCCCCGTGTCTTTAACCCACAGTGCACGGGGTAAGGTGCTGTGCTCTGTGGCCTCAGCACAGGTATAACTGATGTCCTGAGCTCTATTAGCACCTACGGGTCAGCAGAGGAGCAAAGCCACCCGAGAAGATGCTGGAAAGGGTCTCATGAGCAGCCTGTGGATGTGAGGATGAAGGTGGTAAATGTCACAGCAGAAGAGGTTACAGGAGATGTCTTGTGTGATGGTTTAGCTTGAATTCAGCCAAGGCGGAAGCAGCCAAGTTTTGCAGGGTGAGAACCACAGAAACTCAGCAGGTCTGAGTACAGCTCCAGCCTCCTCCAAAGACACATTCTTTTAGCCACCAAACTCATCCTGAATTCTTTTTCTCCTGCCCCAGCTACCACCTAAGGCACAAATCTCCCTGTCATAAGGCTTTGGAATGTGAAGGCTTTCCCTTCACAAGACCTTTTTCTTCTCTTCCTCTCACTGGGACACAGAAACCCCAATCACAGGATGACAGATAATTCTGGTTAGATGGCACCTCTACACTCTGCTGCCCAGTGTGTGGAGGGTGTTCTGCTGCTGACTTGTGGCACTGCTTTCACAGGCAGCAGTGCAAAGTCTGGACTGTGGAGGGGGGCAGTTGAGATTTTGGGGACAGCGTGAAGCGCCCATTTCTGCGAGGATCCTGATTGTCTTGCCCTCCATCTGTCTGTGAAGACAAGCAGCTGCTTAAGCTGGCTCTGCAAGATAGCAAAGAAGGCTGCCTTGCCTAGCCCTGCCCTGCCCTGCCCTGCCCTGCCCTGCCCTCCCCTCCCTGAGAGGTCACAGTTGCAGGGATAAAGTGAGGATTGCTTACATATTAAGCTGAGCTAGACCTTGCAAAGGAGGTTAAAACAAACAGCATATTCTTCAGCTATTTGGGGAATTAAAAAAAAATAAAGAAGTAGGGCCACTTCTGGTCAATAAGAACAAAGTTAGGATCAAGGAGTCCATAGTCTGAGCGAATACCAAAGAAGATTCAGTGCCCAAGTTATTGATAAGGACAGAAATATCATCCTTGGGGAAAGAATAAGCAGCTCAAGCTGATTAGTGCACTCACAGTGCTGTGCCCAGGTGCTTTCTGGCCCTGGGAGAGCTGAGTGTGGAAACACACACACAGAGCAAAGGGCTTTTTTCGACTCTGCTCACCGTGGTGATACCATGCAGGCTGCAAAAGGGGAAATTCAGCAGCTAGGATTAGAGAAGGATGAGAAATAAGTTTGTCAGTCTCAGACTTTTAAGCGTGACCTCGGCAATGTTTGTAGCACTTTAGAGGAGATCTTCAAGGAAAGTGTAATTATTACCAAGCAGTTAGGGGAAAAGGGAGCCAGGCAATATGAGTTTATCAGTGCTGGATAACACCAGGCCGAGCCAACGTCTTTCTTTCAGATGATTGTTTTCCTGGAAGGCAAAAGACATTTCAAAGGTCTCATCTCTGCGTTTCAGTAAAGCGTTGAGACGTGCCACATAAGGAACAATGAGGCTGGAGAGGATCAAGTGAGGCAGAGCAGCTGTAAGGGGCAGGGAGGGAGCAGCAAGATCACCTATCAAAGTCTAGAAGAATGTTATTTGTTCCACTGTCCATGGTCTCCCGTGGGATTGGCCTTTG
Source organism: Hirundo rustica (assembly GCF_015227805.2). Classification (NCBI taxonomy): domain Eukaryota; kingdom Metazoa; phylum Chordata; class Aves; order Passeriformes; family Hirundinidae; genus Hirundo; species Hirundo rustica. The sequence continues at coordinate 75,059,721 of NC_053453.1, forward strand.
CTAACATCAACCTGAGACCCTGACTCAATAGCTGTGGAGAGGGAGGGAATGTCCTGGTGATTCCACACTAGAAGGCATTGCTGGTACAGGGAAGGACCGGGCTATCACAGAGGAAGCCTTATTTGACCTTGGCAGGAGCACCAGAAACAGAATGAATTTCAGTAGTACAACAGACAAGGTCATATGCTTGACAACTAATAATAGAAATCTGTAAGCTGGGAACTCTGAGAGATCTGGCAGAGAGAGCAGCAAGCAGGACTGGAGGCAGTCCTTATCTTCTGGGAACTGTTGAGCCAATTTTGCCAAGTCTCAGTAAAGTTCCTTGCTGTGGACCATCAGTGTAAGCTGTATTGCTCCCTGATGCCCACAGTAAATTCAGGGAACCATTGTCCTCTGCCATGTCCTGTCCTGAGAACCTTGCTGAAAGGCATCTGGATAGACTTAGCGGTAAACATATCCTGAGAAAGCTCAGGAAAAAAATGCTGAGATCTTCTGTATCAAGTGATGTTGGCATGATGGTGAGTCACAGCATGATGCAGTGGTGGACAAAACAAATGCTGTTCTAGTGCATGGGGACGTGTTCCCAGAGGGAAAATACATCGATGCTGCCACCCAAAGCCCCGTGAGACCTCTCCTCTAGTCTGTGTTGCAGTTTTGGTCGAAGGAATACAGGCTGAGACAGGAGCAGACAGCATGGGCAGATGATGAGAGGAAAGGGAAGTCTGACTGTGAGAGGAACCGGGGAGCACCCTGCTTGTTTAACCACGTGCAAACAAGGACAAAGCAGACAGGATTTCTGCCATCAATGCACCTTGGAGGACCTAACACCTAAACTAAAGCACACGCTTGTATGGGGATAGCGTAGTACAGACAGGCCAGCAAAGTACTGCAGGTGCAAAACTAGAAGTGGGTTTCTGTCTGTTGGGGTAATGCAGACAGGCCAGCAAAGTACTGCAGGTGCAAAACTAGAAGTGGGTTTCTGTCTGTTAGGGTAATGCAGCTTTGCCCAGAATTTGAGGTGCAGACAACAGATTTAAGCTGGAGCTTGAAAATTGTGTAAGAAAGGAGTGGTGCCTTGAACAGAAAGAGCTGTCAGCCTGTAGTCCTTGACCAGGGAACAGCTGGTCTCACCGTGCCACAAAAGGAAAACCAGCAACAAGCAAGGTAAACACACAGGGAACTTCCCATTCTCTGCAGCATTCCCCTTGGGCACAAGGCTGGGCATTCTTACCCTGCAGTTCACACTCTCCACGATTTTAGTCATGATTGAATAAAAATAAGCTTGTTAATGCAGCTGAGAGCCCCAGCACAGCACCTGGGAGGCCAGAAGCTGGGGCTCACCTAAACCCCTCTCTCAGCCTTTGATATTGTGGTGGTTTCTCTTGATCGCTTTGGGTTTTTCAAAGTAAAGAACAGTGAGCAGAAAAACCCCTGCTTACAATAACAAACCCATAAAAAGCAGATGGGGATGTGGGGGCTGGTGTGTTTTGTGACAGCTGAGTAGACCAGAGCAGGGAGAATCTGAGAAGCAGCTGGTCAGAGGCACTCAGTGGAAAGGGGATGATCAGTCACAAGAAGACAAAAATAAGGGGGGGAGAAAAAGAATAACTGGAGAATCCAAGACATTTATGTCCACTGAGAGATCTGTGAAAAATAACCATACAAGGCTGTGAGTGGATGGAAAAGTGGAAAATGCTGGAAAGGGATCATCCTTTTAAATAAGGGGCTAGATTTTCTCTTGGCAAGAATTTCATAAATCTGGAGGCTCATGTTTAAAATGCACTGAATTTTCACTCCTGTAAAGGCAGTATCAGAACCACTTACCCGTAATCTGCCTCCCTCAAAATTACTTGTTGGGGTTTTGTCCTGGCATTTACATTTGCCTCCATCTTTAAAGCCGGAGCAATGTTCACACAGCCTGGTGAGTGCACTTTCAGACATTCTTTGGTGGGAAGGAGTAGGGAAAAGGGGCAAAAGTCATGCAGTGCCTGCAATAAAGAGCACAGATACTGGTGCATGAGGAGAATGCTTCTAGAAGGAGGAGAAAAAACTGGAAGCAGTGTGACAGTAGGCTCCAGTGTTGTTCCAGAAGTGAGAAAATATTTTCAGTGAAAGACTTAATGAACTCAATCTACCTATTGTACCTAAAAGAAGACTGAGAGATTATTTGATTTAGAGTATAAAGTGCCTCCACAGAGACAGCTGCTGGTTACTGAAGGCTTTTTTTTTTTTTTTTTTTTTAATCTAGGGGAGAGAATAACAAAAACTGTGACAGAAAAACCAAACAGATTCAAATGAGTTAGTAAGCATGAATGCTAACAATGAGCATGAATAGGTATTGTCAGAAGAAACAACATTTTTTTCCCTTTCTTGCATGTTTTTCAAATCAAAGGTAGATGCCTTTCTGGCAAATTCAACATAGCTGCATGGAAATACTCACTGTCTTTCTGCAGGATAGCTTCTCCAGTTTCTGTTTCATAAGCTGAACAGATTGAGCTCTTTCAGCCTTTCACAGGAAGGCATTTTCTGCCACCCCCAAATAATGCTTGTGGTTCTTTTCCACACAATTTCCAAGTAGCGTGCGATACATGGAAGGTCAGACTGGATGATCTAAAATCCCTTCTGGCCTTTATATTCTCTGAATCTCTGCCTCTGTGAATTCATTAATGTTTGCAAGCTCCCAGAGAGCTGCCAAAGGCAAGCACTATAGAAATGCAAAGCATTGTTGTTACTCTGCATATTTCCCTGGAGCTGGTTGGATATCGCAGGGCATCGTCTGTGTGTATTCCCTCAAATGAAATACCTGCATTCCTCACTCCTGCAGTGCCCTTTCTGAGTTGATTTTCTGCAGCTGTGCTAACAAACAAATTTATTCCCAAGTCAGGACTCGGAGAAAGCAAATGTGAAGGGGCAAGCCTCTGCCTGGAGCCCCGAGCAAAGAGCGGCGTGTTGTTGTCCTGGCCCAGGAGCTCCACGCCAGGCAGGGTTATTATTATTATTATTAGCATTATGCTTTGCTTTCTCCTTGGCTCCAGGTGCCCTGCACACAGCCTCTGCCTGGCTGCAGCACTGTGGGAAGGACAGAAGTGACCCTCCTTGGGTGTTTTTCCCCATTCTCTAAAGGGAGAGGAGCTGTGAGGATGTTGCCTTGTCCCCCGGTTTCCAGGGCTGTGACAGATGTGGAGGGCACCCCAGAATGACACAGGAAATGTTTGTTTATTCACATTTCATTCTGTAACTGTATTGTTTGTTGAATGCTTGCTGTGTTGCCCATTATTCTTGGAAGGAAACCTTTTTGGCCCTCAGAAATCCCATGCTAGGACTTGCATTTGTCTGGTCAGAGGATAGAAGCTGACCCTCTGACCCCTGCTTCTAATCAGTGCTAGCAAACACTCTTGAAGCCAGCACAGTGGGCTGCTGATGGATGAGATACTGAGGAGGAATCCTGTTATATGTACAGAATTACCTGGTTATTATATAGGGTGTTACTTGCGTGCATGAGTAGGTATGTAAGCAGGACAAATACATGGCTCAATATCAAATAGTGATCAAATGATAATAAATCAAATTGCAGAAAATCCCGGCCCGCTCCCAGACAGTTCATGAGCTGAAAAAGCCTAGAGTCATCAGATGAGTGTGTTGGCTTTGCTTTTTTTTCTGCTCCGTGTTTCTGGTATTATATGAACCGCTGAGTAGTATCTGTGTGCACTCCTCTACCTACCTGGCAAAATGAGATTAAACGATGTGTCATGGACACCGTGCTATTAAACAATGACGGTGGTTCTCCTGCGGCACATCCCTCTTCAGCAGAACAGCCGCCTCAGCTGTGAGCGGATCAGGAGGAGCTGGGTTCCGCTCCCGGTTTCTCTCTGAAGATCACGCTGAGCACAGCAGGGTGGCTGAGCAGGGTTTGCTCGTGCTGGGGTTTAACATCCTTTGTGGTTCCATGTGCGTCAGGATGAGCTTATTCCTACAGCAAGGGGATGTGATGAGTTGTGTGCGCTTAGCGCTGAAAGTGGCCAAGTGGGGAATTTAAACTTCTTAGCTGTGTGTGATAGACCTAGCCAGGGAACAGCTGGTGGAGAGACTCTTTTAGCTCCAGGGGTAGCAGCTTGTGTACTTGGGGGTGCAATAGGATTAGACATCCATCTCCATCCGCTTCGAAATAACCTTGCTCAAGAGGGTCAGGAATCTGGAGATGGAGGAACCCATAGCTCCCTGTTTGTTACATTATGTTCTAATTTAAAAAAAAAAAAAAAAAAAAACCTTTTGGAATCAATTTTGACCTGAATATAACTCCATTGGCTCCTGCGTTTTTACACTAGGGATTAATTTGGCCCTTTCTACTTTTATGTAATGAGCTGATTGCCACAGTATCTTATCCTTGTTACACAATCACCCTTGTCTGGCTGTGTCCCTGGAGCACTGTGTGTGTGTGTTTCTAGATCTAGGGTCTCACCTTCACTGAGTGTGTTTAGTCCTGGAGCCTCACCCTGACTTACACCGATGAATTGTGTGCACTCACTCCAGCTTTGACCGGCGTGTACAGACAGGAATATATCTGTGGGAATTGAGGGGCTTTCTCCTCTGGCTGGCTGTGTGCCTGTGGTGTTTGCTCCTGCAGGGGGTAGGGAACGAGTGAACGGTGCTACCAGAGATCTCATTTAAACAAGAAGGAGCATAGGAAAATACATTCTTTATTATTATTATTATTATTCTGTAACAACAAGCCAGAAATATAATATACCTTTAAAAAGTTTCTGTCTCATGCCAAAGAAACCTCCATTCAATCGTTTTAGAAAATCTTGTCGCTCTCCCTCAAACGGTAACAAAAAAGAAAAAGGAATTACAGGTGCCACCTGCTCCCTGCAAGGGATGTGCCTGCCTGTCCCACAGGTGGATGTGTGGGGAAGGGGGGAGCAGAAGGGGTGTTCCTGGTGGCTCTGCCAGCCCTACAAGCCCCAGAAGCCCCTTTCCTGAGGGCAGGCACCTGCGTGTGGCATTGGAGCAGCTGCCTGCAGCAAAGGTCCTCATCCTGCCAAACAGAGTATTTGCTTTCCAGAGGGACTCCTCATAGCCAGCCTTCGTGTCTCCCAGCAACACTCAGTTCTCCCCTTTCCTGTCTTCTCCTTTCCTGGGTGGGTTTCTAAACATAGCACACCCTTGTCTAGGGTTGAGATAAATCCAGACTTTCTGCCGTATAAATTTAAAAAAAAAAAAAAAAAAAAGGAAAGGATGGGCAAGGTCATCACCAGCCCCACAACACAGGATATAGAAAATATTATTAGCAACAAAGAAAAATTGGTCAGGGCAGGAGGAAGTCACAGGGAAGGTGCAGGGGAAGGAGGATTTCACACCCTCAACCCCTGCATTGTCCCCTACCTTCTTCCCATTCGTTTCATCTCTAATCTGTTCCCTTAAAAACAGTCTCTCTTATCATACACACACACGTACACACACACACACGCACACACATATATAGATCTCATTTGTTTTGTGCAATATGTCACCGTTATTTGATGCAAGTAAAATATAGATCTATAAATATACCGCTCTGACTCAAGTCCCATTTCAAGTATGATTGCGGAGTCCAGTGTGGTAAAGGGAGAGGTTCCCCTGAGAGGGAGGCTGGGGAGGGGTTTGGATCCAGCAGGCAGAGCCTGGTCCCGGCTCGCTGGGAATGTGGAGCAGCAGTAACACGCACACGGAGTCTGCAGTGCGCCAGTTCTGCCCTTCAGAGCGGGCTGCACTTGGAGCAGATGGGATGGTTGGAGTGGCTGTACAGTACATGGGGGAAGAGTCCTTCCTCCTCACATTTCACCAGCCCCCCTCCTTCTCTTCCTCTTCCCCACGGTGTGCCGGAAGCGGGGGGAAGCGTGTGCGCACACTGGTGGGTGGGCTGGCCGCTTCTCCCAGTTCTTCCTCCGTGGCAGCCCTGTCTTCTGCTTCCCTGAAGAACATCCTCCCCTGCCCGGTGTGTCCCTGTGTTGAAGGAAAGTCGTGCTAAAACAGCGCTGCTTTCATCCCATCTCCTCGGCTCTGGTGACCCTGGCTAGACCAGGAGGGATTCTGCCACCGCAGGCTTTGATGAATGGTGTTGTGTGCCCATGGGGCAGTACCACCACCTGTGTGGGACCAGAAGGAGTGAGGAGCCAGCGTGCCTCGCTTCCCCAGGATCGGGTCACGGCGAGCAGGAGGGCTGTGAGGTGCCCCAGGGCACTGGGGTTCAGCTGGAGCAGGTGGAAGAGGTGATGTGCTCTGGCAGGGCTCACCTGCAGAGCGTGCAGGGCTCTGAGCACAGGTTGCTAGCAAACACCCTGCAAAGCTGGGCTGGCTGCCAGCGTGTCTCCTGGTGGCAGGGATCACACCATCCGCAGTGCCTGTGGATGCACGACCTCCGGTGTCATCTTGCTCGCCCAGGAATACCCACTGTGACGGGTTAGAGCAGGTTACCATGGCAATGTGCGCTCTCCCCTGGAGACAGCATTTTATCCCACTTCCAGTGATACAAAATGAGTCCTTATGTTGAGTTCCTTTCATTTTTTTTTTTCCCCCTCTCACCTTTTTTTTATTTTCTCTGTCAGGTCAGAATGAGCTAAGACTAATAGGAGGCACTGCAGTCTGAGGGCTTTAAAATCTGGTTGGGGGCAGTGACCGTACGTGACAGTGGCAGTGTGCACGGCTGGGTGTGTGGGCACACCGGGGTGCAGCTGTGGGTGTCACTGGACACCCCAGTGATGGTGAAGGGAGTGCCTGTGAGCTCTGCTGCTTCCCGTGCCAGACCCTTCCTGGGCTCTCCCACGTGTGTCACACTGTGCTCCAGGTTCCAGCCTTCGCCTCGAAACCCTCCAGAACTCTGCCCACTCCTTTTGGTCACCCCAGCTGCATCACCCTGTTCCACGCACCGTGCTGGCCCCTGTGCCAGCCATGGCAGCTCCGGGGTTGTGTGACTGCTTCCCCTGACACCTTTCCCTAGGCTCACACTTCTCAGCATGGCTTACACTCCTGGTGAGCCACCTCCTCCTCTAGTCCTTCCTGATGACCCACTTCTGATCTGCCAATCAAACATTTCTAAATGGAGGCTACATATCCTTACCCTCTCCATTTATTAGAGAAGACATAAAATAGATAAGAGCAGGCCTTCTATTTTTTTTTCATGCTGTGTACTTACTTGCACAGCCTGGTGCTGTAATCTCAATAACTTTCCCTCTCTCTGTCCTCTCCTGTCAGTCCCCACTGGCTCTGCACTGTGGCTGAGATGTTTTTGTCACTCCTCGGTGGCGTGTGCATGTTTTTTTTGTCGGAAGCAGAAGGTGATCCGCACTGCTGGGGTCAGGGGGAGGTGAAGCGGATGTGTCCATGGCTGCATGCAGAGGGCAGGTCAGCATGGGCATGGGTGATAGCTCTGTGTGTGCAGGTGTGGTGCCTGGATGCCTGGAAGTGGGACTGGCTCTGTGTGCGCGTGCTGGGATCAGAATGAGTGCATGTGTGTGTGGGTGTGTGTGTGTACAGGAGGATGACCCTGTGCCTGTGCACCTGCAGCAGGTGACACGTGCGTCAGCTCAGAGGTTTGGACTTGGCCAGGAGCAAAAAGAGGGACACTGTGCTCCCAGGCAGTGTGTTAGGGTGATACAGGTATCCTTCCACCCCTAAAACTGAGAAGGGAAATCTGCCACCGACTGTTGCCCTACCACAGGGACCTTGCCTCCCTTCTGATGTGATCTCGGCAGCCCTGATTTGTAGGGTAGGCAGCAGCTCAGTGTCTGTCACACCACAGCAGTGACCTAACGGTGGGGCATGGGCACTCCTGGGGTCCTGCTCCCCACACAAGGTTTCACACAGCTGCTCTCTGTCTGCAGAGAGCCCTTGACAGGATACAGGGCGACTCAGGACCGAGGCTGAGAGGATGACACGGGTTCCCAGAAGGTGCCAGCCGCCTTTGCAGCAGGCATGTGAGGGAAGCTCTGTGCAAGGGCATGAGGCACGGCAAGCACTCGAGGTCTGACTCTACTTTATTTGTCTGGGAGGGCCCAAGGGTGAAAGGGCAGAGGAAAAGAAATTGAGCCAGGTGCCCTGACCCCCCAGAAGCATGTTGTACTACTTGGGTGAGTGGAGCAATAGCACAGTCTGTCTGGGAAGATGTAATTTGGGAGGACCCCATGCTTGACTGCTCTCAGGTACCTTTTCTCATCGCTGTCCCTTTCTTCCTAGAACAGTTTCACGCCACAGAAGAGATTTGTTTTTGCTCTTCGTGTTCTCCTTCCGCGTCACCCATGAGTGGCTGCCTCTTCTTCAGCTCCCGGTGGTACTTGGCCATGAGGGAGGCATAGATGCAACCGTAGGCAGCTGCCACCACCATCATGATGCAAACGATGCCACAAACCACGCCTGCAATGATCACAGTGCCAATAGCCCGGCGCACGCTCACGGGCCGGTACCGCTGTTTCTGAGGGCACCCCACACTGGGCTCCACTTCTGTTTCTGGGCCCGATTTCGATTTGGAAGGGGCAGGGCTTCCTTTAGTGCAAGGCGGGCCGGTGTTGTCCAGCACCGTAGAGCTGTTCTCGTCATCCAGCTGGGAGCAGTAGTTGAACATCTCCATGGGCACCATTCGCATGTCCTTCCCTTTCAGCTCCTTGGGCAGGGTGCAGGCCAGCTGGTCGATCTTCCCACCTGTTCCAAGAGAGATAACGGGAGTCAGTCACAGCTCCATCCCCATGCAGAGACAGCAGGCTTGGATCCTCAGCTGGGGTGAGTTCATGGGCCTCTGTTCACACCTGCTGAAGTGTTTTCCCTGCAGAAGCTTCAGCCGTGTCAGCGGGCCAGAATGCCTCTGCCTAGGTTGGGTTTGACACTAGAGCTCCTGGGCCATGCTATCCACACAGGCCAGGATGTGAAAGCCCTCTGAAACCGTTCAAGTCAGCCTCACACTGTTTAGTGAGTTATGTAAGTCTCAGTAGAACCCCTTTAGAAAAGGAGAAATTAAAGCAAAAAGATAGGACCAGGCTGTACCTTCTCAAAAAGAAAAAACAACAGATACACATCCCATCTTCTGACAACTAATCTGTCTCTGTGAAAAAAAAAAAAATAATGACAGATGTTGAAACAAATGCTTGAGTGAGTTTGGGCAGCTTCCTTGGAAGGGGAGGAAAGAAAGCAAAATTATGTCTGCGTGCTTTCCACTGACTTCGTGATTCGGTAGTCAAAAAAAAAAAAAAAAAGTGGAAAGTGGCACTCGTATGCTTGTTTGATCCTGCTCACACAAATGCATATTTCAGACTGCAGTGTAGCCATAGGCAGAGATAATCTCCTTGCAGCATGGCTGTGATCAGCAGGGATGTGACAGCTGACTGTTGCTCTCCGCATGATTTGAGACCCTTTCCTACTCGTTGGTTCCACAAACAGAAGGTCAGGCTTTCAATCCTCACTCCTGTAAAACGTGCCATCTCTCTTGGAGCTGCAGCTCCTGAAAGCATGTCATCCCATCAGCATTCCTGATAAGTGACATGTACCTTCCTAGTCTTCTGTGTTTCAAGGAAAGTCTGGAAGTGCAAACCTGTCAAAATGCTCGGTTTGAAATGATGATTTTATAGCCGGCCTGACTTGGGGCCTGGCTTGTTAATTTGAGCTGTAGCTTGGGTTCTCCAATGTGAGTTGCAGTGTTTTTTCCTAAGTGTCACTGTTTCCTAAGGGGGTTTTTTTGGCAGCAAACCTGATGCTTTACAGCCAAATCTAACTTCTAATTCTCTCAGCTTAAGAAAGAGAATGGGATGGTTCTTTCCAAGTGTGAAAAGCTCATCTTCTCTTTAGGCAGAAAGAGCGAGGTGAAATCATAATCCTAAAATTTTAATGTTACTTGAGGAAAGTTCTTTCTTCTCTCAAGATTAAAAAAACAAACAGGTAATAGTTCAGATGAGAAGCAAACCAAGGAAGTAGGAGATCTAGGGCTGCTGGGGACTTTGCAGACTGGCGGTGTTGCTGTATGAAGGTGCAGTGGCACTGATTTACAGCAGGGTCCTCGTGCTCTTTGGCTGAGAGCCGTCCCTCATGTCAGCCTGACCTGCCCGTTGTGTCTGCTCCTGTGTGTCCCCTGCCTGCCTCGGCTAGCCTTTCCTGGAAGACCAGCGCTCCTCCTCCTGCCCCCGCAGCGCAAGCACCTACCTCGGTAGGAGAACCACTCCATCCAGTGCTTGAAGTCTCGGAGGTTGCAGTCGCATTCCCAGGGGTTATCCCCGACCTGGAGCTGCTGCAGGCTGGTTAGAGGCTCGAAGGTGACCCTGTCCAGGCTCTGCAGGCGATTGGACCTGAGGGAGAGGGAGCGGAGGGCGGGCAGGTCGTCAAAGATGCCCGAAGGAATCTGGGCCAAGCCGTTGATGGAGAGGTCCAGCCGGCGCAGCAGGGCCGTGTGTTGGAGCAGGTCCTTGTCCAAGGCCCGGATGCTGTTGTTCCTCAGCTGGAGCTCTGTGAGGTTCCCCAGGTCGCTGAAGATGTTCTGAGGGAGCTGGTCCAAGAAGTTGTTGGATAGATCCAGCCTCTGTAGAGCAGAGAGGTTGGAAAACACTGCTCCTGGCAGGATGCTGAGTTTGTTGTTGAGAAAGAGGAAGGTCCTGGTGTTTGTGGGGATGTCTGAGGGAATGGAAGAGAGGCCCAAGCCACTGCAGTCCACTTCCAGGTTGCCGCTGTTACACTTGCAGGAGGAAGGACAAGCAAAGAAGGACTCAGCAGCACATAGTGAGAGCCAGCAGCCAAGCACTGGAAGGGGAAAAGCAGGGAAGAAAGAGGGCATGGGTTAGATCAGTGCTTTCCATCCTCACCCACCACCGACTACAACAACCCCCACAGCAGCGCTCTGCCCTGCAATGCCCTGCAGGGTAACGAGCTTCCTCACAGCTTCGCTCCTTTACTGCTGGCCTGCATCCTGACTGCGTGACTTTCCTCTTAGCCTGTCTTTTTTATGAGCAAGCGAGTAAATATCCTTCCAGTTCCACGATAAAGTCAGAACAGTGCATCCCAGTGGGCTTTGCCAACTGATACTGGGGCACTGGTGCCTGTCGGAGGAGGATGGAGCAGAGAGTGGTGGGAGGTGTCACCTCTGACAAAGGACAGCTCTCTCCAAACTGTCAGGGGAGTGAGGGGAATGACCAGGTATACTTAAGAAGTTCCAATTTTTCAGAAACAGATATGTTATTAAAAAGCTTTTAAGAAAAACTGAAAATAACCTACATTTCGGGTGTGCTCCTGCAGTTTGAATCCTAATATTTGTGACAGTTAAGACTCAGATCTGAGACTCTAGGTCAGAGTATCCTTTGCTTACCATACTCACAGTGTGTCATATGGGACTTGTGTCCACTTTTTAATGAATTACATTACAAAGGATGACCAAGACAACTGCTGAAAAGTAACAAGGAGTCCGTAAATCACTGGACACCTGGTACTTGCCATTGCTCTCAAAACAGTTTCTGAATTCCATAGCAACAGCCCCAAAAGTATTTCTGAGTGGCCAGTGCAGTGACCACCCCCAAGCAGAGGTGGTAATGGGGTGCAGATCCAGCAACTGTTCTTATTAAGAACTTTGGACACATTCTGGACCCCTGTGCACGTCATGGGGCAAACCCTGAATCGTGGTTACCAGCAATTTCAAGAAAAGGGTTAACACACACACACCCCCTTCCCCTGCACGATCTCAAAGTTAAGGTTGGACAAACCATAAATCAGCATTTTTGGAGCTGCTCTGGATTCCAGACATGGGTCCAGATCCTGCCAGTGGCACCAGGGCTGTAGTTACCAACCTTCCTCGGGAGCCAGTGGCTTTTCAAACTCTCGTTTTTGGGACAAAGAAGCATTATCAACAAGAAAGCAAGCTTTGTGCCTCTTGTCATTAGGGGAGTGGGAGTTATGTTTGAGCAGACTGTGTAAAACATTTGCATCCTTCATCTTAGTTCCTTCTGTGGAATTGAGATCGCACAATGAGTCCCACTGTTCTCCAATGTGGGAAGCAAACTCAGCTCCCTCACAGTTTTTAAGGTGACAGGTTCGAGCATTTGCCTAAAATCGAAGCAGGTTTGTCTGTACATCAAGCCTGTCCTCTCCCTTTCTCACTTTTCTTCAGAGAAGGCGGTCACTTGGGTTGGTAGAATCTCTTTAGGGGTGAAGGGTAGCAAAAGCACTTATTGTCTCCCCGTCCTGAACTGGCAGTCAGAATCTTCTGTCCTGCTTTTCTTCAAGGAACCAGCAAGCAGGTGTTTTACTTCTTAATCCTAAAGGAATTGTGAAAAGCCTGCCACAAGAGAGACAGCCAAAGGAGACCCGTGCTGTGGAGAAGCTCTGCTTGGAGCAGCTTTGCAGTCAGCCATGCTCTTCCTGTCTTCCCTCGTGCCACTCTCTGGAGTTTAATCTGACCCACAGCCCTTCATACTCCGACCCTGTCATCCTGCACGGGGCAGGTTTTGTTTTCCCAGTGATCCTTGTGAGAATTGGCAGATTTGTGGACTGGTAGTCTAAGGAGAACTGTCCTTTTTGAATCCTAAGCTTTATGACTTTATTAAGGACCAAGGGATAAATATTCAGAGATAATATATCAGTTCTCTCTTGTTTCATCTGTCTCTCACAATTCTTCAGTAATTTTTTACTATGCTACAGTTGAGATCTCAGGTGTACGTCAGCCCAGGCCATGCCAATAAATGTGCTCTTTTAAGGAGAATTACAGATCCTTGTGATGAAATACAAGACAGATCTTTACCCAGAGCAGCTCTGTGTTCTCTTGTCATGCAGGGGCTGGGGCCCACAGCAGAAATTGCCAGGAAAGTAGATGGTAGCCTATGGCCTACTGCAGTACAGGTACCCACTGGCTGGCTGATATTTCATTCTGCTCAGAATATGTCACACTCTCGTTGTGGGGAGAGAATTAAAAAGAATGGGAGCTAGAGTGGGGAAGGGAAAGAGCCATGAGTCATTCAAGTGACCCCCGTCTTTTCCTGGATGCTTAACAAAAGCCCGGCATTAATAATAGATTGGCAGCTGTGATGGTGAGATAACAGCTGCTTTGTACACCAAGAAAGGCAGGAGCAGCCCGTGTGTAACGCTACCCAGGTGGCATTCTGTTCAGGGCTTATCTCTCAGAACGCCTGGGTGCCCGTGGGGTTCCACCAGCGTGTGTGCCGGCAGTGCCTGGCAGCAGCAAAGTCTCAGGCAGCTGGCTGTGGTTATGTTCAGGAAATGGATTTATGCCCAGCTTCTGCAGCCATGTGGGATATGCCAAAAACGTCTTGTTGTTGCCCATATATTGCTGTATGCTTTTGGAAATATTTGACTGAAATCGTACAGAAAAGTGGTTTCGGTTTTTCGTTTCCCTGCAAGAAGTGCATCCGTGAGGATGTGAGCTGAGGCCAGGGAATTCATTGCTTTGGTTGAGATGCAGCTCTACAGGAAAGGGAGGCAGGGAGGCGATAGACAGAACTTGAAGCTGTCTTCCAGCCCTACAGAAGGAGGCATAATAAGTGTTTTTGTGTTTGGGGAAGATCGAGTTACTTTGTGGGGTGTTTGGTGACTCTAGCAGGTAGCAGAAAGCTGATCCAGGTATATCAGATTAAGCCAAGACTCAGCAGCATTCATTATAAATAATTTACACGGCCTAGTCTGCGAGGATGGATTACAAAGATGTTTGTTTTCTGGAGAAGGAAATAATTCCCCCAGCTTCTTACAGCTGCAGCTCCAAACGTGACCAGGAGGACTGGAACAAGGGGAACCTCAGACCTGCTTGGTGCCTGGGCATGCAGTAGTGAGGGACACCCTCCAAGTGTCCCCTTTACTCTGCTGTGCTCCCCAGACGCTTTTCTGGGATGCAGATAAGTTCCCAGAAGCTCCACATCAGCCTAGCAGTGCCTCTCTGCACTCAGGGGCACCCTAGCAGCTGCCCCAGCCCACTGGGAGTATGCGCAGGCTGAACATTGACAATTTAATTTGAAAGAGAGCTTCTTTATTTACTCCTTGATTTTCACTACATGTGGCAGTCCCCAGTAGGAGAATTCTGCCTTCACATCCTGCATTTCCTTCTAAAATCTCTTATGACTTTTGCTGTGAAGAGCTAGGAGCCTTGCTCAGCAGCCAGTGCATAAACCCCCAGCACAGAGAGGAGTCTGCAGCTCACAGGATTCCGATCTGAGAAACGTTCGGGGCGGATCTTTGTGCGATGGTGTCTGTCGTGCTGTTTCTCACCTGTCAGGCCCACTGGAATTCAGAAGCAATCATCACTCGCTGTCCCACTTTAAGCCCATCTTCAGCTTTAGAATATCACTCTCCCTCCCAGCTAGCCTGGCCTCCAAAGGAATCAGGAATTAGTTCAAACCTCTCCATTCTTAGCTGTCCCTCTCCCCTGCTCTTAACCCTGACGTGACCTATTTTCTTCCCACTCCCTTGACAAACGGGAATGCTGGAGCTGGTGCCCGAGTAGGCATTACTTACGACAAGCCTCCTGCCACCTCATGAGGAACCTGCTCCTCCACCGGTGGCCAGCGCTGGTAGGCAGCATCGTGGTCTTCTCCAGCGTGCCTTCACATCCACCAGCCAGGCTGGCGCACGGCCCCAGGGGGAGGAGGAATGACCTTGCAGCCTGCCTGCCAGCTCCTGGAGAGGGAAAGCAGAACAGAGAGGATGAGATTCACTTCCCTGGGCTCAGCACACCGAGCTCGGTGCTGTCCTTCCCCCTCCCCAGTTAGTGTTTCGCCTTTGAGGCATCAGTTCTGCTTTGGAGGAGAAACGGAGGGTGTTTCAGGAGGTGCGGCGCGGCGAAGGCGCAGCATTCATTCATTTTGAACCTCAGGCTGCAGAGATAAAACCCGATTCGCCTAAGTGCCAGGGAGAAGTTTGTGCTTGAACAGCCGGCTGCGGTAGCTACATTAGCCTCACGCTCGGGGTTAACCTGATGAATCGCTAAGGTGACCCCGCCAGGGCAGCAGACCCGGGCTCACCCCCGTCACCTCCACGCAGGCTGGTGCCACCTGTGCATCCTCCGCCTGGCCGAGCCCTGGCTGCCGAGCTGCTTCTGTCCCCCCTCCTCCTCCTCCCCCCGCTCCACCACACCCCCTCCCCGTGCCGTGTTCCCTACCAGCGCTTCCTGCCTGCTTTAAGGGAAAATGGATGTGGTGGCTGGAGCAGCGCAGCTCCAGCCTGGGATTTCCCACTGCAGCAACCGCAGGAGCTGGAAGAGCCAGCGAGCCTCGGAGGAGGAGGAGAAGGAAGGACCTGAGGCGGGGGAGACCGAGTGGGAGTGTTGGAACGGGAGGAATTGCATCTTAATCAGCAGAAGGAAAAAAAAAATCCTCGGTCTAATTAGAAACCCAAAGACCATAAACTCTCCCCTGACAATAAGTGACTGACAACAGGTTTCAACTTCCCTCCCGCTTCCCTTTTGGATAACAAGGAGGCAGGAAAAATGAAAACACCACGAACCCTTCCGTCCCCCCGCGTACTCTCTGACGTGTCGCCCACAGTCACGGCAGCAGCTGGTGAGATGGACACATCTCAGCAGTGAGAGGGACACATCTCAGCAGTGAGAGGGACACGTCTCAGCAGTGAGAGGGACACATCTCAGCAGTGAGAGGGACACGTCTCAGCAGTGAGAGGGACACATCTCAGCCGGAGTGCAGAAATGAGCCGTTCTCCATCCCCTCTGAGGGGCTCTGACCACATCCACGGCGCCTGTTTTAGCTGCGCTGCCACCACTCTCCCCACACACGTGCCAGGTGCTCCCAGACTGATTTGTTTTATATGGGAGTGTAAACCACCAGGAAATATTAAATTCAGCGTCTTGATGAAAATTGCCAGCAGGTTCAGCGCCTAGACCAGCGCGCTTGGCAGCCTATTTAGATCATTTACCTAAATGCCGATGCACCAAATACCTCCCATGCTACACAAACCGATTTAACCTTCACCCGCTGCAGCCCCCGCTCCCCAAACTGAGCTGGAGCCCTTTCCCTGCCGTCCCCACTGAAGGAAAAGCTGCAACAAATAGCTGTCCCCGTTCGGTGCTTGCGCTCGACCCGACCGAGGAGACTCACAGCCTCCCCCACGGAAACGTCTCCATCCTAAATGCCACCCCTGAAGTCTGCTGTCCCCGCCTGTCCATCCGGAAAAGGAGGATGAAAAGCTGCAGGCACTTACCTGGAGGGGCTCTGCCTGCAGCCGCTTCCACCCGGCTCCCCGGACAGTGCCCGATTACAGCCTCTTCCTTCCCTCTCCCTCCTTGACTTTCCCTCCCCAGCAGCCGGCTTTCCGTGTGCTCTATTTAACTCCCTCCAGCACTGCAACGAACGGCGGAGTTAAGCTGACAGCCACAGAGCCTTATCTGCCTGCCGGATAGCGCCGGTCCATCAGCTCCCAATCCCGCTGCCGAATGATCGCCTCCTTGCTCTCAGCATCAGGGGCAGCGCCTGCCGCGCTCTGCCTTTCCCTCTTCCCCACCTTCGCTCCATCCAGCTTCGCCAGGGTTATAGATAGCTCTGTTCCTTGTGCTCTCGCCTTTTGGCTCTGTTTTGTAACACCCCATCTGTATCGGCTGGCTCGGTTCCAATTAGGGGGGCTAAGCAATTTAAATGAAAAAAAAAAAAAAAAAAGAAGAAAAACCCAAAACCTCGGGTGCTTTGTGACTCGGTTTCCCTCAGCCCAGGGCCCCTCTCTGGCCATGCACTGGTGTGTCTCCCACCGTGCTCTGAAATTCCCCCACGCTGTCCCCAGGCGGCGATGGGGGCTGAGGGCAGGGCTGGCACACCCGGCCGTGAGGATGGGGACAGGGTCAGGGTTCCCAGCCCGGCTCTTTCTGCTCCCGCAGGGCAAGTCCAGCTCTTGCACTCATTTCTGGTACCTCACGGGCGCCTCTTTCCCTCAGGCAGCACCAAGGCTCAAGCAGAGAGTGCAGGGTGGGAGGAGCAGCCATGTATAAATAAGCCTTTTCCCTATGTTTAGAATTTATTACAGTGCATAGTGATTAACACCTGTTCAGTCTTTAATGCTGTCTCCTGCAACATGCACTGCGATGGAGGGGCCTTGATAAACCCCAGATTATTTTAAAGCATGCCACATATATGTCACACTCCCCACTCCATAGATAGCAGCCACCCCGTGTGCACTCATCCACGTGTTTCCAAGACTTTAGAGCAGCTACCTCCGTGTACAAATGCACAGAGTCGCCAGCCCAGCTTACATTTACAAATGTGTGCACGGAGCTGGGCTTGCACACGTGCTGGGGACTCTGCTGTAACCCATATTTATTAACCTCCATGTCTTCCCCAGAGCTGCCTGCTCCTCCAAGCGCACCATATGCCCGGGTGGCAGAGCAGTACACTTGGAATACATAGAGGTTCTTGGCTGCTGAAAGGTGAGGGCCAACGAGCTTCTGCATTTACACCTTAAGAGATATGTTAGTGGAGAAATTTTAATTCCAAAGATCCAGGAAAAAAGAAAAAAAAAAGTTTCTCCTACGCATCCACTGCCCATAAGAACATGATACCCTTAGTGATTAATATTCCACAGTCAGGAGACAGTGAGGAGGCAGAGAGGATTTTGAAGAGTTTCTTTTTTAAAGGTTTTCTCTGACTTCTCTTGAATTCTGACTTAATTAGCAGTTTTCTTGTGGCCCAAGAGACGCCTTCTGCTCCGCAGAGCACCGGGCCAGCTGGTGCAGCACTGGGTACGTGTGATCTTGGGGCAAATAGCACCTGCCCACACCTCCAGCCTCTCCAGGGCAGCACCAGATGTGTCTGGCTGCTTTCAGCCTGACAGCCAGGGAACTTTTCCAGCAGCGAGCACTCTGCCAGACCTAGGAGTGTTCCCTGTGTGCCCCCAACTCAACAAGAGAGGCACTGTGCCATCTGTCCTGAGCTTGCCTGGCATTGCTCTAGGCTGGTCAGCGCTGCTGGAGCTCTGATTGCTCTGAAGTCACCCAAGGGCTCCACAAACCAGGCATTAGTCTCTCTCATGGGCTTTCTAGATGGTTCCTTCTCCCTAGGGCAACGTGTCAGCTGAACGCCCCGTGATCCATGGGGCAGCAGTGGCCAGAACTTTCTTCCATGTGCCTGGAGTTGAATGTCTTTCCACATTCTGGAGAAAACAGGGTTGCTTGTGGGGCTGGCGATGGCCTTTTCCTCTTACTGGTTCAAATAGGACAGTAAAAGACAACTTTTTTAGTTTCAGCTCAAAGCAACAAAATGAAATCATCCATTTCTGGCCCATGGGCTCCAGTGGCCAAAAATACACCGAGCTGAAGTGCCACTTGGACATTTGGCCTGCTGTCAGACTCCAGAGGACTCTCTAATGAGGATTCCCCTAATTAGATTGAACAGCGAACCTTGCTGCTGGGGGCAGGGGGAGGGAAGGAAGGGGGGGATGCAGAGGGGATTGTAATGACTCTGCAGCACCTGCCAGGCCCTGAAAACCACAGCAGGCACTATGCCTGCCTCGTGCCTGCTCCTCTGTGCCCAGACACCAGTAATGTTTGCAGCAGCACTCCAAAGCCGTCGCTTTTGTGGGCAGGGTCCCAAGGAGCATGCTAGGAGAGCAGGGAGGGTTTCAGTTTGCTGTATCCACATACTGGCTTTGTAACTCTCCCCAATCCACCTTCAAGCCAAAGCTTGCCCTGTGCTCTGTGAATGGCTCCTAGCATAGCTGTAGGGTGGTGTTATTTTGTGTTTGATGACCCCCAGAAGGAGGGCCGAGGTAAGAGCCAGTGGTGCCTCTGCTCTGGGTCGGTGGATAAATCCATCCCATTCTCCAGACAACAGCACCGAGGCTAGAGACACAGGTGACTGTGTCACTGGGATGAGACGCTGTCAGAAACAGAGCCCAGCAACCCCTGTCTCTGATTATCTCCCCAAGTCCCTCGGATCATGGCTGGGGGATCAGACTCTGCTAACAGCCTGGCTTACGAGCGCTGGCAGGGCGTGTGGGTGACCCGTAGCACAGAAGGGTAGGTAGCAGAGACTGCAACAGATGCCAGCAATAAATTATCAGAAAGTATGCACAGACTTTCATCCCTCCCCCACGCTCTCCTTGATGGCAAAGTCCCTTTCCAATGCTGAATTGCTTTAGCCTTTATCAGAAAAGCGGCAGCATGAGGGAGGGCATGGAGGATGCTTTAAGGAGATTATCTTCTTCCCTTCCCCTTTCCTGGCTGCTCTTAGGATTCATGTTTTATTGCTCTCACCCCATAATGGAGGGGGGCAGTGGTACCCCAGCATTCAGTGACTAAAGCGTGTTGTTCTGTGCATGTCCTTTCATCTGCCCTTGGCGGGGCGAGCGGCAGCAGGGACTCATAATCTGTGTCTCATAATCCGACTGCCGCACCACAAGTGGCTTTGGGTGGCACGGAGACCTCCCCCACTCCTGGTTGCCTGACAGGACTGTCAGTTGTGCAAATTCTCCATCCCAAGAGGTCACACTGTCTCAGTGGCAGCCCCTCTTTGTGGTCTCTTTGGAATGCAAAAGCCCTCCGAGGTGGGAGAGGAGCTCGGCAGTGCTGTGGAAACATCCAGCGTGTGTCACCGCCCCTGTGAGCTTCCCAGCTAAAGAGCTGGGGGCTTCATCTGCACCACTTGCTGATTTATTACCACATGTGTTCAAGATTCATTAGTGTTGTGCTGTCACAATCAATGGAGAGCACATTTTAAATTCATACGAGGAGCCCAGCTGCAGAAGAAATGGTGCCCTCTGACTTGCAGTGATCAATCACAGCTAAGGAAAACACCTCATACAGAGAGCTGTAAAGCAAGCAGAAAGAGTGCAAAACCTACTTATCTTGGAAGGGACTCTGCCACATTCCTGGCCTGGTGTGAATAAAAACCTCACCCTTTTCCCTGAGATGTGAAAATGTCAAAAAGCTTCCAATTTTTAGGCTGGCAATGTAGGCACCTCTGAAATGCAAATGTGTTGATGGTAAAAAATGTTTCCTCCCCAGGACCCTCCAAGAAAGATCAACTTTATCCCCATTTTATTGAGGGGTAAACGATGCTGCAGGTAGAACTGGCTGCTGATTTTGACTGGCTGAAATTTCAGCTGCCTTGCTGTTGATACTTCACTATTAGACCACATCAGCTCCCCACTCACTCAGGATTTTCAAAGCTGTCCAGTGCAGTGTTTGGGCTTGTAAATGCTCTCCTGTCCTGCAGAGAGTATTTGAAGGCCTTCTCAAAGTTACACAGAATAAAGGATTTTTGGCCAGGTTTTCCCAAAGTTTCCTGACAGGCCTGTGGCAAGAACAGGAGAGAAGCCTGTTTTCTTGATTCCTCATTTCCTTAAGCAGAAAACACTCTTTGCATCCCAAGCCTCCCTGACCAATGCACAATAATGAGACCGGGAAATTCCGGAGGAGCTGGAAATACCAAGGGCACAAATCCTCAGCAAGCCCTCTGAGAAATACAGAGCACAGGAGGGGGAGACAAGGAGGGCAGCGCTGCTGGGAACGACCCAGATCGCTGTGGAGATGTGGAATTCCTGGGGAAGCTGTGGAAGCAGGTGGAGGGAGCGGGATATCCGACCAGGAGCGACAGGAAAGTCCCAGCACAGCGAGAGTGCGGCATATGGAGGAGGCCCAGAGCAGCAGCAGGAGGAGAGCTGAGGGGGCAGTTGACAGGAAGAAATCCAGCCATGTGTGTGCCAGCATCTTCTCCGAGCACCGCTGAGCGCGACGGACCACGTGCGCGTTTCCTCCCTGCGGAGCGGAGGCAGCCGAGAAGGGAAGCGGGTGAGGGAGTGGGAGAGGGGCTCGGGGGGGGACACGTGAGCTGAGTACCCGGGTTCCTCCTCTCTTGCTTGCCACGGGGTGATGTTTTTGTTCCTCTCGCGCTGTTGGCAAAAATTGGTAACCAAGTGAGATGTGGAGGGGGGTTCTACGCGAAGGTTGAGATAACATTTTCTGATCCAGCCGGGAACAGTTGGCTGTGGGTGGTGGCTTGTCACCAGCCCTGCCAGTTCTAATCCAGATCCCAGTTTTTCTCATTCTCTCAGCTCTGGAGTGAAGAGCCTTCCCTACAGCTTTAATTTCCTGCAGGGGTTAATCCCATGGTCAGTGGTAGCTCAGGCCCTTAATCCTTTCTCTCGGTCCCTTGACAGAAGGACTGCAGCAGCTTCTGCCCTGGCAGGTCTGACAACCCTGCTGCTCCCAGTTCCTCCTCTACACCCCACGAGCATCCTCCAGCTCCCTGGCATTTAAAACGCCGCTCCCCCCTTCCTGGCAAGCCTACCCCGGGGGTGTGGGTGGGCGGTGCAGCCAGGAAAAGGTTGCAGGCAGAGAAGACAGCTTGGTGGGAGAACCCTGGTGCTCTGGTCCTCCTTCCCATCACTACTGCGCTCACAGGTGTTTCCTGCACTTCATGGCTGGACGGTGCTCTGAGTCCCAAAGTATTTTCCTTCTTGTTTTTGTTCAGGTGGTGTCCAAGAAGAAGGGTGTGTATGGGCCCACATTTGTGAAGGATTCTCTGAGGGGTCAAAAATTTTAGCACGGCCCAGTACCTTCCCTGGGTCTCCTGCTTTGAGCCAAAGGGTGCAGCAGGTCTTTAAGAGGGAAGATGCCAGCCTGTCTGAGATAAGAGATACGTTTGCATGCACAGAGTAGTAGATGGAGGTGCATCCATTTAGCAGCAAGATAGGAAAACGTAAGTTTTTAATCAATATAAGCTCTGTTCCTGCAGCATGACCAGACTGCCAAATCAAGGGGCTTCCAGATCAATACCAAGAGACCCCTGGCACATCTTATGGGGGTCAAGGCACTTCAGCCATGAGCCTTTCTCCTTGTGGTTTCTCATTCCAAAAACCAGGCACACTTTTGCAAGCCTGAGTGATCCCTTGCACACAAAATGCCCCACACTTGGTGTTTCCCATCATTCACTCCTGCATCAAAAACTGGGTTTGCTTTTTTCATTGCCTGCATTTTGAAATACACTGGGCCCTTGGGCTCACTGGCCTTCCTTGTTACTCTTGTTACTCTTCTGGTGGAGAGGCCAGCGTGGTGAAGAACTGCTGCCACCAAGGCTGCTCCCCTTTTCCTCACTCCCCTCGCTGGCTGTGCTTCCCTGGGTGCCAGGTTCCCAAAATGCGCTGTCACTTTGGCAGCTGGAGCAGGAGGAGAGAGAGGATGTAGAAAACACTAGAAAAAATGGAAGAACTTAACGAAGGTGTCACAAGGCTGTGCCCTGGGCATGTCCAGAGGTGCAGGGACCATCTGTGCCTGCACAGTGGTGGGGCAGAGCACGAGATGCTGGCAGCAAAAATCCCCTCAGCTCTTATCACAAGGGGATGGGCGACCCAGCGTGCACAGAGCTCCTGGCAGACCTCCTGAGGAAAGGCTGACTCTCAGCATTCCCACACAATGCTTTTTTGCTGGACTCTGAAGGAGACCTTTTCCTGCCTTAGTGGCTTGCAGAGACCTGTCTCACTGGGTTGCCACTGTGGCACGAGGTTGCTGGTGCTGCCTGTAAGAGCCTGGAGCTGTTCTGCTGCCCCATCGCCCCCATCACCTTCCCAGAGCATCCCAGAGGGGCAACCCTGCAAAGTGCACACAAACTGCAGGGATCTGGGCTGCTCCTTCAGCTCCAGGGGTGCCTGTGGACCTCTTGGACACATGTGTGCTTTTTACAAGCTGGGAACTTTGCCTGTAGCCCAACAAGACGTGGTGACAGCCCTCCCAACGCAGAGCTCCAGCCAGGATCCTTGGGTGCATCTGGGTTAGCGCAGGGATCACAGCCCCCTGCTGCAGAGCCTGCCGAGGCTGAGGCAGGGCTGCAAACCTGATGTGACTTTAGTTTTCTGCAGGCTGTGCAGCCACAGAAGAGCTAGCTTTATGGCAAAGTTGACGTCCCACGGAAATCTCTGGAAGCGGTGTGGAGAGCAGGGCCCAGCTCCAGCCCCGGTGCCCCTCACAGCAGAGTCACAGCAGCACCACGCCCTGCTTTGGGCACCAGGGATTCTCCCCAGCAGGGGAAAGGCGGCCCAGGAGATGAGTGCCAAGCCTTTAGCAGCTCCTCTCCAGCCTCGGGGTGAGGTCTTGCTTTTTTATCCCTTGTGTGAGAGCGTGGTTCGTGGGGAAGGAATCTCCCCGGCCCCCTTGGAGTGAGGAGGAGTGTGGTGGCAGGGCATGCCTTCCAATAACAGCCTTTTCTTGCAGTCAGTCGGCAAGTTCTGACCTCTGTGGCTTCGGTGTAAATTTGAGTCTCAGTCCTTCCTGTGATGGGCGTGGGGCATTGCAGTGCATAGATAATTACAGTCTCTTGTTTTCCCATTGATGAGAATATAACGAGGAAATTGTCATTTTCGTTAAAAGAAGAAAAAAAAAATTGCCATAAGATAAAATGGGCTTGCAAAGCCAAGGACTTCAATATGAGCTTATACTTGCCCAGCCCTCACTCAGCCACCTGCGTGGATGCAGCACAGCTCTGCCTTTGCTTACCCAACCAAGAGCTATTTCTTTCTTTCACAGGACCTTGTCCCGCGCTCAGTGCAAATGACACATGATACTCAGGCTAACAGTGAGGACGGTGTAAGAAATAAGGCTGTTTTTACACGGTCAGAATTAAATATTAAACCACGGTTTTGGCAGGAGGCCGCAGTCTGTACATTCCCAGTTTTGTGGGTGCCCAGCATGAGACCCTGGGGGCCATTTTGCAGAACTGCTGAGCACTCGCAGCTGTTTTTAGCCAGCAAACTGGTACGATCTCAAGGACTCAGGAGCACCGGGAGCCAAGAGGTCCCAGGCTCTGGCCCTGCACCTGCTGCTCCTTCCCCGTGTGGCTAAAAAGGGAAGTCTCCTTTCCCTTCGAAAGCCAGGAAAACAACCACTGTCTCTTCCCTCATCGGGAGCATAAATTCTCCATCAGCAACTGTAGCTGCTAACGTCTTCAGAGCACCACAAGACAATGAACAGTGATGTATTGCCTGCAGGGCTTGCTTGCCAGGCAGTAAACAAATAGAACAGGCACACATTTTGCAGTACAAAAAAAAAAAAAAAAAAAAAAAAGGACAGCCCCCTGCTTCACTCCTTGAGCACCATGTAGCCAAGTACCCTGAATGAAGCACCTCATGAAAATACAGCATGTGATCCTACCAGTCAAGGACTGCAACCCGGTGCAAGTGGCACACTGCCTCCAGTACCAGTATTTCCTAACTTTCAGCTGCTTGTTTCTGCAATGTGAATGGTATATTTCACATAATCCAAGCCCTCACAGATGAAGCAACTTTTCCTCCCATCTCTTGAGTCTGGAATTGTACTAGTTTATAGGAAAAAAAAATAAAAAATGCACACCTTCTTACTGTTATCATATCCTCAGTCACAGAAAGCCTTGGTGTGAGGCAGCATTTTGGTGAAGCCACAGCAGGAATAAGGTATGTGTGACAAGGAATCTCCCTGCAGCAGGAGAAACATCCCAGAACTCCCACTCCCTCTTCTTTCCACTGAGTGCTGAGCGTGTGTCATGGTGTAGCACACTGAAGCATTACCCAGCTGGCAGGAGCATCCCAGTATGGTCATCTGAGTGATGGTTTGAGCCACCCAGGACTGGGACAGTTGTCAAGCACTGTAAGCAGCTGCTTGTAACCAAACATGGCAAGTGAAGGAAACTGCCTGCTCTGTCTTTTGCCTCAGCAACAGGCAAGAGCTGAAGAGTCACCGAAGAACTACCCAGAAATGCCCTCCCACAGGCTTCAGCCTCTCCCCATCCTGTTCCAGCCTCTGTTGCTCCCTGAATGCTCCTGTGCAGGTGTCCTTGTGGCCCCGTGCTGCTGCTGACCCTCCCAGCCCTACTGAGACACAGCTCTGCCTTCATCAGGCTTCTGTGGTGCAGAAGAGCAGAGAAAATCCTTTCTGCATCAGGCTTTAAAAAAAGAAAAAAAAAAAAAAAAATAGCCAGAGGGAGGGCAGGAAGCTGGAGTAACTCTTCAAGATGTCTGAGCTGAGTGCACCTTGCTAGCATGTGACATTCACTTTGCTGGAGGAAAGGGTAAAGCTATGATCTGGTATAAAAATTGCATAAGAAGGCTTCCCCCCTTTCTCTTTGCCCCTTTGCTGAGGATTTACCATAATTCCTCTGAGTGGACAGGATGCACTCGTAGAGGCAGCGCTGATGTCTGACAGGGAGACAACTCCCGCAAGCCTTTCGCTCATGTGGAATAATTCCCTTGCAAATGTTGTTTGCCCACAGCAGTCAGAGGAAGATCCACGCCCCCACCCCAGCCCCCAACAGACCTGAGCAACAAAGCTCAGGAGAAAAATGGTCTGCAGGAGGAAGGCTTCCTTCTCCTCACTGCTAGGAATGTCCCCTGCTTCGGGACAAGTCGCTGTCTGTGTTTAAGGGTCCCCTGCGTTTAAAGGGTTTCCTTCTGCAATAGCAGCTGCTTCTGTCCTTCCCCGAATGAGATCCTAATTTCTCTCTCCATCCTTGAGTGGCAGGGCAGTGCTGTGTCCTGCCCGCTGCCATTGCCATCAGGGCTGTGCTGCATGTGGCACATTCGGGTTACCTGGCACTCCACGTGGTGGGCCTGGGGCCCGGCTTGGTCCTGACCTGCTTGGAGCAGCAGCTTCAAATACCTCCTCTCCCCAGATCACAGAGATCCAGTCTGACATGTCTCCCTTAATTAGCAGGAGATGCAGGGCCAGTAATGAACTGGTCAGGCAGAGGGAGGAGGAGGGGGCACAATGCACGTGTCTGTGCATGCATGTGTGTGCACACACACAGAGGGTAACGCTCACATACAAATACCCCTGCCCACAGCGTGCTTCACCTGCCTCATTTGGGACCTCATTCTCGCCCTCTCCTCCCAGTCAGGGCTGGAAAAGGCTGTGAAGCTTCTCTGTGCTGTGCCTTCCACCCAAAAGTTCAGAAATCACAGGTTCAGCCTGCGGAGATGCTGAAAGCCACTCGGGGCTTATTTCTGGCTCTACTTGTGATCTGGCATCCTTCACCTCATGTCCTGTGGCCGTGTCCGTGAGCACACACCCCACAGCCTTCCACACGTACACCCCCGTCGATCCTAGAGCACTGAGTGCTGAACCTGTTCGGTTTGGGTCCGTACTTCTCCATTTTAGGTTGTTCTTAGACAGCAAAATGAGAGCCAGCAAAGCCATCACGAGTGAGGCGAGCGCGGCTGACCGAGGAGGGCACAAAGGGCCAGGAGCTGCCCGGGTGAGCCCAGCACGGAGCTGTCAGCCTCAGAGCTGCGCCTGAGCCGCCCGTGGTGCGAGGAGAGCCGCGGTGCCGTTCTCAGCCGGGAGAAGTCGCTCCCCGGCTGCCCGCACCGACCCCGGGCTGGAAGCGGAGCCGACAGGCTCTGCAGCGGGGCTGGCGTTCGGCTGTGCCGGGGAATCTCTGCCCGTCGGTGCGGCACCGCGCACGGAGCTCCTGCCGCACCCTGCGCCCCGGGGAGCCGCGGGCCCGCTCCCCTCGCCCAGCCGGGGATGGGGGAGCGCCGAAGGGACGCGCCTTCACTTACCTCTCCCGGGCAGGAATGGACCCTCCCGTGAGAACGGCGGCTCTCGCAGCCCTCTGCAGCCCGTACGATCCCGGAGCGAATCCGGCAGCGAGTGCCGCTGTCGGCCGGGCTCTCGGCGGAGCCTGGCTGGCAGCAGCCCTCCCTAGCCAGCCTGGAGGGCAGGGAGGCACAGCGAGACGACAGCGTGGGAAAGGGGCCGTAATCCTCCGTGAATGATAAACAGGGGGAGAGGGAAGGAGAGGGAGAGAGGCGGGAGAGGGAGCGACTGCGCGCGGGGAAGCGACAGCTGGGGGTACATCTGCGATGGCAGCAGCGCACGCACGGGAACGCGCACAGACAGCGCAGAGGAGTCACCCCGCCGGGCAGGCAGGATCTGCTCCCAAACACCCAGAGGAAGGAGCTCGGCAGGCTTTCATTCCTCTCGAGGCATCCCGGAGAAAGGGCAGCTGCCGTCAGCCCCTCTCTCGCCCTCATCCCGCCCTCGCTGCCATCCCGCTGCCGCAGCCGAGGGGCTCCGGGAGGGCTCAGGAGATGCCGGGCGGGAGGAGCTCCCCACGGCCCCTCGGGAGCTGCATCGGTCACGCACAGGTTAGCAGGGAAGGCACCGAGCTGAACAGTCCCTCCCCTCCCTCCATCTCTCCGCTGCTACGGCGGATGACAATAAACTCCGAGAGAAAGGCGTCGGGATGAGAGGGGACGAGCCCTGGCTTTGTACCGGGGCGAGGGGAGCGGCGGCAGCGATGGGGAGAAGCCGGGGGGCTCGGGAGAGCGGCACCCCCGTTCCCAGCAGTGCTGCAGAGACCGTGCTGGGGAGGCGGTGTCCGGCAGGGACACAACCGAGAGGTGCCCGCGGTGGCAGCACAACCCTGCGGCTGCTGCCTGGGGGATCCAGGGAAAACTTGGGCGGTGCACTTAGGGATGTTAGGGATAAAGGGAATGGTGAAAGATCCACGGTTGGTTCCCCTGGACTTTGGGGGCAGTGCAGAGTGTGTTCAGCCACAGGTGCGTGTGTCAGGTGCGGTGACACCCATCAGTGACTGCATTCCCTGCCCTCCCTGACATCTCCTGCTGCCACAGGGATGCAGGAAGCAGCCAAACCCAGCCCGCTACCTCCGCTGGGACTTCCCCTGTGCTCTCCCATGGGCTCCTGGAGCCTTCCCCCCAAAATCAGACCCTTATCTTGCCTTCCTCCATCTCGATCAGGACCTCTGTAGCTTGCATTTGCAAGAATCACTCTTTTTGTTGATCTACCTAAACTGCCCCTTCTCTCAGTTCCAGTATCAGAAACAGGCTGATTTGGGGCTTCTTGTTCATTTTAATTTGGCTGGAAGTTATCTTTTTAAGTAAAATTCGTAGAGGGCTCAAAGTAAAATTTCAAGTTACTGACTCGAGAGGGAAAATAAGAATATTTCAGAAACAGGGAGTAGAGGATGCAAATGGATGGTACGGGCATGGCTGTTCCGCTGTTCTGGTACCTTCCATTTGAATCACAGGTTTTATGTAACTCTTGGACCAGCTGCCATGAGAACAGGTTGTGAATGGCACGGTAAATCTCCACAAGCACTCTGCAGGGTACCACCCCGAGACTTTGCTGTGCCTTTTTGTTGTGCTGCAGGCCCAAGAATTAAATCTTGGGGAAAGCTCCTTAAGTGAGCAACATATGGATAATCAAAGAGAGAAGGCAGAGACTGCAGGCAGAAAGAGAGGCAAGCAGAGGATGAGCTAATGAAGCAGGCATGCTCAGCAGAGGGATGAGCAGGTGGAGGCGAAGGCTCGTCTCTCCACGCTGAGCGGCAGTGCCCGGCTCCAGGGAAGCCCACTGCAGCCACGGCTTGGCAGGCAGCGTGGGGAGCGGGCACAGCTTTGGGTACCGTGATGCCACCTGTGCCAGGTGCTTTATTGCATTGCTGGGCTGCTGCAGTGCCACAGGTTGCTTGCATACGAGTGGGAATAAAACGATTAACCGTGATTTCTCTGGGGGCCCCGCAGCGGCCACTCATCATTTCACGGACCTCAGATCTCCCCGCCGAGCCAGCATAGCCTTTGCTACCAGAGCAAAAAGGTTCATTAGCAATCTGTTATTCTTTGGAACAAGCACAGAGGAGTTTATTCCAGTTTTGGATTTTTTCACTCACTTGAGCTATAGCATCATCCTTATGTCAGACTGAATCACTGCTTTCCTCCTTTCTCCTTGACCTCACCGGCAGCGTGAAGATGCACAGATGACTCTTTCTTACTGGCACTGGGGGGTTGATTGTGGCCTGCTTCTCCTCAGCTCCCATGTCTTACTCAGGTCACCCAAATGTGTGAACGTTTCTTACAGTTCTTGCCAGTAGCTGCCATTTTCTGTCCTTACCACTGTCCTCCAGCACAACCCCCGAGGTTTTCTTCTCTGTCCAGGCTGGGTATGTGCTACTTATGCCTCCTGGGCAGAAGTAAGGATTTACAACCAGGGGCTAATTGTTCTTCTCTGAAGAACAATTTGAGGCCAAGTGTTCCCGCTGGCAAACACAGGAGCCACGGAGCAAGTCTGCATTGCAAGGTTAGTTACAGAGGTATCGACTCCTCTTCAAGTCTCATGAAAACTGTATGTGCTGGGTGCTGCTCAGTCCCATTGATGTGATCTGCTGCGATGAGGGGAATGGCTCCTTCTTGAGATGGTTTGGAAGGACGGATTTATTTAAAGCTACGTACCGAATGGGGTGCGTGGGCCTCGTGGGACTCAGCAGCAGCGGCACCGCTCGCCTGCTGTCATGGAGTGCCAGTTTGTCAGCAGGGGCACCCAGCCAAACCATGCCTGCCCCAGCCTCGCTGAAGCTGAGGAATCTTAGGCCAGACTCAGCCCTGTCCTTCCTCTGTTGTTTGCATTCTTTGTCCTGCCTGGTTTGTGCTCTGTGAGGCTTCGGGCAGTGCAGCTCTACGGAATCGTTCCTTTCCCCCACAGACAGGAGGAGGATTCAGTTTACAGCAGGGAGAGCTGGATGAGAAACGTGCCTCGGATACACGGGGTTTGTGAGATGTACCAGCAGCAGGAGTGTGACAAGGACACTGGTATGAAAGGCAGAGCTGATGGGGGTGCCAGGGTCTCTGTGCATGAGGCAAGAAAATACACCATTGCATACTCCAGTTTTAATTCATACCCATCTGAATTAGAGCATCAGATCATACCGTTAGCTTAAAAGCACCCACACGGCATGATTCAGATTTAAAGGATCTGCTCCCCCCCTTTGAAGCTCCTTCTAATTCAGAGGAAATCTGTAGAAACAGCAACACTTCACCCTCCTGATACTGGTGGCTGTGAAAAAAAGGCTCCAGATTGTTACCCTGGTTTTTCTGAGCCTTTTGATTTTCTTAAATGGAGTCAGATCTTTTTAGTTATTGTACAATATTAAGAGCAGTTTTCTACCTTTTTCCCACAGATGTAACATAAACAAATCCCTTGTTTTTCATTCTCTGTCCTTTGTTTGCGTATTTCTAACCTGAAAACAATTGTAACTGACGGCTGGTCTGGCCACTGAAGCTGAGGGGTGGAAACCCCAAAAAGCCAATCTTCTGCTAGACCCACAAATGTATAAAAAGTAAGAAATAAACAAAGGGGTCTCTTCTCTCTCCGCTCTCTCAGCTGGGAGCCGGATCGGAAGGACCTCTGCGAAAATCTCTTGCCTCTGTGTGACTGCTTTGTGTGTCTCAGTGACACCGGATCTCCCTCCCTGTATTTCTTTTTCTCCCTCACTTGCACTTTATATTCTATTTCAAGGTCCTGCTCGAGGCCGTAATTCCTCCAGAGCTCTTGGATTCCACTAGTTGCCACGCAGCCCGGTTGTTCCCCATCACCGTGCCAGGCTGTGCACGACTGCGCTGGTTGCTGTGTGCTCGTGGGCAGCCAGCCCAGGGACAGCCAGCCTGTCCCGTCAGGGACACCCTGCACCCCTCCCTCCCCTCTGCAACCCTGCCTTGATGCAGCAGCATGGGGCTGGGGATCGGAGGGAAATTAAGCCAGGAAATGAGGACACACTTCGTTAAGAAGCACGCGCGCAGGGTTCTGCTGAGCCCGCCGCGCGCCAGGCTGGGAGCAGGTAACAAATCGCTGTTGGTGATCGACACTTCCTGTCAGGCGGCATTCCTAATTCCGTGCTTTTGTAGCGGCTTAGGAAAAACCTAAATCTCTGCGGTTCCCCCTTGAGACAGGTGGGTTTTCAAATTAATCCCTTCCTCACTGGCCTACTTTATTTCTGATTGATGCTGCGTGGTGCTGGAGTTGAGGCCGGGGAGATCACAGACACCCGTTCTAACCAGGCAAATCTGAAAAAGAAAAAGGCAAAAGCTCATGCCACCCCGGGGGGCTTGGGGGGCATTTTTTGGTTGTTGGCCTGTTTGTAGCTTCGTAGTGTTTAGTGTGAGGGAAGCCTCAGTACCTCAGCACAGCCAGTGTCCCCTTCTCCTGTCCCTTGTTAAACCTCTGCCTCTCACTTGGCAATCCGACTCAGCGCTACGATTCACACCTGGAAGTGTGACTTGAATATTCACTCCTCTTTTCCCAACGTGGATTTGTCTTTCATGCTCCTCTTTTGATGCTCCCCTCCTTTTGTTTCCTGCAGCGGTGGGCGTGCAAATAAAGCTGGATTTGCTGCAACGCAAGTTTTGGATGGCCATGCAACAGGTAGGAGCACCAGGGGTGACGCAGAGACACAATTCGATGCCGTGTCCCATCACATGCGATGGCATTTTAACGAGGCCTTTGGTGGGGTTCATATTAAAAGATTTATGGTGTAGATCAGTCTGAAGTCACACGTTTCTGCAATCCTTTGACGGCACCAACGCCGTGTGAGCCGCGAGTCTGTTCTGCAGGTGCCGTGGTGGCAGCGTCAGCATCCTGGTGTTAGGAAAATTAATCCATGAACACCAGAGGTTTATATCCAAAAAGGAGACAGAGGAGTCCTTTTACTTTATTGGAATAAAGGGAGAGGCCATGGGGCATTTCCCCTGGGGTCTCTCAGTTTTTCGGAGGACGCAGCCTCCTTTTTATCCTGATTTCCCGGCTGCATTTCCCTCTCTCTTTCCCCATTGGCTGAGGGACTTGAGAGGTACAGACTTCCTGAAATGCCTAAGATTCCCCTTCTAATGTATAGCCCCTCTAATTTTTAATTCTTATGGGATTTATGGGGTTTTCCCCATTGTTGCTTTCGTCTTTCCATATCCAATTTCATTTATAAACAAATTGAAGGCAAGTATCTTCTTTTCCATCCATCCATCAGTAGAATCCTTCCCATTGTTTCTCTTATCTCTCAGTGCCAGTCTTATCTACCAGCAGACCCAGGGCTTGTTCGTAAAGACAAATCTTGTCATTCCTCTCACTGGCCTGGCATTAGCTCTGCTGCATGTGACACATTTATTGTGGAAATATGCTTGTGCTCATTCAGCCTTTCGGAAATCTCGTGGAAATCTGCAATTTTGGGCACACAGGAAAAAAAAAAAAATCTACTGCCTCCTCTTATCATCTTGATAATGCTAACAAAACATTACCGACTTGCCAAAATAAAATGTATATGCTACAGGGATAAGCTTTTGGTGTTGTCCTAATATTAGATACTCTTCTGGACTGAAAGAAGTGGAATAATTAAAGCAACTCCCCTGGTCTGGGGAGCAAGGAAAATGAAACACCTTTCCTTCCCACCCAGGGGCTTTCTCCCCGGGCTTTGCTCTCAGGGAGATCTGCTGGAGGGCCGAGCGTGACAGGACCGCAGCAGCACGCAGCAGAAGTGGCTCCGTGCTGTCAGGAGAGGGAACTGTCATCAGGCAGGGATGGCAGAGAAGGTGGGAGGGCAGGAAGCCGCCCTGCGGAGGCAGGAGCATCCTCACAGGTGAATCACATGAACCCAACCTGAGCCGCAAAGGTTTCTGCAAAGCACGCGAGCACATCCTCAAACAGCAACAGAGAGCTTGGTTTCAAAAACCCTGCTCAGGGCAGTTCTCACACCAAGAAGCCCCCATGGGTGTTTAGTGAGGCTGGGAGGCTTTATTAGAGCAGGGGAAGGAGGTCTGTGTGCCAAGCGGCTGCGAGCCCTGGCCCTGGCAGGCGCTGCTGTGGGAAAAGGCTCCGTGTGGTTTCCCAGGACGTGGGCGCCGTTGGACAGAGGAATGGCTAACAGATTTTGTCTTCTCTCTCCCTCTCCTGCCTCACTGATGCCGTGCTGCTCTGGATGTCCACGCCGTGCCTCCCAGCCCAATGACAGTGATGTAAGTAGACAAAAGCCGGGGACAGGGAGGCAGCCCGGCACAGCTTGGCTTCCTAATCGTGTCATTTGTGTGCCAGCGTGTTACAGGCACTGTCCCCCGTCTGTGGCCACTGGAGAGGGTCCAAAGCTGTCACAGGCTCTGTTGTCTTCACAGTAATTAAGTGTCTTTGGCAAAGCTCAGCGTGCTCAGGGTGGCAGAGACCTGAGCAGCGGCAGGAGGATGCTGTGGGGTAGGCTGGTCCCTGGGGAGGGAGCTGTGCCCGTGGAGCAGCAGATGTGGTCTCAGAGCAGCCAGGGAGCACAGGCTCAGCTCTGCCCCATCTCAGGGGCTCCATGCAAGCTGCCAGTGCTCTCAAACCAGGGTCCTGGCCGTGCTGCTGCTGTTGTAGGGCCAGCCCAGCCCCAGGCACTGCTGGAACTCCTGCACGTCTGGACGTGCAGTGGCAGTGAGACCCAGCCCTCACACTGCTGAGGGAGGTGTGTGAGACACGAGCCCTTCTTGTGGAAAACCACTGTGGTTCACCTGGGCTTCTGTTCTGCTATCTGAGCCCTGGGCTGTGTGTTTGTTATCCCCCGAGGCCATAACTGTGGTTTGTTGTGACCGTGTTTCTGTGCTGACCGAAGGTGTGTTTGTTATCCCCCAAGACCATAACTGTGGTTTGTTGTGACCATGTTTCTGTGCTGACCGAAGGTGTGTTTGTTATCCCCCAAGACCATAACTGTGGTTTGTTGTGACCATGTTTCTGTGCTGACCGAAGGTGTGTTTGTTATCCCCCGAGGCCATAACTGTGGTTTGTTGTGACCGTGTTTCTGTGCTGACCGAAGGTGTGTTTGTTATCCCCCGAGGCCATAACTGTGGTTTGTTGTGACCGTGTTTCTGTGCTGACCAAAGGTGTGTTTGTTATCCCCCAAGACCATAACTGTGGTTTGTTGTGACCGTGTTTCTGTGCTGACCGAAGGAAGGAACCTGCCAGGGTGAAGCACACGGCCACCCCTAGGAAATAAAGCAACCACGTCCTGCCTTGTGGTGAGGCAGGGGTCAGATGGCGCTTATAACTGCGGATGAAGGAATTTTTTCAAACCATCATCCCTAGAGTCTCAAGACGCCAGCTGGATTCAGAACACGTGGTATTGCAAAGCTGTGGGGTTTGAAACAAACTCAGGCATCCACAGACCTCCTCTAAACAGAGGGACAGAAAACCGGTTTTGTTCTGCAAAGCTCAAGGGGGGAAACAAATTCTAACTGAAAGTTACGGTCTTGTTGTGGTCTGGAATGGCCAATTTACCTCTTGTTACTGAGAATCACCCAGAAGGGGGGTTGGCCTTTATGCCTGAGGGTTTTGAGCAAGCAGTGGGTAGCTGGCTGAGAGCAGACGGGCTGTGTGCTATCCCCGTGTCCTTCCCTGACCCCAGAAAACCTCTGGCAGGAGGGGGACTCCATGCACAGAAAAGGCAACGCCGTGTCAGCTTTCCTCCCTCTGCTACTGGAGAAAATGGAATTAAACACCAGGCAAAGAGACAGACAGTCAAACTCGGAACAGCTGTGAAATCAATAAGCACCTGAAGGGCTTTGTTACTCAGCACTTAACCCCTCGTGTCCCCACCCAGTTCAGTGCTGTGAAACGCATGTCAAGGCCACTAGAGAAGTTCTAAATGAAAGAAATGGATGGTGCCTTGGGCTACGTGTGCACCATTCACATCCTATTTTATCATTAGCTGTCTGGAGAATAAAGAGACCAACAGCAACAACAACAAAAAAAAAGGAGAAGAACTCTGATCTAAAATAGCATGCTATGTTCTTAGTCCGGATGCTGAAATGCACGCTGCTTCCTCCCTGGTGCACAGTGACCTTTGCTTTCACCCTTTCTTCACGAATGCCTCCTCTGCTGGGAGCGCACAGGAGCTGCTGGGAGCGTGTCAGGAGGCAGGGGCAGGATCTGAGCCCTCGGGAAAGGGGATGCTGCCCGGAGAGGAGGGCAGCTGGAGTGGCTGACCTGGGGGTGGCGGGCGTGCTGCTGTCCAGCCTGCCCTGTGGAAATGCCAGCAGAGCTGTCTGGGATGCCGCTTGGAAACCTTTAGCCCGGCAGTCCCAAGGGAGAGGCGGTGAGAGGAGCCCGTGCCGTGTGCTGGGGCTGCTCAGCGCAGGTGGAGCTCTGGGAGCCCCAGCGAGAGCCTGGGACCTGGCACCGACCCTTGCACGACAAAGGGGACAGGTGGCACACGGGTGTGCAAAGGGGACGTGTGGCACACGGGTGTGCAAAGGGGACAGGTGACACATGGGTGTGCAAGGGGACACGTGGCACACAGGTGTGCAAAGGGGACAGGTGGCACACAGGTGTGCAAAGGGGACAGGTGGCACACAGGTGTTCAAAGGGGACAGGTGGCACACAGGTGTGCAAAGGGGACAGGTGGCACACAGGTGTCCAAGGGGACAGGTGGCACACAGGTGTCCAAGGGGACACGTGGCACACAGGTGTGCAAAGGGGACGTGTGACACACAGGTGTGCAAAGGAGATGTGTGACACACAGGTGTCCAAGGGGACACGTGGCACACAGGTGTCCAAAGGGGACACGTGGCACACAGGTGCCCAGAGGCCACCTAGAGACACAGCAGGAGCAGCTGTCCCGTCAGGACAGCCCCAGACGGTCACAGCACGGACTGGGAGGGTACAAAAGCCTCAAAAGTTCCCTTGTTCAGGGCCCCTCCTCAGAGGCACCGGCTTGAGCTCTGTCTGCGTCGCTGCAGCGTTAATAAATTGCTTTAAGGTTCCGGATGCCTGAGACCCTGTGTGGGAAACCTGGAGCCAGGAGAACTCCTCTGGCTGATGGGTGTGGGGTGCATGGGCGGTGAGGCAGAGACTGTGGGGTCACTGCAGCTGCTGCTGCCTCAGCCCCAGCGGTGAGAGGCTCTGCTGGAGGGGGGTGACTGCCAGAGAGCTCAGCCTGGGGACGTTCCTCCAGCCCAGCGTTAACTCTCTGCTCTCCCCCTGCAGTGCAGCGGCGTGGACGGCGCCTGCCCGCTCAGCTGCCAGGATGATGTGAGTTACTGGGCTTCTCCTCTCTGCCGTGATGGGTGTGACCGACCACCCGCTCTGTGGACATCTCTGTCTGTCCCCAAAAAAAGGCATTGCCTCTTGTCTCCTCCTTGCACAGCTGGGGCAGGATCTCACACTAATGAGACAAATCTGCGGTTTAGGTCTCCCCCAGCCGGGCCGGGGCAGAGACAGTGGGATTCCAGCCAGGGAAAGTCCATCTCCTTTCAATCTGTCTCCCTGGCATCCCAGCTCTTCAAAAAAAAGTGGCCATCAGCATGACATGGCATGCTGGACACCTCTCTGTGTTTATGCCACTGCTTCAGCCAGGAATGTGTGGGACAGGAGCTCCTGTGCCCTCCAAAGGGAGATCACCAGAGATTTTTTTGTTGTATGTTCATATAGGGTTCTCTCTGCTTCCCAGTTTTTCCCAGCATGACCCAAAGGTTTTCATCTCAACTCTGTGCCTCCGTTTCCTGCTTTGCAGAATAGAAATGAGACACTCGGTGGTGGGGAGAGCGTTATTCCGTGAGTGGTTACAAAGCTCTGAAATCTGAAGATGGAAAGCATTAGATACCAAACCAGTGAAGAGAGGAACACTCCAAATATCCTGTCTCCTCCTGAAGGACGCCCTGCCCTGAGCGTGGCTCACAGCCTGCACAGGGCCCTGGCTGGAGACAATCTCTGGCACAGCTCACGAGCTCAGCACCTCAGAATGGAGGCAGGGAGGGCAAAGGGTTGTGTCAAACTCGTGCTGGCCGAGCTGTGGGGCTCGGCATGGGAACACCGGGGTGTTGCCATCATCACAAACCCACACTGCTCCATCCTGAGCACAATCAGGGAATAAAACGTCTTTAACATCGCTTCTCTTCCGTCTCTGCAGATCCTGAACTGCTTCCTCATTGACAACAACGGCTTTATACTTGTTTCCAAAATACCTGAAGAGGTAAGAGAGCAGAAGAGGAGGAGGAGAGTGGGGTTTGCTTGTTCCTGAATAACCCACCAGAGCTGCTTAAAACAAATGAAGCTGAATTGTGTAATAAGGGTGGCTGTGGTGTAATTAAATTCAACTGTGCGGTGAGGGGGAAGGCTCCCAGCAGAGTGACAGCACATCCTAGGTGAGGAGGGAGTTTGCAGTGATAAGGAAGGAACTAGTCAAAATATCTTTTGATCAGAAGAAAAGAAATTAGACTCGGTTCCCTTGGCACAGATGCTATTGAAAAATGATCTGAGACAGTCCCAGAGGGAAGGGACGGGAAGGGAAGGGAAGGGAAGGGAAGGGAAGGGAAGGGAAGGGAAGGGAAGGGAAGGGAAGGGAAGGGAAGGGAAGGGAAGGGAAGGGAAGGGAAGGGAAGGGAAGGGAAGGGAAGGGAAGGGAAGGGAAGGGAAGGGAAGGGAAGGGAAGGGAAGGGAAGGGAAGAGCACTCTTGAGTGCTTCTGAAGTCAAAGCAGACATTCTTCAGGAAAGAAAACCGGGGGGATGGTAAGAGCCAAATGCTCTAAGACAAAATAATTTAAGCAAATTGGAAACAGGAACACACCTAAAGAACTGGAGAATTTACTGAACTTGCAGAGGAGAAAGGAGCAAGGGGAAAGGCTCAGAATAGAAATAAAAATAAGATGTGACATCCTGGGCAGCTGGGTAAAGTCAACACTACCAGCCACTGTATGGCTCCACTACACTCCCCTGTTCTCTGCCAAATTCGCCACAGAGCTCCTTCTTTTCAAAATAATTAAACCCCACAGTTTTGGATGTCAGAAGGTGATATGTGGTAACAATCTCATAAACTACAAAGCAATAAGTCAATAGTAAGAGTGGGCTTAGAGAAGAAATGGGAAACAAAGGGGTTTTGTTAGTGACAGAATCGTGGAGTTTCACTAAAATTGCCATTGTACTGGAGTTAACAAATGCAGTTTGGGTATTTCCAAAAGGCAGTACGTCCAAGCCCAGAAATTACTTTCTTCAAGGCGTGACAAGCAGGTTGAAATGGAAATTAAGGTAACAGAGCTCCTGGTGGATGTGATTGGCACAAGCAGCACAGCTTCCAGAAGGAAGAAAACTTATCAGCTATAGTACTTTGAAAGTGTGGCAAAATCAGGAGATAAGGGAGACGAGATAACCTATTGCATTTCAGTTCTCTTCAGCCAGGAACAGAGTTCCTTACAAGAAGCTGGTGAAACAGTGAAGCGTGAGGTAGTGACCTTGATCTCAAAGTAGCTGGGACAGAAGAGAAAGAAGAAGAATTTTTAGATGGTTACTTAGATGGAAAACATCAACTGTATGAGTTCATGGTTTCCCACCTGGGCTTGGGTTGGTCAGCACATGCAGAATGGGCTGGCAAAAGGAGAAGGTGAGACTGTGCATTCTGCAGGCACTGCACAGTGAGTTCACACAGGCAGAGATGAGACTAGAGAGGCACAGAGCAAAACCAGTCAGGGATACCAAGGGGACACCAAGGGGAGCTCATTGTGAGGGATAACCAACCTGCTTTCTGTAGGAAAGCGAGAAGTGCCCTGCCCAGCACACTGAATAGTCATAGAAGTGTCCCTTCAATGATGTGGTGTGCCAAAAAAAAAAAAAAAAAAAAAACAGAAAAGCAAATAGAACTTGAAAAACGAGGTGGGGAAATGCTGTAGAAGTTGTGTTGGCTCCCTACTCTGGGAGGCCAGGTCCTGCTGACTGTTTGGGGTGGGCTGGTGGAATCAGGAATTGCTGTTCTCTCCTCTGACCCCCACGGCATTTTCCAAGATGCTTTACTGAGTCCTGTGACATGTGTCCATCGGTGAGGACAACTACCCCTAGCTACCGTGTCACCTGTGTGCCCTCAGCACTGCCCTCCCGTGTCCTGCTCTGTACTTTTTCCTGCATCTTATGGAAAATGGGTTTTCCCAAAGCTCACCTCTGAAAGATCTGACTAGCAGAAACATGGCATTAGAGTGGATTTGGGTCAGCTATAAACGTTATCCACATGCCTCCAAGATCAGGCATTTTGGCAAGCACCAGGGCTGTCCTCCTCCAGCTTTTACCTTCCCTGACCTCAGAGACTCCACCACTGCTTTTTTTTCTTTTTTTTTTTTTAATGATTTCTTTGTCCCGTTCCAGTTCCTGTTTTTATTTCCGTGGCACCATGAGTCTCCACACCATGAAACCCTACAGGAATCCAAGACAGCAGCACTGGATCAATATCCTGGGTTTCCCAGGATATTGCCTTTGCCACCTGGATGCTGCTGCATGGGATCGCTTGCTGCACTCCCTGCCCCATCCTGTCGTTTTTCCTCAAGGCATCCTTTAACATAATGCCCCAAAAAATCCTGCACCTGGATTTTTGCGGGTATTTTGGCTTTGCTGCCTGCCAGAGCTGCCTGCTGCCCGCACCTCCTTCCCTGGGTGACCACACTGGAAATCAGAGCAGCTTCCCGCAGGAGCAGCATGGCTAAGGCTCTGCTCTCCTCTGCCCTTGGGATGGGGGATTGGCTCTGATAACCTCTGCATGAAGGCAGCAGGCAGCTTACTGGCAGCTGGAAACCCCCATGGAAAAAGGACCGGGGATTTTAATGAGTGACAAGTAAGCTCCCTGCAGGATTACTCGGGGAAGAGCGCGAAATCTCTTAATTCGAGCTAATCTCCCCATCCAGTCTCACCCCAGAGGGAGCAAAGGGTTAAAACACAGAGCCAGGAGAAGGGACTGAGTGAGGACCAGGCGCTCTCGGAGGAAGGGAAATAAGTGGCAGGGTCAGGCTGTGCTGCAGGGAGGCTGCTCTGCGTTTCAGCCGTGCCCCCGCAGCCACCCCTGAGGTTTTGGCTGCCTCTCACTGCCAGTCATAGGCACAGCTGTGGATCACAGGTCCTGAGCTCCCTCGGGCTGCTGTATCCAGATGTTCCTCGCTCGCTAAACCTCTTTTTCCAGGATTGCTGCCTTCTGCCCCAGGCATTTTGCGGAGGATGTTGTGAGCTCTGCCCAGGTGGGACTGCAGGGGCAGGGTGCAGGGAGGCAGCCAAGAGGCCAAGATGCCACCAGAGCTCAGAGCTTGTGGGGAAGCAAGGGCAGGCTCTGTTTGAGCCAGAGGAGGCGAGAAGGAGGCTGCCTGCCTGCCCAAAGCCTGGGCAGTTTGGCAGATCCCGTTTGCCTATGGCTTCTGAGTGCACAAAAAGCGTAAATTGCTCGATCAGCCAGCAGAGCATGGATGCATGTGAGCAGTGATGCAGCCCTTGAGTCATACACGCTCTGGGTTGCGTGTTCCCTGCGCACAGCCTGCGCACGTGCCTGTGCCCTCAGCTGCAGGGGTGACACAGCGTGTGTCACACGGGATGCCAGCGCTCTGCTTCCTGCTGTCAGCCTCTGAAAGGGCAAGGAAACTCGTCCAGGGGTGGGAGGTAGGGGAACACAGCAGAGGCATGCCCAGGAGAGCAGCAGCCACTGCAGGAAGCAGCACGTAATGAGAGCTGCTTTACAAAATGCTGCTCCAGTCAGGACCGCTTCTGTTCCTGCCGAGTGATGCTCTTCCGTGCAAGCTTTGAGCGCTTTGGTGTTGGAGGCCAGTTTGCTGATGTCTCTCTGAGCACACTCCCTAGGCTGTACTCTCACTTGCTCTGATGGCTCCTCATTCTTGTACCTACACAAATGATGTCCTGCACGGAGAAATTCAGCCAGGCATCAGCATCTGTTGACAGCATGAGCCTCCCAGGCAGCCTGGCAGTGCCCCCTCTCCTTGCCCCACTGCCTGCAGCTGGCACCGTGTTAAATCTCACTGCTGGGTCTGCAGGCTGGTATGAAACGGAAGCAGCTGGCCCCTTCACCACCCTAATCAGATTGAAGAGCGAGGGAGGTGAAGAAAGTTAGTGCTTGCTCGGGCACATTTGAGTGTCTGAGACGATTACAGCCTAAATGCTCTAAGGGGAGTTGTGTTATGTATCAATTTATACGGTGAAATGACTCCTAAAGCCTTTTGGGAAGAGGCTCATAGCCATGTAACACTACTGTTAGGTGATTACCGTGTGATCTTAGGTCAATCTGCCTAAGAGTTCGGCCTTTTTTCGTGGAGATGTCCCACTCAAATAAAGGAAGTCATCTGCTAATACATCCTAAATGACTGCTAGTCTATCAGTGGAAAAGCAAAGCGTCCCAGACTCTGTGAATGCTTCCACAACACGTGGGAGCTATTTACTCTTCCAGGACCCATGAGCCAGGAAAACAGACGGAGGACAGCGCATATCCGCACTTTTATTATTTACAAACATTTCATTTACTTGCCTGTGAACAAAGTGGTGAACTTGACAGGTTTGAAGCATTTTTGCAGTAGATTCGTCATGGTTTAGTAATCAGGAAGGCCAGAAGTGTTTGTTTGAGGAAATCTTTAAAGCAGCAGTTGCCAGATTTGAGATTGTGTCTGTATTTGGGGTTACTGACCCCAAGGCATACATGGGACCAGAGGGCCACAAGCTCCACCTTTATTTTGGGTGTGCAAGCAGCACTGGGGGTTGTTGTCCCCCCCAATACAACTTAGTTCCAGCTATGCCAGCAAGCTACAGGGATTGGATGTGTTTGTGTTGTGCTGTTTGGGTTACTGCCTGCTCAGAACTCACACAGCAGCGAGCTGTAAAATTGCATTTGCCACCTAAATAAACCAGTACATCACACTCTGCCTGGGGGCCAGCTCACCTAGGGCAGCAGGGGAGCAGAGCTTCCCAAAACCACTGTGGCCATGGGAGGCAGAGGGGCTCAGATGGAAGACTCAGGCATTCAGAGAACAACCCACGCGAGAGTCCCGGCTTCCAGTGATTCAGCGTGCCTGGGTCTCTGCAGCTTGAGAGGCTGCCTTTTTCTGACACAAGCTGTGGGGACTGACGTGGGCTAAATCATTTCCAGGCGTGGTAGGAACGGTGCAGGATGCCCAGCTGGTGATGGGGGAAGTCCTCCCTCGAGTTTCCCGCCAGCCAAAGGACAGAGCTCGGCGTTGCCTCCTTGCAAAAACCCTCGTCGTGTACTGCAGGCCTCCAGACGAGCTGGATGGGCTGGAGCCATCGAGCATTTGGGAAATTTGCCGTTGATTCTGGTTTTCCCTTTTTGTGCTTGCAGACTGGAAAATTTTTTGGCGCAGTGGATGGCTCGGTGATGACCCAGCTGCTGAACATGGGCATGTTCAGGCGGTGAGTGGGGGATCTGCGCCCTGTACCTCCTGTTCCTTGGCCGTGTGTGGGTCGGAGCGTGTTGGTCCCTCCGAGAAGCACTCGGGCAGGGAAG
Source organism: Hirundo rustica (assembly GCF_015227805.2). Lineage (NCBI taxonomy): Eukaryota > Metazoa > Chordata > Aves > Passeriformes > Hirundinidae > Hirundo > Hirundo rustica. The sequence goes on from NC_053453.1 coordinate 75,101,697, forward strand.
ATGCCCGTGCTGATGATGCATGTGACTCTCTCGCTCAGACACCAGAGCTCCTTTAGCTACCTGCCCCCTCTGCTGACTCGCTCAGCCAGCAGCAGCACACACACTGTTTCTCCTCATCTCTTGCTCTTCCACCTGCTGCAAACACAGAGAGAGACAGACAGAAACTCCCAATCTCTCTGTGGCCAGAGAGCAGCTGCTTCTCTGTCTTTTCCAGGGCAAGATGTTATGGGAAGCATTTCCTGGCCTTTTGGGTACAGAAGTGCTTCAGTTCCTCCTGCCACTCAGAAAGCCTTTTGGGGAGTGCTTGTCTGAGAGCCCCACAGACGCCTGACCACATTTCTGTCTCTCTTCAAAATACCTCTGCTCATCTCACTCCACTCCCTCAGCCGGCGTCAAAAGAGAGTTCAGAGTTTCAGTGGCTTGGAAACAGGAACTGGGGGGACCTGAGGTAGCTGCAATTATAATTCCTCTGCCTCATAGGCTGCTTTGCTCACTGCCTGAAATTAGGGACACATTTCCTCCTGTACTGACCCAGTTACGTTCACCCAGAGCCTGTATTTCTCGCTCTGCAAGACCCAGCACTGGCCAAACAGCAGAGACACGTGTGAGCGGGTCAGCGCTCCAGTGAATCCAGGAAACAGTCCGTGCATGACCTTTTCTGGGGAGAGAGCTGACGTGTCTGTCCCGTGGGTGGCTGCACCGCCTGCTTGTCACTGCTTGCTTGTTGTGTTTTTCTTGCAGGGTGACCATGTATGATTACCAGGCAATGTGCAAGGTGCACTTCCACCACCACAGCGGCGCCCGGCCACTGCTCAGCGTACGTATCTGTCCCCTCGCAGCCTCCCTGGGCTGGGCTTCCTCCTGGGCACCTCCAGCATTCCCCAAAGGACCTCAGGGGATGGCTGCTTTCAGCTGATGGGGCTGTCCAGACTCGCCCCAGGCAGGTGGCTGAAGCAGCAGTGGCCACCGGTGTTGTTTTCCAGCGTGGCTCTGCTGTTGCCATCTAGGATCTCACTGAAAATTGGAAGGACCAGGGAAAGGGCAGGAGCCGGGCTGTGGCAGGTTCTCCTGCAAGCCAAGGAATCAGCTGAAAGAGCAGGAATGCTTCTACAGGGTGTGCTCTTACTCAGCTCAAGGAGAGCGCCAGGGCACAGAGCCTCTGGGGAAAACTGGCAGCCACTGGGGAAGGACGAGTGAGCTTGGAGCAGGAGAGAGGCTAAAAACGCTGGTAGCCCAGGGAACAAACTAACAGAGTGAAGGGTTTTACCAGCTCCCAAATGCAACCTCTCTTTAGGCTGATACAAACTCACTCTAATCCCACCCCACCTTCCTAACCTCACCTCAAACAGGCAGAACAAAATAACTGCTCAACACTCAGGCCACTTCAAACTGCTTGACACCACCCCAAACAGGGCTGTGTTCATTATTGTTACGGTCCCTTGATGCTGGAAGGAGTGCAGGAAGTACTCCTTGCAGCACGACATTTTCATTTTTTCCCAGTAAAAGAATTGTCAACGAAATATTGCCTTCTAAGAACATTCTGAACAATAACGCTTTTAACAATGCCTGGTTTGCAGTGGCTGTACTTAAGCTGGCTAGATAGCATATGGTGGTTGTAGTGAAGGTATTGCCTTGATTATGTCCTCCAGTTCTGATCACTGAAAGAAATGTCACAAACTTTGAGCTGCCAAAAAATGAGGTGAGTTGGGAAGAGAATAAAAAAGGTGAGCATTCAGCCTCCATCTCTCGTCTTCCCCTCTTAGCAAAACCCTTGGAAAGGAAGAAACCAAGAAAAGTCAGGTTTTAATGTACAGCCATAAAAATCAGTCAAATTCCCAACCATCTCTACATTTTACTATTTGCTGATTTATTTTGGCTGAGGGGAAGTCATCAGTAATGGAAGCTTATCCTGCATCCCGTGACCACTGCATCTGTTTTGGGTTTGAGGACATGGGCGTGGTTATGAGAGGGGGAGATGAAAATTGGACGTGGTTACCACAAAGAAAAGAAGCAGCAGTATCCTCTGCAGATGAATTGTCCCTGGGATAATGCTGGATTTCCAATTTGTGGCTGAAAAGCAAGAAGATGAGAGAAGCCATGCCATCTTGAGGAAAAGCTGGATGAAAGCACAGTTAAGCATAATCGATCAATGGCAGATAATACCAAATCCCGGGCAGAGCTGCCACTCGTCCCAGAAACACCACACAAAAGCATCCTAAACTGGTGGTGTCCCATTTAGCTGCGTTCCTCTCCCGCTCTGAGCTCTGAAGGTCATCCACACTGGAGAGAAATCATCAAGCAATTACATCTTCAAAGTCCTTCATACATTCCTGATAAACTCCCTGACCCTGATGGGGAGGGGGTGAGGAGGTATTATTAGCAGCAGGGCAGCTCTGCTGGCTTTTGATGTATTTTGAACGTTTTCCAGCGATGCCCAGACCTCGAATTTCCAGCCTGTCTTCAAGAGCTCTGATCAGTGGAGGGACTTGGTCTAAAATGTGGGGTGCTGCGTAACAATTATAAATTCTCTGGCCACGTCCTTATGGTATCTCTCATTTCTTCTTTTGTTCTCCAGCCAATTTATGCCTTTGTAGCTGCAGTGAAGTGGCTGATAAGTGATTTCCTCATGTGAGTACCAAAAGCTGGGGGTGTTTGGGGGGCTCAGGCCGGGAGGGGCGAGAGCCCCCGCGTAGGGCGCTGCCGTCAGCCTGCTCCTGACATTCAGCTCTGCTCCGTGCTCCTGGGAGACTGAAACCTATTACTATTGCCATTTTGAGAGGCAGAGGCCCACGGTGGGTGTGGGATTTACCTGAAATCGCTCGGCACAGAGTGCCTGAGTCAGAAATAGGACTCGGCTCTCCTGGGGCTCGGTGCAGATCCTTGGTGCCGAGTCTCCTCTCACGGGGGGAGAGGGCTGAAGGCAGCTCAGGTCTGAGCACCAGGCAAGGGGGGAGAGAGGGGAGGCTCTCCTCTGGGTTTGGGTTCGCCTCAGACTTCTGGGGTCAATCAGAGTTCAAGCTGAAATTAGGATGGAAGCGGCGCTGCTCGGCTTGCTGGGCGTGCAAAAGGGGAGGTGTGGTAAAGGTCCAGCTCTGAGGGGTTGGTACAGAATCATTTCTGTTGGTACAGAATAATTCCATGCAGTTACCTCCAAGCAGCCAGAGTGTGGGCTCCTGATGGCCATCATGCTCCTCAGGTGGCTCCTACGGTGGCTGCATCCCCTCCCAGCTTGTTCCTTCCTGCCCTGTGAGCCCCTTGCACAGGATTATACTTCAGGGAAAAGCCCATTCAGCTCTTCCACAGTGCAGATCCACGGAGCTCCGTTTTAGCATGTGGAGAGGGGGGAAAAAAATTTAAAAATAAAAAAAAAAAAAAAAAAAAAAAAAATCAGACTTTCACTGCCAGAAATTTGTAGAAAACATTTTGGAGCTGATACTCACTGGGCGACAGGGCCATCTCCCTGACACCTGCATCCTTCCAGGCTGCTGAAAAAGCATCCTCTGTTCTTGCTCTTTTGACAGCTTCCTTTTGGAGTTTAACATGAGTAGCTTCTGGCACTCAGACAACTTGGCAGATGGTGAGTACACGAGAGTCCAGGCGCCCCATACACACAGTGAGTGCTGCAGCCACTGGTGACAGAGGAAACCTCACGGGGAAGCCTGGCCTCGTGTGAGGAGCCTGCCCTGTGCCCCTCACCAGAGCCCACATCCCCCCATTTCCACTCCCATTCCAGGCTGCCACGGCCCCAGGGTGCTCAGGGTGAGGTGTGTGCTGCTCAGAGCTCCCTGCTTTGCTTCCCTCAGGGTAATTTGCTGAGGAGAGGGGAGACACTTCTTCCCGAGGACCCCACCCTGTGTGCAGTGGGATGAGAGAGACCATCAGCTGCAGAGAGCCTCTCTTGGAAAGCCTCCCTCCCGGTGTGCTCCAGGACAGGACAGGGCAGGGGTGCAGCAGCAGCCTCCCAGCACAGGTCCCAGGAATCTAGAGAGGAGCCTTAGAGTTCAGTGACACACAGAGGGTGCTCTGGAAGAGAGAGGAGATGGCACATGGTATTACACAGCAGCTGAGCTCAGCGGAGCGACGTGTCTGCCTTGACAGACACCCAGTGACCTGTGCTGCAGCTGAGGTGCTGCCTGCTGGAAACAGCCCAGGAAAGCCCTGCAGGGCCGCCCCTGCAGGCAGGGGGGATGTTCATGGCCCTCGGAGGGGAAGGGGAGGTGAGCTCTGCACAGCCAAGTTGGGGCTGTAATTAGTCTTGCCAATTACTGATGGCTAGCGGTGCCTTTAGTGGGGACAGAGGTATGTTCCGTGGTGCTGGGCGTTGTGCACTGAGCTCTCCATGGAGGAACAGTCGTGTTTTGAAGGTGAAATTCCCCTCTAGAGAAGGAGGTCTGTGGGTGCCCTCAGGTCCCACTCTCCTCCTCCAAAGAGATGGCGTCTGTCCCCTGGGCAGCCCCGGCTGGTGTGTTACGCACATCAGGGTAACAGGAGCGGCCCGGGCAGGAGCTGGTGAGGAAGGGTCAGCTGAGCAGGTGCAGCACCCAGGGCTCTCAGGAGAGGCTGCTCCTGCAGGGAGCAGGCTGCTGTGGCACTGCTGCTGCACAGGTTCTGCGCCCGCACTCTGATCCACTCCGTGCTCGAGGAGAGCGAGGGAGGGCGTGTCACCGCTGTCCTGCTCATCACCATTTCCCTCTGTGCTTCCTTCATCTCGTTCCCACGTCACCTCCACGACTGCCGTGCGCACACTCGTGTCTCCGTGTCGCTGCCATCCCGTGAAACTGTCACGTGTCCCCATCGTCTCTGTGTGTCTGTGTGTCATGGGACTCCTCCAGCCAAGGCTGTCTTCCACCACTGTAAGTAGAACCACCTAACAGTTACAAAAAAAGAGAATTAGCTGGAAATTCCTAGGCTAGGAAGGGCTTTTCTCCACCTTTTTGTACGGCGGGGGCCCTGCAGAAAGGCGCGACAGGGCCAAGGCAGGGCCTGGCTCTGTTTCCCTGCTCTGCAAAGAGGTGCTGTTGCTCTTTTGGCTGGCTGAGCTGGTGATTGAAGGTCTGTCACTGAGGAGCTGATAAAAGAAGGGGCACGGCAGCCTCCTGAGGAGCTGCAGGCACAGCCGGCATCATCACTCGTTGCTGTGGCCTGGCTGGCCCCTGTTCCATGGCGTGTCCTTCCCCGGGGTTCCCAGCCGGCCCGTTCTTTCCAGCTGCTATTCCCAAACCAAAGAACAGCCCCTGCCTTCTTGCAGGGGCTCCTGGAGACTGCAGCTATTGACAAGTGACTGAAGTCTTCTTTTCCACACACCGTGGCTTAGCTCCTTCTGATAAATCCCAGCCCAGCCCTGGGGTAAGGCAGGAGGACTTTTGAGCCGTTCCACTGATAAGTGTGCGCTGTAGCTCGTAAATCCGTTCCTACAGGCGAGTGAGAAACTCCTCCAAGACAGAGTCCAGACTGTGCCTGTGTTTGTATCCCCCTGCTTCCATATCTAGCTCGTGCTTGCCAATTTGCTCTCTGCCCGGCGAGACGTACGTGTGAGACAGAGATGGAGAAACAGAGACAGTTGGAATGTGTCTTACTGGATGGAGGAGAGGAGGGGCCAGAGAGGGTGTCTGCAGAGGAAAAAAATGAGTGTCCATGTGTGTGGGGGAGTAGCAGGGTGGAAGAATACTACTGGGGCTGGAAGAAATGGATTGCACATGTTGCTAAGAAGGGGCTGTAGATTTTTGCCAGAGACGTTAACATTTTCTTGACTGCACGCCAAGGCTGGTGCATGCGAAAAATATGAAGCGAAGGAGACATTTTGTGAGAGAGAAATTGAGCACACGCATTTTTTCCGGGTTATGTGCAGAGGAATTAACGCTCAGGGACCTCATGCTCTCCCTTGCCTCGCCGTGCACCTCTGGCTCTGCAGCACTGAGCCTATTCCTGCCTCCCCAGTTCTCTTGTTTTTCGGGAAGGTGAGACCTGCTCTTGGAGCATGGGCGTGATGTATTCAGACTGCACTCATCATACCAATCTGCTCTTCAGAGGTGTTTGCTGCCACAGATTTTCCTCTGCTCTCAGCATCTCAGTTTCTCTCTGTGTTTGTAAGGGCTTCTGTTTTTATGGACATCAGCACAGGTTTGAAAGCTTTTAATTAAGCCAAAAATACTTCCAGCCAAGGCATGCTGCCTAGAAAGAACTATTTCTAGAATTCTATAGGTCATAAAAGTTTGTCTTTTTTTTCTGCATGGCAATGTAGTACACAGAAGATATTTTACAGGATAACTGGTTAAATCCTATGTTTCAGATTGGTAACTAGGTGGCAGATTTTGTCACGTGTCCCAGAGTAAATCCTCTGAGTGGAGTGCGTGATTTATGCTGGTGGGAAGGAGTTCACAATCTGGGCTCTACAGTTCATAACGAGGCACAGCAACTGCCCCTGCTGCTCAGAAGGACTGGTTGCCAAATGTCTGACAAAGTCTTTCTGGAAGTGCAGATGGTAGCAACGACAGCCTGGAATTAACTCACTCTTTGCTATAAAGTTTGCAATTTGTTATCAGCTCCTCTGGCTGTTTACTAATCCCTGACCAGCAGGCTCTCGGGGCGCTGATAACACTTTGATGTCCAGCACGTGCAGGCAGAGGCTCAGCCTGAGCCTTTTGCTGATGATGTACGTGCTACTGGGCTCCTCTGAGCCTCTCAATTCTGCTGCAGCTGCATTGCTTCCCAGCAAATTAAGTGGCAAGAAGGCTTAAGCATAATCTGTCATAGGTCTTGTCTCTGTGCCGGAGTTGGATTTTAAAGCGGCTTCTTTTCATTCGGCTTGTGCCAAAAAAAGGAAAAAAACAACTTCAGGTCCATGCAGGCCACTTCTGCCAGTTGAAAACACACCTTGGTGCGGGCCACGTTCATCCTGGGGGTGGTTCATGCAGTGTCTTTAATTGACATTTCCCTTGTGGAGCCTGGTTCTCCAAGCCCACCATGACAGCCCTCATCCCACACTGGCTGAGGCTGAGGGGCCTCGGATCAGCTTCCATTCTGCCTTTTCCAAGCTGCCGGGCTCATTCACCCCTCCCTGCGCCCTCCCCTTCACACCTCTGTACTTTATGTTGTTTGAACTCCCTCTGCTTTGATGATGCTATAGCAGGAGGCTTGTAAAGGACACGAGATTGTCGAAGGAGCCAGTAAAGGGTGTCATTCTTTGCCAGGGACAGGGGAAATGAGCTCCTGGAGTGTCAGGGCTCTTCGCCACTCACCACAAGAGCCGCCTTTGTGGTGACCCTCTGAGCAAGAGCCGCTCAGCCCTTTGCCGTGGCAGTGCTGTGACCCTGGGGCAGCCCAGCAGCACGGTGGTGCTCTGTGGCTGGGGCACCAGTGTGTGGTCTCGCCACAAGCCCCTTGGAAGGGCTGTGATGGCCTGGCCACCTGTTCCAGCGTTTGGAGCTGCTTTCCAAGCCCCCAGTACAGTGATGTGAGGCTGGAAGAAATGCTGCTCTGTTTCTCACACTCCTTTAGTCTTAGTTCGGGGACTTTCCTGGCCAGAACACACTTAGCAGCCCTGCAGCTGCTCGGGGCCAGAAGGTGTTTGCAGCTTCTCTCCTCACATTCCCCATCAGAAGTGTGTGAAATTCACCTCACAAACAGGGTGGTTTTCTGCTCATCCCAGATCTCCTCAGGGCTCTCACTCCCTGTGACGGGTCCCAGCCCGAGGCGTTCTCCAGAGGCTTTCCCTGCCTCTGCAGTGGGGTTTGCACACAGGGACAGCCAACGGTGGCAGAGCGCAGCCAGACAGCCCCTGGCTGGTGGCAGAGGAGCTGCCGGCCCCTGGAACGACAAGTTGGGCTGATTAATTCCATGTGAAGCCAGGGTGAATACAGAACGAGGCATTGTGCTGCAGTCAGGCTGGCCGTGCTTTTGGATCCGTGCAAAACGAACCTCACCGTGTCACCAAAAGGTGGGTCCCACAGCAGGGAGGATTTAAACAGGGGACTGCCTCCTGAGTGCAGGTTTTTTTGAGGCTTCTGAACAAAAGCACAGTTTCCAGGGACTCTGCACTGCAGGGAGGGGTTTGAGTGCCCACCATATTCACCTGGGCAAGGCATTAGAGGCAAAACCGGGCTGCGCTTCCTGGCTCTTAATGGATGCCTTGTGTCACTGGATTGCCACGGTGGGGAGAAAAATCAGAGAAAATCATGCAGTTTTTCTCTCCCCCTCGTGTCATCCACCTTGTTTAGATGGCGAGCTCTGCAGGGAGGTGCCTGCTGCTCTCTGCCTGCTCTGGCAGTGCCAGGGGAGAGGAGCCCGTGGCTCTCAGCAGTGCCATGCAATTCCCCCATCCAATCACGGATGCACTCTTGATGCCTGCTCTCCGTACATTCGCTGATTAAAACCCTGGTTGCTGCATTTTTTCCATAAATCCTCAGCGCTCCTGAGCTCCCAGGTGGGGAGGGCCCTGTTCCCTGCCGGTGTCCCCAGGAGCGCTGCAGATCGAGCCTTCTGTGCTCTCTCCCAAAAATGTGGAAACCATTTCTCGTGCTTGCTGCTGGCTGAGCCACAGCCACCTCTGCCCTAGCAGCAAAGCTTCACATCTCCAGCAGCAGCAGCAGCAGCGGTCCCCCGTGTCCTGCAGAGGCAGGAGCTGGCTTTGCTGCCTCCAACTGCAGGAAATAATTGCCAGGAGGGCCCAAGGCGGTAGTTTCAGGCAAGACAGATTTTGCTGAACTCCTAGAAAGAGTGCTCTTGCTTCTTGAGGGAGGTTTAGTGAAGTGGTTCGGCTCCCCCTCATGCCCGGATCAGTTTGGGAGCCCCATGAGTGGGAGTGATGAGTGATGGAGCAGCCGGTGCTGTTCATTAGCTGGGTCTCTGCCGGTCCTCCGAGCTGTCGTCTCTTTCCCTGTGGTCTCAGGCCAGGTCTGTTCGCTGGTGGTGGTTTCTCCTCAACACCGCACGCATTGAGCCCCTCCACTTTCCTGCTGTGGGCTCCTCCGGAGCGTCAGTGTGCTCCGTGGGGATGAGGAGATGCTGAGAGCCCCACGGCAGGCACGCAGCATTCCTCAGGGGCACAGCCCCGGCACGGAGGAACAGCCCAGGCAGGGATTTCGGTGTTTAAGGACCGCCTGAAGCGGGGCCGGCCTAGGCAGGGGTGTTTCTGGTTCCGGAGCTCCTCCGAACGCAGGGCGCTGTGCCCGAATGTCCCTGCCCGCCTGGCCGGGGCTGGCTGCGGGCGGGCGGAGGCGATCTGGGAACCGTTCCTCACCGTGCCTGGCTTTCCCACACCACCTAGTGGGAGCGGGCATCCCCGCCCGGCTGCCCCCCGCAGCATCCCGTGCCCCCTTCCCCCGCCGGGCACCGCCGCTCCTGCCGGGCGCGTCCCCGGGCTCGGGATGTTCCGAGCGCTCCTGAGCCGCGCTCCGCTCCGCTCCCCGCAGCTCACCGGCACAAGAAGCACGACACGCTGCAGCCCTGCGACACCGAGTACCCCGTGTTCGTGTACGAGCCGGCCATCAAGGAGACCAACGGGCTCATCGACTGCGGCGGCTGCCAAAAGTAAGAGAGCTGCGCCTTGCCCCGCCGCCGGGGCTGGCCCCAGCGTGGGAAGGGTCTCCTGCCCCTGCCCCGGGGCCACCGCCGCGCATTTACCCTGCCAGCTCTGCAGCTGCCCCCAAGGAGGGCCAAAACGGGGTCAGGCCAAAAGCACACCGCCCGGGGAAATCAGAAATCCCGCTACATGCTCACTGAGCCAGGGAAATCAGAAATCCCGCTACGTGCTCATTGAGCCAGGGAAATCAGAAATCCCACTATGTGCTCATTGAGCCAGGGAAATCAGAAATCCCGCTACGTGCTCACTGAGCCAGGGAAATCAGAAATCACGCTACATGCTCACTGAGCCAGGGAAATCAGAAATCACGCTACATGCTCATTGAGCTGGGGAAATCAGAAATCCCGCTACGTGCTCATTGAGCCGGGGAAATCAGAAATCCCGCTACATACTCATTTAGCTTCTTTAAAATGTGATGGGGAGCAACCACGCTGCATTCAGATGTTTCGAGAGAGAACCATTTGGGCATGGCACATATTTCAGTGTCTTCAGAGAGAACCCTTCAGGTATGGCACAAATTCCTGTGTTCTCAGAGAGAACCCTTCTGGTATGGCACAAATTTCATTGTCTTCAGAGAGAACCCTTCAGGTATGGCACAAATTCCTGTGTTTTGAGAGAGAACCCTTCAGGTATGGCACAAATTTCAGTGTCTTCAGAGAGAACCCTTCAGGTATGGCACAAATTCCAGTGTTTTCAGAGAGAACCCTTCAGGCACAGCCACCATGACATCCACAGCTCTGGCCACAGAGCCGTGCTGGACAGAGAGAGGGGAAGAGGCCAGGGTGCTGATTCCTAAAAAAAAGATAATAACAAAAAAAAAAAAATTAAAAAAAATCATCTGTTAATAGGCAGAGGTAGCTGGAGAACAAAAACAACAGCATTTATATATATATAATCTTTCCATTCCGGAGATTTCAGAAAGGAATTTTTTCTGTTCTTTCAGGTTTCTGGCAAAAGTTTTCTTCTTAGAAAGTTTTCCCTTTTTGCAATGCTCTTGGCTTTTTTGTTTTGTTTTGTTTAATTTCCCCCTTTTCTGTATTTCTACAGAAACAACAACAACAACAACAAAAAAAAAAACCACCACCAAGGGTCCACTCTTTTTTTCCCATTTTCATTGTAAGTGAATGAAAAGTCAAAAGTAACAGGAAAGTGAAAAGAGGCTGTTTTCAGTGGTTGCACGGTGCCATCAGCACTCACATGTGGAAAGGTGACAAAAAGATGAATTTCCACTGACCCAGCTTTTCCTAACGTGAGGAGGCCAAACAGATCTGACTGGAATTGCTCCTTAAAAAAACCCCGAACAATCCTACCTAGTCTTCAGCATTGGACCAGCTGCAGGAAAGACTTAAAGGTTACAAAAACAGCCTCCACTAGTCAGCACGGCTCTAGGAAAACCAGAGCCGTGCCAAACATTGTTCCAGGAGAGATCGCAGGTTTGGTGACGACGAGGTGTTGTATCAAGCTCTGGGCAGACCCAGAGGAACGGAGTGACCTCTTTGGGTCACGGATCTCTGCCGCGGGCAAAGCCTGGCACTGCCCCTTCCCTGCTGGAGGCAGCACCTCGCCGGTGCTGGAGCTGCTGTGTCCTGCCTGGCTCCTTTAGTTACAGCCTCTAGCTCCCCGGTGCATCTTGTGCATCTTTTATCCAGATATTTGGGAGAGGCTCATCCCACCTGGCCTGCAGCCATTCCTGATCACATCCCACACCGTGATCCTCCTGCTGGCCCAGCCTGGGTGCTCCAAAAACGTTGGCTTGTGGATTGATGGATGCACGGGGCACCTCTGTCCTGGTGGCTGAACCCGTGCAGTCGTTAGTCAGGGAGCGCTAATGAAACCATCAGCCGCTGCGTGTGGCGTTTGGCACCTTTAAAAGGGGACACAGAAACGCCCCGAGGCTGGAAGGCAGCAGGGCCGGGTGGTGACTAACCAGGGGCACCGGGCACTCCTCCAGCACAGCCAGCTTGGCCGGTGCGGTGGGCACATCCCCACGGGCCTGGAATTCTGTTCCAGAAGCCCTGCCACCAGCGCAGGCACGCCGAGCCTGGTGTGCCCAGGCTGCCCTGTGCCCCGTGGCTCCAGGACAAGCTGGTTCCCTGCCAAGCATCGCCTGCTCAGTCCCATCACACCAGTGTAGCCCCCACTGGTGTGTTACTGGGTTCCTCTATCTCTCTCTCCAGGAATGTGAAATTTGGCACACGTGCTCCTCCCGGCACGGCGGGGTGCAGACACCTTGCCCTGTCCGAACACACACATAAACAGACATTGAACAGGCACTGACACTCCTCTGGGAGAGGCCAGGCTTCGCTCAGGTGTCCCCTGCTGGGCTGTGCTGCCCCGTCTGGGGAGGGCTCGTGGGGGTTTGCCTGCTTGGGTGGGTGCTTGGGTTGACTTTTTTCGTGCCCAGCGTGAAGTTGTGGATTTGAGCCAAAAAGGGGTGCCAGTGGCACTTCTCCCCGTGTACCCCTGCTCACGGCCTCCTCTGCTTTCTGCTGGCACCCTGAGCTCTGTTTCCTTTCCATCTCTTTGCTGTGATTCAGCTGCTGCTCCGGGCTGCACAGTTGTGCTCTTCCTCACCCGCTCCTCCCTTGCAGGATGTTTGTGGCTCAGCAGATCGTCAGCAGCAACCTCCTGCTCCTGGTCACGGACGCCGTCTGCGACTGCAGCGTCTTCCCACCCGTCCCAATGGATGTCAAAGAGGTCAAATATATCCTTCCAGGCACGGCGGGGACGCGGGGCTCCGTGTCCGCCGGGGTGCAAAATGCGCTTCTGCTGCCACGGCCGCGGGGGTGGAGCGCACGGCCCGGCCGGGGGAGAGGTGACCCGCCCGGGGCAGTTACACCCGGCCCAGCCTGCACGGGGGTCCCCTGGGTGCGGGGGGGTCCCTGGCCGCCGTGCCGGTCCTTAACAGCCCCGCACACAACGCCTCGGTGAAGTGCGAGAGGATGCGCTCGCAGAAGCTGCGCCGGCGGCCGGACTCGTGCCACGCCTTCCACCCTGAGGTACCCCGGGACAGGGACAGGGACAGGGACAGGGGGGGACAGCACGGGCTAGACCCCGAAATGCACCCGTGTCTCCTCTAGCACCCGTGCGTGGGGTGCCCGTGCAGCCGGACACGGTGAATCCCCGAGGGGGCTCCGGGCAGGAGGATTTCGCATCGGTACCGCCTGGGAAGGGCTTGAGCTCGGCAGCCAGAGGCTGAGGAGCGGGCACACGCTCACACACACCCTGCGAGGAGCCCAGCGCCCTCCCGGCCCACGGGGGCTGCTGCGGCCAGCAGGGATCAAAGTGGATCCCCCGGCTCCCGGTGTGATCTTCTGGGCACTGCCCCCTCTCCCAGAGGTGGCGGGCGGGCGCGGCAGCGGGCAGGCTGACCCCTTGTCTCCCCGTGTCGCAGGAGAACGCCCAGGACTGCGGTGGCGCTGCTGGCATCTCCGTGTGCCCGACGCTGCTGCTGCTGCCGCTGGTGCTGCTGCTGCGGTGACGCTGCCGGGACCCGGCGGGACAGAGCCAGGGGAGGAGGTGGGGACCCTTCTGGGACACCCTCTGCGGCCTCCCGAGCTGTGCTTCCCCTCCCGGGAGGGCTGCGGCAAAAGGAGATGCGAGAAGCGGCGGGGGCGGCTCCTGCCTCCTCCCGGACCTCGCTCCCGGCCGGGGAGAACGGAGAGCGGAGAGGGTTCCGCGTCAGCCTGCCTCGCACCGAGCCCCTGCCTCCAGAGCCGGCTTTGGGACAGCAGCAGGGGCACGGACAGCGCCCCTGGCCCTCCGGAGGGAGCCCAGGGTGGGACACGGCGCCGAAGCTGACCCGCACCAAGCTCAGCTGCAGCTGGGCAGGGGGAGGCAGCGCGCTGCTCCGCCGAGACCCCTCCCAACGGGAGCAGCATCCTGTCTGCGTGTGGAGTTACCTCTGGGAAGGGCTTCGGTGTGAGACCTGCCTGCTCTCCTCAGCGCAGGGGCAGCTAAAGAGCAGGCGCTTTCCCCTCGGAGCAGCGCTGCCCTGCTCCTTGCAGCTGCCCCTGGCCGTTCCCTGCCCCGAGCCTGGCATTCCCAGCTCCCGGGCACGGAGCTTTACGGACAGCGGGTGGGGAGCGCCCATTCTGCTTTTGCTTTTGTTTTTTAAAATATGAACTGTTCCGTTCCATCTCATTAAAAACAAATACACGGCATATTCTACACGGACGCCGTAGCTTCAGCGTGGCTGGTGGTCACCGCAGCCCCGCACCGAGCCCAGGAACCCGCGGGGACGGGGTGTGGCTGGAGGAGCTGCCAGCACGGCTGCGGTGGCCCCAGGGCGGGACAGCAGCAGGGCAGAACCCTTCCCCGGTCACTTTGGGAGCCTCCTGCAGCCCCAGGACCCCTGTGTGGCTCGGTGACCAAGGTGTCACCTCCTTCAGGACGAGCAGCACTGCCCACACTGCCATGGGGCCACCACGTCACCCGGTGCCACGGCAGAGAGCAGCTGGACGGGAAAGGGCCTCATCCTGCCTCCCAAAGTCCCTCCAGCTCTGGCCCTGCCCTGCGGGCACCCACAGGTGTGTGCCAGGGATGCTGTCCCCCTTGCCACCCGTGTCATCTGACGCCAAGGGGACAGGATCGGTGCCAGCCAGGTCCTGGCAGGGACCTTCCAGGGCCCCTGAGCTGCCGCTGTGGGGTTTTGCCTGGCTGGTGTCACAGCAAGGAGGAGAGGAGAGGAGAGGGAGAGGGAGAGGGAGAGGGAGAGGGAGAGGGAGAGGGAGAGGGAGAGGGAGAGGGAGAGGGAGAGGAGCCCCGCAGCACTGGAAGTCAAACTGGAGGTGGAGAAGGTTCCAGGCTCCAGAGGCAGTGACCTTATCCGAGCCAGCAGCAGCCAAGGAGGACGGAGGCAGCACGGAGGGACGAGGGGCGGCTGTCGAGGCCGAGGAGCAGTGAGCTGCTCACAGATGGAGGAGCTCAGGGCAGCCCAGGCTGGCCCAGCTCCCCCTGCCCCCCCGGGGCACGGCTCTCAAGGATGACCTCCCTGTCAGAAAGGATCAGCAGCCCCCTGTCCACTCAGCTCGAACAGGACACAGAAATGCACACTGCTGTGCTGTGGGTGAGCCATGCCTGGCCTCAGGCGCACTGATCCGAATAAACACGGTCCTGCAGAGATACCTGCACTGAGACAGTGAAGGAGAGAGTTACACCTGGCTTAGCTGAGTTATACCTGGCTTAGCTGAGTTATACCTGGCTTAGTTGGCTCTCTGGTGTTGTCCACAGGTGCTACTGGGGGAACGGGACAGGGGTGAGCACTGGATTATTTCTTAAACTGAGAAATACGAGCAAAGGCTTGTCTGACTCAGAACCCAAGCACACATCAGGAACAGCTTCCTTGCTTGGGGTTTTTGGTTTTGGGGTTTTTTGGGGGGTTTTTTGCAGCAAAGCAGACCATAAGCAAACCTCCACAGTCCTGGGCTCCAACACGGGGTGAAGCAAATCCCATTCCATGCTCTGACAGAGATAGTGACTCATGGCCCTTCAGCAGAGAAAAATCCCCAGGAGGAGCAGCTGCCTTAGCTCCCAACTTCTCCTGCCATGCGCTGGGCACAGCGGATGAAAATAGGTCAGCAAAAGCAAACAGCGAGCTGGGGCTGGAGGATCCGAGCAGCAGCTGTGAGAGGAGCCATCCCTCACCTCCAGCTGCCGTCCTGCTGCCGTCCTGGCCCCAGGAGTCCCAGCCCTGCCTCCTGCCGGGCCCTGCGAGCGCACGAACCGGGGGCAGCGGCGTTTCTTCTGTCGGGGGAAGGCGCAGTGGGGAAAATTCCCCAGCGGTGCTCTGCCGGCAGCGCTGTCCATCAGAGCCACCCCTCGCTGCCGGGGCATCACCGGCCCCAAATCCGCAGCCCGTGTCCTCGCAGGCAGCGGGGCAGGGAGCTGGGAAGGGGCCGGGATTCTCTCTGACGCTCCTTGGAGGTTTCCGAGACAGCCCGGGGCAGGCTGAGGTGAGGCTGGCTGTGCCCCAGGAGCTGTGGTGGCCAGGGACAGCACCTTGCACAGCCACAGGCCTCCCCTGGCCCCGGCCGCGCCTCAAGGGTGGCCGTGGGCACCACCTCACTCCACAGACCCGGGGAAATCAGCCCTGGGCTTACAGCAGCTCTTTGCAGCTGGGACCGGGCTCAAAGGGAGCCTGGCCTGAGCTGGTTTAGGCTTAGCAGGAGACGGGCACGTGCCAGGCTGGGCACGGCAGTGGCCACAGGCCCCAGGGGTGTCAGGGGTGTGTGGGGTGTGTGTGTGGGGTGTGTGTGTGGGGTGTCAGGGGTGTGTGGGGTGTGTGTGTGGGGTGTGTGTGGGGTGTGTCAGGGGTGTGTGGGGGGTGTCAGGGGGTGTGTGGGGTGTGTGTGTGGGGTGTCAGAGGTGTGTGTGGGGTGTCAGGGGTGTGTGGGGTGTGTGGCCCATCTCCACCCAAAGGACCAGTCCCACAGCTCTGTTTTCATGCACACCTCCGGCTCCTCAGTGTTTTCCAGGCTGCTTTTCCTGCTGGGGAAGCCCATGGCAGCGTCAGCACAGGAACCCTGGGCTCTCGCAAGCCTCTGCTTGCAGGGCAGGGGGCTGAGGGCAGCCTGATGCAGCAGATACCGAGGTGCTAAGCGAATTCCCCCAAGCAAGCAGAGGAGGAGCGTGGAACGCCCGTGTGCCAAACGCTCCATCAGCAGCTGGGCCCTCGCTGAGGGGAGCCGCGGCTCCTGTCCCCCCGGGAGCTCCCCCAAACTCGGCACAGGCCGTGCCCCCGGTGCCCTCGCTGCTGTCCCTCGGCCAGTGACACCTCTGTCGCTGTCACCTCAGCCGGGATGGCCCCACCGGGACCCACCGAGCACAGGGGGTTTCGCCAGCCCCTCCTGCCTGGCTTGCTGCTGCTGCCTCCAGTTTGGGGAGCCCCGGCACCCCGGCTTTCCCCAGGCAGGGCCCTGCCGGCAGCAGAGGAGGGCTGGGCACCGAGCCCTGTCCCCAGAGCGGTTCGGCTCTCCAGGGCCAGGCAGGGGCCGTGTCCTTCCTTCCCTCGTGTCACACAGGGATGGGCACGGCTGCTCCTCGGCTCCCCTCGGTGGGAGGCTGTGGGGACGGTGGCGGGGGCTGCAGGCCAGGGTGACCCCAAGGGCTGCAGGAAAGGACAGGGGAGCCCCGCACCGGGGACATCGGGAGAGCCCCCGGCCGCTCCTGCTCTCTGTCTGGGCCAGCAGGGACTTTGCTCAGCCCCCGGCAGCAAAACCTGCTGACACCTCCTGCTGCCCGGCCCTGGGGGACAGAGCATCGCTCTCCGAGCTGGCAGGAGGCTCCCTGGCAAAGGCAGCAGGACGGGGAGCTGGGCCAGAGCCAGGGCAGAGCCCCGGGCCAGGAGCCCAGGCCTGGAGCCGGCAGGGAGGTGGTGGCAGCGGCTGCTCCCTCCCGGGAGGGCTGGCTGCCCGTGCCGGCAGCAGATGCCACCCCACAGCCCCGTCTGCCAGCGCCAGCCTGGCCACAGCCACGGGGAAAACTCGGGGCTGGGGGAGCTCGGTCCAGCCAAAACACAGGCACGGGTCGGGCAGGTTGGAGGTGAGAGCAAAGCCAGCCCCTGGAACTGGCTAGGGTGGCATTTGTCTCTCTAAGGGACACAGCACTGCTCTGGGAACCCAGCCAGGCCAGGGATTGTCCCATCTCGTCTACAGCTAGACCAGTTCAGGTTTTATGCTGTAAGGAGACTCCGTGCTCAGTGGTGCCACTCCAGAGATGAAGCTGATACTAAACGAGATCATGGCGAATCTCCCAAGTGTGCAAGCATCTCCCAGCTCAGGAACACCACTGCTCCTGTCGTTTAAACGTGAACTTCAGTGGAGAAAGGCAAAGGTGAAGCTTCTGGAAACGCCAGAAAATTTCATCACTCTGTGAGGGTGGTGAGACACTGGCACAGGTTGCCCAGAGAAGCTGTGCCCTGTCTGTGGAGGTGTTCAAGGCCAGTTGGTCTGGCTGGAAAGGTGCCCAAAGGTCCATGGCAAAGGGTTGGAACGATGTGATCTCTAAGGTCCTTCCAAAACAAACCATTCTGCGGCTCTATGAGTTCCAGCTGTCAAACCAGCTCCGTGCCCTCACCCCGGAGCTCTGGGCTCCCCTCCCGCTGTCCCAGCCCCAGGAACCAACCTTCAGCGGTGAACAAGGGACCGCTTTCACTGCAAGGCTCTCACTGCACCTGCCCAGGTCATGCTGGGCACCCCTCCTTCGCTGCTCCTTGTTCCAACAGCTGGAGATGACCAGCTGTGACGTTCTCCAGGAATTCATGCAGTCTCCTAGGAATTACCACATACACTCTCCAAGTCACTGATCTTTTTAAGCAACTTCATTCAAACCACACTAACGCTCTGCACTCCTGGAAATGAGCCTGGAGGATTTCAGCTTGGGCACTGCAGGCAGAGGCAGCAGCACCGTGCAGCAGGAGGGTTTGGTTTTAACAAGTTGCTCCACACAGGAGGCAAGGGTAAAAAAAAAGAAAAAAAACAAGAGAAAGGGAGAAAGAATTCAATTGTGCACGGAAGCCTTTAATAGCTTCAACTAAACCAGTCAGCCCTTCCGTCCTAATGATGTATTTCATTTATTAGCTCGTTAGAAAGTCAGGCAACGGCCTCAGACACTCACCTTGATTGCAGCACTTCAATCCATGCTCAGGGTACTTTGCAATGAATGAAGCAAGTGATCCTCAGGAGAGGGCAGAGCTACATCAGCTGCACACAGAGGAGGTGGGAGATAAAAGTTGTCTGGGCGGGATAAAATAGTAAGTATCACTCTGCTTTCTGGAAACAGAATAAACCCAATTCATATTCAAATGTGGCAGTTACTTTCAGTGTAATTTATGTGAAATCTGATACCGACATTCTCCATGTTCCTTGAATTTGCTCTCCATTAAAATAACAGCGATAACAATAACAACAACAGTAACAATAATCCATCCCGAGACAGCCATCAAGCTGTGCAGGTCATTAACAGGAGCTGTCTCTCTTCCAAGTCAGTGCAGAACACTTGAGTGAAGGAGCTGACAAAAAGCTCAGCTCAGCTGTGGACACCCAGCCCGGCGTGAGGCAGCACAAGAGCAGGATTAGGTGTTATCTTTGCAGGCAGTTCCAGACGTTAGCTGACAGCCAAGGAACAGCAGAAGGCCCCACTGGGAACAAGCTGCTCTGGCCACCAGCAGCCCCTCTCCCTGCCGAGTCAAACCCCTCTCATCAGGAGGAGGAGATCAATCCTCTACCTGCAAACAGGGTTGGAGGCATTTCCTCTACACCAGCAATTTAAGTCCAAGCCTCCTGAACTTCTTTTTGCCTAAAATTTTGCCCACAATCACCCAAGTCTCCAGCAATGAGCCTCTCTTCCCCCCAGCTCTTGTGCTTTGCACCCTTGTCCCCTCTTGCCCACGGAGTGCAGAAAGACCCGGACCAGACAATAATCAATTTGGTTCTTTTATTAGCAGAAGTTAAGAATACAGCAAGTAATAAGATCCCATCTTATATGGAACCATCACCAGAGTCCCCCAGCCATCAAAACCCCAGAATGTGCTTCATTGCTTCCAACAGTAAGCAATTGTTAAAAAGAAATATACTGAACAAGGCCACTATTTAATGGGGAAGGAAAGAAGCTGTAGGTCCTAACTATTCTATGGCAATAACCTGCACACAGAGCAAGCAAGCCTCTGACTGCTGAGAGTAAGGCATTCAGGTGCCAACCTGGGAAGAGTTCTCAGCAAAAGCTACAGAAAAGTGCACAGCTAGGTTGTTTTTATTGGAACACACAAACTTCTCGAACAGAGAGACCGACTGGGTTAAGAATAGCAGGTGGAGTACTGTGGTTTTGTAATAGTTCTGTGCTGTGTAGGACCAGGTTACAATCACCCTTGGAGGAGTGAACGTGGGATGACCCAGGATGGAGGCTGCAGCTTCTGCTGGTACTGTTCAGAGGTATCCCAAAGCACCTTCCAGCCAGCTCTGCTTCTGATATGTACCACTCTCGGCTCAGACACCAGCACGCTTCCTCCGGGCACTCTCCCAGCCTCGTCTGGGGTGCCAGAGCTACCAGCCCTCCCAGCCAGGGTAAAACTGCCCTTTCCTTCATTTAAACACCTCAGACCTGGGATGAACTCCTTGCAGCCCTACAGGCGCCCAGTGCTGGGATGCTGCTGAGAACAAACCCCTCTAACCCTGCAGGCTGCTGCTCCTTGTGCAGCTGACCCTGCCCTCAGAGGCTTCACCCCACCCCAGGGGCGAAGCCTTAACTCAGCTTTAGGAGGGCGTTCTGCTTCCACCCAACTCCTTGAGACAAAGCAACTCCCCAAAACACGCTGTGACATCCAGGGTAGGGGAAGATCTTGGCAATCCATCTCTTCCTCTTGAAGAATGCAAACTGAAACTTGAGGGAATCTAAATAAAAAAAACCAAAACCCAGCAACAAAAAAAACCACCCCACACAACAACCAACCACCCCTTACCTTCCTTGCCTGTGAAATACTGCAGGGTATCAGCTGTTTAACTCATCTGTGAGAGAGGTAATTGCTCTGAGTTTCCAGCTAAAGCCTCCAAGCAATACCTGTGCCATAACAAACAAAATGTTCACGTTTCACCTTACAACTCCAAAGGCTCTCCTTCAGTCTGGCTTCTGACTGGGCTCCAAAGCTCAAGCTACATCAATTACACAGAAGAAGGCTATTTACCTCCCCTTATATAGGAGGTGTGTCTGCTCCACAGCAATCCAGCTGAACTCTCAGGTTTAGGCTTAAGAAATACCAGCAGTCCCATTGCTAAAGCACAGATGGAAAGCAGACCTAAGGACAAAAAAGTAATAATAAAAAAAGGAACTGCACTGGGCTGGTTAGGGATCTATTCCTCCTAAAAAGAAAAAGCTGCAAACTGCCTTGGCATATGGAGCCCGACACCCAGGATGGTGACGTGCCTGAGGTCTGCAGTGCCTGTTAACTCCAAATCCTGGAGCACACAGCTCCCTCTTTCCAGTCCACCTTAACCCCACCCCTGTTTCCCCTCACATGCTCAACGATCTCCTGCCAAGTCTCTCGCCCTCATCCCTCGGAGCAAAGGAAGCAGGTTTGCAAATGGCAGCCTCTGGCTGCAGGCAGGCACTGATGGAGCTGCACTTCTGCCACTTCACGTGGTTATCCCACCGTGCTCCTTCCCAGGGTGAGACCCAGTCCGACCAAGGAGGATCCGCTCCCGCAGAGGCCGGGGCTGCAGCTGCGCCCAGAGCGGGGCAGGGAGCAGACTGAGCCTCTCAGTCACTGCAGCACAGCCGTTTGCTCACGCTGTGACCCGGATGGCAGCAGGATTAATCCTCCTGAACGTGTCCTGAACCTACTCCAGGTGCTGGCCAGGACCCCACGCTGCCCAGGGAAGATCTACAGGGCCAGCGTGCTTCACTCCTGGGAATTCTACCTGGTCCTCCTGCAATCGTTTATTTTGTGCAAAATTGAAACAGTGTGTGGTACTTGCATGTTGCATTCTTTACAAAAACCCTTTTCCCCCCACCCGTTGTTTAAAACATTTATATAAATTTTATTTAAACAGAAAGTTAGAAATCTTATTTACAATTTGTTTTTCTCCCAAAACAGCATCTAAAATCAACGCCCAAACCCTCCAAGAGGATATAAATTTAACCTTGACTTTTTTTTTTTTCTTTTTTTAAAAAAAAGGAAACCGCTAAGCTATCCCTCCCCAAATTCTACAAATAAATATGGCATTGAACAGAAGCCGATTTGGAAAGGGTCCTCTGTAGCTCAATCTGTAGATCCCAAGAATAAATTATGTTTTCAGAATTTCCTGGTCTTCAAATTGATTTATTCCATTGCTTGAGGTATAGAATTTATCTTGGTTCGTCAGAATCCCCGTGAAGCTCCACGCCTCATCAGCTGAAACTTGGATTCTTCTTAGGTATTCCTTTTGCTAAGCCTGGATGCTCACCCGCGCCGGCGGCTCTCTCCTGGTTCCGATCTGGGGCCGGAGGCTGCTCCTACTGCATGCCCTCCTCCTCCGTGCAGCCCCCTCCCACCATGAAGCGGAACTCCTGCAGGTTGGAGACCCCGTGGAAGTGCACGAAGGCGCCGGCCACCACGAACACGTGGAAGAGCTGGTGGGAGTGGAACTGCGGGAAGGAAAGAGCTGGCTTCAGCCCCGGCGCCGTCCTGCCCCCAGACCCCAGGGTCAGCGGAATGCAGTACCACGGAGCAGGGCCTCACCAGCTGCTGTTAAAGCCCACCCCTCTACTGTCTTCAGCAAAACAATCGAATTCTGGCACACACACATCCCCCCCTTTCCCTTCAGAGTCATCTGCATCAGCCGGTCAACCAAAAAATGTGCTACAGAACCGCTGTAACTCATCTCTGCAAAGGGACAAGGAGAATTTCAGAGCCTCAGGCAAAAGGCTTAAAATGCTGCCATGCCCAGGACACTTGAAATTACTTCTTCCACAAGACACACACTGGTGGTTCATGGACAAAAAGGGTCCTCTCATACCTGTAACAGGCACAAAACTCTGCTCTGCTCACAGGCATAAGTTTTACCAAGCGGATTCTGCATGCTGGCATTTTATTTCTCTACCACAGAGAAACAGAACAGAAAAAACGTGGTGTTATATTAAAACCTAGAAACAACTGATGTTCTGAATGAATGAATGCGCAGGATGTCACTGATTGGAGCAGAGCAGAATGAAAACTGTGAGGGAGCTATGTGACGAAGCATGCCCCTGTCTGAGGGAAGCCATACCAGTATGCATAATGCTCCTGAAATATTCCTACAAATGTGTATTTGCAGGCTTCATGGGAAGCTTGGAAAAGACTTGGTGGTACACCGGTGCTTTTGGAGCTCAGCTCGTTAGAGTAACAAACCAACCAAGCAAATTGGTGCTGTGCACAAGCTGCTCAAACAACCCAGGTCTCATTCTCACTTCTAGTCTTCTTTAGGAGCTTTAAACTATCCTAAGTGCAAGTACAGTGGCCTTCCAAAGGTCCACTTCCCCTCACCTCTACTCTTGCTCCACCCAGCTCCTTTCCTTACATCCTCCTCAGGTATTTCTCCTCCAGTTTTCATGATTCTCTCCCTCATACCAAGTTTCCCCCACCCAGCCACTTGCTCACCCCACTATCCCTTCTCCTGGGCCAGAGTTCCCCCCAAAGCATCCCTGCCCAGCATTTCCACTGGCTGTACAAGGTGAGGAGCCAGACATGAACACACTGAACATCAATGAAATAACCACGTACTGCTCTGCAGGGTAAAGATGTGTCTGAGCAGGATCCTCAACACACACACACACAAATGTTTGCAGCTCCTTGCCCATCTGTTAAAGCTAACCAGAGATGTACTGAGGTGAACCTGCACCCCAGCAGGTACCTCAGACCAGCCAGGCTGGGACAGCTTGGGAAGAGAGGCGCCAGCTAAGCCAGGCTCAGAGAGCCCAGAGCCGTGTGGCCCCTGAAGACCCTGTGGTGCAGCAGCGTGACACTCGCAACAAGAAAACATTGACACAACATCCTTCAGCTCGAGGGGAAGCAGCTTTCAAGCTGGTCTCCTCATCCAGTCCCTCGGTAGACTCACCCAGATGTCACACTTGCCAGGGAAGAATCTCTCCGGGATGCGGGCAGCATATAGTGCAGCACCAGTGATGTACAGGCATGCCATGAGTGCCAGCCAGCCTATCTGCCCCATTGTGGCTGCTTTCAGGAGCCCCTCAGAGATGACAAAGTGCAGGGTGGGAATTACCCCACTAAGACCCAGACCTAGAAATACTCCTGGGAGGTAAAGAAAATGCGGGAGAGTCAGGTTTGAAGGCAGCGGCGGCAAAGGGAGACAACGAAAACACAAAAGCTACGCAAGGAAAACGCAGTATTTGCCAAAGCAGCAGAGAGGCGACGGCCCTTGAAGCTGCAGGACCCCAGAAGAGATTTATTGGAAAGGAAGCTAAAGAACGCACCAACTCCCTTCATGTACCAGAAGCTACCCAGCTCTGTGTGCCAGCAGATAGCTGAACAGCTCATTTGCTGGTGGTGCCTGCCAGCCGCAGCGAGGCCAGTTCCTGCTGCCGGCCTGTAGAGGGAACTGAGACCACACAGACCGAGCCTCACTCACCACAACCGCTCCAGAGCGAGGCAAGGAGACACAACAAAGAGATTGGTTACCATATTCTGCATTTCCTACTCCTAGGAAACAGAAAAGCAGCAGCTGTGCTCATCTGATCTGCCATATAAGAGAACACTGCTTATTTGTTTAGATTTTGGCAGCAAGGACAGAAAACTTGTAAAAACAGTGGGCATGGGGGGGAATATTCATGTCCTGTACAAGGGTTTTAGGTTTGGAAAGCTGAACGCTCTGAAGCTACTCAAATCTGTCCAGGAAATCTAGATTTACTGTAGACAGCATTTGCAGGTTAAGAAACAAGAAATACCACTATTCAACCCAGCTATGTGCACATTCCATAGCTGCCCCCTAAAGCTCTCTTTCTTCCTACCTCAAAATGTGAAACCCAGTCTGGTTTTGTTCTTTTGATGACGTGAAGAGAAAAATAGTCTTTACCTTAACTCTGTATTTCATCCAGGCAAATCATTCAGATTAATACAATCATTCAATGATTTGCTAATGTTATTGAAAAAAGCACAAGCACTTCAAGTTCACATCCACACACCAAGCAGTCAGTTTTTGAGAGAGCAAAGTCCCTAGATGCAGCTAGAAATCCTTTGCAGCACCTTTCCTACTGCATGTGCTACTGAACATTTCAGGAATGCACTTCCAGGACTTGCACCAGCCCTTATCTGTGCATCCAGCTGGGTACAGCAAATGCTGAAAGAAAACCCACCAAGCTCCCAATTCAAGAATATTGGGTCTATAAAATTAAGCTCTCTAAATCTTCCCAAGGTGGTTTTTCCAAGTGGCAAGCAGGAAAGGCAGTTAAGAAGCAGAGCAGTTAATTTCAGGTCTTACCTGCCCTTACACCCCGGTATTCAGGGGTGGCAAACATGTCCCATTGTGAGACAATTATGGCTGCAATGCCCAGGACACAAATCACAATCAAGTAGATGAAGCAAGGCTGAGGGTTGCAATAGAAGGAGTAGTACAGCCATGGTACAAAGCTGCCCATTATGAGGAGTGCAATGCCAGAATAATCCAGCCTGGAAGAAAACAAAGAAATCAGTGTCATAAGAAGTGTGAACCTTTGGAAATCCTCACACCCACACACTCTTCTTTAGTAGAGCAACTGTCTACTGCTCACTGCAACTAAATTACTCTCACTACTGCAGCTAAGGTTCTGATGGTAACTCTTCCACCTACAGGAATGGATTCCCTTGACAGACAATTTTTGACAGTCATCAGCAATACCTTCAGCAGCCTTTAGACCAAAGCTTTCTGAGGAAAACTCACATTTTAGTTTCAAATGAGGAAAAAGGCAGTGCAAGAGCCCTCTAAAACCAGGGCACACAATATGTGTACACCCGTGTAAAAAAGGAAGTCTTTAGCCACTGCTTTTTACCACACCCTGACAAAATACTCCTGCAAAAGCTGATGGAGTTGATTTTTCAGTTGGGGATTTTAACTGCTGGGCTACTTTAGAGGTGGTCTTGCAGATTACAGAATCTGAAATTGAGCAGTCTTAGGAAATATCAGATATTCAGCAGGCAGCCAAAAAAAGAACGTGCAGTAAAACCGAAAGACCAAGACATCTTGATACACACTGTGGAGCTGTCTTACATAAGTTTAACGTTCAAAGTGAGTCAGAACAGCTGAAATGACAAGAAGTAACGGTTGCACTAGAAATTCAAAGTCCTGCAACTAAGCTCAAGGCGTATTACTTCCAGCAGCAAGATGCAAGCACATGCCTGCCAAACAGCAGAAAATGATGGAGTTTTAAGACTCAAATGACAGCACAAAAACTCATGCTGAAACAAACTATAATTAGAAGAAGCTGCATTAAATCTCTGCTCAACTCTGTTCCAAAGTACACGCAGTCATGAAACGAACAACTCCCACACTGGGGCTCCAGGCACAAATCCCAGCCCTGTTTTCCCACCTGTTTCCTATTTGGCCTGCCCTGTCCTCCAGGCACTTACTTGGAGAAGAGCCGGGAAACACCTTCTGAGTGGCAATAAACGGTGTGGAAGAGCCATGAGAAGGAGAGGCAGAGTATGGCTCCCAAGAAGAACAACCCAACGACCACTTTCTCCTGCACAGGTGCTACGAAGGACATGTTTGGCCGGAACATGTAGAAGATTCCCAGACAAAGGAAGAACACACATCCTGGAAAACAGCGAGGCAGAGAGGTGTCAAGTTCATGCATACTGAAAGCTTTTCTTTCTACAAGCATCACCACTTCCCTTCAAGGCTCTCACGAGTTAAAATCACCCAGAGAAGCTGCAACTCCAGCGAGTTCCTGTGGCAAGAAATGCCATCCCAATTAACGCCTCCACACTTGGGAAAAGAAGGATCTAACAGCAATTAACAATTAGGAAATGTTTCATGCATTTGTTTGCATAGTATGCCATAATTAAGCAAGTCCCATCCGATTCTGGTGGGATAAAATGAGGAGAGGGATAGCAAGCTGCCAATTTAACAGGTTACCAGCGGAATGATAACGCTGACAGCCCCAGAGCCCTTTCTTTGAGAGCAACGAAACCACGGGATGAGATTTAGGATTAGATTAAAGCAAGCCGAGAGTACCCAGGAGATGTGTCCAGATGTTGCCAGTCTCTGTGTGTATCCTGAAGATGCTCTTGAAACAAGCCCGGAAGGAAGGCATGGGCGGTCTGTGTCCATGCAGCAGGTAGTCATTGTCCTTCAGCCAGTCAGGCAGAACGTCGTGGGGGATGACCCTCCATCGGCCCTCCCACACCTGGGGGTTAAAAGAGTTCACTGAAACGCAGGGAATGGAGCTCCAGCAGTGCATCTGAACAGGCAGAACACCCACGTTAGTTAGTAAAAGTGCCGGAGTTAACCTCTGAGTACAGTAAAGAGTGTTGATGGAACATCTCTGGGGAAAGGGTTTTACACCTGAAATACCACGCTAAAGTCACTGTTCCCAGTTCAAAACTGTACTGTTATGAACTGCACCATCAGAGGAAGAAATACTGCAGCATTCCATTGAACAGGAAGGCTATTGGGTGTTTTTACTGCTGATGAAAACATTTAATTCACTTCCACATTCTGTTATTTTACAGGGCACCTTCTCCATTTAATTGAAGAAGCCTACACCTAGTTCCCTCCAGTAAATAAATAAGCTGGTTCCTCCACCACAAGCCAACCTGACTGACTATTTGCTAGCATATAGAGGCAGGCTAGCAAAAGAAGCTACTCATTAGCACTAATAGGGGCCAGAATATGTGAAAGGGTGAGAACCCAGCAAGAAGAGTCCAACCCCTTATTCAGGTTGAGCAAAAAATGCTCCCAAGCTCACAAAACAGTGACAGAGCAGTACAGGCAACAGACTCATGACTCTCAATTCCATGTGATTTCTTCTTAAAAGGGAGAGAGGGGCTTTGTGCACAGAGCTACTCCTGCAGCTGGCTCCAGAGGAAATAAGTGTGCACAGATGTTCCAGCACTGCTCCAGGAACACAAGACACATGGAGGCTTCAGTGTGGCAGCACCCCAGGGGCAGGGGGAGCAGGGAACTGCTTTATGTACCGGGGATCCTCCTGCAGGGCTCCTTGGGCTGGACGGCTGGCTAGAGTTACAGGAGCAAGGCTGAAGGTTCCTGAAACACTAAGTTCAAAAAGCTACATTCTTATTTCAGTTTCAACAACAAGAGCACAGCGTTTTTGAATCAATTCTCCACACTCGTGCATGGAAGCAAAACAAAGCCATTCGGAATAACCAGCCCAGCTAAAGACTGGGCTCTTATATACATTAAACAAGAAAAGAACTGGTTTAGTTCACAAACAAAAACCGTCAGTTGAGGTAGAAATAGAAGGAGGGAATTCATTTTACACAATCCACCCTACAAACAACTTTAAAAGAGGCAAAGATGCATAGTAAAAAAAAAAAAAAAAAAAAAAAAAGGCAAAAGACCCATACACAAAAGACCACCAAGTAACCAGGTTCCCTCTGTAAAAGTATCAGAAATAGTTCATAAAACCAGCAGGAACCAGTGTATAAAGGGGGAGCATTCCTTTCAGTGAGAAAGGAGGGCCAGAGACTGACACAGCCCAGTGGCTCTAAAAAGTAGCAAAAAACCTGAGCCAAAGTCAACAATTACAAAATCTACAATGGATTTACTTACGTAAGGTTTCAATACAGCATTGTTTTCAAGCTGGGGACAAAGCTTATTCTACAATAGATGTAAATGGTGCTGGAAAAGCAAAACATTTGCAGATCTGAAGAAATCTGGCCAAATGACCTCGTAAGTCAAAGCACCCCGAACCAGAATGCTTTTGTTGTGCTTTGCACTCACAGGTGTTTCTCCAGGGACACACCTGAGCTGCAGGATCAGCTCTGGAGTCTCAGCTGTAAATCCCTATTGTCCCACGCTCTACAGTTTAATCCTGCGTGACAGACAGATGCTGAGCAAGTGCAGTAATGCTGCTCAGAACACGAGATGCCCATCTGGGGACAGTGAGAACCTCCTCTCCCTCACATTAGCAGGGCAGCTGCTCCAAGTACAGCCTGCTGCCCACTGGAGCTTCCTAAAATAGGAAATGACTTCAGCAGTTTCTAGGTGCCCTTACCTTACACACAAATTCTTCCATTCTCTCCATGGCATGGTGGGCTTGCAGAAGAGGTGACATACCCATAAAACCTTCATCTTCTTGAGGTGGCTCATCATTGTGTTTATTGTCCTCAGAACACTGGAGGGAAAAAAAAACCAGAGAAAATGCTTTGTAGAAAGATGAACAGAGGAAGGTGATGTTGTTTTCATACAAAACTATGATTTGAGGTCTTGGCAAATAAAGAAGTCGCTCCTTGTACGGCACTGAGAAAGGAATTCAGAAGAACAAGCTAAAAAATGATTACATTCTCAGGTATCTGAGAACAACTTACATGTCTAATCCATTCTGCATATGTTTCCAGCAGGTTTGGAAGCCAGCAGTGCTCCTCTAAGTCATGCTTCATTAAATCCCAGATATGGAGTCTGAGGCTTGCAGCCTCCCCACCTCTAGGGAAGGATTACTCCCTATTTTATGTTTCAATGTCACTGTGCCGGTGTTAATGCCTCTCTAATGTATCTGGCACTGCAGGGTAATAAAAGGTAAGCCAAGGAGAGGAATCCTTTCACTTTGTTAGAAACGCTTCACCTCAATTTGCAGTCCAAATCTGAAAATCTATTCTGTTGAACTGACACTTCTATTCAGCTTGGAATTTACTCATTTGTTTGATTTTTCAAGGTATTTCAGAAACTATAATGAAACTTCTGCCAGTTAGACAAAGGCAAGTTATCAAAGAAAAGCGGTACCAGGGATCAGAGTTTTAAGCAAAGTTCAAATAAAGAGAAAAATCCATTTCCTCAGGGTCTACCAAGAGAATTATGAAAAGGAAAACTAAAATAATCCACTGAGCTGGGACATCAGCCTGGTACACATAATTAATAACTTTACAGGAACAGTTTGGTAGTTTTCTGCTCTATCCTGACTTATCACACCATCTGCATATTTTGATACACTCTAGCTTCCCGTGGAGGAGAAAAGCAGGAGGTCGTGGAAGTTCTACATTCCTCTTTGCTTCCTGCAATGCTCATTGCCCATCAGAGACTCCAATCAACACTTCAGCTTCCAAGGTAAACAAACTGGAGGAAGCTAGGAAGGAGAGAAGGAGCTTTTTGCACCCTTCAGACTCAGTGCAGAGAGCTGCCATGCACCCAGGGCCACACCAAGAAAGCTCCACAGTCAGCACACTGGAGACTGGCCTCCTCCAGATTTCCCAGAACACTTTCCCCCGCCTACTCCCATACCACGGTTATCAACATTAAAATCAAGATGATGTATCAATAATGCCATCCAAAGTGACTGAGAATACAGTATATATAACCTCGCTTACTTTATCTACAAATTATTATCACTAACGTTCAGATTAATGCCCTGAACTTTCAAGCCAGGGATGGGAGCTGACCGTGCATTTGTCCCACGTTACAGCTCTCTCCTCGGTGTCAATCCTTGTTAACTATTTCTGTCAAGTAAACTCAGTAAGCTCCTTCAAATTTTCCTTTTTGAATAAATAAAAGGAGACTTCCTCCAGCCTACAGTGAGCTATCCAGAGCCTTCAATATTCTGGGCGGTTTTGACAGAGTAATGTCATGTTCATACCTGTTCTGTACCCAAGTCTTGCAGTAGTCACTGAAGCTTCATCTTTCAGAGAGGTCCCATCCCAGTTCTTGACCCGATTTTGCTTACCCAGAATGCAATTTCTGGTATGGAATACACAGTACACATCCTTCAAGCTTTATGTATGACCTCACATTTGGCCATATAGGAAAACTTGACTGCCTAAACAATTATTTGTATTTAACCCTATGTCCCTTGTACTGTCTACTCACCCTCATTTATCATTCCAGTGAATAACTCCTCTGAACAGTATCTTGTATTTTACAGCAGTGATTGATATACTGACCAGCTCTAAGCACATCCTCCAGCAGAAAAAGACAGCATTAAATACACTCACTCTGCCCAGGCTATCCCATTAGTCCTATTCAGAAAGGCACCAGGCAACAGCAAGATGCAAATAGGTTTAATATCCTTCTAAAACAGGCACAGTTCCTGTTAGGCACAGGAATAAAAAGCAAATTTGGTTTCATTCTGACTCAACAACATTAACTGACATTGTTTCCCCACACTGTCAATTCTGCTGCCTTTTTCTACTAATGGAGCTCTGTCAGATTCTCGGTTTTCAATATCATAAATAATTAACTCAAGGTCATTGAAACATAGAATGGGTTTGGGTTTGCAGGCAGCTTTAAAGATCAGCTAGTCTAAGTGCCCTGCCACGGAGGTCTGGAGGAGATGCTCATGATGGTGTGCACAATTTAGAAACCAAAGAAACCTCTGGTTTCCAAGAGCATGCCTTATGGGAAAGCAAGGCTGGCATTTAAGTTCCAGTGCATTTGACAGAAGAAGCACTGCTAAGCCTTTAGCTACTCTAGAATTCCCTCCCCCAGCAGCACACAATAACCAGCTCAAATGGGGTGACCGAGTTAGTAACCCTCAATTTACACAACTGGCAGGACTGGAGGAAAAAAGGTCCCTTATGGAATCAAAGCCTGTATTCATTGCAGTCTGCACAGTGACTCAATGCCAAAAAATGTTCATTTCCCCCTCTGCACATACTCCCATTTCTAGAATGATGGGAAGGCTTAAACTTGAACAGACTGTAAAGCTTGAAGAGCACAGCTATTTCTGAGCTAGTCCAAAATCTTTGCGTTTTGGCCATGTGCCTACAAACAAATCATTACTGAGCTTCTTTTGGTGATAAAAGGAATTCATATCATATACACAGTCCAGATTGCTGCCAAAAAATGGAATTGATTTTACTATCTCCTTCCTGCCCTTAAACTGCAAAATTAGCATTCAAGGGAAGAAAACTAAAGCTCAGCTTCTTAGTCCTTTTCTTGCTAAGGAGGCAAAAGAAGGCCTGTTCTGGAACACCCATCCTCCCTTGACATCTCACTGGGAAGAACAGTAAACTGTGCTTGTTGAAAGCCAGAAATCTACAGGGGAGGGCACCACCAACACCAGATTTCACTTGGAAATCTGAAGGGGTCTACTGACCTTCAGTTCTTAAGGCAATGACTGAAAGGAAAGAACACCACTCCCCTGCTCAGAAGGCATCTTGTAGCATTTCCACTGTGACTAGCTCCTTCGTATCTCAGGACTCACACACTTTCTCCTCTGCGGCTGACTGTATCAGAAATTCAAGAGTAATTCTGGACCACAACAACATAAGCATATTCTTTTAGGATGCATTTTCAACTATTTCTAAGTTCTGCCCACAGAATCACATTTTGAAATGAGAAACATATTGGGTAAATAATATCACTTTCCCAAAACTGTGCAAGAATTGAGAGCCTAGAAGAAAACTCTGATACTCCCACTTTTTAATGAGCTATGGTATATCCTGAATTAAGTGCTTCAAGAGTAACTTTTGCCTTTGTAGACAATAGGCCAAAGGGATTTTCACTCGGCTGATGTTTCACATGTTTTACATCATCTAATTTACTCAACTTCTTTTAAAGCATCTCAGATTTGACTAAATCATTCTGTGAAGTCTTCAGAGCGTTTTAGAGTATCTTTAAATAAACCCCCTGGTTTGCAACAGGCAAACTTGTTACAATCAGCAGCTGTCACTCTTCTGAACACATGCAGCAATGCCTACAATCAGTCTTTCACTTTATCCAAAAATCTCAGCTTCTGGATACTTACACTCTAAATGGTCTGGACACTTAACTCCATGAAAGCGCCAAGCAGTTGTTCCAGTTTTAATCCTGCTCCCTTTGCAAATTCACAAAGTGTTAAAGCTACCAAAAACCAGTACCTATGAGATGGAAAGTATCCAACAGATGTATAAACACAATCTGGGCTGAGTAACGGTACCAGAGAATAAAATAAATCTGAAGGACAAGTGAAAATATCCAGAGGAACCAGCTTTACTGGTTTATCCATATTCATTTCATTTCGGTAAGTGTTACAGCTTCTTTTGTGATAACAGTGGCAGACAAGAATGTAAAGGAAAAGGTAGAAATCAGACTTAATTATATCACTTCGTATAGAGAACCAGGCAACACATGTCCAGGGACAGATCATCACCTAAACAAGAATTCCAGAGCATATTTTGGTAGGGATCAAAAAGGTTTAATACCAAACCCAAGAACTAGAGCACCAGAGCAAACAAAGAGCAAGAAACCCAAGAGCTCAACTGAACAGTGCTATCATTAAGTAAATTTAACAGTAAAATTTCACTTTTATAGCAACAGCACAAAAGGTTTTAAAAAAAAAAAAAAGTTTACATTTAGTACAAGAATTCCTCCTCTGAATGCAATCCAAAAATGTCAGATCACATAGCCAAAGATCCTGTTACAGAGAAAAGCACAGTAAAACGTGCTCTAGTAAGTGTAACATACTTCTCTTGTCTACTGCAACAGCTTATCCTCACACAGACTAACAGTTTCTATACTATCACTCTCAAATCTGTTAGCAGACACACTTACTATGGAAAAGCCTGTCAGAAGTCGGGTCATAACTGCAGAAAAAGAGTCCAGAAACATTTTTCCCACTTATGTCCAGTGGACTTCAAGAGTATTTTCTTGTGGTCTTTAGTTTTTTGATGTCAGTTTAAAGATTTTCTAGAAAGTTTCAAAACCTGAAACTTTCTAGAAAATCTTTAAACTGCTCCTTGCACACGTGACAAACAAGTTGTGGTTCATCACTTCAGAAAGTGTCATCAATGTTGTCATTTGAGTGTGCAAACTACAAGATAAATGAAATCTGAATGGAGCCACCTTTTACTCTAGAAAGTGCTCATCTTCTCACTCAGGGCCACCTGACCAACACTCATCCTGTCTCCCAGCAGAGACCAGCATCTCCCCCAGGTCCTGTGCTGGGCTCCATGCTCCAGGATCCGGAATATTCCTTTGGCCAGTCTGGATCAGCTGCCCTGGCCACGCTCCCTCCCAGCCTTTCCTCACTGCCAGAGCACGGGACAATGAAGAGTCCTTGACTCAGGGTAAGCACTGCTGAGCAACAATTAAAGCATCAGGGTGTTATCAATGCTATCCTCACCCTAAATCCAAACCACAGAACTGGGCCAGCTAGTAGGAAGAAAATTAGCTATCCCAGTCGAAACCAGGACAACTAACAACTGCAATAAAACTCTCCCAAGCCCCAGAAAGGGCACAAGTCTTCTGTATTGGAGTTTCTTTCCAGACAGTCATTGCTCAGTTACCCAGGAGCCTAACTGACCATGCACATACCTATGCAGCATTAAGCTCTGGGGTTAATGAACTGCCATGTCTCAAAGTTCAACTGTCTGTGATGTCGATTCACCACCAAGATGTCACCAGTGCCCTAAATCTACCAGCAACAGGAATTTTCAAAGCATGATGCAGTCTGAATCTGTTCT
Organism: Hirundo rustica; assembly: GCF_015227805.2. Taxonomy (NCBI): domain Eukaryota; kingdom Metazoa; phylum Chordata; class Aves; order Passeriformes; family Hirundinidae; genus Hirundo; species Hirundo rustica. Next base: position 75,135,332 of record NC_053453.1, read on the forward strand.
AATATTCTTGCTTCTTTTAGCTGCTGACAGACACTCCCCCACTGTCTTCTTCATCAGTGCCCTGACAAAACTCTGTGCCTTGGTAGGGACACAGGCAAAATAGCTCAGAAAAACCAAATGTCTGGATTAACACTGAGTCATGGCATGTTATATGACACGGTATTGATACACTGTTTTCTTCTTAAAACTCAAGTTACAAAACATATGTTGCTGCATTTACAATACCACTGTTATCCCCTACATTAAACTGAAGTCACAAAGTCTAGACATGACTCTGAGTTTTTGCTCTTGTTTATCTTGATCTCATCAGATGAATGATTAATAGTGCTTAACACGACATTCAAGTCATTTTATGCTCCTTGGGGCAGCGTGCCAGATTCAGTAATTTGAGAGCTTGCAGCATAATGGCCAAGATACGTTCAAGGCTATAATATAAAAATGTTATTTTTCTTATCGCAGTTCTGTAACATCCCTTTCAGCTGGCCAGATTGCTTTTTTCCAGCAGCAACTCCTCTGTGCCCATTCTGTCAACTGACCTTTTATCAACCAGCCTTTTGTAAGGGGGAAGCAGCAGTAAGTGCTGCCGTGCCACTTCTCCTAAAAGCCTGTTGCAGTTTTCAGAATTTCATCAACTCGTATTCTTTGGGTTATAAGAAATTAACTGGAAATGAACAGCATCATAAAACTTTCCCTAACTTCCCCTAACTTCTGCACATACCGAGTTCTTCTAAAAGAACAGCTTTGTCCTTTAGAATTCACATTCTCCCTGACAAGCTTGTAAACACAGCCACACCACCATTTGGAAAGGCTGACTACATCCACCCTCTGAGCAGGGTGGTGCAAAGCTGCCTTTGCTGTCACTGGACCAAAAAAATTCTTTCATTAGCACAGTGCCAAAACCCCTTTAGGCCTGTTGGTCAAAATGTCAAGTACTTGGAGGTTCCTGGAGTTTAGTGTTTTCCTTTTGTAGGTCACCTTCTTATAAAAGATACAGTCCATTTAATACAGCACTCGAAAACAGCTTTACACAACTGGTCATGGGTGACTGCTTGCTGGCACTCATTAAAAACAAGCACTAACATTCAAAACTCATTTAGCAAATAGTCCTAGGACAAAGTCACATTTTGGTTTCAGCAGCCATGCTAGAACAGTCTCATTAGAACTAGCTCCCTTCTTAAATATCCTCAGATGAAAAGGGTCTGTTGAATCTCTGAGCAGCAGCAACTGATTTTCTATCAATGCCCAGTATCTGACAATGGCCCAAAGCCTCAATGCCCACATGTGCTCAGCAGTAGTTTGGGGGAGAGCCTGTAGAAATTGTTTCTGCTGCAGAAAAGTATCGTGTGCCTATTCCTGCTCCTCTGCTATTGTTAATCCTGACAGCAGAAAAACAAAACAAGCATGCTGGGCTTATGGAAAAAGAAATGCTCTGTTACAAAAATAAACAAAGAGAGATTGAAAGTGTACTGCTGAACTTAATAGCAGAGTCAATCAATCTGAAACAGCTGGAGGAAGATGTAAGTTAACCCACCAGTACAACACTATTTTTTTCTCTTATATCACTGTAAAAGGTCAACACACGTCCCCACTGCTGCCCAAATCAGGCAGATAGGATCTCCAGGAGAACAAAGGCAAAACCCGTGGAATCTAACCCCTGTCCAGGGAAACTGTTGTGCCAGTGAATTATAAACAGAACTACTCCCTCTCTCTCCCCTAGTTTCAACACACAGCACAGCAAGCAATGGTTACAAAACCTGCTGGCAGGCAGCAAACTGAGCACCAACACTTCCCCTCCCAAAGCACAGAAACAGGACACAGCTGAATGCAGCTGCAAATCACCCAGGACAAATTCCTTGGGACTTCAGTGAGTTTTCTGGGAGACAGAGCAGACAGGGAGAATGGCCATTTCCTACATGTTCCCAGCCATGCATGGCTGAGTGGATCACCACTTTGCCTTTTGTGCAGACTTCCAAGCTCTGACAGCCTGCTCATAACCCAGGCACATCAACTGCCAGCGAGGGAGACATCAGCATCTGACCAACTCAGGCCTGGGGAGCCTGGAAACCATCTCCATAAACATGTCCCATTGTCTTCAGACTGTCTGAGTGGGAATACTTGGAGATATTCCATTCTGTGTATCCAAAAATGCTTTACTGTAGAAAAAGAATTTGCTATATTCAACCACTTGCTGCAGTGACTAGCAGTCTGAGTAAAATTCACATTACTTCCAGTTCTTAGAACAGCAAGTGAAGGAGAAATGCAGATGTTAAGATCTTTTGATCTGAACAAAGATATCAACCCACAAAATAACATTTCCTCCCAAGAGCTGCAAAAATGAAGGAAAGGAAGAGGTGATAAAGAAATCTACAGAACAACAACACTTGAAAACAATCAGCTTTAAAACAAAATTAAATGTGCTTTGGTGGGACCTCAAACCTGATTTTACCAGGCCTCTTCCATTCACACTCTACTAACAAAACCTGCAATGCAAAGCAAATGCCAAGATTTCAATCATAACCCCAAAGAACCAATAGAAAAATGCCAGACTGACTCAAAAAGCTGAAAGGTTTGAAACTTGCAAGTACATCTACAAAGCATGAAATTTCACACGACCAGTATTTACAAATATTAGCTCCAGAAAGACTACTATTAAGACTCCAATGTCTCCCTTTGACCTTCAAGACTTTGCCTGTCTTTTTCACTCTCCTGGCATGCATTAGAAAGTCAAGCAGATAATTCCATTTATTTACTTGCACCCTTCTGCAATACCAAAAAAGTCTGTCTGTAGTCTGCTTTTGTAGATAATACGCCAACACTTCTGTAACAGAAAAGGCTTTGAGTAATTTCTATGATTCAAGTTAAAAGCCTCGAGTCATTTGCTCGCCCTCAATTACTCTAAAAATTCTATTTTGTACCTGAAATTCTGTTACATCCTTCCTCCTTCGAGTCACTTTGGTATTTGTGCTCTAGAAAGACTCCTGTAGGCACATGGAGATATCATTAAATTTGTCAGAGGTCGACTAAGCTCTCCTTTCAAAGCCCATACTCTCTGAAAAGCAATCCGGAGGAGTATTTACCCAAATTTCTTCTGCCAATTCAGATGACTTGTGGGCTGCACAAAGCTCCTCCCAGAACCTTACTGTAGGTTATCAAACACTTCACAGCAACAGGTCTCCACCTCATGGGCACATTTTGGTGCCACACGGGACAACTGCACAACAGCTCAACTTCATGGGAGATGAAAGGAATCATCATCCGAGCAGGGGAAAATGCAATGATTGGAACAAAGGCAAAGAAAATGGTTCTTCTGTTCCCCTCCTGTCACTGACGGGTTAAAGTACAAATGGAAGGGCGCAAGCACAGGGGTTTGGGGCTGTGTAAAGAGCCCATTCATCACAAGGTAAAGGAGTCACATGCATTTGATTGTGTCAGCTTAACAAAGTCACAGCAGGAGAGATTTCTTCAGGAACTACCACTGCTGGCATTACAATGGCAGTTAAGACACAGAAACTCTGGCACAGGAGAGAGGATGCTGTCCCAAAGGCAAGGCAAGCCAGGATGCTACAGGAGGGAAGCACCTGCTGAAAAATGCCTTAGCAGCATTTAGTGCAAACCAGAAAAAGGAAAAAAGGCTTGAACTGCTGAAGGAACAAGAAGAATTATGCAGCTTGCTTGATCCTTTTCTCATCATCAAAAGCTTATCATGCAGACAAATGGTTATTATTTGTCCAAGTCACAGAAGACTCACCACTCACCTGCCACTACACTAACTTCACCTTTAAAGACAGCAAGATGTGCATCTGGCCCTTGAAACTGGTGCTGGGAAGAGGGGATAAGATACAAACATAAATGCACTCTGAGAGAACAGAGAGTTCTGGAATAAAATACAGACTGAGAGGTGTAAAAAGGATATTGATGTTATATGGTTTCTATCTTCTCACAGAAATCATTATAAAACTGGCAGATTAACAGCACTGGCAGAAGGATGCAGCCGTGTTATTGTTGTTATTATTATTTTCAATAAGCATGTTCAATGTGGGTAGTAATTCTTTGCTACATGTATCTACTGAACGCCACAACTTACAGAAAAGAGGATTTTAATTTTTAGCTCACAGCTATGCAACCTCCCAGGCAGGTTACTGGTGAGAAGGTCAAAAGCCTCAGGAAAAAAAAACAAAACAAAAAACTTCTAGGAGTACATCTTATTTGTTAATATCATCTTCATTTTCTTAGCAAAAAAAATGCTTTCTTATTTATGAGGACCAATATTTTGGCCCATCAAAATTAGAAGTTTGCAGTATACAATGCAAGCAGTGAGGAAGATAGAAATTAATTCTGAACAACATAATGACATGCTTCCATGCCTTCCTTCTTAGAAAAGACTATTAAAATAATTCATCAAAAATTCATCAACCTCTACCTCTTAAGAGCTCAGACTGCTTACTTCTACAAGTGGAGCAGGAAGTGGATATACAAGTAGGGAAAGGAATCTTGTACAGGAGAGTTTGGAGAAGATGTTATGTAAGTAAAGAGCTGCAATGATACAAGCAGGGTAATAGGAAGCAATGGGAAAATGAACAATGTCATATTATCACAGGATAAAAATATACGTATTTTTACACTGATAACTAAATTAGGTACCATTTTACTCAAGTCTTTGGCCCAGCACATTTTAGAATACATATTTATTATGATAAAAGCTTTTTCTAGTAGAAGCATTTAAAAGCATATTAAGTGAAGATGGTGGTTCTGCTGTCAGGACACTCCAAACCCTCATCCAACACGGAATTCTTGCCATCAGCTCCATGTGGCTGCATTTAGCACTGGAACACTGATGGAGTGGGCTCCACTTTACACCTTTTAAAAGGCTGTGTCTAGCTTGAGTGCCTGAGCACTATTGCCATCTAGCCAAGAGCAACGTCCTCATGTTACTGTTCTCTAAACATGATCTCTAAACTCTTCCAGACCGGGGGAAAATCGGGCTTCTGAGCTTTGAAGTCACGCTAAGGAACTGATACATCTCTCTGCTGAGACACTTGCACGGAGCCAGAATGCAGAGCAGAGCAGGAGAGTGAATTGAGCTGACATTTGAGCAACAGCTGTGCTGAGGCTCACATGAGGCAGAAGATGTACAGCATGATGTTTTTTCCAGATTATTTGGAACACTGAAGAATATCACATAATAAAAGCCATTTGGCAAGCCAATATTGGTACTTCCGACAGCAAAGTGTTTTGGGATGATCCATTAGAAGCATCAACTATTCAGCCTTTAAAGGCTGAAAAACAATTTAAAGACATCATACTAACAAACCCAAGAAATCAGAGGATAGAAATAAAAGGATGAAAAAAAAAATTCAAAAAAGCAGGAGGCCATATTTGGCAGAGAAAGTGATGCGGATTAATATATAACAGCAAGGCCCAAATGACATAAACAAATTTGTGACAGCACTTTAGAAGACCAGGAAAGAGAAAAGAAATCAAACACGAGAAAAACCAAACATTTGTAGTGAGCCAAAATGAAAAAAACACAAACTTTTGTTGTATGGATGAAAGCAAAAAATCAAAAAGACAGTATGTGCTACAAACGCCTGAAAAAGAGAATGAAAGTATTTCAACCATTTCATTGCCAAAATGTTGGAACTAAACACTGATTCATCCAGATAATTTCTATTTAGCTAAACAAATGTACAGAAAGAATTAAAGCACATAATCACTTATGGACTTTTACCTTGGGTATTCTATCCACAGGCTACAGGTAACTCATTATTCAACAAGGAAAGTCAGAGACAAGGAAAACAGCCAAACACACCAACAGATAAACATGGAAATTCAAATTATCTACTAGCCCAACTCAACTTTTCTTTTTCTAGCCAGTCTTAGCCAAGACTTTGCACCTTAAACAAAAGCTTCACAACCTTCACAAAATGGAAGAAGTCTCTGGGTGTTTCCCTTGTCAGGACACTGAGAATGTCCTAGAGAAGTTATAACAGTACAACTGAGTGCGTTGGCTTGGCTTACCAGACACAAATACCACTCCTGAGCTCTCATTACAGGAATGCTCGGAACTAAATCCTGTAAGGGCTCCAGCTCCTCAAGCTGAGAAGGCAAATACCGTTCTCACGTCAGCTGATCCATGACAGCAGGCCACGCACAGACCCACAACTTGTGGCAAATGCAATTACAGCCACAGCCCAACATGCATTAAGCAGCCCCAACATGTTTTTGCTGCTGCCTAACACCACACAGGTGCTGCGACTGAGTTGACACAGTAAACTCATTAACCCGTGATAAATTGGACAGTGAGCCTACAATGAATGCCTCTTCCACTTAACTATGCTGATATCCATCTGAATATATCCTGGGAGAAGCATTAATTACAGTTCTGGAATTCTCTAACCAGCAGGTACTTTTGTCCAGTGCTTGGACACCGTCTTTGTAGAACACCTAATTAAGCTGCAGACACCTTTCTGCACGTTGTGGCTTCTAAAACTTACACAGGATCATGCACCAAAAACTTAATGACATTGCCACTGGCTCAGAAAATCTGGGAGCCACCAACTGCTAAAGACTGGGAGAGTGTCCTAGGCAATAACACAAGGTGCCACCCCATCCTTTTGCTCTTCCCTGTGAGTCTCTTACTGGCTGCTGTCAGAGATAGGATATCATGCACTGTCCAGTCTAATTCCAGCAAGAACGCTTGCAAACAGATTTTTCTGTCCTAATCATCAAAAAGATACCAATTAGCCATGGTTCTGATTACTTCTCCTTTCATTTATAATTAATAGAAAATTACAGAACAAAAATCTTTTCGTATGAGCAGCGTCTCAGCAGAACACAAATCAGTCCAAGTCCCTTTTCTTAGAGGACAAAATAAAAACATAAAACTTGGTAAGACTAGTTATGCCCAGTCTCATCACCCAAGTTCCCAGACATTCAACTGAATACTTCTGGAATCCCCCTGGTATTATTACAATTATTTAGCAGGCATTAAAAGGTTGCAGGCTCACGGTCCACGTTTTCAAAAGTTATTTAAAACACTGAAGCACTGACGTCAAAACTTGTTTTTCCTAGCAAACCTAACAGGTAATCAATCATCTGACTCACATTTTCCTGGTCAGAAGACAGTGGTGACTCCTCTAGAAGCAGCCTCTGCTGAGAGCTGTCCTCTTCAAAGGCTGCCTGTGTTGTTGCAGTGTGAGACATGTGTCCTTTCCTGAGCCGCAGAGCTGGCTCTGGAGAACCAGCATTATCGAGTTCCGTTGGTTCGTTCATGAGACGCTGGAAGCCTTCTCAAATACTCTCCTTCCTCTTGGTTCAGTTTGGCTGATGATGTCCTGGCTCTGAAAGACAAAACGCTTGGGTAACTCAACTGAGGTTAAAAAGAGGAGTGCAAAAGTTGGCTGGGAGGAGAGCTTGCTTACAAGCTACCGAGCAGCTATGACAACTGCTTTTATATGTGCCCAAAATCCCTCAGGATCAACTAGAGAGATTTCTACACTGCTGGATAATGAAATCTCATCTTGAGACCACTAACAGTTTCATTTCCTAATACAAGCTAAACACAATTTTGAAAGATGACAGAAAGTGAGCTTCGTGAGAGAGTAAATCTACAAAACCACAGCCAATTTTTATGAATTATTTTGACAAATTTGCAAGCTCCAGGCTGTTAATATTATAATTAGAAATATAATATATAATAATGTATTGTTTAGAAATAAACTACTTCTCACAGGTACTCTATAAGTATTGTATTTTTGCAAGTATGAAGCTCATACCCAAGCTCAATCATCCAGACTAGGTTTTACCAAAATTAGGACATTAAATACAGGTAATAGCAATCAAGCAAAGCTCAAGCAGAGCTCAAGCAGCAACTAATTTTAGACAGACTGCAAGGAGGGCAATAAGTACACAGAGCGATTACAATTCCCTTGCTTAAATTAACATGGTCACAATCACTGCCAGGAATGGGTTTGTACCTTTACTTGTGCAAGGAATCAAGCAGACAAATTTCAACACTGTTCAATCCATCAGAGCAATCAAAAACAGGTAAATCCCCCAGAAAACAAGAACCCGTTATTTCTACTCAGAAAAGTAATTATTTTACACTTACAACACCGCAAAAAGGATTCGGGGTAAATTTAACTCAGAATGCTGAGGATTTGATCCAATTTACGGAAAATTGATGATAACTGTTAATCTGAGCCCTCACCCAGGGTATTGTTGGTTACCCACTTGTTCCGCACATCCCTGTGCGGCGTCACTTCAGCAGCCAGTGCAGAGACCTGTTCGACACCGGCAGCCTTGGGATGCACAACCTCCAGAGAACTTGGCAATCTGAGTGCCAGAAAGCATCAGAATGTATCATGAGAATGAAGCCACAGCTGGGGCTTCAGAACCACTCCGAATGAGGATCTATTCGTTTTGCACTAATCACCTGGTGTCATCTTATTACTGCAGCACCTAAGTGCTCTGATGTGACTGACACATAACATTAAGACAACCCATCGAACAAGTCTCAACTTGCCAGTATGCATAATTAAATTGGACTTTTAGTGCCCAATAAAAGATGCTGAAATTTGTCATAACGTAGGAGGGAAAATTAAAAATATCAGATGGGGAATTGATATTGGCAGTTTAGTAATAAAAAGTCACCTCCAAAAAGTCAATAAATAATGTATTCTGTCCTTACAGGAACTCATTTCATTTACGTATGATCACTGCAAGATAATTCTCAGCTCTGACAAATGGGCTATAGTTAATTTTGCCGCAGCAGTTTGTAATATTATATCCCCTCAGCTGCCTGGCAGTCCTCAGAGGAGAGAGCTGCTAATGAGCAGGTAACAGACTCTGCAGAACTAAATGATACCTCAAGTTGTCCGAGTTCAGTATGGCACACTGCTTTAATCTCCCAGGATGCTAAGGTGACAATGACAGCAGAGCAGATGGCATCCCCACCTTCCTGCTACCTCCACTACAGGGTCAGCAACCTCCATCTGAGAAGCAGCATCTAAAACGGCCACAGCTGTTTACTTGGTAAACACGAGAGCCACAGGAGAATTAAGAAGAGCTTTAGCAACATTACACAGGAAGCTCAGTGAAGAAGTTGAGCAAGTAGATTTTAAGAGCAGGAAAAGATATTCAGAAAGCCACAGAACTGAAATCCCGACTGTTTCTGTCATATTTCAAGCAGCCAATTCACAATTTATTTTTATGCAAGAAACGTGAAGACATAATTGCACTGCCATTTGGCAAAACCGATGTAAGAAAGAAAGAAGGAAGCGACAACTACAGCCTGAAATGAAGCTAATGGACATCTTAATTTTAAAAGCGACCTATTAGAGACAATTTCAGTACAGCACTATGCTGGTTTTGGCTGGGGTAGAGCTATTTTTCTTCCCAAGTAAACACTACACGTGATGGAGCCAGGCTTTCTTGGGGAGGGCTGAACACCTCCCTGCCCATGGGAAGTGGTGAACGAACTCCTTGGTTTGCTTTGCTAGTATCCACAACTTTTGCTTTACTTACTGAACTGTCTTTATCCGAACCCACAGGTTCTCTCTCTTATGATTCTCTCTCCCACCCCACTGGGGCAGAGTGAGCAATCAGCTGTGTGGGGCTCAGTTGCCTGCTGGGGTTAGACCACCACAAGTACACTGAACCAATCTGAAGCCGTAGCTAAAACCAGAAAAATGCATGTAAGCAGAGCAGCTGTTTACTAACAACAGTTACACACAGGCACACCCCCCTGCCTGGTATCCCTCACATTTCAAACAGGTAGTCAGAACAAACAGCCCTAGTTAGCTCCACAGATGGGGCAATTTCATGAGACGTTTAACCAGCGAGTTTTACTGGTTCTTCTTTCAGCCAGATTTGAGCAATAGCATTGCCCCGTGTGCTGCATTACCAACGATCTTGCCTAATGCCTGTCCTTACATCACCTCTGTGACATTGTGGGAGCAATGCTCTGGGACACAGTACAGCCACACAACAGGCTGAACCACATTTGGCCAAGATGCTTGTGAAAGGCTCTTCTAAAACCAGAAGATACAGGGATGCCAAGAGACTTTTACATCAGGCCTTGAGGATTTACTTCAGCAGCACTCGCTGCCAAGCATCCACTAAGGTTAAAAATAAAAGATGCACTTCACCTCCAGCGAGTCAGATTTGCATTCGGCAGGAGAGCTGATCTTCAGAGCTCTGCAGAAATAGAAGTTGTTGTTTCTTGAAATTACTGGGGGGATTTTTCAGTGGACTAAGATGTTTCCATGTCATTCATGAAGGATGCTCATAGTGCTAAATATGCTTGTCCTAAACGAGCATGCAAAGGTAAGCACGGTAAGAGAAAAGCTAATCCAAAAGCATCACTACTGAGTTTTACCTCTTTTTAAAAATGTACTACTGACTGCAGCTGGAAGGTGCCAGCACAGGCAAATAGCCTGAAATATTTGTTCACAAGTGAAATCGAGCAGTGAAGATTGCAGTGAAGAACAGGAAAGGGACAGGTAATCTTTAAGTTCTATCGTAAAGTTCCTGTGACTCACATTCCAGTAAAAGATGACCTTTTCCTAAGAAATTAGGAGATCTAAGTATGGGCAGTAGCATCTAACCAGAAGATGATGGTCGAACCATTGTAAAGATATTTACTTGCCCCATTCTAAGACTGCACAGTTCACAAAAACAAAAACTAGAAAATGGAAAGCTATAGAACACTTGAGGTCTTGGAAAATATTGTTTTGTGTCTCGTCGAGATTATAAATCTCGTAAATGAAGTCCTTCAACATTTTTTGTAGCAATACAAATTAAAGGTTTCATTAAAATTAGCTTCCATTTAAAGAGGAAGTAGCCATTATGACTTAAAATCTACTTAATGATTGCATACATAGTATCAGCATGTAGATGAATCAGTGAGTTCCTGCTGTGCTTAAAATAAGCTGAGAAAAGCATCTACAGAGTTTGGTCTGTTGGGTTTTTTTAATACAGAAAACTTCTAAATGCTCCGTCAGCTTTTGGAAAGGACTTAGCAGTTTAATGCAAGCAGGGTTCTAAACACGGGCTATAAACACAAAATGAGGCTTTAGTCGATTCAGCGTGCTGCTGCCTTGCCACACAGCCCCAGAGCAGCCCCAGGGGCTCCCTCCACCCCAGTTCAGCAGCAGCCAAGCCCACAGGAGCACGGGCAGCGCCAGGCTGAGGCTCAGCCCTGCCACCTCTCCAAAGAGAACCAGAAGGCAGTATTATTGCAGCATTCACTGCACTTGTGCAATGTCACAGGAGTCAACACCCGCAACTACAGCGTATTTGGACACTGCTTCACTCCTAAAGGAGATAAGGAAAGACTAGTTACACAAACTTAAGCAGCATGGGATAATGCTATTATTCTCTGTATGACACTCCCTAGGATAAGCACTGCAGCCCTTCTAAGCCCCCAGAACCCACCTGGCACAAGCACTGATTTACTGCCCCAGCCAAATGATGACACATGGCAGTAAAACAAAGAAAACATATTAACGGTAGTAGTCTGTAATTAAATTTACAAGATCTGTCACTCCCTTTTGAGGACAAAACACAGTCCTGAATGGTGAAACTACATCCCACTACCCCTAAGCAAAGCAATCTCTCCAGTATTCTGCTATTGACAGTATCTTCTTTCCTGTAAGCAGCATGAGAATGATCCCCAAAATTTAACTCTGTCTGTAGCTGGTATTTGGAAGAAGAATGAAAATTGTTTCCCCCTACAATCCCCTCTCAGCTGCCTTACTGGCAGAAACATTCCCGTTCAGGTAGGCAATGGCATCCACTGCATGCTCTTTCCTTGCTGAGCCTCTCCCAAAGCATCCATTAAAGCAGCATGAACAATGTATACACAGTGGATGATTCCTCCCAAGATTAGCTCATTCCCCCTGATAGAACTGAAGTTATCAAAAGAACAAAAAGACCATCATGAAAATTTCAGGCAACACATTTCTCAGAACATTCATTAATGCTTAATGTTCAGTGAGGGGCTTGAGTGCCCGAAAAATCTTGTAAGAGATGCTGTAGCAGCCCACAAACTCAGCCTTGCCTGCTTCCACGTGCCATGACAGCCACAACCATGCCAGTGGAATGGCAAAGCCGACTGAGCAGTGAGAATTCACCAAAGCCCAAGCTGTCTGGGCAAAGCCTCAGTAACAGAATAGGCACAATTCCATCCCCAGCACTGCCAGCACAGCTACAAAGGGCTCAGCCAGACTGACTGGGATAAGAACACAGCATTCACAGGGTGATGGGCAATTCTGTGTCCGTGAAACAGCTCATTCTGGCTACCTCGAGTGAAATAAGGTCTACTAATTGAAATGCAGTTTTCTTGGCACATTGTATTTCTACTACTATCTTCTGGTAGGGAGGTTCTGTCACAAGCAGTCCCATACAAATAGTACTGTAATGCCAACTTGAAATAAGGGACTCTGAGCTTTTTTATTTTTATTTTTTTAAATTTAACAGTCTTTCAACGATTGAGCTTTTTCAATTCAGGAGTTAAACATTCACAGCTAACAATCCAAATATCCTCTAAAGCTACAGTCAAAAAAACAAAGCAAACAAGGGCGAACGGGAGGAGAAGGAAATTCTCACAGAAGACTTTGTTTCCTCAGTGTACCCTAAAGGAAAAGCAGGAATCGGCCCGTAAAAATTCTTTGGAGGTCATCTTTAACAAAGAGGAACAATGAGGAAGTAATCCAACACCTCCTTTCTTGATGTAATTTCCCTAGATAAAGAGGCATCTACAAAACAAAGCTTAGGCTCCCGCAGAGGGTCAGCGGCCAAAAAGCTGTCTTTGTAACTTGTAAACTGTCACTGGACGCCTCAGCCCAAGCTATGTCACAGCAGGCTGCAGAGGCAAACAATCAAGCACATTCTGATGCTTTTGGATCCAAAGAAAGGGAACACGCCAGCAGCCTGCCCGCATTATCCAAACGCTTCCATTTCAGAGGATCCCATCGCATTGTTACAACATCGGTCCAATTTGTACTGCAAATTGGACCCCGTTTTTTTAACTGGGTTAAGAGTTACGACAGAGGCTGGCCCACCCCCGGAGCACAGTGTCCGGTCCCTACAGACTGCACGGCTGCTGTAAATCACTTCTGCTCCTCAATAAACCCAAACCAAGCGAATCGGCACAAAAGCGGTACAAAACTGACAACCGAAGTTCAAGTTCTTTACACTTTACATTCCACAGATACCCACAGCCTAGACGCGGAAAACTTGCTTTTGGTTCATTTTCCACTAAATGGCTCCGTTTCTCTTTTGCTCTTTTATGACTTTATTTCTATGCCATGCTACTCACACCAACTTGCTTCATGGCTGCCAACAACAAAAAGATGCAGTTCTACGTTAGTAACACTTGGGATCACAGACTGTCTGAAAGCGAAAGACTGAAATTAAACATCACTTTCCTCTTAAACGAAAATTCAGAACAGATACTTTTAGCTACTGCCTCAAGGGCATCCAATTCACAAAACTGTTGGGTGAAGATGGAGAAACCAAAGAGTTTAGGGCAGGCACTAAAACCCAGAGCTAGACCACGAAACCGAGGTTACATTCCTTTAACCCCTCTACAGAGGGAATCTTTGCATGAGAATGTAAAGGGCACCCAGACAGCAGCAGTCCAGAGGGAAGCATACCCCTCCCCTTCCTCCTAGGAGCCTGAGTTTCAGTCTCTAAAAACTGAATCAAGATATTTTACTGCTCAAGAAAATGCTCCAAGGCCTGGAGCAACTGTACAAAAACAAACACTGCAGCTCTGCTTTTAAAACCAGAGGAATATGCACGTTTCAGGCTGCAAACTTCCAACAGCAAATCGTTAGGACAGCTGCCTTCAGTGCTTCTTACTGGCCTGCTGCACATCTCTTTATTTAGATGCCATCACTGGGCAGATTTAAGGCCTGGCTGGTGCCCAGAGGAGGCAGCTCCACTCTCCCCTGTGTGGGCAATAAACAGCTCCACTTCTCCCAGCTGCCCACCCCAGAGGCACTCTGACGTTTGTCACAAGCCCTTCCAGGTGACTGTGGAAAAACTTTAACCAGGGGAGAGCAATGAGATCATCATTTGCTCTCCGACACATCAACTGCACTACGCGCTATTGGGGAAACGGCGTGGACAACGTGACAAAGGGCAGCACCCCACCCCCAAAGGTCTGGCTGGAAATGTTAGAGGCAGTATCTTCCTAACCTATGAAAAATTGGCAGTTATCTATTGGCCTTAACCTTTAATTGTTACATTTGTACACACCGCGGCCTTTATTACAACCTTTTGACCAGGGCAGACCACACCTGGCACAGCAAATCAGACCACTAATTTTCATAGAGGCCGGGTTGTGAAAAGCTAACATTCTTCCCTGCTCTCCAGTTTTATTGATAATCTTGATAAGCTTTACTCAGGAGGTTGTGAGCTTGCTCATCAGTGCTTGGTTTTGTGGCCAACAAGTCTGGTTTACAAAATGTTTGCATTCTCGTATTAGTAAAAAATTAAGAGCGAAGCAAAGTTCACTTCACTTGCTCTCAGCAATGGCATTTCTTCAGCTGAAAGCAGCACACACCCATCTCCTCAAAAGCCATACTGTTGTTCTGCCACAAGTCAGACAACTAAAAAGTTGCTGCTTTTCTGTAGCAAAAAATGCTACAAGAACACTGCAGAAATAGCATCCACATGCACAGAATTGTACTGGTCTAGGATCAAAAAAGTGGTGCATTGTCTATCAGATTCCTTCTTAACAAGCAAAACGCAAGGAAAGGAGGCAGATCCACCATAACTGGACTGCATCTAATTTATGCCAATTAAAAGCAGATTTAGTCAAGTGGCTGAAGTTCCACACAAGACCAGGTAAAGCTACTTAGGAATTATTTTATTTCCTTAATGCAATAGCCAGAGAATAATTTCAGTTTTAAAAGACAGATAATTGTTGAGAATTACAAAAAGCTGATGTGAACATTTAGTCTCCTCTACATTTAGGGACACTCCTTCAGACACAAATTTCTTTCCTGGTAACACAGCTCAAAATCATCGGAATTCTGAAACAGGACCAAGGACACCAATATCGTGAGACACCACTGATGCAATTAAAAGCAGAAAAGTTAATCTTTTACTTTCTACAGTCCTATGACTAAGGAGAGATTTCAAAACACCCACAGTCTACTTATGAGAATACTGCTAAAATGAAGTAGGGCTGTAGCTTGAACTCAAAACACACCTGCAGGTCCTAGACCAAGAGACTCACACAAAATGTCAACCTGCTGTGGTTAGTTTGACCAAAACACTTTCTGCTAGTACCACTGTGCTCCCCACTGAGGTTTTTGCTGCAGTCTGTGATCTAACCAGCACAGCCATCCCAGTGTAAATTCTAAGTTTGAAACAGTTTAAGACCATAAACATGTTTCACGTTAACTTACAAGTAATCAGGAAGCATTTTGTGTATATATATGTTAGATGTTTTCTGTGACTTAACACCACTTATTGGTGCATTCAGACAAACATTTTGGGATGGAGGGGTGCGTGTGTGTGTGATCCACATCTCTTTCAACTCAAAAAAAAAAAAAACCCTCAAAAATCAGAAAAGCCCCCAAAACACACAAAGTAATCAACAACAACAACAACAAAATGCTGGAAATGAGCTGAGCAATGAGGAACACTTAGCTTCTAGATACTTTCAGTGCAAAAAAAATCCCCCTGCCATTGTCATCCACCCTTTGTAACAGAGCCACACCGCTTGCTAAGTACTGAGGACTGGCTGTAACGTTGGATTAGTGACAATCAGCACGATGCCAGGAAAATAAAGATTATTTTTCTCTGTCATACTATTTACAGAAGATAATTTACAACATAAAACTCCAACAACAGCAGATTAACCAAAAAAAAATCCTCAAGGGAAACAGACACAAAGTTTACACTTACAAAAATCTCTTATTACAAAAGAGGAATAAAGGCTTCATTTCACATAGTTAGACATCCAGGTTGCCTTAACCATGGGTAGAATACAGCATTTACTCTAATTATGAAACTCACAAAAGAAAACACAGCATTATGTGAAGCATTTCCAGTAAGCAATGCTGGGTGTGTCACAGTGAAGCACCACTGGCTACCCTCCCACCTACACAGAGCCCCACAAGGCAAGGTAAGATAGAGACAGGATTCCTCCAGCATCATTTACTCCTGCTCCAGAGCCTGGAGCCGTAAGAGGGTCAGCACCGCCCTTCCTAGACCTGCAGGTGACATGCAGGGACCTGGGGACATGGGATGAGGGGAACCACAACCATGCAGCCCTGTAAATGCAGCAACGCCAGCGCCAGCAGGAGCCCACGTGCTCCAGATCAGCCACAGGGCCAGCACTGAGCTTTAGCAGGCTTCCTCTGGAGCTTCAGCTTTTATGCAGTTCAGCTGTGACAGCAGCTTTTCTAACTGCCCACATGCCATCTACTTTTGTTTCCCTCGGTGTGATGTAACCTCTAGTTATATTCCACAGAAAGAGAAATTTACAGCGATGCTGAGAAATACTGGCCTAGCATGACAACAGTGGAGAAGCAGGATGCAGTGCGCAGGAGTACAGGCATGGGACACGAGACAGGACACAGCCTTGCCTCCAGGACACCCCACAGCTAAAGAACTCATTAATGCACCGTTAAAAAATGCAGACCTGCAGCTGGGCAAACCTGGCTTTAGGGTTAACAGAGAAATTGTAATTACAGGGCACCATACATAATAAATACAGAGATAAACAGGAACTTTAGACCAACGAAAAAATGAGAAATAAAGGCATATTAGCAAAGATACCAAGGAAACTCAAGTGGAACCTAGAGAGAGGCAACATTAACATCATTCTCCTCCCAACAAATGACTCCTAGGGCTGATAACCTCCATCACCCTCTCCAGCAGTCCAAAGCTGCTGGACCTAAGAACCCAGAGCAGAAATGGGTGAAAATAAATCACGGAGAAGGGACAGAAACCAAGAAGTCCGTGTGTAACAATTTTAGCTGTGTTTGGCAACATGTTCATGTATGCAACTGCAACATTCTTCTTAGACTCATTAGTCAGAGGTTCCTAAAGAAAAACTGAGTCACACTGTTAAGATTTCCATTGTACCAGCAATAAATTCTTGCCCTTACTTGCATGCATATTACTTTGATAAACAGACACATGCACAAGGGGTACTTCCTCTCTGACCACAAACAAGAATGTAACAACAAAGGAGAAGGAATGCAAGACTCCATCCATTGCTGTCTTCAAAGTGTCACAGGAAAATGACAACGGAATAACGAGGTCTGAAACAGCCCCAGGAAAAGCAACCAAAAGGGCCACCTGAACTGGAAACATTCCCTGCCCAGAGAAGGAACTCTGTGCTGGGGTGACCTGCCAGTGTCGTTCTGTACCTAAGGGCCTTTCATCCACGTGTGCATGTTCCTACAGCAGCCCCTAAACACAAAACAGGGAGCCTGGCACACACTGTCTGTGCTTTCTGCTTGCAGAAAGGATCTCTAGGTATCAGAGGAGACACTCCATTTCTTTAAGAAACCTTAAGAACAGGAAGGAAACATGGCTGAGTCGATAAGCCTTCACGATCTCAAGAGTAGGAAGGGTAGGAATTTCTGTTGATTTCCTGGACAAGGGCCCAGACAGGAGGAACACGAGCAGAAAGCGAGAACTGGGTCAGCAAACTACTGAATAGTTATTTGTCCTAGTTTTCAAATACTTACTGAAGGTACTCTTGCCCTAGCCCAACTGCATCTCTAAGGGGTGTTAATACATGTAGAACTACACAGATAAACTGTTCTGGAAAGAAGAAAAAACATAACTTGTGCTTACACAACACCTACTGTCGATGGAGATAGCAAACAAAGGATCCCATTCTAGGATGAGTTTGTTCTCTCTCTGTAAGAAAAATAAGCTAACGTAATTTTGATGTGAAGACAAGCTACTGCTACTGCTACACAGCTCTTTAGATTCACCTGATGTGCAAAGACAGACAGAAGACACAGGCTGAGCTTCTCGGCAGACTGAGGGCTACATATAGAAGCCAGCCACTAATTTGTATGCCAAAGATGTGCTCAGCTGAGTTCTCTGGCTGAGAACTCCATACAGGGGGTCAGATCTAAGCAGAGCAAGGGCACCGCCTTACCCACCTGTATCCCCAGGTACACCTCCATGTAAAGCACAAAAGGCTCCTCCAGTATTGACAGAACTGTGGCGGCACACAAGATTTTGGGAAAAAAGGAGACACTGACAGGCTGTAAGTCCTAAGGAAAGTCAATAAGCAGTGCTGTGAATTTAATACATTAGAAAAAGCAGAAGTAAAACCTTGGAGGACCTTCGAGCTGCCCAGATAACCAGGCAATTCCTGACGTATGCAGATAAGCAGGCAGCTGTAGCTAAGTAAACAAGTGAAACAACCCTTGAACTTATGAAATACAAAATCCACGTCTATTTTTAATATGTGCTACTTAATGTGCAATAGCTCATATGTTTTACATCACATTTTACACATTTACTAAATTATTTGAGTGAAGATTATTTACTTTGTGATAGGGAAAAAAAGCTTTATGTGAAACCAGAGCTGACCACGCAGAACTGCAGTTAAGATTTCAACACAGCACAAGGTTTCCTAAACTTGTGTCTACGACAACTGCACCACTCCAAACAACAAGAAAAAGTGAAGATACCAACCACTGCCCATCAACCAAGGTAAGGTCACACAGAGTTAGCAGATCAGGTTGGGCGACCTCAAACACAAAAAAGTCATTTTTGACACAGCAACAGGCAAACCCTGGAACTTTTTGCTACAGGATGAGGATTCACAGGGAAAATGGACAAATATACAGGGTAAATCCACCAGCAGGTATTAAGCACATGAAGCCACCCTTAACTCCAGAAACCTCTGAATACCAGCACATGCCTGTCTTATGTGGCTAGCGCATTCATGCTTAGAAGCTATTTTCTTCCTCAGGGGATGGACACCCCCACTGAAATCTCCCTAAAAGAGTTCTCTCTGAGGAAGGACAGCAAAGGGCCTAATGCATACAATCAAAACATGGAGGAAGTCAAATTATTACAAGAGAGAAAACCAAAAACTCTGCAGAAGAAAGGAAGAGGGCTGAAACAGAAAATTTCCTAGGGACACCAGGCTAAGCACCCTAAGAATACCAACAGCTCCCCAAAGGCATCCAAGAAGCCAGCAGGCACTACCCAGAGAGGCTCTGGCCAAGAACTTACATAAGAGGACAAGGGGACAGAAAAACCCTACGGCTGCCAGGTTTCTGCCTTCTCCCCTGCATGGCCAGCTTGGCTGGGACTGGTAGGAGGCCCTGCAGCTTGGCCAGGCTTCAGGCTCCAAGGGTGGAACTCGAAAGGTCAGGGACAGAGCACAGTCAAAGGCTCAGTCAGAGGTGCTGCAGCCAGGGACACATCAGTGACCACAGCTCTCACACTCCCCACCACCTCGGCAGCAGAGACACAAGCAGCACGAAGCCCCTCGGTCTCTCTGCTCCAGGGAGGTCCTGTCACTCTGAGCACGGGTGACACACACAGGGACAGGAAAACTGAGCAAGGGAAGCACAAGAACATAAAGATGCTTCTGCAGCAGGGCTTGGAGGCACACGGGTGGGGGTCACACAGCCTGCTTGGATTACACACAAGAGGCTGCTCAGAGAGTAGAAGCCTAAGCAGCAATTCCACAATGAAGGCAGAATCCTGAGCCAGAGGTAGCTTTACTGGGTTATGTTATAGCTCTCCTGGAATTCCAAGTTTCGATGAAATTAACTTGCTTTTTCCCAGAGACTTAATCAAAACACTCAGTGTGCCCCTACATCCTACATATAGATTAGATAAAATCTGTTAGCTATGATTTCTGACTTCTTTCAGGGATAGTGTTTAAACTGTCACACAGCAATACGCAGTCATTGATTTCCATTTACAAAAGTCAGAACAGTAGGAAAATGGAAAAGAAAAATGGAAAACAAAAAACTAACAAAAAAACCCCCCACCACATACAAAAAAATCCTCAAACCCCAAACTCACAAAACTGAAAAACAAACAAAATAAACCTTTCAAAAATTCATTGCTACAGTTTTCCCCCTGAAGGAGAAAAGAATGTCATCTTCCAGTCCTGTCTCTGACTGGTTTATATTCTCCTGCAGCTCACCTCAACAATCAACCCCAATTTGGAAGCCCCGCCTGTCACACTGTCACCCTGTTACAGAAACATTCAAATTTCTTGTAAGTCTCATTTCTGAAAAATACAACATAGAACACCGAAACAAACACATCTTGTACCTTCCACATGGAGTAACACACAACAGTTACCCTAAACAGTGCAATAATTTTCTCCAACACACCGAGTATTCCTGACTCTAATCTTTTACAGCTCTCTCACAAATAGTTGTGCTACCTGTGAGGGAGCACAGCTCAATTTCTCTCACCTCAAATTCCTCCCTGCTTCTTGATGTTTGAATTCAAACTTGGGAAGGTTACAGTCCAAGATTCCTATGAGAAAGATGTGCAGTGAACATGAAAGCTGTTTCTCCAAGAAAACTAAAAACTAGATAATAAATTTACATAAAGAAGGAAAAAAAAATCCAAAGAGTATGTGTCCTAAACAGCGGCATTTACATCACACTGGATGACAAAACACATGCATTCATCTGAATTAACATCCTTCCATTTTTGTAGGCTCACTCACCCAGATAACTTTGACTTAAACTCTACACATTTGCAGCTACATTTCATAAAGGTGCATCAGCACAAAACCAAGGAAAGCAGGAAATTTTCAACCATCTCCACTATATCATTCTCTACAAAATGTTCAACGTAACTCCAGATACCATATCTTATCCAAACTCTCTGCCAAACAAATCTCTGCCTCAGTACTTGTTAAAGCTGATTTATTACTGTCAAATACATTAATCTGCATGTTAATCTGCCTCAGGTCACTTGAAGTTAGTGAAAAGGGACCTTTGTCAAGCCGTATAAAATGTTGCTTTTGGTGCACACGGAGAGTTTGAAATCAGAGCTTGGGAGAGATCCTCTATGACATAAATATTACAGCATGAAAACAGCAAGGAACGCAGAAGACTTTTCCTGTAATCCATTTCCATTTTCTCTGCCTCACTTCATGGCATGTTGTTAAAGCCTAAAAATTTCCCTAAACGAAGGCTGAGTTTATCTTAGGATCCTGTGTCGCTGGAGTTGTAAAGCAGCAGCATGACAGCTTCAGTCTGACATTCATTGCACTCCAGTGGAGGAGGGAAAGCTTGTAATTTATACAACCTACTTCATCCATACTGCAAGCCGTACACAGGACAGAAAATCTGGCTCCAACATTACACACACTGCATTGTGTACAGCGAGTGCTGGTAATATTTCTGTACAAAGCCTTACATCCAACAGCGTAAAACCTCCCCAGCTGCATGGCTTCCTTATTCAACATTTCCAACAGAGAGCAGAACTGGTTTTTACTAGCAGACCACTCGCTTCCTAATATAATCAATTCTCTAGACAACTTACCAGACGATCCAAGATCTCAGTACAAGCAAATCCAAAGTTCAAAGATGAATAAAGACTGTTGGGCAATCCCTGAAGAGAAGCAGTTTTAACAAACACATCCTGCATGTTTGCTTAGCAACTGGATCACCACAAGCAGCACAATACATTGGTACTGGTCTATTACCTGTCACGTCCCCTGAAGAAGCAGTCTGGGATGCCAGCAGCAGCAATGAGTATACTCCCCACCTTTCCTTTTTATGTTTGCCTAGTAATTAACTTGAAGTGCCAGTAATTCTGAATTGCTCCATCATAAGCATGACTAAACGTCATTCTACGATAGGAATTATGCGACTATGCTTCGGTCAACCCCAAATACCGCCACTGTCACCTGTGACTCTGACTGTTGTTAACAAATAACACGCTTATGAACTGTTCATTTATTACAAAGACATTACTTCCATTGCTGTCCAATTCATGAGTCCCTTCGGCTTGAAATGAGAAAGTGTTACCTCAAAACAGGATCTTCAAGAAGGAAGCACCGGGCTTTAAGGAAGTTTTAATGTCCACATGTGATAGCCTCTCAAAATGTAATGTGATTCCGGGTGGTAGTACAAGAACTACTGGACACATCACACGTACTGCTAAAAGAACAGGAATGTGGAATTGTGCCTTTTCGAGGATGGCCTCGGCTAACAGAAAACACTCATGTGAGCCTTGCAGGCAGATAAGCCCTCAGGCACTTGTATAACAAGGAACTATTGAAGCAGAGCCAAGACATGAGTTTTCAGAGGAAAACAGTCATGGGTTCTGCGATCATGCTTTGTTTCTCACAATGACTTTACTGTGATGTGTAACAAGGGGCTGTTTGATCCAGTTAACCGATCCAGAAAAAGTCAGCTGGAAGGGGCTTACACGAAGGAACGAGAAACTAATGTGCTTTGAGAACATCTTGTACCACCTTTCCAACAGCATTTTAAGCCTCTGCTGCTCCCAACCCAGCGCGTGCCGTGGTTACTCACAGTGCTGCAGAGCCGCACTGCTGCATCAGCCTTGACCCTATCTGAGTTTGGGGATTGTGGAGCATCTTCTCCGACAGTCTTGTCCATCCCCTCCCTTTGCCCACACTGACCAGCACCCTGGAGTCCTTCCAAATCAGTTGACACAACTGGCATTTTCAACAGCATCACGCGCTGCTTGGGTGTTCGGGACACAAACATTTATGCTGGGGCCCCAAAACTTGGTCAGCTTCTCTTCCTGTCCGTCAAGGACAAGCTTAACTTAAAACTGAGTTTGCCTCCAAGGCAGAATACATCCTACCCTTAAACTCTAGAGCACAGGTTCAAGGCCAGATTAGAAGAGTTTTACAGACAAAGTAACTAAAACAAATAGATGCCTCCTCAGATACTTTAGCAACAAGTCATTTCCTACTGAATCAAAGATATTTTTGGAACCCAGAAAATTTTAACATTTTATTACTGACCTTCTTTCTTTACAGTCCTGGTTGATAAAAGAATGCCAGAACAAACACCTGTGAAAAATCCTAGCAGAGAAAAAGGAGGCTTTAGCAAATTATACTCTGTGTTTCTGGGGGATGATCTAAAAAGGGAACAAATAATTGGTATATATTTATATTTAAATAATATCATATTTATATTTAAATTTCCTGTTCTGTACCAAAAATGTATTCAAAAATTGCCCCTTGAGAAACACCTTACAAATCAAGTCTAAGCTACCTAGCAACTTCCTTCCCCGCATTAGTGAAGCTCGTAAAAAGGAAAGGATTTTTATAAAACATCTATTATTGAACTATTTCTGTAATGCTGCAGATTTCACATGGTTGCCAATTATTAAAATGTCACAGAGCAGGAAGTCAAAGAGCAGTTGCACTTAACCATGGACATTAAGATAACCATGACAGGAGCCTTTTTCAGCATCCTCCTTCTAGCTTGGAATATAAAAAGGTCAGAAAACCACTAAGTAAAGCTTTTGTTGACTTTGCTATGCTTTTCTCAACTCTCAGAACACTCACCTCAGAAAATAATCCATTTTGTTCCCCACTAAAGGTACAGCAGGCAGAAAGCCAATAGCTGGCACTTTGTCACCTCACTACTTTAATAAAATTATGAATAGGCTCTTACTTTTATTTCTACAATCACGTTCCATTACAACAAAAAAACTATTTGCATGAAAGGTTAACACTGAGCACAGGAGAACATTGCTGTGGCCAACCTTGCAATGCCATAAGCCATTCTAGAGAATACACAGACACACAAATAATTCTCAAACTAACACAATTTGCAAAGCACACTGTTCTTCACTAGCAAGTCGGCTGTATCATCTCATAACGTCTGAAAGGACCAGATTCCACCACCACTAACTTACCTTCACAGCTTCAGTATCTGCCTAAGTAATACATGCCCAAAAATTCCAGAAGCCACGGAGACCGACACATAAAGCATTAGGAAAGAAAACAGGAAAAGCGAATCCTTCCGTTTACACCAGGGAATGGCAACTGCTCAGTCTCAGGAGCAGCCTGCCAGGCAATGCAGAGCAGAGTTCTTCATGACAAAACCATACCTAAGGTGTCAGCTGAGAGATGCTGAAATGCATGTGACTCCTCATCCCAGGTCCTACTGGCCAGCCACTTCCTTGTTCCTTGTTCCAAGTGCTGAAATCCCTATCCCTGCAGCTAAAAGCCTGCCAGGACTCTCAGGACTGAGATACAGCCAGTCTCAGCTCTACTTATCTCTGCACCACATGGCTTTTTCAAACAGCTCTCGTTGCTGTCCAGGGGACACAGTACATTTCTAGGACAAGCAAGAGTTAAAGATTAGCTTACTGAATTTTACCACCAGCTAAAGGAATTTTACCATTCAGATTTAATCTAAGTAGCCAGAGTTGGTATTTGCTCTCAAAAGACAGCTTTCACTGCTTCCATTCAACTATTTCCATTCCAGTTCCATCACAAGTTCTGCATTTTACAAAAGACAGAAACAATGTACAGATATGTGATCTTGAAGTCCTTAGCATGGTTACACTTCCCAAAATCTAGTATCACCTACCAAATAGTTTGAACAAGAAATCAAAGGAGCACAAGTGCCTTTGATGAGGTCTGCAGAATTACATGAAGTATTTCATATAGCAGAAAGGCCCATGGCTCGTTCCCTCCAGGAATAGCCCATTATTCAAATATCCACAAACATCCAATTTACCAACATACACTTATGACAACGTTTTGAGAAAAATCAAACGTGACAAGTAAAAAAACATCCATCAGTAAGGAGCTAAAACAGGAACCTCGCCAAAATGCTGTCATTAAAACAGAGAAAAACTCACTAAAGGCTCCTGCCAGCAAAATGACCCTTATCTAGAAGTTGTAGAACTGCCTAACACATCCAGTGATCTCCTAAAAAATTCCACAGCACCTAAACTGTCATCGTCCAGACCTAAACAGAGCAGTACAATTGACCTTGGCTTCAAACAAAGAATGGCAGCCTCTGTAATCCTCTAAGTAGATGGAACCAACATGCTGGGGGAAAAGAGCATTTAATTTGGTTAAGAAGAGAAGGAGGAAAACTAGATGAACAGATAGGAGAAATGGCTTTGGTGTACTTGTGATAAAGCAGCCTTATCGTTGAATACATGCAGATGATCAGAGATACCCTCAGAAAAACAACCATGCCACAACAACAAACCACTTTGGCAGACAGCTGGGCTCTCACAGGATCTATTCAAATCCAGGCAGCATTGTAACGCTATGGCAGCTATATCTGGTGTACCCTTCATTTTCACCATTAGGTGAGAAACACAAATGCTTAGCATTTTGAGATTAAAGACTAGCAGAAAGAAGAGAATAAAACAGGGCAAAAAATGGAAGTGGCCTTTCCCTTGGCAGGTTTGCAATGCACTTAGATGTGCTGGCAGAACACTGAAATACCCACTCTTCAGTATTCAGAGATGACTTCCAGCCCATTCTGCAAGTAAATTGTCTGCTCTCTTGCCTACTGCTGTCTAAAGGTACCTCAGAGCCAATGATTACAGCTCTGCCTGTTCCAACACTTCCCTCCTGTAAATAGTGCCTGACTATTTTCTGTTCTCACAAGGGCTTAATTAGTCCTGTTCACAGAGAGCTACAGCAGCTGGCACATCCCAGCAGACTCCATTGCATTTTCACAGCTATTGAAATCCATCTGAACCATGCGGCAAATTTTTCTACACTAACAATTATGTGTCCTGTGAAATGTACATCCACCTATATGTTTGAAAGCCCCTTTATGCAGTCAATTTAACGAGAGAACAGCCCTGAGATGTCCCAAAATCACTGATACACATGCAGTTCACAGGAAGTCCAAAGAATCCTGTGTGGTCAGAAAAAGAATCTCTCCACCAACGGAGCAGCAGAGACCTGCAACTCCAGAACACATGAGTGATCATGTTAAATCAGAAAGCAAAATGCTATCTAGACATATAATATTTGCTATTCGTATTTCTAAGCACCTTAATTTTGCCAACTTGCTTCAGGTCCTTTGCTATTTCTCAAATCAAGTGGCAACAGCATAAGCTGTGTGGCACCTCCTCTCCTGAGAGAGGCTGCCTGCTTATCACCACACCAGCTGCCACATCCCAACGTGGTGAGCAACCTCTGGCAACAGAGTCTGCCACCCTGTCCTCAAAGGGAACCTCGAGGTTCATCCTCAAACCGGACAAAGGTTATATTTTTATGTCAAACCACAGAGACAAACTTTCCAGAAAATATATGTAATCACCGGGCAAGCTCAGTTTTACAGCTACACGATGGTAAAATTCTGCATCTCTCACTCCACAACACAGAAGGCAGGAGGCTGTTCTCTTCAAAGCTCTGTAACAGGAACAATGTGAAAACAACTCACCTCCTGCTTATTATTAGCTTACACACTGATCTGCAGCATCCTGTTTCAAAACTCAAATGTTCCAGTAGTAGGAGCATATTCAAATAAACAGATGAAAGTTAAAAATGTTTTCAGAAATCAGTTTCCTGAAGAATCAGCACTAGCATCTTATTTGTTTCCATATTCTTAATTTTTGAAAACCAGCTCTTTGTTAAATTTGTCTTGACAAACAGAGTGCTTTAAAAAGCAGAGGCAGTCAGCATGTTAAGCACAACCAGCTGAAATACATCTTGTACAAAAACAAGGCATTTAAAACAAGTTCTATCAGAAAACAATCGTTTAAAATAATAGTCCTCCCTTAAACACTGTCCCAAAGACTTTTTCATAATCACCCTCATTATCTTGTGTAACGTCTTTTCAAATCTACCAACACCGTCTGTCAGAAAATTCACCGAATGACTCAGACAGACACTTTCAAATCATAAATACTCAAAACTGCTATTTCCATTCCAGAACTACTTCTGTTCAAGGATTTGAATTGCTGATGGCATAATAATCCAACCACCTCCCAAAGTTCCCTTATCAAGATTTTCCTCATGCACAAACAGCGTGCCCACTAACAAAAGCCAGCCTTGTTGCTTTGCACAGTGTCTCGGACAATACGGTCATGCAATCCAAAACCTGTAAAACTGGCAAAAAATTCAGCACCTGATATTGAGTATCTTTCATACATGAATGCTTGCCACAGCTCCTTGAACATGCAACTGAAGACATGAGATAACAGCGGAGATCCAAGCATTAAAATCACTGGCATTACATGCCCCGCCAATTCCCATTAATTTCCCTTCATCACAGACCTACAGAAACGCTTGCCTAGAGCAAGCACAGGCTTTCCAAAGCCCAGCCTTCTAATCCTGTGTCCAGGAGTCGGGCTTCCAGTCTGAATCTCACCCACACTGCCAAAACCAGCGCTCACTAGCCACTTGCCAAACTCCCAGCAATGTCACCAGCTCAACAGCACCAACCCAACTCCACCAGGGCAAAGACTGGGCTAAGGAGTGATGGAAAGCCCCACGGATCTGGCTCTCTTGTCTCCTTAAGAAAATCTAAGCTCCTATACCCGTGGTATTTTAAATCTATATTTGAGAACATACATACAGTATATAATAAACTGTTGGAGAAGTTTTCACCACGAAAGGTTTTGCCTGAAGAAGTATATACAAAAATACACTCTTGTCCTTCACACCACATTATGTTTTCCTATCTGATTTACACTCAGAAAGCATCATTTTGAAAACCTGGGCTGGGATGCAGATTTTAGCTCCTCCATCACTTACTCTGATTCAGTTTTCCACATTAGCAACTATCCTCCATGGCTTTCACAGCAAAGCTGCCAACAACCTTATTCACAACCATATTTAGCTGTCAGCTCAGACACAGGAATCATTTCTGTCTTTTGTCAACTCATCTTACACTTCCAGCACAACAATGACCTTCTTTCAAGTTGCATACTAGCACACACTTACAGTCTTCATAGATGCTTAAGTGTCACAGAACAGATGAAGTTCACACGTTATTAATAAGTTATCCCTATAATGCAAGAACCACAGCATGAAATCTTCTTAAATGGAACTGGCTGGCAACCCTACAGGAAAAGAAAAAAAACTAACTCAAGACACAAACTTCCTTTTTCCTATAAACAAGGCTAGGTCATAGCCAAAGATAACAACGAAAACTGACCACATTTCATGACTGTGCTGCACCCATAACTCCATGGCACAACACTTACTTTTGTTGATCACAAACATATTTTCCTCTGTTACAGCAGCTACCACAAATCTGAAGTGGTCTCAAATAAGGTTCTGCAGCAAAAAAGCACCTCCACACTGAAGTAGTACAGAAAGGGCTCTGAAATCTGCGGATTTTTGCAACAATTCTGAGAGTGCTGTGTAGCACGCAGCTCTTCACCGACCTCCAGAACAGACCTGTGAGGACCAGAGCCAGGATGGAGCCAGAAATCGGATACTCCCTGACACTGACTACAGCAAGGGAGTGAAAACAAGAGTTTAAGTTACACTCTAAGACATCAACTCTTGAAATCAGATTATGCCAAGAAGGGTTTGCTCAGAGGGCCTGGCCCATTTCATAAAATTCGATCCATTTTTAAAAATACACAACACAGTTGCGGTACACAAGACAACTCAGCTGCCTGAAAAACTTCTATACTGCATGAAGAACGCAAAGTTTCTTTAAACAAGGGGTAACATCGAAAAGCTTTTCCGCTGTGTGACAAGCGCATGACAGTTTACACACACAAAGTGACAAAGCTCGTATGCCAAAAAAATAAAGTTATAATATTAATGGTTTTCTCAAAACAAATGAGGAACATCTACACACATCTACTGAAGCGACAAAATCAACTGATTTGTAAGGCTAAGACAAACACAAAAAGAAACTAACACTGCTTGAAAACCCCAGCAAAGAACAACGGCTGTCATCTCTTCTTTGTTTTCCAGGCGATTAACATATGTTTCAACGTCTTTGTTGTTCATCCCAAGCAAATAAGGGATGAATACCCGATTCTCTCAGGGGAAAAAAAAGGGGAAGGAAAAAAACCCCACCAAAACTTTTTTAAAAGTTTCTTTTGATGCCACTTGAGAATATCCAAACTGTGGTTTACCCTAATATCAAATATTTAAATTACATTATCTAGTGTTGGTACTGCAGTGTTTATAGCTATATGCACTTTAAAACACTCTGCCGGAAAAAAAAAAAAGAAAATGTTCCCATATTGTGCAAGCGGAGGAATTATTATTTATATTGCCTCCGTAAGAAGATTTCAGGCGCCGCAGCAGATTTCCCTGCCCTGACAAGCAACAAGTGCACGGAAGGCTATAAACAAGACCCACTTACGGTGCTCTTGACCCACTTAGAGCGCTCCACTGGCCTAAAGCCTCGTCGTGCAGCCGGCGATTCCGCCGTGCTCCGCCGTGCCCCGGAGCCAGCCCGCTGCCCGCAGGCTCCGCTCGCCGCCCCGGCCGCCCCCAGGGCCTAACCCGGCCCGGAGCGGGCAGCGCCCTCCGCCCCCCCGGCCCGGCCCGGCCCAGCCCGGCTCCCCCGCCCCGCCGCCAGCGCCGCCAGCCCGGCCCGGCCCCGCACGCCCAGCGGGGAACCCCCGGCCCCATGACCGGCGGCCGGGCCGCGCAGCCCCCGCCGAGCGGAGCGGGGCCGCGGCTCCCCGGCGCTCGCTCACCTGGCAACGGCCGGCGGAGCTGCTGCTGCCGCCGCTGCCGCCGCCGCCGCCCCCGTCCCGCGGCCGCCGCTGCCGCCGCCCGCCCGGCCCGGCCGCCGCCTCCCCCGGCCCTACGGCGTCACCATCGCACGAGGCCGCGGCCGCCAATGCGGGACGCTCCGCCGCGGCTGCGCGCCCGGCGCCGGAAGGACGCGGCGGGGCCGGGCCGGGGCACGGGCGGGCGGAAAGCGCGCAGCCGCGGCGGGAGCGGAGCGGGGCCCGGAGCGGGGCCCTGCCCTCGCTCCCGGCACAGAGCCGTGCCGGCGCTGCGGGAGGAGCTGTGAGACAGCGCGTCCAGCCTGCCGACAGACTCCACCGTGTTAGCTAGGCCCCGTGTACACGCTTTCCTTAAACGCCTCCGGGGACCGTGACCCCCTGGGCGGCCCTTTGCTTATTCTGTGAAGAAGTTCTTCCTAATGTCCAAGCGGAGCCTTCGGCCGTTGCACCTTAGGACTACGTGCTCTCGTCCTGTCGGTGTTCCCTGGGAGCAGAGCCCGACCCCCCGCCGCACCCTCCTGTCAGGGGGTTGGAAAGAGCCGTGGGGTGTCCTCTGAGGCCTCCTCTGCTCCAGGCCAAACACCCCAGCTCCCTCAGCTACCCACTGTAAAACGTCTTCCAGACCCTTTGCCAGTTTCATTGCCCTCGCCTGGACTCTGCTCCAGCACCAAAAAGCTCTTCCTGAACTGAGGGGCCCAGCGCTGGACACAGCACTGGAGACACAGCGTCACCAGTGCCCAGTACCGGGGACAATCCCTGCCCTGCTCCTGCTGGCCACACCGGTCCTGATGCGGGCCAGGTGCCACTGCCTACCTGGGCACGCTGCTGCTCTCGTCCAGCCGCCTGCTGACCAACACTCCCATGCCCTTTTCCAGCTGGCTTTCCAACACTCTGTGCCCAGCCTGTATCACTACACAGGATTGCTCTGGCCAAAGAGCAGAAGGGATTGGCAAAGAACGGAGTTTCCAGCCCCCAGAGATGGCCTCCGGGCTGGAGGAGGTTTCCCTTTTCACCGTTTCCTGCGTGCCCCGAGCAGGCGGCAGTGTGTCACCCTCTCCTCAGAACTGGTGTCAGGGGAAAACCCAGCGCTTCCATGACAGAGAGACCACTGTGGGAACAGCCCAGAGCCGTGCAGGCACAGCGCAACCCACTGCGGGGAAGGTGCCCAACAGAACATGTACCAGAAAGGACGAAAAGAGTCACGATCAGCAGTTGTATTGCCCAAATAGCAGTAATAAACCCCCTGTTATAATACAATGATCCTATCGGGCTCGTGCCATCCATCAGTCTTCTCCTGCAGGACCTGAAGCTGTTCCTAAAATGTCTTGTTTCTTAGCTCTGTTTAAATGACAATTGAGATCTATTATTTTTGCTCCAGAAGAGAGCATTGGAAGGGGACCCGACTGGGGATCTGGGACAGAGCCGGGCTCCTCTCGGTGATGCCAGGCAATGGGACCAGAGGCAGTGGGCAGACACTGATGCACAGGAAATTCCACCTGAGCACGAGGAAGGATTTCTTCCCTGTACGAGTGACCGTTCACTGGAACAGATTGTCCAGAGAGGGTGTGGGATCTCCCTTTAGGGAGATGTTCCAGAACCAGCAGGACACAGCCTGTGTCACACGCTCTGGGATGGCCCTGCTGGAGCAGATGACCCACCGTGGTCCCTTCCAGCCTGACCCGGTGTGTGACTGTGGGATCCTGTGCCCGGGACATCCCCTGTGTCCAGGGCAGCTGGAGGAGGGGGAAGAGGCCCCGCTGGACAGCTGGCCTGCCTGCTCTGGGCATGGCACGGGGCAGGGGGGCCGCAGCTGGTACAAGACCAGAAGGATGATGAAAACCAGACTGTTCCCAGGCCTGACATGGCAGGAGGCACCTGGGGAGGCTGGCTCGGGTGACAGGGCCCAAACGCCCGTGTCTGGCGTAGAGGCATGGAGGGGGAGCACCAAAGAGAACAACAACTTGCCCTGTTAAGGAATGGGAAGTGTTGGCTGAGCAGCAGGAAAACCTAAGTGACGTGGAGATTTCACCTCCCAAAATAGTGTCCTTGGGGAAAACGGTGGAAACCCTACACCTGCATGTTTTACAGTGAGAGCAGTCAAAACACGAAGGGAACGCTACTCTGTTAGAGAACAATCTCAGCAATTGCCAGGGAGAATAACTGGATGATTTGGAGAGCCTGTCTGGATTTTGTGTGGCTCTATGTACTTTAGTGTGCTCAGCCACACTCCAGTCAATACACTGGTCCCCACACCCAGAAATTTTAGCTCAAACCACTAAGTGTGAACGAGATACTTAATGGAATCAAAATTATCCCTATAAATTAATATTTGAGTTGCTCTGATCCCTGATACCCACCAACAATAAATACATCCTGCCCATTCCTTAAAACTCCGTTTATAAAACTCCAATTCCCTATTGTCTCCTTTAATATATGCCCCATCTCACACATCCATTAAAGTTTTTGTTCTTGTGCAGGGAGCAAGGTAGCTGCTGAACATCACAGTTGCACTCTCACACGTACTGAGGGTTTCTCTCATCAATCCAAATGTGCTTTGGCAGCAGCACGGGGAGCAGCAGCTGCAGCGGCTGCTCCAGCTCCACCCCGTGCCTGTCGGATGAAGTATTTCCTGCCCTGCCTTTCAGGATTTCTTCTGTAAAATGGCGCTAATGATTTAAAAATATTTTGAGCCTCACTGACGAAAAATATGTGTAAAAACCGCGTGTCATTTTCATCTGTCATTTCCTGCCTCCATAACTTAATGTGTACGCAGCCAAATAAGAGGGAAAATGAGATAGGAATACTGATTCAATAAATATTAAATAAAAGGAATTTGGGTCGTTTATTCTGGTTCAAGAGCCTGGAAATGAAAAAGCAAAGCTGTGCCCTGCAATACAGCAAAACACATTTTCCAAAACATCATGTACTGCCTGGGCATTTGCAGATGATTCCTAGAAAATGTAGCAGTAATAAAGTGTTCCTTGCCTTAATTCCTTCAGAATGTGTTTGTCCTATATACACAGCCCTGTGATTTGTGGAAGTTGGCAGGTCATTACTGGTTAACTCATAACTGGTTGTTCCCGAGCAAGAGAAAGCAAATCATCTGTCTGTGGCAAATGAAACTGAGACTGGCCAGAATCATCACCGTGAATTGCAGAGAGCAGCCACTCTAAATAAACTGGTCTAGATGTTTGCTCAGGCCAAGCAGATGCTAAATACTTGTGCAATTCCTTGAGGCTGTGGACAAGACAGGGTTGCAATTAGCCCCAACACTGGGTCTACCCCACATCTTTTAATTTTTGTCCCCTGAAAGGCAGTGTTGTCCTTGCATGGTAACGCCCCATCCTGCCCATCCCGCATAATCGATGTTTGGGGAGCCTTGTGAAGGGCTGACACAGCAACTGGGCACTCTAGGAAGAGCCACAAGACAAATGATGATTCAGAATAAAACTGCCTCGGGGTAAGGAAGAGCCTGGACCTTTTTTTTTTTTTTTCCTTTCAGGATGTGTGCTACAAGCCTTTAAACTGCTTCATCTCTGTTGGCAAGCACACCTGAGCAGCTCCCTCCTGAAGTGCCCGGGACAGCTGCCACCATGGCACAGCACCGATGGGAAAAGGGCCTGGGGAAGGCACTGCCACCTCCAGCAAAGCACCATCTGCTCACTCTCCTTGTATTTCTTTATCAGAGTCTTCCTCTCCTCCCAGATCACCACGGGCCCAACCCTCAGCACGCTCAGTCACGCTGCTGAAGGCTGGTTCCTGCTGCAGCCACCACATCCCAAACAGCTGGAGCTGTTGCGGTACCCGAAGCAGGGCCAGCCTGCATTGGGTGGTCACACGGAGAGCTAGCTGTGACACTCGGGGCACGTGTCACAGGTGTCACAGGGCAGCAGCATTTAGTGGCTCTTTCTATGGCTGCTGCGTTTTATCACTGCTCGCAGGGAGAACTCCTGACCCCGTTGGCTCTCCTTTTCTCTCTTTCTGTCTTCGAGGAAATGCTATCATGTAGGCCACAGCTTTTTGAATCTAAAAAAAAAAAAATAGATTTCAACTGTCATTTAAACAGAGCTAAGAAACAAGAGAGTATAGCAACATTAGATGCTGCAGGAGACTGATGGATGGAACACACGAGCGTACTGTGATCATTGTATCATACTGGGGGGGTTATTACTGTTATTTGGGCATTTACAACTGCTGATCGTGATTCGTTTTGTCCTTTCTGGTAGGTGTTCTGCTGGGGACAGAAATTTAACCTTTGCTTATCTTTGAGCTGGTTATATTTAGATTTCAGAGCTGGCATGCTCAGGAGGTGGCCCAGTCCCAAAGCCTGGAGCTGGGACAGGCTGCCCACTCCACAGTCTCTGCATCCACAAGGCTTTGCACACAGGGTGTTGGTGCCAGGGAGTCAGAATATGGCCAGGATACACCAAGGATACATCCCATCTGCACCAAGGAGGTGGGCTGCACCTCTGTGCCCCAGGGATCAGACACAGCCAGAGTCTGCCTGTGAGAAGAAGGAGATCTGATATTATGTTCACATCTGCTGTGCCTGTGACAGTTCCTTCACAGCTGCCCTTCAGTGAACTTGACTTCACAGAGTATCTGCTAGAAACTATTTAACCTGAAATGTAGTTAAACAAAAGCTAAATGAAAGTTAATGACCATATAAGCAGCTGATTCTGGAAAAGCCTTGTGACAGACACTTGAGAAATGCCCTGTAGTCGCTGGAAGGTATTTCCCAAGGTCTCCTTGGGATGTTCTGTGGCTGTGTCAGCAGATGAAAATACTGTCTATATTTCTGTAGCCACAGGTGATGAGGAACTGCTCCCACAGTGTAATTTAAACCTACAAGGCTTCTCCCTGGATGGGGTCAAGTGAGCAGAGACTCTTGCATGTTTGATTTCATATGCCTGAACAAGATCTGCTCCATTTGTGCTTCGTCGGGGTCCACAGGGAACAAACTCTGGTCCATACAGAAAGTGTAAGTTACACCAGTGCTGCATGTCTGGACTCAGTGTGGCTGTTTCCTGGATTTCCAACAAACTCTGGTCCATACAGAAAGTGTGAGTTATACCAGTGCTGCATGTCTGGATTCAGCATGGCTGTTTCCTGAATTTCCAACAAACTCTGGTCCATACAGAAAGTGTAAGTTATACCAGTGCTGCATGTCTGGACTCAGTGTGGCTGTTTCCTGGATTTCCAACAAACTCTGGTCCATACAGAAAGTGTAAGTTACACCAGTGCTGCATGTGTGGACTCAGTGTGGCTGTTCCCTGAATTTCCAACAAACTCTGGTCCATACAGAAAGTGTGAGTTACACCAGTGCTGCATGTCTGGACTCAGCGTGGCTGTTCCCTGAATTTCCAAAAGGCAGCAGCTGCTCTGCTACACTGACCTGTGAGCAGGCAGAGATTTTTGGGGACAAAGAACGGGAGCCTCCAACCGATTGCAGTGACCTGAAGTTCAGCAAGTGGTAAAAGGTCCATTTAAATTTTCTCACAACCCTGCCACCTTCTTTTGGGCATGATTAATATCAACTGAAGGTTTCTGTTCTGGGATCAGCTATTGCTTAGCTTACCTTGCAGCAGAGCATACTGGGGCCTCATTCATTCCCACTGTAACTTAGGCAGTAGTTGCCAGCTGGAAAATGATGACAGATTTGCATCCTGTTCTGCTCCCTTTAGGAGCCCGTGTTCACCGACTTGCAGCGGCAGTCTATTTGCATAGGGCCTTTAAGCCCAAAATATTTTAGTTTTACGTGACTTAAGGGTGGCCATTCCTCTCGGCCTTGAAGTGCAGGGATTTCAGGGCTGGAATGTGGCAGCAGGTCAGCAGCCCACAGTATATCACAGTGTACTGTGTGACTGTCCTATCCCTAGGAAACTGCAAACAGAATTTGAGCAGGCAGGGGCCAGGCTGACCTCCCTAAGCCTTACTTTAGCTACAAGATCTTCAGCTGCCATAAATAAACAAGCCCCGAGTTGACCTCTCTTTTGTAGCCGAGTGCTTCCTCCAGCATTGTGCCAGAGTAATGCTTTGCCGCTACAGACCCTCGCAGGCTCCTGCCGAGCCCCCAGAAAGCAGCCCTGACCCTGCTGAGCCTCTCAGTGCCGAGCTGAGAGTCCCCACACAGAGTGGATACACCTGTCTGCCTGCCAGAGTTCATGAGCACGGCACCTAGGCCTTCAATTAAACTGCTTTTCAGCCACGGTTCTCCAAGGTCTTTACAGGAAAAGGAGGTATCCTGCTCCTTGTTTTGTACAGGAGGAGGCTGGAGGCTGAAATGCAAAGAAATTAAGTAACTATGTGAAAATTACAAAGCAGACTATCAGCAGAGCTCAGAATTAAGCTCAGCTCCCAGCCCCACAGCCCTTTTCTATCGCTTTGTGCACCAAACAAGGCACAACTCAAAACCCACTGCTTTTTAACTTCCATGGGAAAGCAGCAGTTCTGCTGCAGCTTTCTGTCTGACTTCCTCTGGATTTGCATCAGGCCCATCTGGCTGTGTTCTTATTTTATACTTGCTACCACCCTATGGAGATTCCCTTATGTGCGAGTGCCATTGAAATAAAAATGAAGCTAGAGTTTAGTGGGATCAAATTTTTGGACAGAAAATTCCCAGAAAATCTAAAATACCGAAACCTGGGTCTTGTTAAAAAAAAAAAAAAAAAAAAAAAGGCGAGGAGGAAAGAAATCTAATGGTCATTTCTCTGCTATCGCTGCATGGTCCCAGTCCAGTGGGAACTGCTGGCTCCAACCAGGCTGCCAGAGGTCCGGAATGCCGGGACAAAAGGCCAGAAAACATCTTTTTTTCCATCCAGACAACATTTGAGGTGGAAAAAGAAGGACATATCCAGGGAGACCCAGATGAATAGCAGCCCCAACAATGCCAACAGAGTTGTTTACGCCCACAAAATTGAATTGTGGTGCCAAACCGCACGGAGAGCTGCGGCTCCGTGTAACGTGTGGTCTTTTATCAGCAAGGCCAGATGAAGTAATTTGGAACTATTAGACACGTTAACAAGGCCTGAGGGTGCCATACACCAAGAGCTGACACCTTCAAGCACGGATGCAATGAGGACAGACAAGAACACGAGGTGAGGGCGGTGGGAGGAGAGGTCTTTTTCAGATGTATGCAGGGTAGAGCAAGTTTTATTACTGGGCTAGAAACAGAGAATCCCAGGAGTGAATAGCTCACACATTTGATCCCATCTTGGGCTCAGTCCAGCTCCCACTGAAGTTTAATGGGAGTTGGATCAGGCCACTGCACTCACATTTTTTCCATGCATGGAAAACTATTTCCGTTCCTTTGAATTACAATACCGCTGGCTTTGGATTTTATATAATAAAGTAAATCTAGGCCACTGTTTATATTCCAAAAAAACTGCATTCTGGGATGCCAGCAAATATATTGCCTGTTGGATTAAAAAAAATAAAATAAAAACTGGACACGCTGGTTTAAAAAAGCAACAGCTCCTAATTATTAAGCATAATTTCTCTTCCTTGTGCTTTTCTGGAGTCCTCAAATATTTGAAGTATGAAAGGTACATGTAAATTCTTCTCCGGTGGTTGAAATGGTGGAATCTGTAAAACTGCAATGTTTTATAAGAAACAGAGGTTTAACATAAAAATAATAATCTTCATGACTGGCTCATTGCTTATTGGCATATTTTGAGCATTTTAAAAGTTACACGGGAAAAAAAACCAACCCAACAACCTTGCAATGTCAGTAACAAAGCGGAATGTGTATTAGCACACCCTTATATTTTGGGAATTGGCTTCTCTTGATTGTTCTGACTGCAAATGAACTCTGCAGATGCTGAGAGGTACAGGAAATGTCTTGTGCTAGAAGCAGCAGTTGCTCCCTGCTTTACGAATTGGATTGTACTAAAATCCCAATGTGGTAAGACTGATTAGCGGACTTTGGTAATGCCTTCTGCCCTGGTACAGTTTCACTGCAGCCTTTTTATTAGCAAGGAAAAACACTGAGAAGACTTCCAGGGTGAACATACACCCACAGCCTGGGAGCAAACCTTCCTGTGGTTAGCTGATGCCGGGGAAGAGCACGGCCCCTGCCCTCTGAAACACAGAGCAGCAAAACAAAAGAACCTCACCAAAAGAACAGAACAGAACACACGTATACACAAGCAACAGAGGGAAAGAAGTGTCATTGAGGGGCGTTTAATGTCAGAGAGAACCTCTACAGCTGGGCTGGTGGTGAGGATTTGATGGAGCTGAACAGGGTGACCACCTGCATCCACTTCAGGGAGGAGAAACCGGACAGCAGCGTGAGGAGTGCAGCCATGTGCACGTGTGCGTGTGTGTGTGTGTGTGTGCAGTGCCTCTTTCTACTGACAAAATGTGCTCTGCAAACATCCCTGGCACCGGCAGCTTTTCCTCTCTATTGAGAAATTAAGTTTCAACATGGGATTGAAGGGAAAAGAAAAAACAAGACCCCTCACACACACACACACACACACAGAGAGCCATGTGGTTTGAGCTGGGCAGGTTTCCCTCGGCCCAGGCAGCACAGGAGAGGCAGGTGCTGGCTTCATGGGCACTCCCAGGCTGTGCACTGGTCAGCCACAGGTTGAACCCTCCTTCCTCACAACAGCAGGCTGTGAACTTTCCTCTACCCCACTGTGGTCTGGGGAGCATCCAGGAACGCTTTGCAAGGCTGTGGATTTTAAGCCATAGCCCCGTAGCCTTAGCTAACCTTCCCCCTAATGTGACAAAGCCCTTTAGAGGGGCCAAGAATCAGTTCCAAACTCCCCAGCGCAGGATTTGAAATCTGAATAACTAGGACCCACCCACGTCTGGCTGTAATTTCCAAAGCGCAGTAACCATTGCAAAATGCTGAGATAGACCGATCAGAGAGGAGAAAGAACTCACTGCTCCCCTTCTGCCTGGCTTTCTGTAACGAAACAGCACGTGCTGCTGCGCTTTGCCAGCACCTCCCCATCTTCTTCACCCTGGCTGAAACATCCGAGGGGAGATGCACCCGAAGCCAGATTCCCCAGAACCGAAGGAACGTCAAAAATTAGGCGGCCTGACGGGGGGTGGAGGAGGTGGGGGAAACTTGGAAACCGAAACGTCTCTTAAATAAGCTTCTTTAATTATTATCACCATCTGTTTATTTATACAAATATAAAATATATTTATATAGATTTATATAATATAGATTTGTTGCTTTGGCGGCTCCCGTCACTTACAGACGTACTGGTCGACGATCTCTGTGCACTTTTTACACTTGACGTAGCAGCACCAGTGGAACTTGCAGTGGCAGCGCTCCACCTGCACGCTCTTGAACTGGTCGTAGCCCCGGCCGCAGCACATCAGCTCGCAGCCGTCCATGCCCTCCGAGGTCTTGTTGCACAGCCGGCCCTGCGTGCCCAGCGAGCCCGTGGTCTCGTTGCGCAGGCAATAGTCCGGGCTGGGGTCCACGTAGACCAGGTCCTCCTGGGTGGGCGTGTTGAAGCGGTTGTTGACCAGCTCCAGCTTGCCCTTGCGGCTGATGCGCATGGCCGCGGCGCTGTCGTACTTCTCCTTGAGCAGGTCGCCCACCTTGCGGAAGTCGGCCAGCTGCAGCCAGCAGGTCTTGAGGCTGCACGAGCCCGACACGCCGTGGCACTTGCAGGCCACGTCCGCCAGCTTGTACACGGCCTGCGGGGAGAGGAAGGCGATCAGAGCCGCGTTTGTTCCCGACGCGCCTTACGGAGAATTCACCGCGCTTTGGTTAGCCCGCGGTTTCTGTTGTTTCGCCCTACAGAGGAGACAAAGGTCTTCTCCTCCCCCCCCTGCTGCGACCGCCGCGTTCCCGTTCCCAAAATATTTCTATTTCTGGTCGCTCTGCCTGCAAACGCCACTTCCTCCCCCCACCTTCTTTCCCTCCGGCAGATTTCTGCCTCGACAGCAGGGTCGAGAGCAGGAGAAAAAGAGAAGGAGCCCTTCCCCTCCTTGCGCGGACTCTGGAAATTCCCCACCTCACAGCCCACCGGGGCGCGGCACGTTCTTCCATGCCTGGGAACCAGCCCGTTTCCTACCACCCGCACCAGGAACCCACGCTATCGCTATCGTTACGGGGATACATCTGCATCCTTCGGAAACAAACCCACACCCTTTCCCTCCGTCTCCCCCATCTCCCCCGGGAGGAGCTGGTCCAGGGGCAGCGTCCAGAGGGAGGGAGGGGGGCGGCGGTGCACAGACGGACACGCATCCCTGGAAGGAGCTGGAGGCGCTCCCCGGGAGCCCTGGCTGCCTTCCTGCGCCATCTCGTGCCCGGCTCCCTCGGCCAGGCAGAACAGCCCGCATTTCACCAGCACATGCAAGCTTCCCGTGCTGTCTTTTCCCAGACACTTCCAGCTACATTTTCAGGAGCCCACGGGGGCCGCGGATGCATCCCAGCCCTGGAAATCCAGCATCAAAGTCAGCAAAGAGTCTTGGAAATTCCGAGCGTAAAACCCTCACCAGAGCGAGCACAGGAGGTGAAGGGAAACTCTCCTGTTTACTCTCCTCCTCCCCACACTGGCTGGGAGGGCAGAGAAATACCGAGAAATAAAAACCAAGGGAAGCAAACAGAAATGCAGGTTGGGTTCGTCCTTCCCGTCCATTCCAGAGTCAGGTACAAAAGCGCAGTGCCACGCGAGCTGCTGGCAGCTCTCAGGCACTGACAGAGCCTGCAGAGCAAGAGCTGGGCATCCCCCCACCATCAGAGCTACTCTGTGTCACAGCAGCTGGATCCCCCAGCCCCCGGCTCCTCATCCTCTCACCATCAGGCTCACATCTGCTCTCCCAAGACCGTCCTGCACCCTGCGGCGCTTTCGCCACGTCCCGCGTGCCAAGCGGGGATGTTTGGCATCAGCTGCAAAATCACCACCAGCTGTATCTGCTGGGGGAGAGCACGGGACACGAGAACAAAAACGGGGTGCTCTGAAGGAGCTGGCAATGCGTCCTCCAGCCGGGCTTTCTGCTGCAAAAAAAGCAGCCAGACACAGAGGTTTCTATTTTGCCTCACTCGCTGACACGGGGGCAAGCTCCCCAGCTCTCTGCTTTCATGTGCCAAGGTGATTAAGGCAATTGAGCTTACTGCGAGCAAAACCTTCTGCCTACAGCAACGTTCTGGACCAGCAGGCTGAGGTCAGAGTTCTCCTACAACAACTGGCTGCTCCTTGCCCGGCTAACGTCCAGCGCTTTCGACAGCTAGTGAGGATTCAATCTGTCTTAATGGCTAAATCACACGGAGGCCAATCCAGCTCCTGAGAAAGTCAATGGAGTGAGTCCCTCCAACAGAAAAGCTTCAGTTCTGCTCCTCAGAGCTCAATTTACCGAGGCAATCCCTCACGGCGCAACGTAACAGCTACAAGCTGGGAGTTAAGCACTTGTCTTGGATCAAACTACAACTGCGGAGGACCAACCACACCGTTACTTAAGGATTCCTGCTGTACTATGACCAGACAGGCTACAGCTGAATTTCCTGAGCACCAGACACTTACTATATCCTCGCTGCACTGCCAGCCTGCTTGTTATAAGCCTGTGTTAGCACTTTTTGGTTATGGTTCTGTCAAATCCCAGGCCGCTCATGCCTCCCTTGCCCTCGCATGTGTTTTTATAAAGTATTATGATTCTTCCTAATCCTGGGCTTTGTTCCTTTAGAAAAACACTGCAACCCAATCCCCCCTCAGTTAATGTCATGGGAATGAGTTCACTCCGACTCGGCTTTAGGCAACTGATGCTCAAAACATCTGGCCCGTGTGGGCAGTGGCTGTTCTGGGGAAGGGGAGTGCTGCCAGTGATCACAGGTGAGCATGGAGCCACTGAGCCCCCCACAGCTCCCACCAACCCTGTCCTGTGGAGCCAACCACCCCTTCTGCTGCTAAACGACTCTCCCACTCTCCCCCTTGGCTGCCCACACGAGGAGAAAGCAGAGGAAATCGGAGAATTCCCCCCCGACCAGGCTCGGGTCAAGGTAGAGAATGACAGACCCCACACGCGGTTCTGAGGGCAGGATCTGATCGATGGCCATGCCACTTAAACAGGTTGAGAATGCCCCTAATGGAAGGGCTCAAAGGCCCTGCCCGTAAGCCCAAGTTCTCTTCCAACTCTCTTTTTGTGCGGGCATGGGAACAGGAAGAGAATTAATGGGTAATTCCTATGTGGTCAATTAGGCGCAGACCCCTCGCAGGCTCTCCTGGCAGTGCCTGGAGTGCCTGATGACTGAGGGCTGCCACACGCCGGCTGGGTAAACAGCGCGGAAGGACCGACTGCCACGGCCCGCCAGACACAGCCACAGATAAGCAAGGGGCAGCACCCCGGGTAATGGAGCCAGCTGGAAGGAAAGACAGATGGAAGGAAAGGACGTGGTGAGATAACAGCCAAAGACAAACAAACAACGGCAATAAAGCCACCACCACGAGGACTACGATGGGGAGTGAAGGGGTGATGGGGTCAGGACTGCCTGAAAGATGAAAGATCTCTGATCCCCTCCTGTCCCCGCCCCCAGCTCCTTCTGAGAACCACAGAGAGAAGGGACAATCCTCTCCCCGGCCACCAGAGCTCCTCAGGACTCCAGGAGAACTTTCTCACTCATAGGAAAATGAGTGAAGGGACGTGCCAAAAATCTGCCCGTAAATCAGAGGGCATCGGCTGAAACCCTGGCTGTGAAAGGCTGCGGTGGGACGGCAGCTGCTGGTCTCTCTGCAGGGCTCACCGCCTCCAGCAGCCCCTTCTTCCTGCACAAACCTCTGGGAACTAGGAGTTACATATGCCCCTTCCTACTTACAAAGCCAGTAGCTCAGAAGTTTAGGGAGGCAGGACTAGACAGGACCTCCTGGGTTATTGAGTGTGATCTCTTGCTATTGCAGGCACCGCTTAGACAAACATTTTCCCTAAATGCATAGGATGCCCTTTTAAAAGGAATTAGGTTCTCAGCCACCTTTATTCTGATTGCCATTCCAACAATAAAATATCTTTCTCTGGTTTCCAGCCTACATGTATTTACTTTCTGCCCATTTGCTACTGTGCCAAATTGGCCTTTTGCTTAAAAAGTACTTTTCCTTCCCTATTATTTCTCCCCTGAACACAGACATCAGTCATACCCTCTCTCCACTTTCACTTTACTAGGCTAAATATGGCAAGCTGCTCTAGCACACTTTCTTAAGAAAAGATTCCTCTCCCCTGGGTCAGCCCTAACAAGCCTTTCCTAGTCTGAGGTCATTTTACTTGGGAATATGAGAACACACAATACTTTGGGGCCTCACGAGAGCTTAATACAATGGCATTAGTATTCCCCCATGCTGAATAAAAAGACTCATGTCTGCTGTGTTACAGGATATTTACCACCTTCCAAGCCACATTACTTCTGCAGTCATTTGCAGCCGACTGCTGCGACCGATTCTTTCCTACTCTTTTCCTAATGACTAAAGATGTATTTCATCCAAGGCCTCAGATGATGGTCTCAATGTTGTTTTACTGAGTGTCGTTAGCTGCTGTGCAAGACTCACATTCTCCTCTGTAGGCATGATACCTGCTGCCTCTGCATCAACAGCAAAGCTCACCAGCCCATTGCTGGTGCTCGTGTTGAGGCTGAGGTTAACAAAAATCCTAAGGGCGAGTCCTTGATGAGCTCTGCTAATCAAGCTCCATTAAAATCAAGCTACATTCTTCCACAAAGCTTACTGACGTCTTTCCTTGAACCAGTTT
Organism: Hirundo rustica; assembly: GCF_015227805.2. Lineage (NCBI taxonomy): Eukaryota > Metazoa > Chordata > Aves > Passeriformes > Hirundinidae > Hirundo > Hirundo rustica. The sequence goes on from NC_053453.1 coordinate 75,178,688, forward strand.
CTTGTCCGTCTCACAGCTACTGCAATTTTCATTATAGTTCCCAGTTTAACCAAGAATTTCCCGTGGGGGAAATACCTCAAATGTTTCACAGAAGTTCACCTAAATGAGACCTATCAGATCTGGTCTGCTCTTAGAAAAATCAGCGATGTTCTAAACGATTGTGTGATCAACCTCTGAACAAGTCTTCTTAAATTATTTCCTATTTTCCTCTGAGATAGCCAAAGCCCCAGGCAAAGCACTCACTTACTCTGGCTACCGAAACTTCTCTGCCTTTAGACTCAACCCCATCCTCATTGGCTCTCTCCTTTCTTCCAAGCTCCTCCAATTTGCAAAATTTAAAAAACTTTTGCTGTTTATTTTATTAGCCTTTGCAGGGCCTGACTCAGCATGATTTCCCCTGTTCTCACCTCCTCTTTGCACTTCTTGACCTCTAAGAGCTTTTCGTTATTTATTTGCTGTGTTTTTTTCCTCCATTCTTAGTAGGCTCTTGATCTATTCCTAACAGCTTCTCTGTGGCAGTTACTCATTCAGTGAGGTCTGGATATTCTTCCTACAACCTTTTTTCCTCTTGTTGGCATGCGGAGTTGTAATGGCTTTAGCATCTTTGGCTTGAAAAAGTTCCAGACCTCCTCCACATCCAGTTCCTCGGCTGAGCTTATTAATCAGCTCCCTTGGTCTATCAGAGGTTCTGGGTTTTGTGGGGGTTTTTTGTGTTTTTTTTCTGTGTTACTGCAGTTCACCTGGCACCTCAGACATGGGGCCATACTCTTGTCTCTGGAGCCCTCCAGGCTGGAGCTGGAGCCTCACGTTCACTCCTTGCTTTAGCCAGGGCACTGATTTGTCCAAATCCACCTTCATGCCCCAGATATGCAGGACGTTCAAAGCAAGAGATGCAGAAAAGAATGTCCCATTCAGGCTACTACTCCACCTCACACTTTTCCAAGCATTCCAGCCCCCGTTTCCAAGCAAATGCAGAGCCTCAGCCCATCCAAGCCAAAAAAAACCCCAATCCCAACCCAAAACTCGGTGAGTGATCCAGCTTTTGAGTCCAGTTTTTCACCTACTGCAAATTTACCCCAATCTGATTTTGCAAAAGAACCATGAAGTGCTTGCAGTGCTTCAGCCTGACACGTTGATTTCACAACCAGAAAAATTGAACAAATCATCTTTGGCGTCAAAATGAAGCTGAAATTACATGCGGAAAAGACAGACATGCAAAGGAAAGGGAAAGATAATTCAGCAACAATTAGAAGAAAGGAAGGGCAGAAAATTGATAAGGAAACTAAGGATATTAGTTAGGAACGTGCAGAAGAGCAAGAGTAAGTACACTTAATGGGATTTTTTAACATGAATTAGAAACAAAATTAACCTTTGAAAAGCTTGCTTCTAGGGAAGAATGATAAAAATTTAAAACACCCTGGGGAAAATGCACAAATGTTCAGGTTAGTATTCCCGTTCTACTTTTGGAAAGAGGCAGGATTACACAGCTGCACTGCATATGAATGATGCTACACCTTCCAGGCTATTAATCACAGACAGAGGAATTGTGTGAAAAGCAAAAGTGCATACACTGAATGCATACAAAAGGGGTATGGGAAAATTGGAAAGGGTACACCAAAGTGACAGGAAAATGATCTGATGGCCGATGAGAACCTCTGAAAGTCAGTGAGAGTCTTCAGTGCTCAATCTAGTTTGTCAAGAAAGAATGGTGAATAAATTACAGTAGATAAACACTTGTATGCCAAGGAAATCCTGATTACTTAAGAGGGTTTTGGATTTAGCTGTAAAAGTCAGAGGAAGAACTGACTAGAAGCCAGTGCCAGATAAACTCAAATGATCATTAGGTTCGGAGTTGAAAGAGTGATTAATGCTGGTTTCACACTACAAAGGGGAGTGATGGATTCTCCATCCCTAGGGGTCCTCAGATCAAAACTGTGAATCTTCTCAGAAAACGTTTGTCACCTAAACGCAAACTATTTATTGGGCCCAGTACCAAGGTAACTGAGCAAGGCCTGAGCTCCAGAGAGAGCCAGGCTCCTGGCCTTATATTCCCAAAAATCGAAATGAGGGTGGTAGAAGACAACTCTACATGCCAAAAGGTTCTTTCCACCACCAGCCTGTCACTCTCAGGGCTCTGGGAAGCTGATTTCTTACACATAAACCTCGAAAATGGGCCATAACAGCACCTAGTTTATTTTGAAGTGTCTGCATACGTGTGCCATACAGTATCTCAACAGACCCCAAAATTCACCGGCTTTTGCTGGCGACGGCAGCCTGGCATTAAAACCGGAACACCGCCGTCTGTGACGTTCACAAAAGCGCAGAAAACGCGACTGTGCGCTTTTACCGGGGCATCACTGCACGATCCCCCACCCAACCTCCCAGGAATTTCACCTCCAGCCACCCCCGGACCCTGGGAGCCTGGCGGGGGGAGGCAGCGCGGGGCCGGCGCCGCTCTTACCCTGCGGCCGGCCTCGTTGTTCTGCAGGTTCATCAGCATGCGCGCCTGCTCCTCCGAGCCTCGCACGTAGTTCTTCTCCCTCTCCTTGGCGTCCACGAACTCCTTGGCGAAGCGGTAGCCGTACTCCACGTTGTCCCCGCAGCCGCCCCACAGCCAGTCCCGGGGCAGGTCCTTGGGGCGCGCGGCGCGGCTGCAGCCGCAGGAGGACAGCTCGCCCTCGCGACACGCGCGGCTGATGGCGTTCACCACGCCGGCCGCGCTCACCGCGTACGTGAACGCCGTCTCTCGGCTGCCTGGGAGAGAGGGGGACACAGAACCCATCAGTGGCCCGCGCATCTCGCTCCGCGCTCGGAATTTACTGGAACCGAAGAAGGCCGCGACTGAAGGAGCGCGAGGGCCCCATCCCGCCCTGGATAGCGGCTCCAGAGGCAGGGACTGCCCGTCCTCCGTCCCCTTCACCCCTCCTTTCATTCCAGCTTGGAGGAAGCTCTCAGCCGCCCTCAGCAGCGAGGGCTGCCCGCTTGCCGAACGTACAGCTGCTGACTTCGCCGCTGCACTTGCCAATAATCATTAGGAGCAAGTAACGAGGTTGGGCCTGTGCAAAAGGAGTACTCTGGCTGAGCCAGCTATCTCTCTGGAATGGGTTTCACTAAATTGGGACATGCAGCCTTTATGGGCTCCTCCTCATTGAACTTAGTTTACGTAAAGTCAGCTGAATATTATTTGTAGGCAAAGTGAAGGGAACTCATTTTTACACTGCACCATCAAGGCAGGGGCTCTGCCACTGCCTGCAGAACCACGGTGCTGCAAGAAGTAAAACTCCCATAATAAATGAAAAGACTTTCCATTAGCAGGTTTACTGGAGGCTGCCCTGCCTGGCGTGCGTGCAGCTGAGCCCAGCAGCTGGATCAGGTCTCCAGCTCGGTGTTCCTGGCAGGGATTCAGCCCCAGGGTGACCGGGGCACCGGCACAGCCAGAGGCCAAGCCGAGTGTCCGCAGAGGGAGAAGGAGGCAATCCACACTGCACTGCGCCACGAGTCTAATAAAACAGCTGAACCAGCACCTTCAGAGCCACTGTGCTCATCACCAAACCTGCAGGTGATAAAGGGAACAACTGCCAAAGCTTCATTAGAGTGAGCAATCTAATTGCGAAGGGCTACTTACACCAAACCCCGGCAAGCTGCTCTCGAGCAAATTTTGGTGACTTCAAAGGGCAGATCCTCAAAGAGAAGCTTATCACCAGCTCAGGAGGCTCTGGGTGCCAGCTCTCTCCGCAGGGCTGAGCTGATGCATTCGGTGTGCCCTTGTTCCAATTTGCACGTGCTGACAATCCCTAATTAATAGCAGCTTATCACCAGCTTAGCGCTAATGACCCAAGACAAAGGCGAGGCTGTAAATGGCATCCACCTCGACGGACAACCTTTGGGGTTTTTTACCCCACCTAAATGAGAGACGAACACCAAGGGTTTGTGCTGTGGAACACAGCTGATCAAGTGCTACAGTCGTACAGAAGGGAGGTCCTTAGAGAACTATGCTCACCAAACCTCCCTGGCCCAGGAGACACAGAGGAGTGACTCCCAGCTAAGGAAATTCCGATGAGACCGGCCCAGAAGGGAGTCAGGGTGGTCCTTCAGTAACCAAAATCAAGCTTTTACTCATCTAGTTTGGTTTTCTGCATGTTATGGGTCTTTTAAGGTAACAGTCCGATGTGCAGTTTTGCCCCTACCTGTATGGGGAAAGCCCTGAAGATGGGACATGCACCAATCGTCCTTTTAAGGAGAGCACTCCCCCCCATCTCTGGAGATTAAAATACACGCAAGGAAAGGACCCCACACTGGGACAGCTCGTGCAACAGAGCCTGCGTGGCTCCAGGTGCTCAGCATCCCTACAGCCTGACCGGGATCCCTGAAAAGACACTGGGACTTGCACTTTCACTGCCCATATTTTAACCACCTCCACCTGTCAGATGCAGCAGCACAACTCAGGCTGCCGAGGATGGTGATGGGACGAGGGGCTGGAACAGGTCACAGCAAGGTGAGGGGCTTTTTTCCCCCCGCCCTCGCTGCCCACAAAGCAAACACTGGCAAAAGCATTTGGGTTTTCGCTCGTCCTCTCGCAGTCCAGCCCGGTTCCGCAGCTCCGCGCTGTCTGCTCGAAGGCCCGGGGGTGTTATTGCCGAGTCTGTCCCGGCCTCTCCCCGCCCGGGAGCCGTGCCCGGCGCTGCGGAGCTCCGCGGAGCTCTGCTGCCCTCCTGTGCCGCCCGCTCCGGGGCTGCGCCTCGGGCAGCGCCCGCTCCCGGGGCTCCCGCCGGGGACGGGACAAGCACGGACCCCGGTGGGGACGCCACGGCCTGTCGGCTCTGACTTTCTTATAATGAAAAAGTTTTCGTTTCGACTCGTTGTTTTTAAAAGCGTTACCCCCGAAGTTCGCCGATCTCGAAGAAAAACAAGGGGAGAAAAAAAAATCTCTTTGTTCTCTGCTTTTATGACCCTTTTTTCCCCCCTCCTCTTTTAGCATTTGAAAAGGCAGAAGAGATAAGATCTTTGGCTCCAGAAATGACTGGACTAACCTGGAAATCCCAGCCATGCATTTAGGATTCCTCTGGAGGAGATGTGTTCTCTCCTCCCCTGAGGAAATTCTACCGTGACCCTTTGGGGTGCTCTGTCCTCTCCCCCTCATAAATGTAGCAGTAAGGAATGTGTCTGTATATAATGTATAGAGCTATATATACACACACATGTGCAGCCTAAAATCTGTATTGACAGAACAGGAAGCAGCTTTGGAAGGATCATTTTTTACATCATTAAGCATTGTTTTGGAATAAACCACGTTTAAAAGCTAAGAGCAAGTCTCACGACAACACAAGCACTCGGAGAAAACAATGCTCCAAAGCAGCCTTCTTCAGTGCTACGGGTGCCCCTCCAAAAGCCCTGTATCACTGGAGTGCCTCGCTGCCATGGAAAGCACAAAACGAAGGTGTAATGATTAAACACAGACCCACCAGCTCTCCTGCTCCTGAGCTCAGTCAAGTCCTGTCAGGGGGAAAGGAAACCGATCCTCCAGGCTTCTGAGTGAACGCTCTCACAGGGATCTCCCAGGCTTTGGCCAAGTGAGGTTCTCCTCCCCTCCCACAATCTAGCGCAGCTCCAGAAATCACGTCATGTGTGCCATGCTCGCACCGGTGGGTGGGCAGCCGGGGTTGCTGGCACACTGTGCACCTTCTGGGGCCTTCTTATCTCCTCTCCCCTCCCTCTCCACAACAATCTGGCACGTCTGTGCGCTCTTGCAGATATTCTGGTCTCCAGACCTTCCTCGTGCCGCTGGCACAGAGTACAGAAAAAGGGCTGTGCTCCAGATTTGGGGCTCAGAGGTTGAAAACAGGAGACAGACACACACTATGAACCCAGGGAAGAATGACTTTATATCTGGCATAACCTAAGAGATTGAAAGGCTTTGTCTTCTTCCCCAGTGTGGGAAATATATTTGCTGAAATGATAAGCAGTGACTCACTACAAAGCAGGAAAATGTAAAAGTGGAAGGTGAAGCTATAAAATAGAGGAGAGGCAGCATCTCCCTCCACAGAGGCTGTTATCTGTATCACTGACACAGATAACAGCCATGAATCACCAAAGATCCCGGAATACCCCAGCACACCTTCCGTGACATTTTTCCTTTGTTCAGTCTCTGTGCTGGAGTATAAACATCTGAACGTGCTCTAACTGACCAGAGAATGGTTCCAAAACTCTGTTGGGAGAGTTTTTCAGAGAGAGGACAACTGCAGGCGGTCACCTCAGACACTGCCATCAGCAGATTCCTACCACAGGTACACCAGGGCTCAACAAATGCACGCACACCGAACAAAACCAAACAGCAGGAGCAGGACTAATGGCCGTACCCTCCACACACCTACGACACCTCTGCCTTCACCAAAACACACACAAAAAATCTACTCCCAATCTTAACTCACAGGAACAAATTCATTTTAGAGAAGGGAAATCCCCCCCACTTCCACTACCCACTCTAGTTCCCTCTTCCTCTCCACATTCTGATTCCTCCTGACACCTCTTCATCCTTCAGCTCTGATCTTTGCTCTCTTAGTTCACCCTTACTTCTCTTCTCTGTGTGTGGACCTCCTCACCGCACCAACCCAGAGCTGCAGGGAGCTACTGGAGAATCAGGATTGCTCCAGAAGGGGAGATTCCTGTTTTATTGCATCCTTGTGGAGTCACAAGTATTTCTCTGGGGGTTTGAAATTTACACCATTCTTTAGGAGAAGTTACACGTGAGGGAGTGACGTCAGAAAGGAGAGATGGAGGTGTATTTTCTGTCATTTGTTGGAAGAAATTTCAGTTTTCACCCCCCAAAGCACAAGTTTTAGCAATCTGGGATTGCACGCAGCCCCATCTGGCCAGCACCCTTGCTATCAGAAAGTGAGAGATCAAGGATGCACAGATGCCTTGGACGGGTGACAGGGACTGGAAGTACGTGTCAGGAAAAGGCATTTCCCAGGGGAGCACCCCAGAGAAGAATTGTTGGGGTATGAGCTGGGCAGAAAGGGAAGAATCAGAATAGCCCTGGCGGGCTGAATAAGATATTCTGCAAGATTGAGTAACACGTGCAGAAATATCCCTAGAATTCTTTAGGATGACAGATGAATTTCAGGATGAAAAGGAGATCACAGGACTTTGTGCCCTCTTGCCTAAATGCCCCAGAGGTATTAAAGATGCATCTCTTGGTGTCCTGCTGCTTGTGCAGTTCTTTTGAGAGTGAAGCCAAAACCAGTGCCAGCAGTACTGGGGGTACAGGAGCTGAAGGTCTTTTTCCACCCCTCGAGTTCACAACCGAGAAATAGTTCTGATTCTTCTGTGTAAATGATTGGCTTTGTGGGTGGGAAACAAAACCTTCAGACGGGGGCTGTGGAGAGGGAGTGAGTGAGTGTGTGTGTGTGGCTGTTTTAACACCTTTTCTTTATTGGCCTGCCTGTCGGACATATCAAACCCGGCCCGGATTTCTCAGTTTCTTGCCATCAGATGATTGCATTTCAAAAGGAGCCGGGACAATGTAGCTGGGTCACACCTCAATTCAAGTGCAGCAATGGCCTGTCAATGCGCCTCTCACGGCCAGCAGGGCAGGAATTATAAAAATCTCTTAGGTTTACACGGAGAGCGGCAGTACGGAGAAGCGGGGGAATTTCCACGCCCGGAGAGTTCCTATTTCCCACATCTCAGGGCTGCATTCCCTGTCTGAGATGCTGGGAACGATAACACGGGGCCACTGCTCCTGCCTCCAGCTTCTCCCCTCATTACCTTCACAGAAGCACAGCAAACAGAGGCAGCCCCCCTTGTCCTGACCTTCCCGTGCTCCCCACAAAAGGAATTGCGTGTCCCCCTCTCACCGGCCGGGCACGGGCAGCACCGGGCAATGGGAAAACTCCTCCGAGGCAGCTTGAGGAGCCGTGCCAGTGGAGCACCGCTGCCTCCACTCCTGCACCGCCAAGTGCTCCTACCTATTTTCATGACCCTCCCAAAGACGGAGGTGTTGTCCACCGTGCTGCAGTTCCACCGCCGCTGCCGAAACTGGTACTGGCACTCCTTGATGGCGCTGCGGGCCCCTTCCCCGATGAACACCATGTGCTCCTGGTAGAGCTGGCAGAGCTTGCGCTGCCCCGGGGACAGCCCCGGCAGCTGGCTGCACACCGGCTGCGCGCCGATGATGTACATCTCGGGCCTCTGGATGGGGTTCATGGCCAGGGACCTACGAGGAGAAAAACATCCCGGGGAGTCTGGGGGGAGAGAAGCGCCCGACACCTCTCCCCACCAGCCCAGCCCAGCCCAGCCCCGCTGCGGGAGCCCGGGCGCGTTTCTCGTGTCAGCCGCCTCCCTCCACAGCTCCGCCAGATGCGAGGCTTTCCCAGGGCTCTGGCGGGAGCAGCACCGTTCGCTTGTAAGCCGAGTTTAAACGCGGAGGACACCCGGGATGGGGAGGGGGCAGAGGAAAGCACAGCACGCTCCTGCAGGAGGAAGCCAGCGGATATTTTACACAGCGCCGGCGAGCGATGCCTGCCTTTGAGCCAGGCTATTTTCCGCTCTTCGGGGGAAGGGGCTCCGCGGCGGCTCCCTGGGCTTTTGGCAGCGGCTAGGAAACCTTAGCCATCCGCTCCCCGCGCATTCCCCACATCCTAACGCCCGGACGGCGCTTCGGCCAGCCCCTACAAAAGGAGCCCAGAAACACCCGGAGGAGAGGAGCTGCGTCCCGACAGCGGGCAGGGACAGCGGGCCGGGGGAAGCCGGAGAGGAGCGAGGTGCTGCGGGAGAGGCCGGGGAATCTCCCGGGGAGGGGCGCGGGGCAGGAGCTGCCGCACGGCTCGGACGGTCCCGGTCCCGGTCCCGGTCCCCGGCGGACAAAGGCGCCGCCGGCTCCCCTCACTTACCACCAGGAGTTGGCGTCGGCCACGGGCGAGGTGCAGCTGCAGAGGAGCGCGGCGGCGAGGGCCAGCCTCGGGCCGGTCATGGTGGGCTGCGGGGGCGGCCCCCGCGGAGCCGGCCGCCGGGACGGGGCGCCCTGCGGAGAGACGCCGAGGAGAAGCCCTTGAGGAGCAGCCCCGGAGCCCTGGGGCCTGCGTGCGGCGGGGGCGCGGCGAGCTCGCCCCCTCCCACCCCGCAGGACCCTCCCCCGGCCGCCGCCCCCCGGGGGCTCCGCCGGCGCTGCCTCCGCCCGCCCCCGGCCCCGGCCCCGCAGCCTCCCGCGGGCCGGGGCAGCGCACGGACGGTCGGGCCGGGCCGTTCTGGCCCCCGCGGGGGTCGGGAGAGCTTCCCGCAGGCTCCGGGCCGCCTGGGATGCGCCTCTGGGGCGGCGGTGCCGGAGCCCCGCAGGTGTGCGGGGAGCACCGAGGCCCTGCCTTTGGAACGCACGGGCGGCTCGGAAATGAGCCGCCCCCTCCCCAAAAGCCCTCCCGAAGGGCCCCGAGACACGGCCACGGCCCCGTGCCCCGGGCGGGGGCTCTGCGAGGCTCGGGCGGGCCGAGAGCGAGCCGTGCAGGACGGGACCGGAGCTCAATGGCTTTATGGGCAGCGGAGCCGGACGGGAGAAAAGCTTCAAAGGCTCCTCCCGGTCAAACACCGTCTCCCTTCCCCACCGGAATCACCGCGAAGCCCAGAGGCAGGGCAGCCGGGCAGCTCCCGAGCTCCGTCCCTCCCGGACGCCGGCACAAAGCAGAGCAGGCGTCCCGCAGCGGGCAGGCGCTTGGACGGCGCTCCTCGCACCCTGCCTCCCTCATGCCGCAGCCAACAGCCACCCCGTCACACCATCGACGCTGCCGCCTCCATCCCTAGGGGCTTCCCGGTGTCCCGTCCTACCCTGCAGCACACCTCTCTTCCAGGGAAAATGTCACCCCCCTGCCAGCCCTGCCCGCGCCTCAGCGGCACCCGAGACGTGAATCACCGGCCTCGGCAGCCCAGGCTGCTGCCGTGTATTTCTGATGGAATTCCTCGCTCCCGCCACGGTGGACTTGCCGTGTTTGTTTGCGGCACGCTTCGCTTCCTCCCCCATCCAGATGTGCTGTACCTGCAGCTGGTGGCCCATCTCACCTGGCAGGCAGATGTGGGGCTGCGAGTGCCAGAATCAGCCTCGGGACAAAAAAAGCCTTGTGTGACCCAGCACCTCAGCGGGAGGGGAGTTTTACTGCTCGGGCACGGCGGGATCCACGTCTGAAGGAAACAGGGTGACTTTATTCACATCTCCTCTGTCCTCCCTCTTCCTCCTCCCGCAGCCACGAGCGTGAGGGAGGGATGGCGAGGTGTGTGTGTGAGTGTGAGTGTGTCTGTGTGTGTGTGTAGCCATGCACACGTGCTTTGGGGCTGTTCCTATAGGGAATAGACAGAATGGAAAGTTTATCTCCCCGAGTCTGGGGAGGAAGGAAGTTGTGTATGGATGAATGGCTTTTCCATGACAAACAATGAGTCTGCACAGACGCGGTGTGATGTCACCTAAAGAATTTCCAAGCCAGCCCGGGATACAGAAAACCTTTTCGCTGGCAGAGATGAGAGCGTCCCACCTTTCCATCTCGCCAGAAAGAAGAACTAGGGCAGGGGGAAAAAAATAAAAGCCCTCAGTGTCTCTCACACACACAGGGCATGTGCCGTGTAAATAGATGACACGATGGGAGAAGTGCATCTCCAAGCTCTGCCCTCGCCCTGCGGATTCTGAGAAAGGAGTAAACCGTGGCGAGCCGCCCGGGTGCCTCTCCCAGCCAGGAATGTGAGACGGCAGCAGCTGATGAGGCAGTTCCACAAACACAGGTGATGTCAGTGTCCGTGTGAGCTCCTCTGGGCACACGTGGGCAGTGGCAGCACCCAGGGGCAGCCAGGACACACCAGCAGCGTCCCCCTGCCCTGCTCTGGTGGCCCACTGGGCGTGGTGGAAACAAAAACCTTTCCGGCCGGGAAAACCCAGGAGATGCTCACGTGAAACCCGGTCCAGAAACACATGGCGCTAATTAAACATCTCCTTTTAAGCGTTAATATGCACGGGCAGACGGTGATTAACAACAGCAAAGTGTTATGAATACTGCTGGTAGCAACCTGGCTGCCAACAAGCACCAGCAAGTGCGTGCGATCTTATTTTGAAACGCGAGCCGTAAGGATTGCTGTACGGGATCAGATGGCTGATCCAGCCAGCCTCGTATCCTGCCCAAGGTGGCAACTAAAGCAGCTCCTTCGGCAGGAGAGGTCTCAAGCTCTGAATTCTACCTAAAATCTGCTGCTGGTGAAAGCAACTGCCATTCAGCTAAGATGTGAATTATGGAAGCGAGTCCTTTTCAAGACGCTGGAAATAATTTCTTCACTGGCTGTGTTTATGACTTCAGATAAAGTGATAACAGCAGGTGAGGCATCGCTGCAGGGATTTAGGCTCAGCCAGTAACTTCCACACCAGAAGCTGAAAAGCACTTGCCTGGTGGTCTGAAGAATGTGGTCTTCCCCTCTCGCGCCTGTTTCTACTTGCCGCCAAAATCCTGAATGAGAGGTTTCGATTCCATAAATAAAAAGCTTGGCTTATCTTTTAAGCCCAACTGCAGGGCTGGTTCAAACAGCTTAGTGGGGTTGTTTGCCCAAGCAGGGCTGGGTGGCAGACAGCAGTGAAATTTTGTGAGGATGAGAGGTGGGGCTGGTGGGCTGGGATGAGCGGAGTCAGCGAAGCATTGGGGAGGACAGCCCAGCCCTCCTGGCCGTCATCCCTGGCCACCCTTCCCCATCCTAAGAGACTCCTACTTTCACCCCAAACTCTCCCAGCCCACTCACACCAACTCAGAGCACTCCTGCTACGCTAGGGGATGAAGGAGCAGGAGGAAGAACTCCAAAACCACAGGCTGCTCTTACTTCTGCTCACTCAAACAGCAGAAGTGAACCTGCTCAAGCACCTCGGGGGTGATGCTTGCACCCAGGGCGCGAAGGATCACCTGGGCCAAGCAGGGAGCAGTTGCCTGAAAGCAGGACACGAATCTCAACCCTTAGATTGAAGGTCTGAAGCTTCTTGGAGGGCAGAGCAGCGGCAGCAAGCCTTCATCTTCGTGAAGCCTTGGCATTCTGCTGCACTCAACAGTCTGCTGCCCTCGGCAACCCTCTACTGTGCTGGCTGCCTGCCTGAAACTTGTACCTGCGTTTGCCTTTGTTCACTTTTCAGAGGTGACAAGTGGGCACGAAGCACACATTTACACAGCCCGGTTCCAAAGGCACAGCGGAGCCGTCGGAGAGCTGTCGCTGCTTCCCAACGCCGTCCCCGCCGCGTTTGCTGCGCTCTGAGGGGAGCTGCGAGCCTCCAAGAAAGGGAGGTCATGTCCATGAGATCATTTGCAAAGATTTGGCAGACCGTGAAAGCAGTTGAACCCTCGCTGGAAGACAGCCCTGATAAATGAGAAAGGGAGGGTTACTCATGCAAGTTCCCTGTCCTACCCTTATTGTTTCTTAAAAATTCGGGATGTCCCCAAATGTGACACAGATCTTTATTGAGTGCTCTAAGGAGTGATGAAAGAAAACATCACTTCCATATAACTCCAGTGTTCCTCATTTCTGCAACTTGTGATTTCTTCTGGTCTGGGGAGAACTGGACAAACATTCTTCCTGTAATGATCAGGAGCTTCTTCTGAGTTCCTGTTTACCCTTGCAGCTTGACTGGAGTTCAACGCTGGCTCTTAATGCCTCGCGATGTCCAGTGCATCCAGAAACAATTACTGCTTCTCTGACACAAGTGGAGTT